>NC_058383.1:39454056-40115303 GCF_018350175.1 Felis catus
TCGCAGTTCGCGAGTTCGAGCCCCGCATCGGTCTACACCGGCAGCGTGGAGCCTGCTTGGGATTCTCTCTCTTCCTCTCTCTCTGCCCCTCCCCTGCTCCCTGGCACGTACTGTCTCTTAAAATACTTTTTTCTAAAAAAAGACCAGCACGCTGTCTGCTCCAAGGGGCTGCGAGCTGGCCCAGGTCACAGGGAGGGACGTGACCGGCACTTACTTGGAGGGGTTGGTGTACGGCAGGGAGATGGCAAACACACTCGCGTACTGCTCAGCGGCAAAGTTCCTGTAGAGGTGAGGCAGCCTGGCCAGAGCTGTGGGACAGGGACACGGCCGGTGAGGGGGACTGGGCCAAGGCAGGCCCACACCCGGTGTCCCCAGGGTCCTGTGCTACTTCCAAAAGCCGGCGTGGCCACCCTGACTGAAGAGGGCTGCAAAGGAGTGAAGCTCGCAGCCTCCTTGAGCATGACCTTCCCTCAACCCTCAACTTTCTATTCCAAGGGCCAGAAAGCCACGGTCGCCGGTCCAAAGCCAGCCAGCGGCCTGCGTCTGCATGACCTGTGAACTAAAAACGGCTTTTATGTTTTTAAAAGCTACGAACCAAGAGAATGCACAGCAAAGGCCAACGTGTGGCCCTTTACAGAAGTGCTGGTGGCCTGCTCTGCTCCCGTCCCCCACCCTGCTGAGGGCCAGACAAGCACTAGAGTACTGGGAACGAAGGGGTGAGTGAGGCAGCCCGAGTTCCAGGAAGTCACAGTCTGAGAGGCGAATCAGCAAAGCCCCTCGGCAGAGCTCACACGTAGGGTGTGTGCCCTGAGGGGAATAAAGAGGATGCCGAGAGCCAGGCCAAGTGCAGGGACCCATGTCGGGCAACACAGAGGCTTCAATGCCATTTAAACTAAGAGAATGAGAATGGAGCCAGCCACTCGAAGGCCAGGAAGGAAAGCAGTTAAGGCTCGGGGGTAGGAAGTGCAAAGGCCCTGAGGCAACAGAGCATGGCACAGCCCAGGTGCTCCATGGAGACTGCTCACTAACCTATGTCCCAAGAGAGATAGCAAAATGAGCTCAGAGAAGTCAACACAGGTTATTCTGGGTACACTGCAGCCCCAAACCCAAGAGTCTACCGCCCCCCCCCCCCCCCCCCAACGACAAGCATGCAGGCGGATGCTTACTTGACAGGAATTCGAGGAGTGGAATGGCCATGCTGGCTGTGGCCGAAATGTGTGTGAGCTTCACGACCAAGACAGGCAGCGCCTTGATGATGATGTCGGGCATTTCGACGCTGCACACGGCCAGGGCCACCACGCACTGGCTGGCACAGCGGTAGATCAGGCCTTGCTCCAGGCAGTACACCATCTCCCGCTGCGGGGCAGCACGGGGGCCTCAGACCCAGCCCGCCACAGGCCGGCCCTCCGCACCCCTGCTCCTGCCCACACACAGGCTTCTCTCCCCTCACCCCACTCCAGAATGTTCTACAGAGGGGGAGACCGAGGCTTAGGAAGGTGAAGCGCCTCATCCCAGGTCCTTAAGCACATAAGCAGCACAGGGCCAGGAGGTGGACCCACCCGAGGCGAAGGGACAGCAGGGCAGCTCTGGTCAGGCCTTTCCTGGCACCTCCGACCGGCCAACGCCGGCAGGCGACGCTCCCCGCCCCGGCTCCTCAGCCAACCCCGGAGCCGGGACACGCTGGGCCCGTTAGCCCCCCGGTCACGGAACCTTATTACGGGGGAGGTTCCGCCCGACGCAGCAAGACGGGCAGAGGCCCACACAGCTCCGGGCAGCCAGTACCCAGCAGGAGGCAGCTCCCGCTCAAGCCACAGCCTCAGGCCAAACCACCCGGTAGCTCAGGGCCCCGTGGAGGATTTCGATTTCCTGAAGCCAGCCCCATCCGCCAGGAACACCCTGGGCCTCAAGGGTTCTCGGGAAACCTTCACCCCGGCACGGCCTGCTGCCCAACGGGGCACAGCCAGGACGAACCAGGCCGAGCCACATAGGAGACGGTGCAGTCAGGAGGGAGGGAGGGAGGGAGGGAGGGAGGGGACGGGGAGCGTGAGCTCCCGACCTTGCCACGACCAGGAATGCGGGCTCAGAGCGGCCCGAGGCTAGTCGAGGCCCCACTCCTTGCCAGCTGTCACCGTGAGCGGACCACCCGACCTAAGACTTCAGTGCCCTCGTCAACGAAGGCAGAGTGACCGGGAAGCATCGGGACTTTAACCGAGACAGCCCATGTGATGGCAGCACGGGCCTTGTGCCCAGCGGTGGGGAACAAAGGGGAGGAGCACTGCCGTGTGCTTCTGCACCTGACGACAGACGTGGAGGCAGACAGAAGTCAGGCGTCCCGGACCCTGTTGCCTGGCCTCTCAAAACAGGTCCAGCTCTGCCAAGTGGCTCAGCGCTTGTCGTGAAGCCAGGGCGGGACAAGCAGGCGGGGCTCCGCAGAGAGAAAAAATGCTGCTGCACGTGGGGTCGACAGTCGACACCGCATTAAGCCCACACCACCCGGAAGGGAACGCAGGAGCGCCGCGCCAGCAGGGGTCCGGCGGCCACGGAGGAAGCAAGGCCAGCTCCCGGCCGAGCAGCCACCCGGATCATGAGAAAAACGTCCGGCCCGTGCGGCTAGAGAAAACATCCTGGGACCCAGGCTTTCCAATGCCGGCACCATGAGCTCACCTGTCCCTCCCCCACCCGGTACCTGTCTGGCTTTGTCCAAATAGTTATGGTAAGAGATTAACGCCGTCAGCACAGGAACCACAGCCAGGTGCAGGTCGGTCCTGGAGAAACCTTCCGGGGTGCCTCGGAGCCGCTCCAGCGTTCTGGGACCTGAAAGCTAAAGACCAAGGCCCCCCATGTGAGGCCCGGGCGGAGAGCCAGGCAGACCGCTAGGGGGCCGAGGGTGCGGGGGAGCCCGTGAGAATGCAGGTCCCGTGCGAGGAAGGCTCGTGAGCCCAGGGGGTGGGGGCTCTCCCACTTCCTTTTCTGGCCAAGGGTCTGCCTTTTCCCAGAAGTGTGCAGCAGGGGGCGCCCACGCTGGTGTGCTAGGGACAGTGGGAGAGGGGATGAGCGTGTCACAGGAGCCCCGGTGAGGGGTGAGGAAGACGGCGGAAGGACTCAAAATACCACATCTGGCTCACGAGCCCTTCAGTAAGGCCTCCCATTTTCCGGCCCCTGAGCTGGGAAAGGACAGGGCCCCACACGCGATGTGCACTGCACACAGGGGTGTGTCTCTGGGGGAGACCGCCCTCTCGGGCTTCCACGGTTGACCTCCCGGGGCCTCACGGTCCTTGGGAGGAAGGCACCGGCTGCAGCCCTGATGTGGGTGGTGACGTTACCATGGAGCAGAGGGCGGAAGACAGCTGGTCGACGCTGCACGGGGACGTGAAGATGAGGACCTTGAAGCGCAGGGACTCGGGCAGCTTGCCGAGAACAAGCTTCAGCACCTTCCAGTCCGTCTCCTGCAGGAAAAAGGGCCGTTCAGCGGGGACCGTCTGGGCCCTGCAGACAGAAGATGCGTCTCAGGGCCCGAAGCGCAGTCTGAGCTGGGCAGTCTGAGCTGCGTGACCTCTGGACGCCCTCTGTGCCCGCAGCCCGAGAAGCACGTGCCCCTCCGAGAAAGTTCACCCCGGCATGACGGCGGCCGCCCTCCCGAGGCCAGGCTGAGCGGGAGGCCCGGTGCACGGCCCCTACCGCCTCTCCCCTCTGAGCCGGCCCCGGGACTCCCCACACCTGACCCCCTCCCCGTGTCCCCACAGTGACCCACAGGCTGCCCGTCCAGGGCACGGCGCCCACGGCATGCTGACTGACGCCCACCCGGAGCACAGTGAACATGCAGCAAGGAAAAAGCTCGTGTACTAGCTCAAAGAGAAGGCGGCAAGCGTTCCTGAACAATCTACAAGCCCACACACACACTCTAGGACCCAAATCCACCTGGGCACACGGCAACGGGAAAACATGGTCGTAGCCCCCCTCCCCCCCCCGCAACTTCCAGAGGCCGCCAGCCGTAAGCTCAGTGGCCACCAAACCAGAGAGCCGCTCCCCAGATCCCACCTGTGACTCGGAGGCCTCGAGACTCTCACAGGAAGTGTCCAACGGCAGCCATTAGTGCCAACGCCCAGCGCCCCAGGGAAGCCGCTTCCCTGCTCGTGGCCTTCAAGGGCTCACCGAAGCCCCTGCAGGCTTCCCAGCCCCACTGTGCCACATTGCTAGCCACATCACCTCTCCCCGGACCCTGTATGGGAATAGGCCTCTGTCCCTCCCCTTCCGTGTCAC
This sequence comes from Felis catus, assembly GCF_018350175.1. Lineage (NCBI taxonomy): Eukaryota > Metazoa > Chordata > Mammalia > Carnivora > Felidae > Felis > Felis catus. The sequence continues at coordinate 39,458,317 of NC_058383.1, forward strand.
GGCCCCAGCTTTGCCTCCTGCCGCCAGAACTGCACCTACCCTGCCTGCAGGCTCGGCTTACTCCTGCCACTGGAACCTCTCACCTTCCCCTCCAAGTGCCCCCAACCGGGGCTCAGTGCACCCGAGTCTCCTTCTGAGGCACACCAGTCTCGCGATCCCGGCTATCTGCCTACCCGCCCCCACATCATACCACAACCATCGCCCAGGCAGGAAGGTCTCCTCGGTTCTGTGCCCAGCCCCAGGTGATGGCTGCGCACGGCGGATGCTCCCCGCTGTGACCTTGGGGTGAACCTACCAAGGTCGCCGCTACAGAGACAGGCACCATACCCCGTGGGCGGCACCAACCACCGCTCGGTGTGCCCTGGCTCAGCTAAGGAACCAGCCACCCCACCTGCTTTAAGCACTGCAGCAGGACCCGGAAGAGCAGGGAGTAGGGCAGGGAGCCAAGCCGCACAGCGGGACCGGCAGGTGCTGGGCCGGATGGCCCGGTGGGAGGCGACAGGGGGCCGCCGGCCTTCTTCTCAGAGCCTCTCTCTGGCTCCCTGTGGAGACAAGTGGCAGGAGCCCTGAGGCCGAAGCCCCCACTCCACGGGGTCAGGACAGGTGCTGGCCCCCGGCCCCGCCCCACACTGTCGTCAGGACGGCTCTGGACACTCGCACAGACCCAGGGCCGACCCAGGGCCACCCCAGGGCAGATGGCGGTGGACACCACGGCCCGGAACTGGAGAAGCAGGGCTGACACGCACGTGGAGTCGCAGACGCAGTAGGGGCTGAACCTCACAGCCCCGTCCTTGCTGGGCAGGCCGAGGCGGTGCAGGGAGTCCGCCCTCAGCAGCAGCAGGAAGTCAAAGGCCTGCAAAGAGAAGGCAAGGTCCAACAAGGCAGGGACAACGCCAGCCGTCCACTCGCACCCAGGCACCTCTCAGAAAGGGCCGTTCCCGCTAACAGCCAACGCGCCCCGACTCCACTGTGCACAAAGAGGCACCGGGGCCGAGACGCAGGCATCCCTGCCTTCTCCCTCAGAGCCCGCGGAGGTGCGCCCTCCCCACGGCAGGGACAACACCGTGGCCTCATGCCAGGCACAGCGGGGCCCGCCCCAGCGACGGAGGGAAAGGGCATCTCACACGCCGGCTGGGCAGCACCACGCAGCCCAGGGTGCCAAAAAACCAGAACCCTGCTCGGGTGCTGTCACTTCCTCCAATGAACAACAGGTCACTTAACTGGGCTGCCCAAATGACAGGGGGCTGCCTGACACGCGGATGCTCTGGAAGGGACCAGCGTTTCTGTCCCAGAGGCCTCTGCTCAGCGGTGCCCTCAGAGCAGTCAGTCCTGCCAGCTCTCTCAGCAGCAGCGACCCTCCACACCCGGCCCCGCCCCTCCACCTAGCCCAACCCGTAGCCCCGCCCCTGCGCCCTACAGCCCCGCCCAGTCCCACCCGCACCCCGCCCCCAGAGACTCCACAGCCCCAGCAGAGACCAGGCTGTGGCTGCACGCCACCCTGAAAGACAGTGCAGTCCCCTTTCTCTGCCCACACCTGAGGCCACGGGAGGGCTCAGACTTGCACACGCAGAGGCACACGCACTGCAGGCAAAGGGAGGGGCAGCAGCTCCTGGGGAGGCTGCAGCCACAGCTGGTGCTAAGGATGGAACAGTCCGCCAAAGTCCCCTCCTGGGACCACCTGCCACCTCCCCGGAGCGAGGTCCCTGATGTCACCAGCAGGTCCCCAGGAAGGGACCGTGGGCAGCCCTGAGGCGCAGCTTGCTCCACTACGGCCACCGACAGCCGGCTGGCCCTCCTACCTGCAGCCGGATGCTACTGGCGATGGGCAGGGTATAGCCGTGCTTGTAGTGGAGCTGCAGGTGGCTGACGAGGGTCTCGTACACACGCACCGCGTGGCTGGCAGGCAAGGCGTACAGCTTGGTCTGCAGAGAGAGCACGCCGCTCGCTCGGAAGGCAGCAGGCTGAAACGCAGCCATGCGGCCAGCACCCTCGTGCCCAGGAACCAGGACAAGCCCTCCCCAAGTAACTGGGAGGGGTCTGCCATGCCCTGGAAGGCACAGACCCTTCAAGCCACTAATTCCAGTCCAGGGACTTCGTCCCATGGACACTCCACATGTACATACTCTCAGTTATGGGGAAAAAATCAGGAACAACGACACGTTCACGCCCTCAATGGGAACTCTCCTAATAAATCAGGAAAATCTGTCCAATGGCCCACCACTCGGCAACATGGGTGACAAGACCCCCGTGGGCTGGAAGCACGTTCTCTCTGCTACCAGGAAAGCGGACAGACCAGGCGTGAGGCCCCGGGGTGCTCAAGGAGGGTAAGGGGGCCCACTCACCGGCCACCGGGCTGTCATCCCACTGTAGCCCCCTTCCTGCCCCACCTCCCTGATAGGTGAGCCTGGGAGAGGCCAGGTAAGACTTTGGTGTGGGGGGCTTCGGGGTGGCATGGGCCGCCCAGGGACAGCAGGGACCCCTCTGTGGTCCGTGGTACTCTTGAAGAGAACAGTGAGACTTAAAACACGTGTCACTGCTATTCTTTTTAAAGACAACTCATTAACAAAACAAGGTGGGGGGAGGGAGGGAGCCGGGCACAACACTGACAACACAGGGGCAGGTCCAGAGAGAACAGAAGAGGACGGGACGGCTGCCTGCCCATTCTGCAGGAAAGAGAGACAATCTAACTCTCTGCTGTGTGTACACTGTTTAAGTGAACGCATAAATGACTTATCAAGCTGTTTTTTACCATTTATTCTTAAGAGAGAGAGAAATACAGAGCATAAGTGGGGAAGGGGCAGAGTAAGAGACGGACACAGAATCCGAAGCAGGCTCCAGGCTCTGAGCTGTCAGCACAGAGCCTGAGATGGGGCCCGAAGTCACAAGCCATGAGATCATGACCTGAGCCGAAGTCGGACGCTTAACCGATGGAGCCGCCCAAGCGCCCCATGGATGACTTTTTAATTACATAAAAAGCAAACAAAAATGGCCTGGCCCCAGACTTTGCCACAACTAGGAAACAGCTTGGCTCTGTGGCCCCACCCACAGGTCTCCAGGGCTGGGGTCCCAGGCGAGGGTAACAGATGGCCTCTCTCACGTCTCTGCGGCAGGGACCTGGGGGCGCTCAGGCCACAGGCCCCTCAGCCCACCATGCTCCCTCACACGTCACGGCGGTCAAGAGAGCTGGGCCTCCGTGAAGGGGCACCGGGGATGGGCTGCCCGGCTTTCCTCCCCCAGTTCACGCTCGCACACCAGAGCGTCGTCACGGGTAAGCGCTATGGGAAACTGCCACGCCCTTGAACAGCTCATGAACCGCAAGTTTCCGAGGCAACTGACTCGAACACTCTGCTTCACGGAATACTGACACCTGCAAGTAACCTCAACACACACTGTGGTGCTTTGAGACGGACGGCAGAGCCCAGGCGGAGGTTGTCTGGGGCATGAAGGGGAGAGGCCACGGCCCCAGCGACCCTCAGGGACACGGGGGGACAGCCACGCCACAGGAGGGCGAGGACATGCTGCTACAACTGAGGGAAAGGGTACGTGCCGACCCTCTAGCTGGCAACCCACTCCTGTTCACAGCGTGCAAAGTGCTCTCGCGATTCAACGAAAAGGCAAAGACCCAGTTAAAGAGCGAGCAGAAGATGTGCACACGCTTGTGCCCAAAGTGACACCAGGGACCGATCGGCACACGAAAGGCCGCTCGTCACAGGCATCAGGGGAAAGCAGGTCAAGCCACAGCAAGGTAGCACTTCCCAGGCACCCGCACGGCTACACTCAAGAAAAGCAGAAGGAGTGCCGGCGAGGATGTGGAGGAAGCGGAACCTCACACCCACTCCCGGGAAGGTCTAATGGAGCGAGCCCAGAGGCAGGCAGGCTGGCGGCTCCTCAAACGAAGCACAGAGTTACCGTCTGACCCAGGACTCCTCTGCTAGGGGGGAGCCCCAGAGAGACGAAAACCTATGTCCACACAGCAACTTGTACAGGAGTGTTCACAGCAGGGTGATTCACGAGACTCAAAAGGTGGAAAGAAACCGTGTCTATCGAGCGACAAAGACGACGCAGGCAAGGCACACCGGCACGTGACTACGAGCCGTGGACGTGAGAGGAGCAGGCACGGACGCCTGCCGCCACGGGGAGGAGCCACAGGAGCTCGTGGTGTGGGATTCCATTTCTGCGAAATGTCCAGAACAGGCAGACCCACAGGACAGAAAGCGAACCAGAGGCTGCCAGGGGCAGGGGTGCTGAGGGGAGGTGGGGGGTGGCTAACGGGTGCGGAGTTCCTTCTGGGGAACGAGGATGTTCTAAAACCGTAGTGATGCCCACACAACTCTGAAGATACTGAAAACGCCACCAAACCTCACACTTTAAGTGGATGAGTTACGTGGTTTATGACTTACATCTCAACAAAGCTGTTCAAAGAACCCCAGCGCCCACGGGGCCAGCGTCGATGGCGGGCCTGCGGTGAGAGCTGAGGGGACAGTCCCGGCACTGACTCAGGGGCATCTCCGCACAGACTGCTCTGGCCGACCCTGTCCACCCCTCCCCACAGCTCTCGGGAGCCCCGCACCCCACGACCGGAGGGGTCTGGGTCACTGCCAGTTTGCCCTCTGCGACCCCCAGGGGGTGCCCGGGGTCCCAGGAGACGCATCCCGACAGGCAGCTGGCCGCCGCAACCTCCCGGAAGAGCAGAGGCCCACCTGAAGGATCACCAGGAGCCCCAAGACGGCAGTCTTCACATCCTCTAAGGAGGCTGAATATGCCACCACATCTCTTTCCTCCAGCTCAGGGGGTGCGGAAAGGGAGCGGGCCATCACCTTTAGAGAGAACACGTGTGCTCACCTTCGCGGTTCAGGCCTCCCTCCGGCAGCAACCATCAGACCTGATACTTTCTCCTGTTTCTCAAAAGCTGCACTTCACACACCTGAGGGACCGACCTTTCAGAAACTGCAACGTATTTCAGCATTAAAAGAAAAACGTGCTGGCTGTGCAGCAGTACTGGGCCGAAGCCTGCTTCCCGGCCGCCCCCCCAGGAGCCCCAGCTGCAGGCCCGGCCAGGTCTCCAGCGCTGCCCGTCCCTGCCGTGGGAGGAGCCCTGCTGCAAGGCGCACCGATCGCCCTGCGGAGAATGGGGGCAGAGAGCCCAGAGCCTACCGCCGCCTGCAGGGCTTTGCCACAAAGAGGGGTCCCTCTGGCGGCCCAGGTACCCGCCGGAGGGGCTCTCACCTTCTCCACAATGTCCAGCAGGCTGTTGAAGTGGTGGGTGTGACAGCCTTCGGCCAGGTCCACCAGCAACTGGGTGGCCAGTTTCCGGACTTGGGGGTCTTTGTCCTCCGGGATGTGGGAGAGCTGAGAGATGACCACCGAGCTGATCAGCTCCTCCTGTGGCGGCACAAGTGGGCACACGTGAGCCACGTGCGGCAGAGGCGTGGCAGCACCTGAGGGATGCTCTGCGTGGCTGGGCCCAGGCCCAGGTGTGATGCAGCAGTGAGCGTCCTGGCTACTCCTGACATTCACCGTCACGGTTCAGAACACTCCTAGGCGGAGGGCCCCCTGCGTGCGAGCACTGGGGTAGGAAGACCTCGTTCCTGACATCACAGAGTCCTCAATAACCGGCCACAAGAGCTTTCACGGCTGCAGGTACAAAGCACCACAGCAACAGAGAGCAGGACAAGACCGACCCTGACATGAGGGAACAGAGAACCCAGAGGGCCTTCCTGGAAGAGGCAACACTGAACTGGGTTCCAAGGGACAAAGATGCAGACAAAGGGAAAGCTAAGAGGGTAGCAGAGGGCGGACAGGTGCTGGGAACACGGGCAATGGCAGGAAGGCTGGCTAAGGGAGAGGGGCAAAGCCTGAAGTGCACCTCCTGGAGGAAAGGGGATACAAGCAGGGGAACAAGGGCAGGGGCACACGGATGTCTCTGAAGGACAGATGGACTCTGGCCACAGACCAAGTACATGATGGGCCGGAAGGAAAAAACTGGCAGTGGAGACACAGGCAGGGCCTGGAACCACCGAGGTCAAGCTGGGATTAGAGAGAGTGACACCAAAGCAAAAAGAAAACGTCCTCACGCAAGACTGTGTCCAGAATTTTTGTGTTTTAGGTGACTACTGGGGCGAGATCCCTGCGGGGGGGAATGGAGTCAGGGCCCCTCACTGGTCTCTAGGCTCAACACAGGCCAGGCAGCGGGCTCCGGACAACAGAAGGACGCAAGAAGTAACAAAGGAGCAAATGTGGACTTAAGAAAGCCTGCTACACAGTCCAGGGCACACCCAGGAGACTCGCAGTGCCCGCACAGCTCACAAACGCACCTCGAGCCCACTGATCCCGGTGTCCCACCCCCCACCAGAACTCGTACCTCATAGAACTGCCTGTTGATGAGCAGCACAAAGGACAGGACATCGAGCACCTTGATGCGCACAGCACTGCGGGATTCATTCCTGGGGGCAGGACACAGCGGCTAGAGGTGGTGGTGGGCAGGGGGCGAGGGAGCACGGCTGCTAGAGGCGGCGATGGGGGGGAACACGGCTGCTAGAGGTGGGAGGGAACACGGCTGCTAGAGGTGGGGGGGGAACACAGCTGCTAGAGGTGGGTGGGCCAGGGGAGCACGGCTGCTAGAGGTGGCGATGGGGGGGAAACACGGCTGCTAGAGGCGGCGATGGGGGGGAAACACGGCTGCTAGAGGCGGCGATGGGGGGAACACGGCTGCTAGAGGTGGGGGGGGAACACGGCTGCTAGAGGTGGCGATGGGGGGAACACGGCTGCTAGAGGTGGGGGGGGAACACAGCTGCTAGAGGTGGGTGGGGCAGGGGAGCATGGCTGCTAGAGGTGGCGATGGGGGGAACACGGCTGCTAGAGGTGGGTGGGGCGGGGGAGCACGGCTACTAGAGGTGGGTGGGGCAAGGGAGCACAGCTGCTAGAGGCAGCAATGGGGGGAGCATGGCTGCTAGAGGTGGGGGGGGGGGAAACACAGCTGCTAGAGGTGGGGGGAGGCACGGCTGCCAGCCTCAGCCTCCACCAGGCCCTAGCTCACCTGTAGCCTGAGTCTGAGGGCTGCCCCTGGGCCCCAGCCCCCAGAACCACCCACCTCTGCAGCAGGGTAGACCCTGCACAGGGCCCAGCTTCTCGACATTTAGACCCAACACTGGGCAAAGGGGCAGAGAGCTCAGCCCTTGGAGAGAGTGTCTTTTTACACAACTACTCGACAGGAAGAAATTAAGTGCAGGGGCCTCAGAGGACTCTGTCCTACTGGAAAACAAACCTTTTCCTGCACAGGGAGAACTAGTCCTTTCAAGACTGAGAAAGGAGGGCGCCTGGGTGGTTCAGTCAGTTCAACGTCAGACTCTTGACTTCAGCTCAGGTCACGACCTCACGGTTTGTGAGCTGGAGCCCTGTATCGGGCTTTGCGCTGACAGCATGGAGCCAGCTTGGGGTTCTGTCTCTCTCCCTCTGCCCTCCACTTACACTCGCGCGCATGCGTGCTCTCTCTCATAAACGTTAAGAAATGAAAAAAAGAAAAAACGGAAAAAGGAAAGCCCTGACTCCCTATGTGCCAGACTGAGCACAGACACAGGTCTCCAAAGGCTCCCTACCGGAAGAATCTCTCCATCAGTAACTGCAGGTTGTGAATCCAGCCGTCCTTTGCCGGATGGATGGACTGAGCCCTGTAGGTTATTAAGTTTAGGAGGGAGGACTCCTGTCAAAATAAGAAACACCTGGCATTACCGAGCTGCTCTGCCCTCGAGGAGGGTTTCCTACACGCAGGCGGGCGCGCACGCGCGCGCGCGCACACACACACACACACACACACACACACACACACACGGCCCGTGCTGCTGGTCTGGGGGGGCATATCTCCTCGGGGACGCCAGCCACTTAGAGGCCCAAGGTGGGAAGTCTACACAACAAAGGCTCTAATGGCAGCAGTGAAAATTCATTTAAAAACCCACATCAAAGCCTTGGCATCAGGCTGTGCGTTTCTGGTGCCAACAAAGCCTGTGGCCCGGGGGCAGACGCACCAAGCAGCAGGTGTCCCTGGAGCTGGCCAGCACCTTCCTCCAGACAGGTGGGAGGAAGCTGATGGTTAGGCTAGCACCGACTGTAACAGACCCACGCTCGCTCGGCTTGCTGATGCCCCAGCAAACTTCCCTGCTGGAGCACAGACCCCAGAAAAGCAGGAGCCTGCTAGCCCTTTATCTCAAACTCAAGGAAACTGGTTTCAGACCCGCAGGGCCATGGCCCCCAGAGCTGAGGGGTCCCACTTCTCCCCCAGAAGCTTGACCTAAACCAGCCTCCTGTCCAAGCACCAAGGCCCCGCCCAGTTGAGGGAGAAGAGGTCTCACCGGCCTCTGGTCTGCACATCTCTCGACGAGCTCGAAGTATCTCTCGTGCGAGCCGTGGAACTCATTCTGGTCACACAGCTCCTCCACTGTGGTCAGCAGGTCATGGACGATGGCTCTGAGCTCCGGGCTGTCCAGGCTCTGAAACGCCGAAGCGCAGTCACACAGAAGTGACTTCCGCTGCACGGGTCTGGCCCAGCAGCCAAGCCCCGAGGGACGAGAGTCCAGTCGCTGCCGAGCTCCAGTCCTCCGCCCGCCGGCACACCGGCCACCCTAGTCCCCCAGGAGACCCAGCCCTAAGGCCACACCGGACACAGCCTCGTCTCTTCTGCGGCTCCCGTGCCGCCAGCATTGCCCCTTCCTGATGTGGCAACGCTTCCTCCAAAGCTACGCTAAAGTCACGGGCGGCGTGCTGAATGCTCTGGGGAGCCACTTACGGGCCATGAAGGGAATCTGCTGTGTTACTGTCTGGATCAACACCAGCCTGCCCCCTTGCTCGCCCGCATATTCCTGCTCCAAACCATGGAGCAGCTTTGGCAAAACCAGCCATCCTCAGTGGGCGGCCAGATGACACCGCTGAGAACCATCAGCGTGGCCTCAGCAGGCTTGGGGGGAGGGGAGCAAAACGCACAGGGGGCCGTCCCCCGGGGAGGTGAGCCTGCCGCACCCGAGGATCCACAGCCAGCCGGGAAGGGCCCTGTGGCCGGCCAGCGCCCGGTCGCGGTCCGCCCTGGGCCGCCGGCCATCCCGCCGCCTCACCTGGAGCTGCTGCAGCAGACGTTCGATGATGTCCAGCAGGATATCCCACGTCACAGCCTGGAGCTCCCTCCGGTACTTCTTGATGAGTCTGGTGACAGACAGGACGATTTCATAGGACACCACCTCGTTCGGACAGGTCATGGCCTGGAACAAGAGACCTGGCAGTCAGCCTCTGCCTGCTCATGCATAGGGAGCCAGCCCCCCTTCACACGGCCCTCCAAACCTAGCTTAAGAGGCTTTAGGGGGACTCGGTCCCCACACTTGTGTCACGGCCACAGAAAGAGGATCTTAGGAGCCTGCAAGCATTTTCTACACCGGCTCCAAAGGGCTGGACTCAGCCAGACCATTAACTACAAATTCTGGGCCACTGGCTCACCAGCCTAGCAGAATGTGAAAGCCACCCCGGGACAGGCACCGTGCAGGGACCGCACCTTCCACGCCGCGGGAGGCAGAGGCACGGCGGGAAGAGCAGCTCGGGAGAGGGAGCGTGAGCCTGGACACGACGCGGCGGCTAAGAGGATGGTGTGACGGCCCCAGCTCACCAGGGGCCGTGACGGCTGTGTGACGACGTGCACGGCAAGCGCTCTGAACACTGTCAGCACCGTGGCAGCGAGCTACTTCGCTGGCCTCGTGCTACACCAAGACTGAGATTAGCGCCTGGCGACATAAAACCACCAACCAGGGGGAATCTGACTCGGTTCTGATGCTGATTTACAGAAGATAAAGCTCGTAAGATACAAGGTGTGCTTGAAGATAAAACCTTCCGATGGTCCTAAATCTCGTCCCCAAGCTGCAAACGGCACCTCAGCCCCTGCAGCAGCACGCACCTCGAATGGGCCTGTGCCCGGCCTGTGACTGTGGAGTCCCCGACCCTGCTCCCTGCGCGCAGAGACCACCGTACCTCGTAAAACGACGGCAGCACGGATGTCGGGGAGTTCTTGAGCGAGTAGAGTCGGTGCGCCCCCCAGAGAGCCATGCCCACAAAGAACACGGCCCCTCTCAGCAGCGGGGCGTCTTCCATGTAGGCTCTGAAAGCGTTCCGCAGAGACAGCAGAGGTCAGCGGAGCCCAGGCGGCCTCCCCGAGGCCCCTGCTCTCACGGGCCAGCAGCAAAGCTGGCAAAGAGGTGGCGGGCAGGGAACACGGGCCAGTAGCAACAACCAGGTTCAACGTCCTAAGCGATGCATTCGCCCCACACTTGCCAGACGCCAGGGCACGAAGGTGAGAGAAAGTCCCCAGCCTCCGGCTGCCGAAGGTGTAAGAGGCACACGTGCGAACCAGAGAACCGCAGAAGGAAATGCCAAGTTTCTAGCTCAAATGACAGCTAAGAGGGGAAGCCACGGGATAGATCAAAACCGGCTCAGGGGCGCCGGGTGGCTCAGCCGGTTAAGCATCCGACATCAGCTCAGGTCATGATCTTGAAGTCCATGAGTTTGAGCCCCGCATCGGGCTCTGTGCTGACAGCTCAGTGCTGGAGCCTACTTCAGATTCTGTGTCTACCTACTACTCCTCCACTCACTCTGTCTCTGTCTCTCAAAAATGAATAAATGTTGAAAAAAATTAAAAAAAAAAAAAAAAAGAACAAAGCTGGCTCAGGCGGTCAGGAAACCAAGGACCGTGCTACATCAAAACACATGCAGAAGCTCGGCCAAGGTCACGCCAGCAAGAGGCGGCGGCATGTGCAGAGGCCTCGGGCGGCTGGGAGAAGATCAAGGACAGGCGAGAGGCCCGCGGGCTGAGGCAAGGCAGGCCACCCAGGCCCTACCCTTGACGGGGGGTTTCGTTCTTATCCCCAGAGCAGTGGGAGCCACCCTGGCTCCGAGCAAATGGTGCCACAGTCCCATGGTGCTGGGAAAAGGGCATGGAGTCGCTGTGCGGAGGAAGGGACTCCAAGAGGTCATGAGAGGGTACAGGAGGCCAGTGGGGAGAGTGGGGGGCAGAGGGGCGGAGGCCCTAGATGGGGAGAGACCTGTGACAGCCTGGCTGGGGGAGGTGAGGGCAAGGGCCTTGTACCAGAAGCAGCAGTGAGGCAGCCTCCCCGGAGGAGGCCCGAAGGGGGGGGTGGTAGATACGGGTTCAGTTCTGGATGCTCTGACTTTCCAGCAGAAGAGAGGACAGGGACCAGGCACGGGAGACATAAGCTCTGGCTTTAGTGCAAGCTTCTGGAGCAGGCACCAGAGGGACAGGGAAGCTCCCTGTGAGCCTCTGCTAGGCAGGACCCAGCACAGCCAGCCTCCCCAAGGCGGCTCTGTGGCCGCGGACCAAGCCGCCTCGCCCTCACCGGTCCCCCCAGGGCCCTGCCCACACTCGCCTGTCCTCCATGATGCGGCACATGTTGTAGATGGCACTGTGACCCAGGTGGGTGCCCAGAAGATTACGCATCAGCTGGGAAACACAGCACACCATCATTAGAGACCGGCAGATAGGAGCCCCGGGCCCCGTGGGCCAGCCTCAGGCAGCCACTGTTCTGGAGCCCCCCAGGTCCGGCTGGCCCTCCACCATCGCCTCCCAAACAGAGGCAGCAGCTTCCAAAATGCCCCCAAAACCCTGACCTCAGCTCAACCTCCGGGGAAAATGCTACTGGATTCCCCTCCCCAGGGCACGGTCTGGCCACCTGAGACTCAGATGGCCATTCACCGAAGAGACGGGCCTTGTCTTATCCATCCAGGAAAGAACTGTCCAGAACAACAGCTAAGACCCCCACCTTCCAGCAAGGCTCACAGAGCTCCTTGACATTGACGGTACGACAGAGAGTGACGATGAACAGGGGCAGGCTCTCAGCCGGCAGACAGTTGTAGCAGACGACGGCGTCCAGCACCTGCAGAGAGACCTGACGGGGTGGAGAGAGGGGTCACGTCGGCCCTGCCCCACCTCTCACCTGCAGGGGGGACACTCTCAGCCTCCTTCCCGCCCTTGTCTAGTCAGTGACTATCACACTTCCCCACTGCCAAAGCGGCCTTCTTAGAACAAGAGTGACGAGTGTCACCCGTCACTGTGGGTCATCCCACCCTCAACCATGACCCCCACGGCGGAGATCATCCAACCAATCGTGCTTCCTACTATAGCCAGCCCAGAGCCACATGACCAGCGAGGGGCAGTGCAGGCCTTGACCCCAGAGCTTATGCTGTCAAGCACTATGCCAGCTGGCCTGCCCGGAAGGAGAGGGAGAGGAACCGTCCCTGGGAGGACCAGCTACTGACCTCTATGTCCACGGAGGACACAGTCTGGACACACAGCAGGCAGATCATGCTGTTGGAAGAAATGCCAAGTCAGTGGAGGGACGTTTCCCAGAAGCTGCGTGGCTCTGTCTCACTTTCTGGTGACTCTACAAGTCCCCCTTGTAGGAAGGACTCATCCCCCTCAGGGCTCCGCTCACCCACTGACAGGTGCCCGCTCTGTGCCAGCCACTGCTCAGGGCTGGGCATACAGACCAACAAGACCCCACCCGTGCCCTCACGAATTTCACAGAGTGTTTCGAAAGAAATGATGCCAAAACTTATAGTCAAGAAACATCGGGCAACGTTACTCGTCTGTAAAAGAGAAAATGCTATCGTTTTATCAACTGAGGTAGAAGATGTCTGTAGCTGCTCCAACCTCTCCCCTCGTTTGCTGACTTCAACAGCTTTATTCCCAACACAGAGCTAAAATAAAAGCCCGAGGCGGCAGGACTGCGGTGGGAGGAACGTTATCGGAACTGTTCTTACTGGACCATTGATGCGATGTATTCATCCAGATAACAGCTGTTGAATTTGACCAAGTTCACAAGCACCAGAAGGAACTCTGAGGACAGGCCGATGTCCATCCACTGCAGCACAAACCCAGCTGGGGGGAAGGGGAGGACAATGTACTGCCCACTCCCCTCCTCCCCGGGAAGACACCCCAGTCCCTCTCACTGCAGCCAACCGCAGCCCTGGCCCCCGTGCGACAAGACGCCGTGCACGGAGCTGACAGAGGCTCGCTGGAGCCCAACAGGTCAGCATGTCACGGACCCGGGAATTTACCAGCCCCCACGATGCACTGAGGGCATCTAGGCCGAGAGGCAGTAGCAGAGTTTGTGCGTTTGATGCTCAGAGCCCGGGATGCGGGGCTTGTGAGCATCACCAAGCACGCATCCAGGAGGCCAATTCCCGGCCCCCTCCCCCTCCCCGAGTGCCTCTCAACAGAGACAAAAAGCCACTCTTGACTACTGGCCAAATAACCTCAGAAAACCTGAGGACAGGCTTCAAGTCAGCACCTGTCCTGGGGACCAACTGACAGCTGAGGCCCATCTCTGGCCCCGAGTCAGACTGACTTGTCCTTCGTCTTCTCTCCACAGCAGTGGTAAGAAACCTCAAGTCCCAGAGAAACGTCACCCCATCAGGACAAGAGAGGAAGGCCAGCCAAGGAGAGGGCTAGGAGGTCAGGCCCGGAGCAGAGGACCGGGAAGAAGACATAGCGAGATGGCCCCAGCGCCCCAGAAACCCAGAAATTAGGGCACTCTAATAAAACAGACTGATGCTGGGTCAGCAGCACACTCTCCCTACAAAACACTCAGACCACCTGCTGCCCCGCTAAAAGGCCTCACTCTCCAGGGATTCTGAGCCAGCGGGGCTGGAGCGAAGCCCAGGACTGTGCATCTCTAACAGGCTCCCCGGGAGATGGGCAGCTGATCTAGGTTGCACACAGGTGAGCGGAACCTCGGGGTACCGCGCCCTCTGCAGGCCATCCCTGTAAACTGCAGCACTCGCTCTCAGCCTCAGCAGCCTTGCAGCAACCCGGATCAAATTTGATCCCCAATGCCAGAGAAACCTCACACCCGACACGGCACCCACCCAGTTCTTCTTCCAAATATGTGATGTGTCTCCCATTGTCTGTGAGGGCCTTGAAAACTTCCAGTCTTTCGTGGAGATCTTCATTAGAGGGGTAATCCTTGATGACCTTAAAGAAGAGGGCCCTGAGAACGCCCAAGCGGTCCCCCTGAAGGTAAAACCACAAGGTCAGCAGTCCCGCCAGGACCCCCAGCTGGGGTTCCCGAGCAGCTGTGGGCCGTGCAGGAAGTACACTGGGCTCCAGGACTCCTGACCCCGGGACCCTTTCTCCTTCCCACAGAAAGGACTGTAGGAGACACACTGGGCACATCGGAGCAGCTCCAGATAGGTGTGTGTATAGAGCACCTACTGCGTGCGAGCTCCGGGCACGGTGGTGGCACACAGCAGGGGACAACACAGTTCAGGCCCTCATGGGGCTAGTGGCTGGGAAGAGACACGTCTGTGCCCCACGATGACAAATACGGTGTAACCGCACTAGGAGGCGACAGGCCTCTGCAAGCAGCTGGAGGACCAGAGGAAAACTCCAAGAGGGAAGGGTGCCTTCCAGACAGGAATGGTGAGGCCGCCCGCAGTTCTAGGGAAGGCTGACAGGAGCCGGGCCGGGGCAGGGGGATGGGGGCAGCCAGAGCACATAACTACCGTTCCCTCGTGGCAGGCACGTCCCTGACAACTTACACGAAACGCCTCACTGACACCCCAAAACGCTCCTGAGAAGGAAGGAACAAGCACCCCCATTTTGCAGGAGAGCCAAGGGGGATACGCACTCAGGCGGTCCTGCTGTGGAGCCCCTGGGAAGCAGACCCCCCCTGCCCGGCACCCTCATCAAAGGTGAGAGTCCACTCACAGCACAGCAGGGGCCGTCAGCGGGCCGCCCCACAACACCCCCCCCACCCGTCTCAGCTCCGCCGGCGCACACACCCGCCGTTACCTGCCCCTGCACGATGGCCTTCAGCAGAGCCAGCACCGCATGCCGGGCCTCCGGTGGCCGCTCTGGCTGTAGCATGTCCTCGACGGCCTTCCAGAGCGCTTCCACTGCATGCTGCCACCAGCAGGGAGGGGACAGCAATTAGGGTGTGCTGGCCCCTCAACTCAAAGGACAGTACCATGAGCAAAGCACGGAGCGGAACAGTCCTTTGGACGTAGAACCCACTCCTCTCAAGCCCATGCCTCGTGTACCGGGCACAGCCCACATGACCCTGAACCTGACACAGGTGTAGCTCCAAGCTACTTAACCCCACCGGTCCCGGCCACAGCCTGTGGGGAGAGAGGAGAGCAGCAGGCTAGGGGAGTCGTCCCGGTTGCCCCAGAGATCAGCCAGGAACCCCCTTTCGAGCTTGCCGAAGGAGTCTCAGAACCAGGCGGTCCCAAGTCTGCAGCCTGAGGCAGAAACCCCGCTTCCCTGGCTTCCCTGTGTACACACACCAGCTGAGGGCCACCCTGAACCACACCATGGCCAAGACCTCCGTGTGGGCTTCTGGAATCTGCCTCCTCTCACTAAGCCCCACTCAGCGCACAGAGAGGGATCCTGTTCCCCACAGCTACCCAGGGTCAGCCTCTCACACGTCACCTTCTCTTCTCCACGTTAACCACTCACCCTTTCCTGGGCTCACTTCTCTTAGGAGGGGACTAAACGTCTCTTAGATGTTGTCTGATCGACATCCTGACTACTTCAGCATACTCTGGAACTTTCTCCTCCTTTGTCCCACGCTCAACACTCCTACTGATGCAACCTAAGCCACAACAACAGGCAGACACCGAGCCTGTGGACTCTGCCAGCCTCTCGGGCTTATCTGTCTACTCAGGCGATGGCAGCCGGGCCACTGCACGCCCACACCCACAATTTCCCAACACAGATGCCTACTGTCACATTTATTCCGGCTGACGAGTAGCCCGCAAGTTTTAGACGACCTGCCGTGGACATCTTGGTTGCTCTCCCCTCCCCCTTAGCAAATGCCAATCTGCTAAGTCCAAGTCTCCCCTCAAGTCGCTCACGCAAAACTCGGGACAAGGCTGCAGCAGAGCTCTTGACGTGCTCTCCTGACAGCTGCCCACTCTGTCCTCGGGATGCCCGGAGAGAGCCCGCAAACATCGGCCCGAAACAAGCAGACACCTCTCCCCGGAACACACCAGAACTGCTAAGCCTTGACTCAGGCTCTTTGCTGACGTTCCTTTACTTCCCTGCCCCCAAGTCTGAAATGTGACAGGGCACGCAAGCACGTGTTTTCAGTCGCCGTAAACCTTTCTTGGAACTGCCGGAAACGCCTCAGTCCCTCCACGTGTGACTGACCCCTAAGAGTTATACTCCACGCGTTTCCAGAAGATTCCCCATCACTAAGATGCAGGTTAAGCTTAGCAGTTAGCGGCCAACCCCGTTCCCAGAAAGAGCCGAACAAGCCCTCCCAACAGCTCCCCGCCATTCAGCAGCCAACCGAGGCAGACCTTACCTCTTCAAACTTCTTCGTTTTTGCAACTTCACAGATCTGCCCTATCACCCGGATGCGATTGTTGAGGCCACATTCAACGCTCAGCTCCTGGAGAGACACGAAAGAAGGCAAAGGGGCCGGCGCTCAGGCAACAGGTCTCCACAACCGCCAATCAAAGACCACGCCGAGAGCTGTACCGCATCTCCCACACTGGAGATTTGCTGCGGGTCGTTCTGGAATCAGGAATCGCCCGGAGTTTACTGCTCCGTCTCAGTGGGGTGATCACAGACCACTCGTCTTTTTCAAGGCTGCGTTTCTTTGCGTTGCGATGAAATTTACATAACAAAATCAGCCATTTGAGGAATTTAAAACTGTACAATTCAGTTTTTAGTACATTCACGCAGCCCGCAACCACCTCCACTAAGTCCAGAACATTCTCATCACCTCAAACCTGGGAGCAGTCATGGCGCGTCCCCCGGGCCCCGACAAACTTTCTGTCTCTATGGATTTACCTGTTCTGCCCACTTCACAGACATGGAATCACACGCTACGTGGGGGCCTCTGTGCCGGGCTTCTCTCACTCGGCATGTTTTCAGTGTTCACTCACGTTATGGCAGGGGTCAATGCCTCATTCCCTTTACGTTTTGTTTACACGTTCACCAGCCGATGAACGTTTTGGCTGTTCCTCAATGGGAAACTTCACAAGGGCAAAAATCCGACATTTATAACACACGGTGCCAGGCGTGTGGTGGAAAGATTCACACCACGCACACGGGAAAACAAAGACCCGCTCCTCCCAGGAACTCACAAATTACCAGTTAACGCCTGGCTACCCTCCTGATCGCAAGGGGAAGCCGGCCACCGCATTTAGGCCATGTCCGTAGGATAGGTTTTCCTGCACTAACGCCTGAATACTACCTCTAGTGTGCTGGACCAAGTCCCCGGGACCCTGACTCCCTGAATCTCCGAAGGAAAGACATATATGCCTCTGCGCTACTGGGGACAGCAGCCCTGAGCAGCCGGTCGCCAGCAACCCATCTCTGGCGGAAGCTGGTGAGGGACCAAACCCAGCCTTCCTCGCATCTCCCGACAGGCTGGCAGGACAGACGCAGGCAGCTCACTCACTCTCAGGATTTCCGCCGTGATGATAAACTCCGTCTGCTTGCCCTCTGCAGACCTGGGGTTTGGCCGCGGGGTGCCCAGTCCAAACAGAATCCTGAACTTCTCCTTCAAGCCTGAATCCTTGCTTGTCGGCTTGGCCATGGTGGGCAGGGACGCACCAGAGGCCGCCTCTGCGCCGAAGAAACGAGCAGAGATCTCAGGAGCAGCTCCCCTGCACCTGCCCCGCTGCAGACCTCCGGGACCCCGGGACCCCTAGGCCTGGCCAACAGCAGGCCGGCTGCCGCGCCGCCCGACTGGGGGCACAGGGTGGAGTCCCCGACGTTCGCCCCCTCTCTCTTCCCCACGTGGGGGCGGCCTGTCGGGGGGTGGCGCCGGAAGCAGGGAGCCCCTCGCACCCGCTCTGTTTTAACACCAAGGAGCGCTCGCGGCTCCAGGCTCCGGCTGCGGTGGGCTCTGCCGAAGCCCGGGACCCGGGACACCGCGGGGTCCGCCCTCGCCGCCTCAGCGCCGAGCAGGGCCCCCCGGCGCGGCCGCCTCCCCCTGCCCCATGGGGGTCGGGCCACACCGCGGGCCGGGACGGCGCCTGCGGTCGGGACG
The DNA here is from genome assembly GCF_018350175.1 of Felis catus. Lineage (NCBI taxonomy): Eukaryota > Metazoa > Chordata > Mammalia > Carnivora > Felidae > Felis > Felis catus. The sequence continues at coordinate 39,476,367 of NC_058383.1, forward strand.
CCGCGAGCCACTCACCCCACGCCGCGCCCGCCGCGCGCCAGGCTCCCTGGCGCGGAGAAGGGAGCGCACCCCCGGCAACCGCCCCCCGCCCCAAAACGGGCCGCCGCCGGAAGCTCGACCTGCACTTCCGGCGGCGGGCGGGGGCCGAAGGCGGCCGCCGAGCTTGCTGGGAGTCGTAGTTCCGGGCCGCTCTGTGGCGGAAATGCGGGGGCGAGCGTCACGTAACGTGGTCACGGGGGCCGCCGGGAAGTGTAGTCCGCAGGACTCAAGCATGAACGCGACGGGCGTGAGGATGGTGACCCGGAGCCGCAGCCGGGGCCCGGGGGCCGGGCCGCGGGGGGGTGGGGAGAAGGCCGCGCCGCTCTGGAGGGGAGAGGCGGCTGCAGGTAGTGCCGCGCCCGGATCGGAGCCTGGGGAGGAAAACGGGGGAAGGGGCCTGCAAGGGGCTGGGGACTGGGGGCTGGGATTCGGGGTCGCTCCCACGTGCGGCCCTGGCTCCCACCCTGCTCCCTGTTCCTAGGACACAGGGGCAGGGGTCCCCAGGGACTGGGTCCGGGCGCTCCCACCTCCCCCATCATCGTCCTGAACTGGAAGCCTGCCCCGAGATATTCCACTTGTGCCAAGCTAGCTGTGGGCCGACCAGCCTTATCCTCAGAGCTGCTTCCCTCTCAGAGAGACCAGGTGCCGCGGGCACGTGCAGCCGGAAGTCCTCTTTCCCGGCTGGCTAGCGGGTGCCTCCCGGGGGGCGTGGTCTTCGCTAGGTTTATCCTCGAAGGCATTAAGGACCTAGGAACTGCGGGGTGAGCAAGACCCACAGGTCCCTGCAACGTGCCCTGCAGGGCGGCCAGAGGGGGGTTCTCATAGGCACCCAGTGAACTTAGGGGTAGTCCAGACAGGAGACAGGGAGCTCCACTGTGATACAAGCCTGGCGGAAGCACTGGGGCAAGGAGAAGTCTGTGACGATGGCCGCTAGGCAGGAGCTGTGATGCTAAGGTGGAGTTTGGAGTTCGCCGCGAGTACAAGGAAAAAGCAATAAGGAGACTTAAACAGAAGTGATGCAATCTGTTTTTGGGTCAGAAATTTCTCTCTAGCGCAGTGTGGAAACTAGATTGGGGGAGGGGGGGCACCATGGCAGAGGCTGTTGGTAGAGTCCCCCTGTGCTAACGCAGACTTGGTCAGGAAGGCAGTGGCGTAAGGAGGGCTGAGTCGTCAAAGTGTGGCCTGCAGAGGCCAGAGCACCCCCGCTGCGGTAGATGGTTGTGGAGTGAATGATGCTGGGTGAGTAGCAGGTAGGGCACCGCCCACACCCCACCCTCACCTGTGGCCCCTGCTGAAGGCTCGGAATGGCACTATTTGCAGAAGGAAGGAAGAGCCCCAGCCCTTCGAGGCATCGGCGGAAGACACAAAAACTGAATGTGGCCTACGATCGGGAGGAAGAAGACCCCAAACGCCCCAGGGTACCAAGCTGGGAGCCCCGGGACTGGCGGCAGCAGCTGCTGAACATCCGCACCATGAGGAGCGGGAAGGACGCACCTGTGGACTGGCTGGGGGTTGAGCACTGCTACGACTCCGACGCACCCCCAAAGGTAGGCCGGGGCCCCAGCCGCCTGGGGACGCCCTTCTGGACGAGACGCCTGCTTCCTCTCAGGCCTCGGGCGGGGCACAGCCTGACACGTGGCAGCTCGTGGCTGACGCCCTCACCTGCAGGACTTGGAGCGCCGGCCGGCATCACCTGCTTCGTGGTGGCCGCTCAGCAGGCCAGGACTACCTGTGCCCGGGGCTTCCTGCTCCGTCTCCTGCCAGCAGAGGCCCAGGCGCAGCAGGCCAGCTCGGTAGTGTTTGCTGAGAGTTCCTTCCACTTCATGGCCTGGAGCCTGATCCTTAGACGAACTCGCTTGTAATCCCAGCCCTGCTGCCAGGGACCTGGGTGCACGTAGTTGTTTGGGCTTCATCTGCTCACGTGTGACACAGATGGTGTTACTCATGAAGCAGTCACAGGCACACGTGCAGCCGTTGGCTGTCGAGCACCCATGTGCCAAGTGGGATTCTAAGCGCTGCGATCGTTCGCTTAAACCTTCCAGTGATCCTGTGAGGTAGATACCGTGGTTGTCCCCACGTCACATGTGAGAAAACAGAACAACGCCAGGCCGGACCCCGCATGCACTCGGTTGGCCAGGGTGGGTGGAAGGTGGACGCCCTACGGGTTGCCCAGGGTCACAGGTGGAGGTGGTACAGGGTTTGGCTGGGGCCCGGCCCACAGTGAGCACCCAGGACCTGCCACTCCCCTGGTCCCTGTCACTGTGCAAGCAGGTGCGGAGGTACCAGGTGCTGCTGTCGCTGATGCTCTCCAGCCAAACCAAAGACCAGGTGACAGCGGGTGCCATGCAGCGGCTGCGGGCTCGGGGCCTGACAGTGGACAGCATCCTGCAGACGGATGACAGCACGCTGGGCACGCTCATCTACCCCGTCGGCTTCTGGAGGGTGAGCCCACCGGCCTGGAGGCTGGGGTACAACCGGCCTGGGAAAGATGTCAGGAAGCTGAGGGGAGACCGTGGGGGTGCAGGAGGCCAGGTGGGGCATCTCAGGCCACGGGGACGTGGATGTGAGTTCCCGCTGGAGCCCCTGCCCCACTGACCAGCAGATGGACCCAGGGCTGTGGGGCCTCCCTCCTTGGCCTTTCCTGTTTGCAGCCCACCCCTTCCTTCCTCCACCTCCCCACCCAGCTGACTGGCGCTTCCTTTCCTCCCTGAGGCTACCCACCTCTCCCTTTGTTTACTCCAAGCCTCCCTGGAGTGCGTCACCCTCCTCTCTGGAGCCCCAGCAGGCCATGGAGCACTGGGTGGCGAGTGGGCGGATCTGTTGAAGGCAGCCAGGCGGGTGGGGCCGCTTCCCCTTGGCACTGGCGTGGGCCGCAGTTTTGTCAGATGGTTTTTAAATAGCCCTCTCCACTCAGGCACAGAATGGGAACCACCCAGCTGGCCTGGCGGCTGGAGGGGGAGCCCCAGGCTCCAGCCTTCCTTCCTGAAGGCCCAGGTGCTGCTGAGCCATGGCCGGCCCGCTTAGCCTACTTGGTTTCTGGGAGAATGACGGGGCAGGGGACCTGGGCTAGACCCCACACGCATGTCATTGGCCCAGGCGGGTGGGAAGCAGACAGGCTCATTCCCTCGGCTCATTCTCACCTCCTGGCAGGATGATGCAGACAGGTGCCTCTGAAGGTGTCTTGGGCAGGTGACAGGCAGCTCTGGGCACCTGTGGCTCTGCCTCGGGACTCCACTGTCCACTTCCAGGGCTGACCGCCCCTTCCACCTTTCAGAGCAAGGTAAAGTACATCAAGCAGACCAGTGCCATCCTGCAGCAGCGCTATGGCGGGGACATCCCAGATTCCCTGGCAGAGCTCGTGGCACTGCCAGGCGTTGGACCCAAGATGGCACACTTGGCCATGGCGGTGGCCTGGGGCACCGTGTCAGGCATCGGTGAGTGGCATACACCCACAAGGAGGGTGGGGCAGGGTTAGCTGCCATCGGGGCTCTCCACGTCCTGTGATCTGCAACCCCAGCTCATGTCTCCTCACCCCCAGCTTAGCCCAAAGGGTCAGAAAGATGTTTCCAGCACTGAGCTGGGCCTGCCTTGCCTGTAGATGGGTACTCGTGGGAGGAGATCCTATGTGCTGAGCACCTACTGTGTGCTGGGCTCTGAGAGGCCCAGGGGACGGACTCAAGGTCTATGCGTGGCATTGTCGGAGCTGGCCCAGTCTGGGGTAACTGAGCAGACTTCCTGAGGTGGTGATAACTCAGTCAAGAGCTGAGGAGTGAGGTGGGGCTGGCCAGGCAGAAGGAACAGCATCCACAAAGCCGTCAGATGGGAGAAAGACCGGTAGGAGGCTCAAGAACGGGCACCGGCAGGGGAGGCACGGTAAAGGCAGGGGGAGCCTGGGGAAGGAAAAGGGGCTGGGGATACAGGGAGGAGGAGCTGGGGGGGGGGAAGCCCCTCCTGGAATCCATTTCCTGACATTGGTGGCCCTCCGAATGAAGACAGACCCCAGTTAGGGTGTTGCTAATATTTCAGATCTTTGCCCAGAGTGTTGGGGCTTCTGAGGCCAGGCAGCGGTAGCCTGTCCAGCCCAGACACCAGGGCTTGACCTTGATTTCTCTGTGTGCCCCCACCCCAGGCTCCTCTGGAGCTCCTGCAGGAGCTGGGGAGGAGGTGGGAACTTCCCCAGGGCTTCCCCGGCTACTAAAGCCTGGTCCCTGGGGTGGGGACCCTTCTGAGCACTGCGCCCAGATGGAAGGGCAGCACAGGGCTGAGGGCCCTGACTGTGAAGTTAAGGCTGGAGACCCGGCAGCCCCAGAGACTGGCACTGGGCCAGGCAGGGGGCTAGGTCAGAGCCTCCCCGCTCCCCACTACCCCCACAGGCTTCTGCAGCCGCCAGCCTCTCAACAGATACTTGAGCTTATCTTGACAGTGGCTGTCCTCAGCTGCCTGAGTCCCAGGAGGGGTCCCGCAAGTCTCCTGGGGGAAGGGCCCACAGCCCAGGCGACCCGACTTGGGGAGCAGCAGACACACCAGGAAGAAGTGTCAGATGTCACCTTTTCTGGTTGTCTGTGGGCATGGCCACCCGTAAGGAGAAACTGGGAAGGGTAGGCCTCTGGGTGACAGGCGATATGGTCACCTCTATGTTACAGAGGAGGAAACTGAGGGTTGGTAACCCACCAGTGCGACCCCTATGCCTGTGTGCTCTCCCTGTGCTCCCAGGGTGCCCTCCATCAGGGTCTGGGGAGGGCCTGAGCCTTTTTCCAGACTATCGGTAGCCGGGGGGAAGGGAACAGATGTGAGACTCACTTTCTCTTTTGCGAAGTAGAAGGCGGGGACCGCCGCTGGCAGGAAAGAGGAAGCCCCCGTGAGCAGGTGCCCAGGCCAAGCCCTGGGGTGGACCAAGCCAAGCCCTGGGGTGGAGCAGGGGCTATGGCCCAAGTAGATGACAGCTGCAGGTGGCCTGGCCACACTCCCTCTGTCCCGACCATGCAGTGGCAGGTGCAAGCTCTGTGGCTCGGGACCTCGAGCCAACCCTCTGGACCCAGCTGTGACCACCCGGCCTGGCGCCCACAGCCGGTGCCTAGACCAGGAGGCACTGCTGCGCCCCAGATGGAGGGCCCAAGCCCTGTGGCTCAAGCCGCTGACCCGCCCTCTGTGCAGTTCTGGGCCCTGCATGGAAGCCCAGGGCCAAGGTGGGCCCGGGGCTCTGGGCAGGGACTGGGGCCGTCGGGGCCGGCAGGCGTGCCCTGTGCTAAGCAGGTCCTGTCTGCAAGCAGCGGTGGACACGCATGTGCACAGAATTGCCAACAGACTCGGGTGGACCAAGACAGCGACCAATTCCCCGGAGAAGACTCGTGCTGCCCTGGAGGAGTGGCTGCCCCGGTGCGGCAGGGTAGGGGCGGGCAGGGCTCCCCTCAGTCAGCCGCCCTTGCTGACGCCCCCCTCCACCTTCACAGGGAGCTGTGGGGCGAGATCAACGGACTGTTGGTGGGCTTCGGCCAGCAGACTTGTCTGCCCGTCCACCCACGCTGCCAGGGCTGCCTCAACCGGACACTGTGCCCGGCCGCGCGGGGCCTCTGAGGACCATGGTGCTTCGGCCCCGGATGCCGTTCTGGGTAGTGCGCTGCGTGCCTTTGCTGGGGAGCCCCAGCCTGTTTGTAATAAAGCTTGGGAGTTGTTTGCAGTTGGGGTCTGAGTTTTGTTTTGGTTTTGTTTTTTTTTTTTTAAAGTTTATTTATCTTGAGAGAGAGCACAAGCAGGGGAGAGGCAGAGAGAAGGAGAGACAGAATCCCAAGCAGGCTCTTTGCTGGCACAGAGCCTGATGCAGGGATTGAACTCACAAACTGCAAGATCATGACCCGAGCCGAGGTCAAGAGTCGGACGCTTAACCGACTGTGCCACCCAGGTGCCCCCGGGGGTCTGGCTGTTTTACCCCAGGGGTTTGGGGACAGACTGGGAAGCACGTGCAGGAGCTGTGTTGCCTCTGCTCTGGTGTCTGAACTGGGCTGCCTGGGAGGCTGGAATGAGGATGTGACAATCCGGGCTCTGTACTGGGTTGGGGGAGCGGTGGCGGTGACGGACGTGCAGGAGTCAGAGGAGATGGGTCGTGGGAGCCAGCTGCAGCCAGCTGCTGGAAAACCCGCTGGAGACCTGGGCCTCCTCCCTCCTGGGACCCACGCCCCCCCTCCTGAACTTGTGCGCTCTGACAGCCCTCTGCCAGGAGGCCCTGCCCTGTGTTTACAGAGCCACCCAGCCTCCAAAGTAACACCAATAGGCCCAGGCTGGAAGCCACAGGGCATGAGACCCAACCTGTGTGTACCTGCAGGGGTGGCACCAGGGCAGAGGGAGCGCAGGGAGTGTCAAGGACCTGGGAGGCACTGAGGGCAACTTGCTGGGGGAGGGGCAAGGGGGGAGGCTGACAAGAGCCCCAGAGTGCACCAGTGAAGGGGGGGGTGGGTACAGGGAGCTGAGACGGGTCAGGCTTGGCCGCCTGGCGGATACAGTGGAAAGAGGCTTAGGAATGGGACCCCGCTTCCAGCAGCTGAGACGAGTTTCCCCAGGGCCGCTGCCCAGACCACAGCCCCCCACCCGCAAGCAAGGGCTCAGGAAGGACAGAGGCGGCCAAGGGTCTGCGGAAGGCCTGTTTATTCCGAGGGCGCGCATGCGCTATGGCTTACAGGGCAAACAGCAATATCGGTCGGGTTCAGAGCAGGGAGGAAAGGGAGAGCGGGTGGCGTCTCCTGGGGGCAGGCAGGCTCTCCCCCAGCCTCAGGGCTGTGGCGCAGGGACAAGAGGCCTGTCCAGAGGCCACCCTCTTCAGGGACATGGGGCCTCTATCCTCAGGCCCCTGGGAGCCCAGGCCCTGTGCCCTAGACCAGTTCAGCGGGGACATGGGAGGCCTGGCTTAGTGACCCCCCCCACAGCAGGGACGGGGGCAGAGGGGCAGCTCCTACAGCCACATCTGGCCTCCCAGCCTCACCTTGGAGCCCCCACACTCACAGCCCGGTCCCCCTCCATCTCTCTGTCCCTGAACGTGCCCGGGACTCCCAGTTCAGAGGACTGCTGTTGAGGAGTGGGGAGGACGTGGTTTGCAGAGAAAGGTTTGTTTTATTGCAATTACTTAGAGAGCGAGTCCTAAGGGGGTGGGGGTGGGGGTGGGGGCGGGGGCGGGACTCTGGTATTAAGTGGAAACATGTGTGGAGCTGGAGCTCTGTGTTTTTTTTTTTTCTTTCTTTTTTGGAAGAAAAGCAAAAACAAAAATTCCTTTAAGTCAGCAGGCCCGGGCAGAGCAGCAAGGGCCGGGCCACGGTCGCCACTGCCTCTCCCTCTCCCTCTCTCACATCTGGCAGGCGGGGGCGGGGGGGGGCGGGGGGGCCCTCTCCCCTCTCCAGCACCCAGCAGGTAGGGGGGCAGGACGGGGCGCACCGGGGCGCACATTGGTTCCTGGATAGCGGTGGGCCCAGCACGGCTTCAAGGGGGTGAGGAGGCACCCCCTCCAGTCCACTGAGGCCTGGGGAACTCGGGGCTGGGCCCGTGCGGGGAAGAGGCCGGGTCTCCGGCAAACAGGCAGGGGGGTGGGGCTCAGAAGTTGCTGAAGATCTCGCGCTTCCGGTTCCAGTCCATCTGCGGTGCCCGCTTGTTGACCCGGGTGGCTCTCGCCTTCTCCTTGGCCTCAGCCGCCGTGGGGCTCAGGTGGAGGCCACTCTCCTGAAAGGGGTCACGTTTCCAGGTGCTGCTGTCCTGGGGGCAAGCAGAGTGGGCAGGTGGCCAGAGTGAGCCCTGGACCCGAGCCCTCAGTCAGGTTACCCTACCCAGGGAGCTCACACCAGAGGCCTGCCGACGGGGCCGGGGCGGCAGGCCCAAGAGGGCTTCCTGGAGGTGGTGACCCCACTGCCTAGGCCGACAGCTCCACAAACACCCACCCCCAAGGCCTCTGACCCCCCCAGCGTGTGATCGCGGCAGTGGAGACGGGCAGGCACTTGCTACCTCAGTGTCCTTGTCTAAGCCAGGCAGATCACTTCGGGACGAACACGCCGAGCCACCATTGAGCTGGGAAACCAAGGGCAAGGCGTGGCTTCAGGGACCCTGCCCAGGAGCCCGTGCACACACACGCGCGCACACGCGTGCCTACACGCACGTCAGAGCCGCACTCATGCTTCCGCTTGGCGGTAGGCACGGAGCCTCTACTGTGCTGCAGGCCCAGCCCGGGCAGGACACTGGACAGCCAGCCGTGAGCGGGCAGGTGGCCCGGCCCTGGCCGGCTCAGGACAGGAATCACCCCCAGGAGCATCACCTGGGGTGAAACCAGGGGCTGCTTCCCAAGGAGACACTGAGTGTGACTCCAGGTCGCCAGCCAGCAGTGGGCAGAGGGACCGGCACAGCCAGGCGCCCCACGGAGCCGGGGTGTGGCTGGCCCAGGACTGGCCCCACGGCGGACGTCAAAGCTACGAGGGGTTGGGCAAGAGTGAGCCCCACGATCGTACCGACACAAGCAGACCTCGAGCTGGCGGGGGGGAAACTGTCCAGCCTGTGGGTCCCCAGAGGCCCCCACTGGGGTCTCCTGTGCCCACCCTGTCCACTCCCGGCCTCTCACCTGGGCAGGGCTGGTCCCGTTGGTGACGGGTGATGGCAGTGGACCTGTGGGGACAGTGTGTCAGAGGCTGCCCAGCCCCCCACGCTCTACCACGTCCCCAGGCAGTGGCCCACCTTCCACATGCTCCTCGGTGGGTGTGACCCGTAGCCGCCTGAAGTGCTCGTCCGTCTCAGGGTCCACCACCAGCAGCCGGGCCTCGTCCTCTCGCGCCTTGATGCTGGAGACCACCTCCGCGTGGCGCAGCCCCTCCACATTCTGCCCGTTCACCTGCCGCCAGCAGCAGGGGGTCAGCGCTGCCTGAGGTCAGGCCCCCAAAGGCCCCCTGAGCCACCTGGCCAGGTGTGGCATCAAATATTCATCAACGTTGTCACCAGCCGTGGCAGCAAGAGGAATCCCAGCTCAGGTTCCCAGCATGTTCCCTCCTCCAGCAAGGACCTCCCTGCCCAGACACACACGCAGGGGACATGGGCCAGAGACACACTCAGGGTGGGGGACGCGGGCCCAGACACACACTCAGAGGACAGGGGCATAGACGCACACACGTGTGTGTGTGTGTGTGTGTGTGTGTGTGTGTGTGTGTGTGTGTCAGGTACCTCGATGAGTCGGTCCTGGGCGCGGAGGCCGGAGTGAGCGGCAGGCGAGCCCGGGTCCACAGAGCGGATATACTGTCCGGGCCGGGACTTGTCACTGTGCAGGTTGAACCCGTAGCCTTGGGGGCCCTTTCGCAGGTGGCAGAGCCGAGGGCGTAGCTCCCTGGGAGGTCCAGTGACATCCTGCAGGCACAAAAGACCAGGCTCCGCACTGCTCTCCCACCCCCCTTGAAGCCACCGACCCAGCCCCCAAGGCCTCTGGGCCCCAGTATGCAGCTGCAGGGGAGGTGGGCCAGAGGGATCCCCAACCCCACACCCAGCGGCCCCAGGTCTCAGGGACAAATAGTGCACCCGTGCCTGCCCCCGCCCCCTGCCCCCTTAGGCTGCCTGTGACCGAGCTCCAGCCGCAGGTCCTAAGCAAAGCCTCAATTTCCAAATCCAAAAACAACTTCAGGACCAGGGGCTTTGCAGGGGTGCTGACAGAGTCAGCTGAAGGGCAGCGCAGAGCACAGGTGAGGGTGGTAGAAGCCAGGTGAGATAGCTGCCACTCGTGACAGTGTCCTGGGGCCACTGTCCCTGGAGGCCCTGCCCGTGCAGCCCCTCCCCACCCCCTCCCCGAGTGCCGGGCTGACGTTGTCTGTTCTCCCAGCGGCCTCCATAGGCCAGTACGATGTGTTTGCTTTCACATTCCAGAGCAAGCTGCGGCCACCCCCACCCCCACGGGGCCCAGAGACAGGGCACACGGGCTGCAGCCGAAGCCAAGTGAGAAGGCCAAGGGTGGGACCTGCCCTCCTACCCTCCCAGCCAGAACACAGAAGGCCACTAGTGCCCCCAGAGTCCCCCCACCCTGCCTCTGACAACCCAGGGCCTTGCCTCGCTTTACCTCTGGCATCCTGCAGCAGGGCTCCGGGTCAGGGGCCGTGCAGGCAGGGGCCGGGCCCCAGGACCCCCACCCAGCCACAGCCTGGGGCAGTGACCGCAGTGCCGAGTGGCTAGCGGCTGACGGTGCTCAATTAAACATGGCCGGTGGCCGGAGTGCGCGGGCGGGCAGGCAGCTCAGGTTTCCCGGGACGCCCAGGACACCCGGGACTCGAGTGTGCCTGCAGGTGAGCGTGTGCAGGGTGGGGGTGCTCCCGGGGGCCCCTCCGTTACCCTCCACCTACCCTTGCCCTCAGGGAAGGTCTCCAGGCTTTGGGCACCTGCCTCTTGCAGCCCAGGCCACCCCCTGACCACTCCAGACCCCAGGCCCGTGAGCTTGTTCCAAGTCTCAAACCTGACCATGAGTGCCCTAACCTGCTAGTCGGCCCGGCTGGAGGACCGAGCACAGCTTTTATCACAGGGCAGGTGCCCTGCCCAGGCTCCGGGGCCCCCCGCTTGTCCCAAACACCCTCTTCCTGCCCAGCCTGCACCCCTCCTCTGGGACCCCGGTCCCCAAAGCCTGCCCAGACATGCCCTCCGGATCCCCACTGCAGGCCACTACCTGGCCCCATGACCCCAGGAACTCAAACAGGGCTACAGTTCCTTGGTCCCAGGGCTTGGGCTGGGCAACATGGGCAGAACGTATGGGCGTGAGACCCCCAAGTTCTCCAGGGCCCTGTCGCACAGACTCATCCGCTCTCCCAGACACACCTGGAAGTGCCCGTCCCTTGCGGGCTGTCAGAGCAGAGAGGCCCTGAGGCTGGCTGGTCCGGAGCAGGGCCAGGGCCGGGGTTACGCACATTTTGCAAGTGCACATGCAGAGGCACGCGGTCAGAGACGGGACATCTAAACACACACGGCTCACAAACACGCTACCCGGCGACACGTGCGTGCGAGGACAGCCCAGCCCCCTTGGCGCTACAGACTCTTCTCACGCCCTCCACAGCGACCTCCCTGGCAGGTCTCTCAAGGCCCCCAAACAGGAAGCAGGACTGCGGGAGCATCTGGGGCCACGACGCCAGGCTGAAGTCACATCCGGGTTTGGGACCATCCTGGCCATCTCCCTGCCTCAACCCGGCTCGGCCACAGCTCACCACACCAGCCAAGAGGCTTCTCCTGAAGTCTTGCCTAAATTCCCCTCTTGGATCCAGGGACCAACAAACCCGGCACCGGACCCTCCGGTTGAGAGGCTGGGACGCGGGGGACCGGGCAGCAGAGAGGCCCAAGGAGAGGCCCCCAGAAGAGAAGAGAAGAGAAGCAGTGGGTCAGGAGGGGGCGCAGGCAGGCCCTAGCGCATTGCTCAAATTCCTCACTGCCTGTCCTGGCTCCAAGCACTTCCTGCCGCCTCCCAGCCAGGCCCTCGGGCTCCCACGGGCTCCCACGGGCCCCTGGCCGGGCAGCCCAGAGCTGGACAAGCCCTGGTCTCACAGCCCAGCCCGCGACCAGACAAAGAAGCTGGCATGGGGGTATACCCCCGGAGCTGAGCTGTGCCCCCTCCCCCCACATGGTGACTCACCAGCCCTGGCAGAGAAGGGCCCCCATTGTTGCTCTGGGTCCAGCCGGCTTGCACCAGGGGGCCCCAAGTGCCCTCTCCTGACCCTGGGGGACATGGGCTAAGCTGGTTGCCGGGGTCCTCTTGGTCCACGCTGCCCCCACCCAGCCCCCACCCGGCCTGACCTGCACAAGCCCCCAGGATGGGCTCTGTGGAGGGGCTCCTGGAGCTGGGGCCGCTGCTGTGGCATCCCGAGAGCGGGCCATGGGAGGCAGGACAGAGTGGCAGGCAATGAGCGTCCAGCTGGAGAGGCCTGAGCTCTCTGGCCAGCCCAGGCCACCACCCCATTTATCCACCTCCCACTGTGGGCCCCCGGCTCCCCAGGGAGGGGTGGGGACAGGGGCACTGAGTCACTTTGGGGAGCAGGGTGGTGGCTAGGTTCCCCCTCCCGTGCTCGGGCCCCAGCTAGGCACCCCCTACTGGCTAGCTTTCAGTCTCAAGAAAGGAAGGAAGGAAGCTGCTGGAAGGCCCTGCCCTGCTCCCAGGACCCGAGGCTGGGGGGACAGGGAGGCAAGGGAGGGGACCCCGGCGCCAGAACGGAAGACAGAACAGAGCCCTCTGGTAGTTACTAGGTCCCATGCCGGCCCACCCCCTGAAGGACTCTCCCCCTTACTCACAGCCCCTAAGGGCTTCCAGAACAGGGGTGGGGGCCCGGGGTCTGTCACCACCTCCACGGCCCTGGTGCTGCGAGCCGTCCCGTCTGTTTGGGGGCTGTCCCCTATCGTCACGGTCGGGATCAGCTGCGCTGCAGCTGCAGGGCCACCCGAGCCCGGTCTGGCCGGGGCTGAGTCACCACCACCGACTAGGACCCTGCAGCACCCCAACGGGAGGGGCCGGCCGCATTAGTGGACGCCACAGCCGGCATGGAGGAAAGGGAGTCATCATGACTCCCAGCTTGGCCCTAAGCAGACCGCATGAGTCCCACCCGGTCCCCCTGCCCCATTGCACAGGAGCCCTGTCGGAGCATGGCCCCGTGTGTAAGCATCACCCTCCCAGGCACCCTGACAGCTAGTTAGTCCTGTGCAGGTCGGCCGGGGCCCGGCTCTTCCTTCTGACACTCTGAGCTCAACTGATGGGACACCGGGTCTCTGGCCGGGAGGCTGTGGGGGTACACCCTCTCCCCTGGGCCTCCCCTGACCTTCTGGACTCCCTGTCCCCAGGCCAGCCCCCACCACAGAGCCCCTGCCACTCAGGCCCCACTTTGTTCCTCTAAAAATACACCCAGAGGAAGCCCCCTCCTAGAGCTTCCTGTAGCTCCCAGAGCCTGAAATAGCAGAGGGGGAAGGTCCCACCCAAGGACAAGGTGCCTCGACACCCCACCCTCCAGATAAGGCCCGAGGGCGGATCTTTCCACAGGAAGGCGAATTCAGCGTTTGTGTCTAACTCAATGGATAAACGCCTAGGGGGAAGGGCACTTCCTCCTGGAGGTAAGATGCCCGAAGGAGGCCCTACTCCAACTGTAGGCCTGCAAGGCCAGGGGCCCGGGCCAGCCAGCGCCCCCTCCCAGGACCTCCTTGAAAGCACATACCTGACCCTGATGCCCCCTACTCGGGCCATGACCACCCCCGAGGGTTCACGCGCAGACCTGTGAGCATGCCGGCTTCCCACCTGAAAAGCCATCTGCCCCCCAGGACAGACACCGTAGCGTCCGGTCACCAGCACCACCAGCTCACACAGGAGGCATGCGCACCCAGAAACCCTGCACGCACAGAAACTTCAGATCTCACACCACCTAGGGCAGCTGGTTCTCCAAGTGGGATCTGGGGAAACCCCTGGGATTGGATCCCTTGAAGACAGTTCCCTTGGGGCACCTGGATGGCTCAGTCAGCTGAGCATCCGACTCTTGATTTTGGCTCGGGTCATGAGCCCAGGGTCGTGGGATCGAGCCCCGCATTGGGCTCCGTGTTCAGATTCTCACTCTCTCTCCCTCTGCTCTTCTCCCCACCTCCTCTCAAATTCAAACAGACAAACATAAAAAGGGGTGCCTGGGCGGCTCAGTCCATTAAGCGTCGGACTCTTGGTCTTGGCTTGGGTCATGGTCTCACTGTGCTGACAGCACAGAGCCTGCTTGGGATTCTCTCTCTCCTTCTCTTTCTATGCTCCTGCCCTGCACACACATGTGTTCTCTCTCTAATTAAAAGAGAGAGAGAGAGAAAAAGAGTTTTCTTTAAAAAAAAAAGGCAAAGGGGGCATGAGGGACAACAACCTTGGGGCTTCAAGAGGGCAGAGTAAGCACGATGAGGCTCTTCCTCTCGGCCTCCCCCAGGGGGCCACCCCCAAGTTCTGCCACCCGGAAGGAGGTCCACATGCACGTTAATTCCAGCTCTTCCACCCTGGAGTGGAGGCAGGAAAGGAGAAGCACCCCAACCGCTGTAGACCCCAAGCTGAAGACTCAGCTTAGAGTAACCTCAGCTGTCCCCAACCATGCACCGCCCATGGGGAAGGACCAGCCCCTCCCTCCCAGGGCCTTCCCAGCACAAGCAGGCTCCTCAGACAGACAGACACCTGAGGCCAGCACAGAGCTAGGGACGCCCCCTCCTGGGGGACCTCTCCTCCCAGGCCCCCGGGCCCCTCGGCCAGGCTCGACAGAGTGACCTTTCCTAGGCCAGGTAGCTCTGATGGGCATCCTGGGGAAGAGGGTTGGCGATGGGGGGCCAGGGACCAGGGCCAGGCTGCCCTGACCCCACCTGGCTTAGAACACAGGCTGAGGGCAGAAAGAGTGGCCCCACGTAGCCTAGAGGGTAGTCGCCAAGGCCCCGGAAAGGGAGAAGAAGGGATGGAGACAGAGACTTCTGGAGGTGAGCGGAGGGGGAGACCGCCTGCCGTTAAGGGGCGGAGACGGCGGAACCTGCCATACCTTCTGGCCAGCCTCGGAGCCGAGGCTGCCGGCACGTGCCCAGTCCGGCTTTGGCTCCCAGGGGTCGTGGATGGGCGGAAGCCCTCGGTGGGCCATCTCCTCAGTGCAGGTCAGCTGCCGCCTGCGGAGCTCCTCGTCCGTCTCCTTGTCCACCACCAGCAGCCGCGTCTGCGTTTCCACAGCCTTGATCCTCTGCACCACCTGGGGCGGGCAGGTTGGCGGGGAGCAGGTCAGCGGTCAGCACTCTGGGCAGCACATGGACGGTGGCACCACCCAGGGCTGGCCCAGGATCACGGGCAGGCGGCTGGCCTGCCAGCGGTGGGCGGCTGGACCGAGAGGCCCGCCGGCTCCGCCCTCCACCCCCGGGGGCTCAGGCAGCTCCCTCCCTCTTTACCCAGGACGCCCGACACAGGCTGCAGGGACTACAGGATCACTGCAGGGACTCGCCTCGGCCCAGGGTCCTGTCCGAGAAGGGCCGGGAAGCTGGATGAGGCAGCTGGTCTGGAAGGTGGTGCGTGGCTGAGCTTCAGGGTTTCAGTGTGTGTGCGCGCGTGCGCACGTTGCATGCGTGCATGTGTGTGTGCACGTGTGTGCAGGCATGCATCCATCTGCCTCAGGGTTTGCCTCTCAGTCTGGGTTTGAGGGAACAAGGGGTCTCCCTAGGTGCCAGTCTGGGCTGGGGGGGGGGTCTCTGCCCACTGCTGCTCTTTTCGGTAGTGGACCACGGACGTCTAAACTGCGGCCTTGGGGTGCCTGGGTGGCTCAGTCGGTGAAGCATCCGACTCTCGGTTTCGGCTGGAGTCATGATCTCACGGTTTGTGTGAGTTTGAGCCCCTCAACGGGCTCATGCCAACAGCGCAGATCCTGCTTGGGATTCTCTCTCCCTCTCTGCCCCTCCCCCACTCGTGCTCGCTGGCTCCCTCTGTCTCAAAATAAATAAACTTGAAAATAATAAGTAAGTAAACCCCTGCCTATGAGCCCTCATTTGCCTCGGAACCATGGCCACGGACCTTTTCCTGCTGGACCTGCAGAGAGGGGAAGGCCTGGATTCCTGCGGCAAGGCCCTCGCTCGGGTACCCACACGCAACCTGGTAAACAGGGTTCAGACCCAGCAGGCGGAGGCCACCTGTGGGACAACTGTGACGCTATGGCCACCTGTGCGTCTATGTGGGTGCCCGCAAAGCGTCTACATCATGTGGGTGACCATGGGGCATGCGTGCCAGGGTGTGCCCTGCAGGGAGACAGAGCAGTGACCACTGGGCATTGGGGTGGGAAGGACAAAACCCCCACCCCCACCCCAAGTCTTGGGGGAGGGCAGAGAGGGTCCCGTCAGCTGCTCAGAAGTCATCAACAGATAGGAGGGTGTGAACCAGGCCCATCTTCCCCCCGGCCCCCCTCTGATCCTGCTCTCTCAGTGAGAGCGACAGGAGGACCCCAGCACCCTGCCACTTCCTGCCTGTGGGACCTAGACAAGACACACAATGTCCTCAAGCATCAGTGTCCTCATCTGTAGAATGGGAACCGTAACTGCCTCTCTTCCCTCCTGGGACAGCATGGGCCTGCGTGTAAACTTAGATGGACCCCCAGAGGCCTGAGAGAAGCAGGTGCCCTTGGGGCAAGGGCGGCAGGGACTGTAAAACTGAGGCCAGATACCAGCTCTGCCAGCCCCTCCCTTGTTCCGTCCAGCCAAGACCTCTGGCCCACACCCCCACCCTCCTTCAGCAAACTGCTTTATCCAGCTCACACTCTGAGTTAAAGACAGAACGGAGGCAGACGGATGGACAGACAAGGGCCCCAGGGGTAGACACAGCAGTTCAGCTGCCGGTCCAGCCAAGAAGCCATTTACTAATCTCTAGGCCCCAGGGCTAGCCACGCAGACAGGTCACAGACTCACAGGTGCTGGGGAGGACACAGAGAACCCTGAGCAGAAGGGGTGGAGGGAGGCTGGACTCAAGCCAGGTGACTCCCTGGCAAGGGGGGGATAGATCGTCCCCAGGAAGCAGAACTTGCAGAGGAGAGACCCTGCCTTCCCTCTGGCCCTCATCTCTAGATGCAGGAGGCAGAGGGCCGGGGCAGTGGCCCCCGCAGGGCTGGGCAGCCTCCAACGAGGCACCATCAGCCAGGACATACACGATAACTACACATATCCAGGCAGGTGGACACACAGGCTTGGACACACACACACGCACACACACACACACACACACACACACACACACACACACCCAGGCCTATATATTCACACATACACTGTCCAGCACGCAGAGCCCAGCTCACACACACACATCCCAGCATGCAGATCTGTCCACACATATACACCTAGGGGTACAGACCCGTATATTCACACACACAGTCCACACGTGCGCACGTGCACACATACACACACACACACATACACACTCGCTGATACAAGCACATACAGGTGTGCCCTTATTGTGACACCCTTCTGTACACCCAGACAGATGTGCACACACATGGGTGACCCCCAGAGGGACCTGTACACACACATACCCAGCTGTGTACACACGCACGTGTTGATACTCACAGAAAAACACTCAGGGCCCCCAGTTGCACGGAGACGCCCCCCAAGGTGACGGACGCCTCCATTCATTGCACACTGAGGCCCTAACAAGACTTAAGTGTCAGGGCCGAGGGCGAGGAGCCGCAGTGCAGGCCCCTCCCTGCCAGGATGCCCCCTCCGCGGTGCAGGACCGAGCTGCCTGAGGGGCAGAGGCGAGGAAGGAGGCCGGCGGCCTCCGTGGCCACTTCCCCCACCTCCTAGCCAGAGTCCACGCAGGGCCTTGTGCGACCCCCTCGGGCCCCCGGGCAGGGCGCCGAGGCCTGGGGGCAGGCAATGCCGAGAGCGGCGGTCGTTGACGCCCCCCCCCTTCCCCCCGCCAGCTCGGGGAGGGGGCCCAGCGGGGCAGCGGGCCGGGGGCGGGGCGCGGGCACCCACCTGGTGATGCGTCTCGCCCTCCACGTTGACGCCGTTGACCTCGACCAGCCTGTCTCCGGCGCGCAGCGCGGCCGCCTCGGCCGGGGAGCCGGGCTCCACGCGCCGGATGAACTGCCCGCGGCGGCCCTTCTCGCCGTGCAGGTGGAAGCCGTAGCCGTGCTCGCCGCGGACCAGGCGGCACAGGCGCGGCCGCAGCGGCTCCGGTGAGGCCATGACGCCGGCTGCCCACCGGCCGGCCGCGGGCCGGCCACGGCGCTGACGCCTGCCGCGGGCAGGCAGGGGCGCGGGGGGCGGCGCGGAGGCGGCAGCGACGGCGCTGGGGACCCGGCGGCGCCCTCGGCTGCTCTCGCTCGGCTCTCGTCGACTCGGACTCCGGCTCCGGCTCCGGCTGCGGCGCCGCCCCCGCGCCCGCCCCTTCCCCGCCTCCTCCGTTCGGCCGCCCCCGCCCCGGCCACGGCCCTGCCTCGGCACCCCGCCAATCCCGGCGGAGGCTGCGGGGCCTAGGGACGCCCCCCTCGGTCTTGCCCCGACTCTGGGCAGCCTCCCTGGCGCCAGCGCCTTTGCCTCCTGTTCCAGGGGCATTTATTGAGCACCTACTGTATGCGTGGCACCAAGGCGGACTGTGGAGGTCGGGGGAGGAGTGGAGAAAGGGTCTTCAGGGTGAGGAACCGCACACAGCGGCCAGAGGGTAAGAACAAGAGCCACAGCTCTGCCCACCATCCTCAGGAAGTTTCCCCCGCTACACACACACACACACACACACACACACACACACCCCGGTGTCCCTGTGTCCCTCCTGCACCCAGAGCTGCCCTGGCCCAACAGAGTCCCAGGATGGTCCAGGAGACAGAAAGAGGAGTTTGAAAGTGACAAGGCAGCAGCCCTTCCCTATATTCTGGAGGCTAGTGACTGGGCAGCGCCCTGGCCCTCCCAAGGAGACTGTGTGGACCTGTGCTGGGCACGTCCATTAAACATTACCCCCCACACTCCTCTCTTAGCCTGGGCCTCTCACTTGTGCCCCTGGTCATCCCAGGCAGAGATTAAATGTACTGAGGCCTTTGGCCTCTGACCTCTGGCTGGTGACCAGTGCTCACAGAAGCTGTTCCCAGGAGCTGGCCCCTGTGATCTCTGCCCCAGCCCTCCCCTCCCTCTGTCCTTCTCCCCTAGCATCTAGCCGTCCCCAGCAGGAGTACCCCTTCCCCCAACCAGACAAGAATGACAACAGAAAACCATTTATGCTTTGTTGTGGCTCTGAGTACACTTTATCTGGAACAACCCCAGGGTGCAGATCAGGGAACCAAGTTCTAAAGAGGAATGAGACCCAGGCGAGGTTCCCTGGTCCTCTTAGGGCAGGGCTGTGAGATGCCAAGTCCACACTTTACCACCGAGCGCTTCCCCAGCCTCGGATACAGGAAGACAGCTGAGCTGCAGGCTCCCCCTCAGCCTGCCCTTGCCCCTTCCCAGCCTGCCCAGCCCCCTGCACATACCTGGTTCCCCGGGCTGAGGCTTAACCAGCCCAGGCAGTTCCCCATGGGGACAGAGGCAGGCTCAGCTTGGGCCTAGTGCTTGCCGCTCCTTCTCCCCTCTCCAGTGGCCTCAGCCTGGGTTCCCAGCCTCCGCCCAAGCACAGAGCCCTCCTCTGGGCAGCCTCCTGGGCTGCAGCCCCTTGGGTGTCCACACCCCAGCTGCTGCCCCTAAAAGCCACTTAGGCCAAAGCTGCATGGCTGCTTCCCCACCCCCACCTCTAAGTTCCTGGCTGATGCCGCCATAGGCGTCTGTCTGCTTTTCTGTCCAGAGGCTGCCTGTCTGGCCTGTGACTGGCCTCTCTGGACCCAACCTGGTGCTGCTGCTCCCAGTGGCTATGAGGATGGGTGTGGCAGTGCTGCCTACTATATACTATTCCTGATGGGGCTTAGGGGTCACCCCATAGCAACCAGCACCAGCCAGGACCTGCCAGGCTGTAGCTTGGGGCCACACCAGCATCTAGGGAGGTGGCTGGATGGGAGCCCCCCAGGCTGGGGGCAGAGAAGGTAGGAACCCCTGGTCCTCCGGGTTGAGAAGCTTGGACATCTCCTCCCCCCCACCCCACCCCACCCCCACACATAGGACAGACACTTCCCGGGATCAGCCACTGGCCCTCACTGCCTCCCTCAGCCCAGGACTCAGCCAGTGAGTGACGATGGATGGGAACAGACCACCACCGGAGGGAGGCGGAATCAGGGGTGGGTGGTCATAGTTAGGGGCCAGGAACACTGCTTCACAGCATAACAAAAGGCAACAAAGTAGAGTTAATAAGGGAGGTAGGTAACACCCCAGAATAAAGGAGAGCTGCAGGTTAAGTTCCAAAGGGGGAGCAGGAAGGGGGAAGAGGAGCAGGGGAAGAATGGGGGCCTGACAACAAAGGCAGGGAAGACAACCCAGCTGCTCTCCTGGGCAAACTCTCCCATGCCCTTCCTCCAGCCTCTGACTGAGAGAGAAAAGCGAGACAGAGAAACAAACCGAGGGAACAGCATGGACAAAGGCTCAGAAGAGCAGACAGAAAGGTGTTCAGGGGCTGTAAGCTGTTTGGGGTCTCCGGCGAAATGGGCCTGAGAAAGTGATCATCTAGGCTGGCAGCAGGGGGAGGTCAGGTGGGAGGTGATCCCCACGCCCCGAAGCCCCCATCCCACTCCTGCCACCTTGCCACACAGGCCTTGTGACAGGCGGCGACGGAGACCTTTCCCGGGGATTCCCTCCGCAGAGGGTCCACCTGGGGTGTGGGTTGGCCTGGGGCTCCACTGGTGGGGAGGGGGCTTTCCTCCGAGCTCTGGCTACCTCCCAGGGGCAACGCCCCCAGCGATGGGCGGAGCCTGGGCCTGGGCGGGGACTCTGGGCTGTGGCAGTGGGCTGAGGCCTGGTCCCGAGCCAGAGGAAGGGTCGGGGGCCCGTCTGTGGGGTGGAGCCATTAGTCTGACGCCCCAGTAATGGCCCAGAGCTTCCCGGGCCGGCGCTGCCTCCCTAATGGGCATTAATGGCCCCAGGGGATGACAGGACCTCGCTTATGGCCTCCTCCCTCGGACTACGCCAGGCTTCTCTTCAGAGCTCGAAACTGGAGCAGGCGGGGGACCAGCGCGACGGAAACTGTGATGAGAACGAGAGACCCGGAGACGAGAAGGGGAGAACCGCGACGACCACCGAGGGAGGCAGCGCAGGAGCCCGCCCACCCGCTCTGGGCCCGCCCACGCCCCTGCTCCCAGGGAGACTGCAGCCCGAGAGAGCAGCCGCGCTGCGCCACCTGCTGGCTGTCGCTGGGATCGCTTCATCCGAGGGGCTGGCCCAGGCCCCGCCCCTCTGGCTCCGACTCGGTTCGGCCTCCGGGGCTGGGTGGAGATTAGAGCGGGAGCGACGCACTAGAGCTCCTTGTACTGCAGGGGCACGGGGGTGCACGTAGGTGGTGGGCAGGGAAGCTGGGCCTCTGCCAAGTCCCTAATCGGGGACTTTCACCTTGGACCTGGCACCAACCTCTCTGGACTGGGGTACCTCCAGGCCTCGTGAAATCTAGCGTCTCACCAAGTGTTCCGGCACTTGTGACCAAACATTTACAGGCCACTTGGCACCAGGCGCTGGTGAGCACTGGGGAAACATCGCTTAGATCCAAGGGCAAGCCCAGGACTGGCACAGCCCTTGAGGAGGGCATTTAAACATGGCCTGAGGCCCCAGAGTCCTTCTTCAGGGTGGACCGTGGGGCTGTTCTGGAATCTGCCCAGAGTTCCTGCTCTCTTGTGTGAGGGAGGGGAGGGAGCAATGAGACTGCGGGACAGGGCAGCCCTAGACTTTGTGCACGTGGCACATGGATTTCGTGCCATCAGTGGTGGAGAGCCCTTGAGGTGTTGTCCACAGGACACGCGTGTTGTGAAAGATCCAGTTTGGCAGGAGTGGACTTGGAGTGCAGAGAGTGTGTTGACCTGAGGAGTCAGGTGGCCGCCCCTCCCCTCAGTGCAGATCCTGGAATCAGAGTCAGTAAATTTAGGGGTTGGTCGGGGCGCCCGGGTGGCTCAGTCGGTTAAGCGTCTGACTTCGGCTTAGGTCATGATCTCGTGTCTCGTGACTTCCAGCCCCGCGTTGGCCTCTGTGTTGGCAGCACACAGCCTGGAGCCTGCTTCGGATTCTGTGTCTCCCTCTCTCTCTGCCCCTCCCCTGCTCCTGTCTCTCTCTCTCCCTCAAAAATAAAAAACATTAAAAAATAAATAATAAATAAATAAATCCAGGGGTTGGCAAGAATTGGGAGGGTGGAGTAAAAAAGAGCGCCCATGTTAGGGGACCACGTGGGGAGAAGGATGCATCCAGGAGATGAGGAGTTGCCAGTAAGGAGAGACGGGGGCTTCCAGAGGCCAAGGGGAATGTGGGGGCCAGTTCTAGGTGGGCCTGTCGAAGTTAGCTGGCCCAACAGACATGGGACCACCCCTCCTCCAGTCCTTGCTGGGTGCCCCAAGGGAAGATCTTGCCAAATGGCCAAGGGAGGGCTCCGGGAGGCAGACAGTATCAGGGCACAGCAGACGGGCACTTCGAGGTCTGGTCCAGAACAGTTGTGGGAGTCAGAGCCCATACTGAGGAGGGTTAATGAGGGAGCAGAAGGGTGGAGGGGCCCTGGCACCTGTGAGCAGGATCTATAAGGGGGCCCAGGTGGAGGGAGGTCCTTATTCAAGATGGCAGAGCACATTTACATGGGGCTTGGAGCCAATAACTGGAAATGTGGAGAGGATCAGAGGGGGAAGAGTCCTGGGGAGGCAAGGGGCCTTTCCTCCCTAGGAGGAGAGGGTGGCCTGAAGAAGGGGTACAAAGGAGATCGTGGCTGAAATGAAGCCGGGAGATGGGGGAAAGGCTAGGTGGGCTGCCAGGGCTCCCGAACCTGGCCAGGGGCCACAGTGAGGGGGGGCACTTGCAGGGCTCCTGGGAGGCTGAGGTGGGGGCTCTTGCTCTCAGCTGGTACGGTATGAGTGCCTACTCTCCTTTTTGGTGGATGGCATCAGGACCCAGGGGCTGACTCGTGCCTACCTCCCATGAGACCTCTCCCCTCCTGTGGGACCCTGGGACCTGGTCTGATGACCCCACCCCCAAATAGGAGGGGCAGTACTGGCAGAGAAGGGAAAAGGGGACCTAAGCCCCAGCAATGTCTCTGCCTCTGTCCCCCCTTCTGTTCCCCAAGCACTTACAGTTGGAGATGGTTAGGAGCGGGCATCCCTTGGCCAGAGAGAAGGCTCCTGATATTTGCCAGGGCGTGGGTGCAGCTGTTTGTGCCCTAGAGCTAGATGCCAAGTACACATGACAGAGGAAAGGGGTCACACATGGGGACACATGAACCAGGCAAATTTATTGACCAGTCGCTGTGAGCCCTAGAGAACTAATCTAGTCTGCCTGGGTCAGGAGAAAGGGCATTGCCAGCAGGGGCTGCGCTCAGGATAGCCCTGGAGAGGTGGGGTCCGGCGAACGCGGTTCTCTGGGCAGACCATGGCTGAACAGGAGACTCTCCAAAGGCTCTAGAAAGAAGAGCAGGACTGGAGGACAGGGCTGTGCGCCCTCCACTACTCCCCCCCAAAAAACGTCCCCAAGGCTGGAAAGGGTAGGACACTCCAGGGAAGCCTTTCTCCCTAAGGAGTGGGAGACAGGAGAGTCGTGGGGTGCCTCGTGGGCACATGAGTGGGCGCACCGGGCTCAGATCTCCCCAGACGTCCTCGCCCCCTTCTCCCCACGTACCTGGCCTGCTCCGCGGAGGAGCCCTGGCTCCAGTTCGGGCGCGCGCTCGGGGTGGCGCCAGCTCCAAGGCGCACTGACCCGGAGCCCTGCGCGCGAGTGCCTTCCGGTCTCCAACAGTTCCCGAACCCCAGAGGGCAGCAGAAGAGCACCTCGGGGGACGGGCGCCGGACGGAGGGTGTCTCTGGCAGATGGCTCCTGCGGGGACGAGCCCAGGCCCTGGGTGTCCGAGGCAACGGGTCCGGCAGCGAGGCGCAGCGCGCGGCGATGCATGTAGGGCGAGCGGCGCAGCCCCATGAGCAAGCCCGCGGCGCGGCCCACCGTGTGGTAGCGGGGACTCGCCACGTGCTTGTACCAGGCGTCAGCGGGCAGCGACAGCAGCAGCAGCAACAACGCGAGCACCGGCCGGCCCGCAGGGCCCCGCACCCCCGTGCCCCGCGCCAGGATGCTCACGGGAACGGCCGCCCGGCGGGGCAGGCCAGGAACTAACGCAACCGAGTCTCGGCGCCCTGCGGGACTGCGGCGGCGACGGGGAGCCGGAGCGCCGTGGATCCGACTATAACCACTCGCGGGCCCCGCCCCTGCTCGTCCCGACGGTACCCGCTGGGCTCCCAAAGGAGGGAGAAGAGAGGCCCGGGCTGCCATGGCAAGGACGTGGGTGGGTTATCAGAGCACCTTCTCTGAGTGGCGGTGGGCCTTCAGCCAGAGCTCATCTTGACGATCCGCTGGGAGCGCCCTTGTCGTCCCCTCCCCCAGGGGGCTGCTCTGCTTCCTCCTCCCCCCAAGGAGAATGCGTGCCCCCTTAACCACAGCTCTTGTAGGTTGTACACTGAAGAGGAAAGACGGAGGCTGGAAGAGGCCTCTGCATCATTCAAGAACCCTCTGTGGATCTACTTCCCGGAGGGCTCTCCTGTCCTCACCTACATAGCTCTTCAGTCTGTCCCCTTTCCCACCCTCGCTTCTGCCCACCAACCCATTTCCCAGCTGCAGCTGGATGCTTGCAACCATGGAGCCCTCCCTGAGTTGGTTAGTGGTTCCCTAGGGCTTCCAGAATCAAGAGGAAGCCCCTCTCATCCGGCAGCCCTGGCTTGGGCAGGATGAGGCCCTGTGGCCCTCTAGCCTGCTTTCTGGTCCCGATTCCCCCCACCCAAGACTATTTGCTCTGGCCAGTCTCCATCATCTTTCTGCTGTACCCAGCGACCAGTGATTCTGCCCACCTCTGCACTTCTGTGCCTGGAACATCCTTCCCTTCCTTGCCATCACTCAGGATCCCGTCTACATGGCCCTGGTGTGAATAGTCCCCGAGTATTCCTTCCTGGCTATAGGGGTTTAACAACCCCTTCCAGAGGGCAGAGCCCGACCCGTTCTTGCCAGAGCCCCAGCCCAGGAAGGATGCAGCCCTCAAAACAATCCGACTTCACCGCACCCCCAGCAACCACAACATTCACCTAACACCTTCTAGATTCCAGACACCAAGGATCCTGAAATGTCTTATTTTTATCTCCTAACAATGCCATGAAAGTAGGATGATTATTTCTTTTAAGTTTGTTTATGTGAGCTATGCACCTAGAGTAAAGCCCAAGGCGGGACTTGAACTCAAGACCCTGAGATCACCTGAGCTGGGATCAGGAGACAGACGCTTGACCGAGTCACCTAGGCGCCCCAAGGTTTTACTTTTTTAAGTACTCTTTACACCCAATGTGGGGCTCGAACTCACAACACTGAGATCAAGAGTCACGTGCTCCAGTGACTTGAGCCAGCCAGGCGCGCTGATGAGGGTCAATTATTGACCCCATTTGCCAGCGAGGAAGGTTAAGACACCAGGAAAATGGACTTGTTTGGATCACACCTGCTGGGTAACGGTGGGGCGAGTGGGCTCCAACCTAGATCCCCAGGTTGGGGGTCTGAGCTGAAGTTCTTGACGGAAACTGTCCCTCACCCTCTGCCTGTCTCTTTAGCAAAAGGGAAGGGGTGATTCTGGGAGTTGGAGGGAACAGAGCCTGGGCCAGTCCTTCCTCCCAGGTCTCCGTGTCAAGGGACCATCGTGGGGCTGTGGGGGCAGAGGATGGCACCTGCCGAAGGGAGGAGGGGCCCGACACGGTTCTGGCAAGCTCTGGGGGGCAGTCAGAAGCAGCAGCAGCCCTCCCCACAGGGCCCTGCAGAACGGGGGGGGGGGGGGGGAGGATGTGTGCCGTGCTTGGTGGTGGGGGGTGTGGGGGAAGGGTGTGTGTCCCAGTCTCTCCGGTCTGCTTCATTTGCAAACTGGGAATGATAATGGCCCCTCATCAGCTCGCCGTGAGCATGAACTCAGGCGTGGGTGTTGGGGCCATGCCTAGCACACAGTAGCTGCTAAAAAAAATGGTTGTGCAGGGGAGCCTGGGTGGCTCAGTCAGCTAAGTATCTGACTTCGGCTCAGGTCACGGTCTCGGGGTTCATGTGTTTGGGCCCCACATCGGGCTTTGTGCTGACAGCTCGGAGCCTGGGTCCTGCTTCCGATTCTATGTCTCCCCTTCTCTGCCCCTCCCCTGCTCACGTTCTGTCTCTGTCAAAAATAAATAAAAACATTTAAAAATTTAAGGGGCGCCTGGGTGGCTCAGTCAGTTGAGTGACTACAATTCAGGCCATGATCTCACGGTTCATGAGTTCAAGCCCCGCGTCAGGCTGTGTGTGACAGCTCGGAGCCTGGAGCCTGCTTCGGATTCTGTGTCTCCCTCTCTCTGTACCCCTCCCCGACTTGTGCTCTGTCTCTTTCTCTCTCTCAAAAATAAACATTAAAACTTTTTTTAATTTAAAAAATAAAAATAAAAAAATGGTTGTGGCTGCTACCGTCCCAGAGGCTGACCTGCCTCCTAAACTGTTGGTAAAACACTCTGATGGAGGGGTGACGGCGCAGGAGCTGCTGGGGTGGCGGGCGCAGAGGGAGCCGTGGGCGCACCTGGAGGACCATGGGACCAGGGAGCCTCATGGAAAGCAGTCTCCCCCGGGGCACCATAAGGAGCCCGGAGAGCTGCCTGGAGTGTGCGGTGGGCGGGCACCACGGCACGACGCGGGCTGCCAGGGTTCTCTGACGCTGCACATCCTCCCTTTTAAGGGTACTTGGGGGCTCCTGGAGCCCCCAGGGATCGAAGGGAGGCGTCAGCATAGGATCACCTGTGGCCAAGCGGCAATGCAGTCTCCGAGGCGGTTAGAACACTGAAGTCCAGCTACAAGTACCAGCACAGACAAATCCCCAAAGCACGACAGCTAAAGAGAGAAAAGTACTCTGCACGATGATGTTCAGTATCTGAAGTTAAAACCCGAGCCG
Source organism: Felis catus (assembly GCF_018350175.1). Classification (NCBI taxonomy): domain Eukaryota; kingdom Metazoa; phylum Chordata; class Mammalia; order Carnivora; family Felidae; genus Felis; species Felis catus. Next base: position 39,502,900 of record NC_058383.1, read on the forward strand.
CTTGCCCTGCTTTTTTATAGCTGTGAAGCCGAGAAGGAAAATGTCATGGTGGGAACAAGGGACGAAGGCCAGGCAGAGAGGAAGCGGGGCTCCTATCAGGTGCAGGTGTGCAGAAGGCCTGGGGGGAGGGAGCCCAGGGCCAGGTGGGGGGAGCGAAGCACACAGTAGTCCTGGGGACTCCCAATTTAGGGTACGGGGAGGGGGCTCTGTGCCCTGCCCAGCCCTGAACCCAGGGACCCAGTGACAAAGGCCTCTGCCCCTCTCCCACTAAGGGTCTGGAGCCAAAGCTCCACCGTGGGAGGAGGGGAGGAGGTGACAGGTCCATGACCATGAGAACTGACTCTCCTCTGTGGGGCTTGCCTCTCCCTTCATCCACCCAACAGCCTCCTGGAAACCAAGGGAACGTGGCTTTGGTCCGTTTCCGCACTACCTTTCCCGCAAGGGCACCAAGCCCTCCTGGGCCAGGACATCTTCCTGACACTCAACCTCAACACTGGGCACAGAGCCTGGCCTGTGGATGTGGTGATGGAGCAAATTTCTGTTTCGTCTTATTTTTCATGTTGTATTTATTTATTTTCAGAGAGAGACAGAGAGTGTTAACTGGGGAGGGGCAGCGAGAGGGAGACACAGAATCCAAAGCAGGCTCCAGGCTCCGAGCTGTCCGCACCGAGCTCGACGCGGGGCTGAAAACCTTGAAGCATGAGATCATGACCTGAGCTGAGCTCAGACGCTTGACCAACTGAGCCACCCAGGTGCCCCTGTCTTATTATTTTTAATTACTAATTTCTAGTAAGGTAATTTACATTATAAATTAATGCTACCAGGAGAGGAACATTAAAGGCGTCCTCACTGCCCCGCCTGCCGTTCACATCCCAGTCCTGCTCTGCAGATGCAAGTGCTCACAAGTCCCCCAGCGTTTTTTTCTAGTTTTACCCCCTATTTAAAAATCGTAAACTTAACTGCTATTCTAAAAATCAGCGGGGTTTTTTTTGTCTCGAAAGAGAACACGAGCAGGGGAGAGAGAATCCCCAGCAGGTTCCTAGCTCAGCACGGAGCCCAACGTGGGGCTCAATCCCAGGACTCAGGGATCCCGAGCAGAGCAGAAATGGGAGTCAGACGCTTGATCAAGGGAGCCATCCAGGCCCCCCAGTGGTCTTTTCAAGGAGGCGTAACATACTTTCAGTGTGCACATCTAACAACTGCATTTGTTAGGGATGCATACATCTGTGTGCCCACAGCCCAGATCAAGAGAGCAAAGACTTCAGCTCCCCAGGAAGCTCCCTTCGCCCCCTCCCAACCAGAAGCCCCCAGCAAAACTGATGGCCACATCGGGGCTCCTCACCCTTGGCACTGCCCGCATCTGTGGGGGCTGCCCTGGGCACTGTCAGACATGTAACAGCATCCCTGGCCTTTACTCATCTGTACAGGCAGAGTAACAGCCTCTCCCCAAGCCGTCTGCACCCCACATATCCTGGAACCCGCACACTCTTACTGGATAAGGGGACAGAGGACTGAACTTGCAGACGAAATTAGAAATTAGGCAGGCTCATCAGTTGACCTTAATATAAGCAGATGGTCCTGAATCATCCACGTGGGCCTAGCGTCGTCACATGGGTCCTTTCGCTGCTAAGCCAAGTAATGTACTATGGTTAGGTTTCCTTTCTTGCCGAATGCTTGTCACTTTTTTTTCTCTGCTTGTTCCTCTGTATGCTTATTTTGCTATTTTCCCCCAAAGGCTCTGAGAGATAGGTCGAGCTCTTTGCAGTAACTTTTCCGGATTCTCAAGCACGTGAGGGCACCCGATGAGTACTGTGTTTTCTGGAGGCCTCCCTGTGGGAGGTGGCAGCCTCCTGCTCCAGACTGCATACCCCTCTCCTCTCACACCTACTCAGGAGTCTCCGCACAGGCACCATCCCACACTTTGCTGTCACTCTCATCTGGCTTGAAACCCGTGTTCTGGATGCCAGATCATCTTCCAACGGATAGTCCCTAACATTTTGGAGACGTGAACCCTCTGGTAGCTTCATGTGTGCTAAATACGTTGTCCCTTTTATGGCAGTGGCTTTATGCCTAGTGGAAAGATTTTTCTGGGCATAGAAGGTGTGCGTGGATATCCTAGTCCCTCAAAAATTTGACAGAATTTCCAGCTTCCTGTGTTCCAGGAGTAAAGTCTGGTTCTCCATCCTTCCAGGGTCTTCTCCCTCCTCACCTCCCCCTCCTTCAAGCTCTGGGGTGGGGGTGTGGGGGGATCTTCACTTTGTCTGCAGTCCTCCTGTTTGCCTCTGCCGTGCCTGATGATGTCACTCGCGGGCGGCCTTTCTTCCTTGCCTGGGCCCTTTCAGTACGGAGACTTGTGTTCCTGAGCCGTGGCCTGTGTTACCTTAGTCTTTCGTAAATTTGCCCCTCTCCGTTTTCTGTGTTCTCTCCGAAGTTCCTATTAATTACATATCGTACCTTCTAGAGTAAGATTTCCATCCTCTTGGGGCGCCTGGGTGGCTCAGTCGGTTAAGCGCCCGACTTCGGCTCGGGTCATGATCTCACAGCCTGTGAGTTCGAGCCCCGCGTCGGGCTCTGTGCTGCCAGCTCAGAGCCCGGAGCCCGTTTCAGATTCTGTGTCTCCCTCTCTCTCTGACCCTCCCCCGCTCATGCTCTGTCTCAAAAATAAATAAATGTTAAAAAAAAAAAAAAAAAAGAAAAAGAAAAAAAGAAGTCACAGCTACTGTTATTAAAAAAAAAAAAAAAAGATTTCCATCCTCTTTATTTTCCATCTGTTTTTTTGTTCTGCTTGCCAGGAGATTTCTTTAAGTGTATCTTCCCATTTTGCTCTTGAATTTTTACTTATGTTTTTAATTTCTAGTAGCTCTTTCTTGTTCTGATTTGTTTGGTGCCTGTTATTGTTCAAGGCATCTTATTCTCATTTCATGGAAGCGGTATCTTTTCTGGAAATATCAAATAGAGCTCTTTTTTTTTTTTTTTAAATGTTTACTTATTTATTTTGAAAGAGAGAGAGAGATCAGGGAAGGGACACAAGGAGAGGGAGACAGAGAATCCCAAGTAGGCTTTGTCAGTGCAGAGCCTGATGCCAGGGCTGAAACACACAAACCATGAGATCATGACCTGAGCCACCCACGCGTATGTACGTACGTATGTATGTGTGTGTGTATGATGTATGTTTGTTTACTTATTTATGAATGAATGAAGGCTCCACACCCAACATGGGGCTGAAACCCACGATCCTGAGATCAAGAGTCATGTGCTCTACCAGCCAGGCACGCCAAATACAGCTCTTTCTAAAACCTTCCTTTTGCTCTCTGGGTTGGCTTATTCTGGTCTATCTTTCACACTGCAGGTTTTCCTTCTAAGTCTAGAGATCTGGCTGCCTGTCTGTCCCCACGTATGCGTGAGACCTGGATGCCCTTTGTGTGGGGGCATGGCTTGCTGAGTGATGGGCTTCACCGTAGGAATGGCTTTTCCTTCTGCAATGCCGTGGTCAGTGGAGCTTTTCTCTGGGGCTGGTCAGTTTCTCCACTGGAAAGTCTCCTATTGAGAGCACGTGGTGGGGCGGAAGGGATTGGATACAGTCATCGGGGCAGGGTAGGAGGGCCCAGGTCCCCGGGTTCATGCACTGACTTGCAGACACTGCAGTTTTTAGTCCCCCGCCTCAGCTCGCCAGCAGTGAAACTTATCAGGGTTCCCCCCAAAGGTGTTAAGAATGTTTTGTAAAATAAGTCACTCCATCATTTTCCTGTCCTAAAATTCGTTTATGTGTTTCACTAGCTGTTTCCTCCCTTCCTGTTCTCTTTGCACTTGTGGATTGAAAGTGTTTTATTCCTTTACTGTCATTTAGTGGGCTTTCATGAGAGTCGGATGGCAATTGCATGTGGCCAGTCCACCAGATTTATTTGGTGTGATGATCCCTGTTTACAACTGAGGAAGCCGAGGGTTTGGTGAGCCAATCAAGTTTGCCAGCAAGTAAGTGGCTGAAGGGGGGTTTCCAGCCCATTTCTGTCTGATTCTAAAGTCCAGGCTTGGGGTGCCTGGCTGGTTCAGTCGGTGGAGCACATGACTCTTGATCTCGGGGTCGTGAGTTCCAGCCCCAAGCTATGTATGGCACCTACTTAAAAAATAAATAAATAAAAAGAGGGTCATCTGGGTGGCTCTCAATCTCAGGGCTGTGAGTTCAAGCCCCACGTTGGAAATGAAGCCTACATAAAAAAAGGGGGTGGGGCGCCTGGGTGCCTCAGTCGGTGAAGCGACTGACCGACTTCAGCTCAGGTCATGATCTCACAGTTCGTGAGTTTGAGCCCCATGTCGGGCTCTGTGCTGGCAGCTCAGAGACTGGAGCCTGCTTCGGATTCCGTGTCTCCCTCTCTCTCTGCCCCTCCCCCGCTGGCACTCTGTCTCTCTCTCTGCCTCTGTCAAAAATAAACATTTAAAAAATTTTTAAAAAAAGAAGAGAATAATTAAAAATAAAGTCCAGACTCGTTCCCTACAACACACTGCCTTTTTTTATACAAGGTTTCAGATTTGACTCGCCTCCTTCGATGACGTAAGGGAGGTCTGGAGTGTGCCTGGCCTCCAAGGGCAGGGAGGAAGCCCCGGTATTCACCACCATCAATTCAACAAACCTGCGCTGATGCTTCTCCGCGACAAGCCCCCACCCCCACCCCTCCGCTCCCCCAAGCTCAGCAGGGTGTGCCCAGTCAAGAGCACGTGGTTCCCTGCCTGATTTTTCCATAAGGATTGAGGGAGACAGTCCCTGGCTCGGAGATGGATGTCTTTTCCAATAAGGATTTGCAGGAAACTCTTACTTAGGCAGGTGGTGGCGGTGCCTGGCGAGCAGGCCCGTGTGTGTTCCAAACACAAGCGGTGAGGGCTGGAGAGAAATGCTAGGCTCCCGAGGCGAGAGCCTAGCTTATAAACTACGGGCCGTCGCGTTAACTCTGCATTTCGCAGCGACACGGGAGAGCGCTTGCACGCGAGTACGGCCCATCCACAGCAGGGGCACACTTACACTGAGCGTCATCCGGGGTCGCTCGGACACTCGCACCCGTCCGGCGGCGCTGCGTGTCCCCGCGCGAAGAGCTCTGGCCACGGAGCCCTTGCGCAGCCCTGCTCTGGCCCGCGCGTCTCGCTGGGGCGGAAGTCGCGGCGCGCGCTTCCGCCGGGCGGGCCCGTTGCTGGGCGGGGCGCTGACGTCTCCCCGGAAGGGGCGGGCCCGCCGGAGCCAGGCCGCGCCGCGCCGCGCCGCGCCGCGCCGGCCGGAGGGGCCCGCAGCCCGGACCATGGCGGCGGCGGTGGCGGGCGCCGAGGGGCGGCGCGCGGCCCTGGAGGCGGCGGCGGCGGTGACGCCCGAGCGGGGCGGCGGGAGCTGCGTGCTGTGCTGCGGAGACCTGGAGGCCACGGCGCTGGGCCGCTGCGACCACCCGGTGTGCTACCGCTGCTCCACCAAGATGCGGGTGTTGTGCGAGCAGCGCTACTGCGCCGTGTGCCGCGAGGAGCTGCGCCAGGTGCGCCGAGCCGGCCGGGCCGCGCGTTCGGGGCGCCGGGGCGGGCGCGGGGCGCGGCCGGAAAGGGACTTTGCCTTCCTGGTGTCCGGCCGCGGGCCTGGCGGCGCCGGCTTCCGAAAGACAAGCCTGACGGGGCCACCCGGGGCTGGCTCCCGGCCGTGGGGCCGGCAGGCAGGGGGTGGCCTCAGCTGGGTCGAAGAGGGAGCGGTCCCTGGGGGGGACGGTTCGTCCTGCGCCCCAGGGATTCCTGCCGGGCCACAGGAAGGGGCATGATCAGAGCAAGAACTACCTAACCTGCTTGCTCTGGAGAGTTTATTCCTCAGGGATCTCCACTGGAGGCGGAGGACTTGGGGTGGAGGGGACTGGGCAAGGGAGCACCTCCAGAGGCAGTCTGTCCTGGAAGCAGAGGGTCAAAGTGGGTATTTCCAGCCCAGACGTGTGTTTGGGTCCCTTAAGTTAACCCCAGCAAAGTCCTCCCTCCATAGACCGGCGCCTTCATGTATGGAGGGGCGGTGGCCCTTGGTCTGCCCACCACAGGGGAAGGCAGGACCATCGAGGTTTCCTTAGGACTCTTGGTGGATCGGGATAAAAGTGTTCTGAAGTTTTTCTCCTCCTTGCCAATTCAGGGTGGGGGGAGGGGCTCAGCTCCACAGCGGAGGTGGGGATGTTTATGACTCTTTCCAGACTTGGAAGCCATGGAAGGTGTCAGAGGACACCATGGAGATTCCCCCCACCCTCCCAATAATGCCAGATGCTGGCTGGGAGCACCTAGCTGGAGCTCCCTTGATTTGCTTTGAGATCTGTTTGCTTCCAGCATTGTGAAATTCCGTGGTTTGTTCATGGAAAGCTTGGGCTGGTGACATCTGCCAGGGAATCTGACTTTCTTCTTCCTAGAAGTGACGCAGACATGGCATTGTTGAGGAGTAGTTCCTTTGGTTGTTTTGTTTTGTTTTGTTTTGTTTAAGTAGAAATTATGTCTGATGCTGTAATTCCCGAGCTCTCCATGGGCACTTAACTCTGTGCTCCATTAGGAGACGCTTGGAGATGCCGCCAGTGTATCATGGGGTGAACAGAGATAGCCCTGGGAGAGATCTAGGGTGGAGGGGTGGTCAGGAAAGCCTTGGGCCTGTGGCTTAGTGAGCGCCTCCCAGCATTGCCACTCTTGCGTGCTTGCATGGCATGACGTAACTCTTGGATGGCCAGGTTTCCCAGTGCACCTGTAGTTTCCTTCCAGGAAGGACGGGGCTGCCGGTCTCGCTCGGGAAGCGAGCAGGCACCTATGTGTGGCTACTCTAGCCGGCATCTGGCCTCTCTCACTCCTTGTGGGTCCCACACCCTTCCAGTGCTCTGTGGCAAGGGGGTGTTGACATGAGCTGTCAGCAGGCTCCTGCTGGGGCGTGCTTTGGCACTGGGTGCCTTTGGCTGATTCTGGCCTTCCTCTTGGGCCTGCCCTGAATTACTGGGCAGCAGGAGAGTGTCCCGGGAAGTGTATGAGATGACGATCCTCTCTGTTCATCTTGCTTCCCTCCCACTCTTGAACTTGCAGCCCCACCCTGGTCCTTTGTGTTCCCTTGCTGAGTCCTACACTGTCCTCTGAATGTGCCATGCCCACCAAGGAATCCCACAGCAACCCCCAGCCCCTGAACCCTGCCTCTGCTGTGTCCTTCCTTACAGGACTAAGTCTTTATAAAAACTTGGGAGGAAAGTGAGCCAAGGGACTGTGTGGAACAGGCCTACCCCTGGACCGGGCACTTCCCTGTGTCTGCCCCTGGGGCAGGCGTTGCAAAGAGCAGACGCAGAGCAGCCCTGCAGCTGCTGGTCAGGCGAGGAGCCAGACTGATCTAGATTGCCCAGCAGGTGCTCAGGGTAGAGGCGAGGCCAGGCTCCCAGGTTGTCTCTCAGGTCTGTCTCTGTCCACCCCAGATGGTTTCCAGGGTGCACCGGCAAGACCAATGTCAGGCTTCCCATCCACCCTTCTTCCCCAGTCACATCTCTCCTACAGGCCGTTTTCTTCTGAGAGATGATTCAGGTCTTGGGCTCCACCTGGCCCTGATGCCCCTCGCACGTCCAAGAGGTTTGATGGGGCTGCAGTACAAAGTGGGATGTGTCTGAGCTAGTCTCCCTTCCATTTCACAGGCAGGAGGTGGGAGGGGACCTGCTGATGACAGGTCAGGAGGCCAGACCTGCTGACCGGTCTTGTTTTTCTGTTGTTGGGGCCCATCCCCACTGGCCTGGTCCACCTGGGCTCCTCAGGGGCCTGTGCTTCTAGATGGGGCCCACCTTCAGCATCAGGCTCACTCTCGCCAGTGGTCGATGCTAGCGCCACCCATCCCTTCTTCCACTCGTGCTCAGGGAGCGCCCACTGCATACTGGGAGTGGGGAGCAGCAAAGCCCCAGGCAGGAACACATACCCACCTCGTGGGGGTCCAAGCAGGGCTCTCCTCCCATCTCCTGCTCCCTCTCTTCAGGGATTGGCCTGGCATCCTGGGGCCCACCCAGGGGTGCCCTTTCCCCCTCTGACACCTGCTGCCTGGCCCACCCAGGGGCTTCCCGGGATGGTCCATCCTCACGTGTCCAGGCTGGGCCTGTGCCTCTGTCCTCAGACCCATGACCCTCTCCCGTCAGGGTGATCACTAGGGTAGGTGGGTCTCGGGCCATGCTGGTGGGATGCCTGCGGTTCCTCCACATCCCGGGTAGGGCCACCGTGCCCTGACCTTGTTTGGCGACTCGGTCCTGCCACTCGCTCACCCTGTGCTGTGGGCAGGGACACTGGCCATGCCAAGCCGCACTGCCATCTTCCTGCCTGCCCCTCACTCTCCTGACATCTGGTGCAGGCCTCCGGGGGCCCCATCTCACAGCCTGTCTAGGAGGGGCCACCAGCATTTCCCCACTCGCACCCCCTGGCTCCAAACCTGCTCCCCCTCATTCTCAGACAGACCCAGCCTTGAGCCTGTGTGCCGCAGCCACTTCCCTTTCCCCGACCTCTTCCTGGGGTTGCCACCCCTTCCCGAGCCAGCCCAGTGTCCCCTTCTCCTGGCGTGGGTCACGTGTGCTCAGCACAGCCTGGCAGTCCATCTTGAGGACTGTACCCTACCTCTGTCCACAGCGAGGGTGCCCGCAGCAAGACACTCCCAAGGGGGATCAGGGCAGACCTCGGAGAGGAAGGCGCTGGAGCTGGGGGAGGCAGTGGTGACGGTGCGACCCGGCTCTGGTGTCCTCTGCGGAAGGAAGTTGTTCCTCTGTTTAGTCTGCTGGACTTGGATGCCTTTTGGCTGGGGGTTCCCTCACGGGCTGCTGCTGAGCCGCCTTGTGGGCAGATGCCGGGCTCCTAAGTCTGCTGTCCGTGTTGCCTCAGCACAGCTAGGACCCTGAGTTGCACGACAGGCCTTGTGATCTGTGGCCGGCCTGCAGCATCCTGACCAGCTCAGGGCCCTGCGTGTGCAGGCGCTGGTCCCCTGGCAAGAGGCAGTAGGGACTAGCGTCTGGGCTCGGAAAGCAGGGCTGGGTGGGGGCTTGCCCCAGAGGGGCAGGTCTCCTGAGAAGAGGCCAGTGTGAGACCCGGAGTCCTGGGGAGAAAACCAGGGGGAGGGGGAGCCTCAGGAGCACAGCTGTAATGAGCACCCACTCATTGTGTGGCAGGGGCAGTGGTGGGTGGTCACGTTCACCCTGCCCAGCCTTGCCAGACGTGACATCAAGGGGAAGAAAAGCCTGTTGGGGCAAGCTCGTCCTCCTCCACCCCCCACAATGGGTGTGGCTGGACCCTGATGCTTCCCTTGGGCTCCTATGGGGGTGTGGGGGTCGGCTTCTTCTACCCACAGTGTATCACCAGAAGTGTGGACTGAGGTCCCCAGCTTCTGCCCCAGGACCCCCAGGGACCCAGTTTTAACCGTCCTGCTGCTGGGGGACATTGTGACCACCCATTCTCCCCACCCAGTACTGCGCTTTTCCAAGTTCATGGCCATTCTGATCCCAGGTATCCTCCCTGGCTGAGCTTACCTGAGTCTAAACATGACAGGGATGACCTTGACATGGCCCAAGGTGAGGACTCTGAGCTGAGGCGAGTGACCAGCTCCAGGCGAGGGGGGACAGTGGTGGAGTGGGAAGGGGCATGTCGAGACCAGCAGTGTGTCTGGATCCAAGGGAGGGGAGTGGGGGCCAGCGAGGAGGGAGCCTGGAGGGAACAGTGCCTTTGTTGTCTAGGAGGAGAGGCCTGGGCCTGCGAGAGGGTCCTGGGGCTGGGCTCTGTGGAGGGGCTGAGCACGCTGTACTCAGAGTGCCGGAGACCCCTGGGAAAGAGGCTGCAGGAGTGTCTGCACCCTGCCCCTGCTGAGTGCCTGCAGCTCGGCATTGACCCCCCTGACAACCGGATGGCAGGCAGGAACCTGGCCAAGAAGCAGTCAGGGGCCATGACCGACTCCTCCGTGGCATCATGGGTGGACAGAGCATGACTAGGCCTTGACTCGTGGTTGCCTGTCTCGTCCTGGTGACATTATTTCCATAGCTGCTTCTTAGACTGCATCTGGCCTGTGCTCAACACCCATGTGATTAAGCCCTGGCTTGCTTCGTCCCTGTCACTGCCCCCTGGGGTCACCGCCCCTGGGATGACCTCGGTCTGTTGCCTAGCTGGTTTGGCTGTGGATGAGGGAGAGCCTGCCGCCCCCTGGTGGCCAGGCCGGGTATTGCGTCTCCATCCGGGCAACCCCAGGTGGGCACGCCGCAGGTGTGGAGAGGGGGCCCGGGGTGGCCCAGGATAGCAGAGACTGCTGCCCGCAGGGCCTGACGTGGGCCTCCCACGAGGGGCTGAGTGCCTCCCTTTCTTCTTAGCCGGACAGTGTCCTCCAGTGGGTGTCCACAGCCCTTCTCAGCAGGCCCCTCACTCTTGGTTCCAGGTGGTCTTTGGGAAGAAGCTTCCCGCCTTTGCCACAATCCCTCTCCACCAGTTGCAGCACGAGAAGAAATATGACATCTATTTCGCGGACGGGAAAGTTTTTGCCTTGTACAGGTGAGCGGGGTCCCAGGGGCCTGCAGCCAGCCTGGGTCTGGGGAGGGGCTTGTGGCAGGGATGGGCACGGCCCTCGGGTGGGTGAGGGGGCAGCGTGCGTGTCAGGGCCCCCCTGCTTTCCTGGCGTCAGCCCAGCAGGGGTGGATGGGCGGGGCGAGTCTAGGGAAAGCGCTGGGTTGTAGCGTGGTGCCGGCTTTCTGGGGCGTGTGAGGCGCACGCAAGCCCGCGTGAGTTGGGATCTTAGCCCGTGGCAGGAAACCCCATGAGGGGCGCGGCTGTCGCGGGGCGGGTGAGGGGCTGGCTCCCAGTGGGGTAGTCACCGTGCCCGCCCTACGCAGAGGTCGGCCATCCCGCAGCCGGGCTCAACCCCGGGGCCCCTGCGCTGGTGGGCGTGCCGGGTGCCCGTCGTCCTGGCTCTTCCCAAAGCGCACGCAGAGGCCGTGAGTAGGCGCCAGGGCTCGCTCCGGCCGGTGCCACTGAGTGCCCGCACGGCCGGGGGGGCCCGATGTGTCTCTAGGCAGCTGCTTCAGCACGAGTGCCCACAGTGCCCCGAGCTGCCGCCGTTCGGCCTCTTCGGAGACCTGGAGCAGCACATGCGGAGGCAGCACGAGCTCTTCTGCTGCAAGCTGTGCCTCAGGCACCTCAAGGTGCGCCCCGCCCCGCTCTCCTGGCTCGCGCCGCCCCGGCCCCCCTGCTGCCATGCGCGTCCCCCCAGCTGTCCTGCCTCGCGCAGCCCGGGCGGGGAGGGGCTGCTGGCGTCTGGGGGCCCAGAGCTGGCACCAGCGCCGCCGGGTCCCCTGTGTTGCGGGGCTGTGGGAAGGGCCCCCCCCCGGCGCCCAGCACCCTCTTCCCTGCAGATCTTCACGTACGAGCGCAAATGGTACTCGCGCAAGGACCTGGCGCGGCACCGCATGCAGGGGGACCCCGATGACACGTCCCACCGCGGGCACCCGCTCTGCAAGTTCTGTGACGAGCGCTACCTGGACAACGACGAGCTGCTGAAACACCTGCGGCGAGACCACTACTTCTGCCACTTCTGTGACTCGGACGGGGCCCAAGACTACTACAGGTGGGCGCGGGCCCCGGGCACCCGAGCAGGCCGGGCAGGGCCGCTGGCCGGGGTGGCGGGGCCCACGGGCTCCGGCTGACACCCCGGCCCCCCGCCAGCGACTACGCCTACCTGCGCGAACACTTCCGGGAGAAGCACTTCCTGTGTGAGGAGGGTCGCTGCAGCACCGAGCAGTTCACCCATGCCTTCCGCACCGAGATTGACCTCAAGGCCCACAGGACGGCCTGCCACAGCCGCAGCCGCGCCGAGGCCCGCCAGAATCGCCAGATCGACCTGCAGTTCAGCTACACGCCACGGCACTCTCGCCGGAACGAGGGTGAGCACAGCCTTCCCTCTGAGGAGCGGGGCTCCCTCCGGCTCCAGCCGGGCGCTCCCCGGGGGCCTGCAGACCTCAGACCCAGGTCCTGACCTGACCCCTCATGTGCCGGTGGACGGGAGACACGCACCTCCTCGCCTCTCAACGAGCCCTGAGCGTCTGAGCACATTGTGACCACAGGGAGCGCTTTGCAGCAGTCGGCTCCTGGTGTCTCCTATCTGCCCCCCCGGGGGCGGGGGTGGGGCAGTGGGGTGGAGTGAGGAGCCCCTGGGGCTGACATAGACCCTGGAGGTGTCTGAGCCCATCCTCGGGGGTCCTGGAGCACCTGCCTCGGTCCGGCCCGGGCCCGTGACAGGCTGTGTGCCGGCCGCAGGGGTCGTCGGGGGCGAGGACTACGAGGAGGTGGACAGGTACAACCGCCAAGGCCGTGCGGGCCGGGCCAGTGGTCGTGGAGCCCAGCAGAGCCGCCGAGGAAGCTGGAGGTACAAGAGGTGGGAGGATTTGCGTGCCGCTGACGTTCTCCTGGCGCCGGCCCCGCGGCGGTGGCAGCGGCCGACGACTGGGCTGGGATCGGGCAGAGGGGTTGGGGGACTTTGGCCTTCCGGTGTCTGGCGTCCTGTACCTGGCAGTGGGCCTGCTTAGTGTCCTGAGCAAGCGGACGTGCCCTGCTCTTTTCTCTAGCTGTAGCCAGAGACCCCAGTAACACAGGTCGGGGTGAGTGACGGGGGCCTGTGTCACTTGGGGGCTCCGTGCAGTTGAGCTGTGAAACGCTGTTGATGCAAACACACGCTCAGGCCGGGTGCCACCCCCAGTGTCGGACAGGACGGAGGCATCTGTGGAGCCAGGAGCACTGGGCTCCCTGGCTGCCCAGGGAGCCCCAGCCTGAGGCTGGCACCTGAGTCCTGCCGTATCCGCAGCGCCCTCTCCTGGCCAGTGAGGGTGGGCCTGTGCCCGCTGGCCGGATGCATCGGGGGTGGGGGGCCCCTCCCCAGCACCTCGCTCTGCCCACCGCTGTAGTCCTGGGCCTTCCCCAGCCTGAAGGCCTCCCCCTCCCAGGGAAGAAGAGGACCGGGAAGTGGCAGCTGCCATCCGGGCCTCAGTGGCCGCACAGCAGCAGCAGCAGCAGCAGCAACAGCAGCAGCAGCAGCAGCAGCAGGAGACACGCAGGAGTGAGGACCGGGAGGAAGGCGGCAGGCCCAAGAAGGAGGAGGCAGGGGTGCGGGGTCTCGAGGAGCAACGAGGTGCCCGGCGCCCGCCCCGGACTCAGGGTGAAGGTCCAGGTGACTTGACTCTACCCTGGCGTGGGAGCCACTTGGGAGGTGAGAGGCAGGCTCCAGGCCTGCACGGTGCCTGGGACTGGCGGGGGCCCCCGGGAGCTTACCCGGGGGGTCTGTTCCCACACCCTGGATGTTGCTCAGTGCTGACCTCGGGTCCTTTTATGTCTCACAGGCCCCAAGGAAGCCTCAGCCAATGGTCCTATAAGCCAGGAGTCCCTCCCGGCAGCCGGCCCGGCCGCAGGGGCCATGCTTCCAAGGTACGCTTGCACAGAACCGGGGTAAGAGAGGGGGGCTCCTGCGGAAGGTGGGTGCGGGGCAGGGGAGGCCCCGCAGGCCGCTGACGCCACTCCCCTTCCTGGGCTCAGCACCCTCCCGCCCCCCACCTCGAAGCTCAAGGACGAAGACTTCCCCAGCCTCTGCGCCTCCACCTCCTCCTCCGCCTCCTCCTCGTCCACCGCCGCGGCTGCTCTGGGCCCCGCGGGGCTGGCACTGGCCTACCATGTCCCTGCCAGAGGCAGGAGCACCTTCCAGGAGGACGACTTCCCCGCCCTGGTGTCCTCCGCCTCGAAGCCCAGCTCCGCCCCCACCAGCCTCATTTCTGCCTGGAACAGCAGTGGCAGCAAGAAAGTGGCGCATCCCACCACAGGGGCCCAGGCTGCTGGCGGCAGCAGCCAGCCCCCCAGGAAGGCTGGGAAGGGGGGCAAGGGCGGCAAGAAGGGCGGGCCACCCCCCTCAGAGGAGGAGGAAGAGGATGGCCGCGCCGGCCTCACCGCCCAGGAGCTCCGGAGCGTGCCCACCACGGTGGCTGTCTCCTCCCTGCTGGCACTGGCCTCCACCCAGACCCTCACCAAGGTTGGCAAGAAAAAGAAGGTGGGCTCAGAGAAGCCGGGTGCCGCCTCGCCGCCCCCACCGCCCCCTGACAGAGATGGACCCCCTGGGGCCGAGCGGGCCCCCGGCGCACCCACCGGCAGAGCCGAGGGGCCAGTTGCCGTCATTGTCAACGGACACACGGAGGGGCCGGCCCCGGCTCGGAGCACACCCAAGGAGCCCCCTGGGCTCCCACGGCCCCTGGGGCCCCTTCCCTGCCCCACAGCCCAAGAAGACTTCCCAGCACTGGGAGTCCCCTGCCCACCCAGGATGCCCCCTCCCCCAGGTACGTGCGCCTGGCTCAGGCCCGCCACTGGGCATCTGGGTCAGATTGGAGCCCCTGGGCCCGGGGGGAGGAGGGAGCACACTCTGAGGGGCTGTGTCGGGGGGCAGCCACTGGCCAGCCAGCAGGGACGGGAAGCCTGCGAGGTAGGGGCCAGCCGCCCCGGAAGCTTGGCGGCACCCCCCTGAGGAGTCTGCTTACCCTCCCAGTAAACTGGGGCCGGCCTAGTGGCCTTGGCCTTTCCAGAGGAGGGAGTAAGTCACCTTCGGGCAAGAGGCCAGTGTTGCCCAAGGGAGCGCAGCTGGTGGGCTGGCCGGCAGGGGGAGCCACAGCGGCCCCTGGAGCCCAGCCAGCCAGGGTCACGTTCTGGGTCTGGCGGGGCCACCCCTGCAGGCTTCAACGCTGTGGTGCTCCTGAAGGGCGCTCCACCCCCACCCCCACCCGGCCTGGTGCCCCCTGTCAGCAAGCCGCCACCTGGCTTCTCCGGCCTCCTGCCCAGCCCACACCCGGCCTGCGTCCCCAGCACTGCCACCGCCACAAAAGCGTAAGTGTTGGTGGGCCATGCAGCCTTGTGCCCCCGGGAGCCGGGGAGGGCCCTCACCTTGGGCCACCCCAGAGGCTGAAGCCTCCACCTCCTCCCCATCTCTCGGCCCCCAGACCGAGGCTGACACCTGCACCACAGGCCTACCTGGTGCCCGAGAACTTCCGGGAGAGGAACCTGCAGCTCATCCAGTCCATCAGGGACTTCCTGCAGAGTGATGAGGCCCGCTTCAGCAAGTTCAAGAGCCAATCGGGGGAGTTCAGACAGGTGAGTCAGGCAGGGGTGTAGGGGGCCGGTGCAGCCACCGCTGGGGCTCAGGCCCGCACGGGACATGACTGGGTCTGGCTCTGGATGGCAGGGCGTGATCTCCGCGGCCCAGTATTACAAGAGCTGCCGTGACCTGCTCGGGGAGAACTTCCAGAAGATCTTCAACGAGCTGCTGGTGCTCCTTCCCGACACGGCCAAGCAGCAGGAGCTGCTCTCCGCGCACACGCACTTCCGAGGCCGAGAGAGGCCCCCGGGCACCAAGGCCAAGAAGAAGAAGAGCGCGTGGCAGGCCAGTGCCCGGCCGGCGGGCCTGGACTGCTGCGTGTGCCCCACCTGCCAGCAGGTGCTCGCACATGGGGACGTCAGCAGCCACCAGGCACTGCACGCCGCCCAGGACAACGACTTTCCCTCCCTGCAAGCCATCGCCAGGATCCTCACGTAGCTCCCGCCAGCATGGGCAGGAGCCGCCACACCCGTGAGCCTCCTTCCTCCTTCCTGGCTGCCGTGCAGCCGGGTGAGGCCCTGGTGAGGCCGCCTGCTCGGCCCCTCAGCTGGCCAGCCCGCCAGGGGTCACCAGGAAGGCCCACCCTGCCCCGTCAGCACACCGTCACATAGGAGTCCATCCCGTTTCCTCCTGGGAGCCGGGCGAAGGCCTTGGTGGCGGGCTGCTTTTGGTTTGTTTTCATGCTTTTGGAGGTTGTGAGGGGAGGGAAGGGCTGGGAGGCCGTAGCCTGTCCGTGCTGTCCGAGCTGGTGGCAACAGTGGCCCTCTCCAGGCGCCCCCCCCAGCCAGAGGGCTGCGGCGCTGCGGCCCCCAAGCCAGAAGCTGTGGGTCCACCCGTGCTGGAGTCAGATGTTGAGCGTGTTGTGTAAACAGTTGGCTGTTTCGTGATTCAAGAACGTTCAGGATTAAAAGCAGACGCGAAATTGTGCTACTTGAAGTTGTATCTTTTTATGAGACAAGCTGAATCTGGGATCTCTAATTGCCTCTGACCTTTTATAAGACCGTGTATCTTCAAATAAATTTATTTTGCAATAACGCACATAGCCTGTGTTCTGAGCTTCTCTGTCCTCCCAGACCACCCCGCAGCTGGGGGGCTCAGAGCTGTCAGCCAGGGAGCAACTGGGTGGGGGTGGGGACGACCCGTGCGCGGAGCTGGGGCGGCTGGGCTGTGCTCCCAGGAAGCAGCAACCAGCCAGTGCCCTGTCCTGGACGTCTGGCACCGCCCAGGAATACACCAGGACATGTCTGACCTATAGTCAAGTAGCCAGTAAAACCATCCTTCCAGAACATGGGAGTCCTACAGAGCCAAGGTTTGCACCTGCAGACTGGTCAGGAGCTACTGAGGTAAACCGCAAAAGCACATCAGAAGAGAGTGTGTCTGAAATTCTGCGAAAAAATAATTTGTGAATTATTCAGATCTAGTATCTCAGAAGGGGACCAGAGAAATCTCCCCTTTCTGCCCTAAACCACATAAACAGTAGTTCTAAACACACAACCACATCCAAATAAAGAAAAGGAAGTGTCCTTACATGAGAAAACTTGGAGATCACGACCTGAGCTGAAGTTGGACGCTTAACCAAATGAGCCACCCAAGTGCCCCCAGAGATGTCTTTCTAAATGAGGAAGGGGGTACCCACGATGATGAGGGGCCAGGCCAGGACCCCACAACTGCACTGGTACCACCTGTGTGGACGCTGTGGTGGTACCTGGGCCTGGGCGGTGCTGCCTGCCTGTGGTTGGGACCAGAGCAGGGCCCATGGGTGATGGCCGTGCTCGGGTCCCAGCAGCGGAGAGAGCCTTCACCCTCTTTACCCTCCACTGGGCTGCGTAGAGGCCACCTGCCTTCCCTAGGACCCACCGGAAGCCCCTCACAGCTGATGCCTTCTTTGCAGGCCTGAGTAAAACCAGCCCCACAGAAGAGTAATCTGGATAATAAGGCATCTTGTTAACAGTATCTAAAATAAGCTACTCTTAATGAAGCAAGAACCATACTAATATTAGGCAACACTTAAGTGATGCCTGCCGTGTGACAAGCCCTGCTCTGGGCTCTGCATATGCCTTAGCATGACCCCCAGCCCGCTCCTGGGACCAGAATTATTATCCCCTCTTACAGAAGGGGAGGCTGAGGCACAGACGAGCTGAGAGACTTACCTGAGACAGCCCTGCTCAGATGTGGCCAAGCTGGCATTCCAGCCCCAGAGACAGTTCTCAAGGCCATTTCTCTCAACCAGAAGGTTATCAAACAATTAGAAATCTAAGAAATGAGGGGCACCTGGGTGGCTGAGTCGGTGAAGCGTCAGACCTTCGGCTCAGGTCATGATCTCACGGTTCATGGGTTCGAGCTCTGCGTGGGGCTCTGTGCTGACAACTCGGAGCCTGGAGCCTGCTTCAGATTCTGTGTCTCCCTCTCTCTGCCCCTCCCCCCTCATGCTCTGTCTCTCTCTCTCTCTCTCTCTCTCTCTCTCTCTCTGTCTGTCAAAAATAAATAAACATTAAAAAACAATTAAAAAAAAAAAAAGCAAACAAGACCAAGCTGGGAAAATCTCCAGAGATGGAATTAGCTGGCCATGGGATGTGGCTCTGGAAGCTGCACGGAGCACCTGGTGGGGTCCCAGGAACGGAAGGCAGACATGTAGAGAAGGGGACAGGCAGAGAAGTAATGACTGCTTTTCTTAGCATTGAAGAAAGATAGAAAGCTTAATAAGCACTGGGGTGCACCTGAATGGCTCTGTTGGTAGATCACGTGACTCCATCTCGGGTCGTGAGTTCCAACCCCACGTTGGAGTTGTGTGGAGATCAATAAATGGTTGTTTAAAAAAACACACACACATAACACAAGTACTAAACAGGATACTTCTTTAGAAAGCCACATCTCAACATAATACAACTTATAATACATTTTACCAAAAAGGAAACACAGATAACCCACAAAGGATAATCATCCTTGTCTGTCTCTCTCAAATATAAACGTTAAAAAAACAAACAACAACAACAACAAAAAACCAGTTTAGATTAAAAAGAGAGAGAGAGAGAGAGGGGTCTCCTGCTTTGAGCCACCCAGAGGGATGTGTGGTGGGGGCTTCAGGGACCCCCAGAAAGTGGGCATCAGCCTGACCTCCCCTTGCTGCTTCTTCCTGGATTCTGGGTGCTGATGGGGCAGATCCCAACCTCTGGCACCCGCAGGGGCAGGGGTAGAAATGACTCGGAGACTGTGCCGAGGAAACTCACTTACAGTCTTTATTGTAAAGAAGTTGCAGTTGAAACATGGGGACACTGAAAATACACCATCAGGGATTGTTCTTTGGGAAGAGGGAGAGAAAGATCCATAGATACAAAAATTGTAAACATGTTCACTTAAATACCCACACATAATTGGTCTATGCTACAACGTACAGGGCTGTCACTCAACTGCAACTCCAGAGGGAGGCGTCTGTCTGTAAGAATGAAATGTGGCAGCCGCATTTGGTATTGACATAATGTAAAAAGCCGGCTTCGAGCAATGCATGAGTCGTCAGCTACGCAGAGGGCCCCCGACCTTGGGCTGTGCCTTACCACGGGGGTGCAGGGCAGTTTGCTGAGGGGATGGTCCGGGAAGCCAAGGTAAAGGGGTTTGCACAGATCGGCCGTGTCCGGGGCACTGTGGGCATGGGGAGCCTCTGGGCCTCCCTCCTTGTGAGGGGCTTGTGTCTCCAGGCACCCAGGCGTCCCAAGCCTCGCTTAGGCAAGGTCTTACTGAAGGGGTTGGGAGAGGGCAGGTGGCCAGGCCTAGAGCCGTGTTGTGCCTTCCTAGCCCAGAATGCCCACATGTGGGCAGGCTCCCGGGCCAAGGCAGGTGGGGATGGGAGCAGGGGCCACAGACAGTGAGGCTGCTTGCGGGGAACTAGGAGGTGAAGCCCGAGGACTTGACCACAATCACAACATCAACAGGACCAGGCTACTCTAGTGAGCCTGTGAGGGCAAGTGGGTGGAGACTCCAGACAGAGCGCACGCACAGCCCCATGGGGTGAGCCACCACAACAGGAGCAGGGACCGTCACTACCCTCAGGGACATGGGATGGGAACAGCGCCCATGTCTGAGGGGCAGCCCCTGCACCTAGCTGTGGACAGCTAGACCCCTGACCCCAGAGTGGACAGGTGAGCCGGGGGCTAGCTGACTCAGGAGAGGAATGGCCCCCTCCCAGGCTGATTCACCAGAGGTTGGAGGACACACGTCCAAGACCGCACTGTCCCCTCCTCAGGACCTTGGGCCTGGGGCCAGCGCCTAAGGGGACAGGGGGAACCTGGGGGGGGGGGCAGCCTAGGCACCCTGGGGGCTACCCACTCTTGGCTCCAGATGGCCCACAGTGGCCACCCCCTCTGTCCCTGGCGCTGGGCCAGGAGGACCTGAGGGAGGTCCCAGGACGCCCTGGACCCTGCCTGCCTTGGTGGCAGCCTCCGAGCCCTGGTGGGGGCCTGCCGGCCACTAGTAGGCAGGCACCTGGTACCCTTTGGGGCTGGTGTCCAGGGTCTCGGTGAAGGGAGGGCTCTGGTAGGTCTCGGTGCCCTCCACGCCGCTGCCCACCGGGTAGCCAGGATAGGCCTGACCCGCCCCGGCGCCCAGCTGTTCGGTGGCAAAGAGCGACATGTCCGTGCCCAGGCGGAACCGCTGCAGGGCCTTCACAGTGAGCGCCACCTGAGGGGGAGCCCGGGGTCAGCCAGCACCGACCCCGCCCCGCCCCGGCCCCGGCCCGGCCCCCGCCGGCCGCACTCACCCAGCTGAGGATGGAGAAGAAGCTGAAGGCGATGGCGGCCCGCGCCGCGTCTCCCGCCTGCAGCGTGCCGGGCCCGGGCGCCGTGCGCTGCCACTGGTTGGTGAGGAAGCAGAAGCCCACGAACCACAGGAAGGACCAGAGCCCTGCGGGCAGGCGCGCGAGTCACGGGGAGGCCGGCGCGGGAGGCCCCGCCCACCGCCGGCAAGCCCCGCCCCGGACGAAGCCCCGCCCCGCGGTCCCGCCCACCTGAGAAGCCCAGGTCCAGCAGCACCGCGCGGCGGCGGTCGCGGACGCTGCTGATCTGCTGAAAGCGCACGTCGAGCAGCAGGAAGGCGGCGCAGGCAAGGAAGGCCCCCAGGCCGAGAGCGACGCCGAAGCGGCAGGCGCCCGCGTTCCCGTTGAAGACGCAGCGCAGCTCGGGGCCGCTGTCGGTGTTCACGTAGCCCTCGTTGACTATGGGCCCGAAGACGGCGATGGAGAACACCTGCGGGCGGCGGGAGGGAGGGGGCAGGGGCACTCAGGGCCCTGCGGTGGCGCCCCCTTCCCAGCCGAGGCGGATGTCCCCGTCACCCACCGCGACTGCTCACTCCCTCGGGCCTGTCCCTACCTCTCCCTGCAGCACAGGGCCCATCTGTGGATGGGATCTTCGGGCACCCTTCCCTTAATACCCCCCTCACGTATTTAAAAATTTTGGACATTGGAGCGCCTGGGTGGCTCAGTCGGTTAAACCTCCGACCTCAGCTCAGGTCACGATCCCACAGTTCATGGGTTCAAGCCCCGCCTCGGGCTGTGTGCTGACAGCTAAGCGCCTGGAGCCTGCTTCAGATTCTGTGTCTCCCTCTCTCTTTTCCCCTCCCCACTCCCACTCTCTCTCTCAAAATAAAAACATTTTTAGAAATTATGGACATGTACCATTTAGTGAGCATCTACTATGCTCAGGCACTATGCTTAAAACCACGACTTTACATGGATTCCTCATAGAATCCTCCCTGCAAACCACAAGGGGGCCATTGTTCTTATCCCCTTTATAGATGGGAAAATTGGGGCTCCAATTAGTGAAGTCACTTGGCTGATAAAAGATGGGGCTGACGTTCAAACTGGGTCATCAGCACCGCAGGGCCCCTACACTCCAGACTGTAGGAACAGGAGCCTTCACCTGGATCAGTGATTCCCAGGCTCCAGCGGGTGGCGCTGTGGGAAGCAGGTGTGAAGAGAGGGGCCAGACCACACAGGGAAGCCGCGGAGGGACAGTTGCACAGCTGACACCCAGGCCCTGCCTAGAACCCACCCTCAGCATCCGGGAGCTGTGTGGCCCTGCTTCTTAACATGCCAAATACAGTAACAGGTGCAGCTCATGGAGTATTGGGACCAGAGAAATAATGCCCACCTGCCGTGCTGCACTTGGTGGGCACCCAAGGGATGACAGCCCCATGTGACTGATTATTGGCACCATAAGTGTTCCAGCTCAAAAGGCGATACTATTAACCTTCAGGGTTCAGGCAAACCACAGCATCCCGTGCCCACAAAGGCTGGAAGGCAGGTGGCAGCGGACCATAGTCATTTTACTTTATTTATTTATTTATTTATTTATTTATTATTATTATTATTATTTTTTAAGGTAGGCTCCACAGCCAATGTGGGGCTTGAACTCACGACCCTGAGTCACATGCTCTACCGACTGAGCCAGCCAGGCACCCCTGGACCACAGTCATTTTAAACCTGATGCTGCTGTTTTAGCTCCGGGCAGCGCTGTGTTTCTAAAAACAGACCTTCAGTTTCAACTTCATTTCTCTCCTTTCCTTCGCCAGCTCCTTGAGATGAAGTCCGGAGGGAAACCCAGGTGTGGGGTATGGATATGTGCCCCCAGGGTGGTCCACAAGTCGCACCAGAGCTGGCACTAGGATACAGGGGTCGTATCCTGGTCTGCCCCAAATCAGCCCACTCTGGGCATCGCTCTCCTTGAAGACAAGCGGGCAGGTGCAGCTGGCACCAAGTGCCAGCGGCTACACAAAACCCATATAATCACCCCACCTCTCCATCTTTCCTGCCTGGAGGCGTTCGAGGGGGAAGCAGGACGCCCCCTCTAGGGATGCCCCACTGGGCGAGGCTGTGCCCAAATCTGCCTCTCCCACACCACCCCCAGGAAGTCCTTCTAGTGCAGAGCCCCTTCTTGCTGCCCCACCCAGAGGGATCCCAGAGCACCCCCACACTCGCAATTGCAACTGGGGGGCCTGGGAAAGGGCCAGTTCCCTTCGAAGGAGGGTGGAGGATGTGTGTGGGGGAGAAGCGGGCGGAAGCTCTGCCTGATACACTTGGCTCCCACAGCCCCCTCCTCGTGCTGAGATGGAGCGCTCGAGCCCAATCCCGTCCCCGCCCCTGTGCCCGCTTCCAGGTCGTGAGAACAAGAAAAACGGAGCGAGGGCTAAGGTAGGGGACAGAGTTAGACCTAAGGAGGAATTGGAGGATAGGGGCGGCGGGCGGTGACCTCTCAAGGTCCCCGGCGGTTGCCGCCGGCCCCTCCCCCTCCCGCAGGTGGGCGCGCCCAGCCCGGTGACGTCACCCCAACCTGCGGCCGGCGGGGGAGGGGCCCGCGGGGACAAGGATGGGGGCGAGGGGCTAGGGGCAGCGGGAAACGACGAGGGATGCGAGGCGAGGCGAGGCGGGATCGGGGACCGGGGCGGGGGCCACTCACCCAGGACACGACCCGCAGTAGGGTCTGGGGCCGCCGGGCGAAGCTCACGGGGTCCAGGGCGGCCCCCGCGCGGCCCGCGCCGAACGAGGCTCCCTCCATGGCTGGCCCAGGAGGGACGTGCGCCCCCGGCGCCCTCTGTCTGTCTGTCCGTCCAGCCGGCCCCGCCCGAGGCCGCCCGGGTGTGCTGCCGATGCTGCTGGCGCTGCCGCTGCTGCCGCCGCCTCCCGGGAGCGCGCGCCGGCCGCGGCGGGGGCGCGCGGGGCGGGGCCGAGCCGGTGCCCCCCGCCAACTGGTCCGCGCGCCGGGCTGGAGCCCGCCCCTCCCTCCGCCCCGCCCACCGACCCACCCCCTACCTTCACCTGCTAGACCCCGTTCTGAGATGCAGACCGCCCGCCGAGCCCGCGTCTGGAGCAGGGGCTAGGGGTCCGAGCCGCCCCTCACGGGTGAAGTCGGGAGTCAGCAGAGGAGGGAGACGCTGGGCTCAGCCTTTCCCGCAGCCAGGCGAAGGGACAGACGAACCTGACCCCGCCCCTCTGAGCTGAGCTCTTTGGCGAGCGAAGGGTAACCCGCTAGGGCTCCAGCGTCTTCCCCAGCCAGCCCTCAGGGAAGGGGAACCCGACTCCCCGTCTCTGGTTCCCCGCAGACCAGAGAGAAATTACTGGGCCCTTCCTATGAACCCACACAGTTGCACCCTAGCTTCTCCTTCGTAAGGTCCTAACCTCCCTGACAGGGAGAGAGAACGGCCTCTGCCGCGCAGAGGCACTTATCCAGGAGGACAGAGCCCACAGGCCAGCATGGGTGGGGCTTGGGGGACATTTCTGCTCCTTTTCGGTGGCTGGAGGCTGTCATTCCAAGGGTCCCCAGTGAGCCCATCACACTCCTGGGTCTCCCCAACCACTTGAGGCTGACATGTTTAGTTTGGGGCCACAGGGTGGGAAGAAACATGAGATGGGGAGTTTGGACAGGCTGGGGTCCCCGCCGGGTCTCCTGTGCGGACCCCTGAGCCCAAGTTAGACAGGGTCCCCTCCTCCCGTTTTTCTTGGCCAGCCTGGCAGGGTCCAGGACAACTGCTGTGTTTGTGGCTTGGGCATCGACAGGAAACGTTGGCATTTCTGGATCATTTACAGTGCCAGGTGTGGCACCACAATGGTGGGAGGCAGGGACTATCAGAGCCCCCCCCCCCCCACTTTTCAGATCACACACAGGCAGCTGGTTGAGTTCCCTCATCACATCAGAAAGCGACTGGTGCTCAGAGGGTCCTTGCTGCGCTGTCTGTGTGCACAGTGATGCCTGGTCCCATCCCAGTGTGGAAGCCATCCCAGGGCAGGCATGGCCAGAAGTGTCGCCGGTGAGACTCGTGGTCCATTCCACTGTGCATCTGGTCGGTCACCCTCATCTGTCAGTAACAGCTCCTGGTCTGTCCTGAGCACCATCTGTTTGCCCCTTTTGTGTGCATTTGCATCAGCATCCCAACAGGCTGCTTTCTTGGGCCTGAAAGGCAAACCTCTACTCCTGACCCCCTTCCTGTCCGGATGCCCCCTGGTATTGCTCCCTTTAGTCCCAGGGACAATTCAGACGTCTCCACCCCATGCTTCCAGGTGTCGCCCTCTCCTCACGTTCCTATTTCGTGAGCCCTTTCTCATCACCCTTTTGGGGTTCTCTCCTCTTGTCCAACCTATGACCTCCTGTGACCTTTGAACCTTGGGGGTCCCAGGGCATGGTCCTGGGGCTTTTCTCCTCCCTCTCCACTCACTCCCTTGGTCTGTGTGCTGTGACAGCTCGAGCCAGAACCTCCCCTTGAACTATAGTCCCACTTGCCTTCGCCTGGATTTGGGGACGGGGGGAGCCTCCAGGAAGCCAGAGTTATGGGAAAAGGGAACATCCAGGCGGTGTGTTCCTGAGCCAACCACAGCATCCCTAGAGAGGCCAGCCAGTTCCCCAACTAGCAGGTGACTTGGGAGGCTAGAAATAAGCCACGTGCAGGGAAAAGTCCACCCAGAGGAGGAAAGCGGCGCGACTTCTCTGCCGGCTGCTCCCTGCCTCCGATTCCTTTGCACCGCTGTCCTCTCTGGGGAGGCCCTGCCGAAGCCAGCACCCCTGTGGTGCTGGTTGGGGGAAGACGCTGAGGAAGCCATGCCAAAGGCTCTGCTTCTGCCATGCCTCTGCCAAGATGCCATGAGCACAGAGATGACCAGGGCATTAGGACCCCAGGGATGGGGCTGCTTGTTACTGGTCCATTCCGGCTGGGGGCCACGCCTGGGAGCGGATCTGGGAAGATGCCCCAAGCCTGCTCCACTGATACCCAGAGAAACTTCATCCTCCCAGCTGCTGGGGCCCAAACCCCACGGTCCACTCTGGCTCCTTTCTCTTGGCTCTACTGCTACCCTGAGGCAAGCCTGCCTCTCCGCGGTCACATGCCTGCCCTCCCTGCTCTCACCCACACCTGCCTCAGCCCAGATCCGCAGCCAGAGGAACCTTTGGGAACTCATCTTGCCATTCCCTGGCTCCAAATCCTCTGAGACTTCCCCGGCTCCAAATCCTCTGAGACCTCCCCATCACAGGAGGTAGGTGGGTGTTGAAACAAAGTCCTTGCCGGGACCTTGAAGATTCAGTGCCGTCTGACCTCCCACTCACCTCTGACCTGCCCTCAGCTCCAGCACTCGGCTTCCGTGCTGTTCCTGGGGCTTCCTGGGCTGCTCTTGCCCTGGGACCTTGCCCTCCTCTGAGCAGAACTTGCACAGAAGGAAGCAGCTGCTCAGGGCGGCGCGGACAGGCCCTGTCCCTCGCCGCAAGTCCCAGCACAGAACACACCGAAGCCAGGCCCTTGGTCACCTCTCCATCATTTTATTTTGGTCTCAAGCTGAGGCTGGCCCCACACGCCTGCGTCAGGCCTGGTACAGGTAAGTGCTGGACAGGAGGCAGGCAGCAGCACTAGTGGAGCCTCAGAAAAGCCTGCCTGTGCTCTCCCCGCAGGGACCGAGCAGGGGCGGGGGGCGGGGGGGGGGGCCTCAGCCCCCAGGCCTCTTTTCCCGAATTACTGTCAGCACTCAGCCTACGGAGCTGCGGTCACTGCAGCAGTCTCTAGCTACACAGTGGGGATTCCGTGGCCCAGCCTCGAGGAGCAGGACAGGGAGCCCAGGCAGGCCCTTCACTTTCTCGTGCAGGGAAGTGGGCCCCAGGGCGTGGAGGCTGCATTCTGAATGGAAGGCACAGCCTGGACTGCTCCTGCCTCCTTCACCTGCAGCCCCCCGGGCCTCGGCCGAGGAGGAGCCAGCAGGGCGTCTGCGGCAGGCACCTCCACTTGTACCCCAGACCTAAGAGGGAAAGGGCCCCAAGAGCAGTGTCTGGGGACCACCCAACTGAGACACGGCAGGCTGTGGCTCCGATGCACTTTAATGAGTGCCCCGCCCCTCTCTGGCCAGGCTGCCCGCAGGCCCAGGCTGCTGTCCCACGGCTCTGCCGGCCACCGTCTAGTCGCAGGACCCATCCTTCCAGCCGTCACGCCAGCGCTCGTCCACTTGCGAGCAGTCAAAGTCCGGCTTGCCTAGCTTGCGGTTCACTTCATTGTGCAGGCGGCACAGCCACTGGGTGAAGCACGCCCGGGTGCGCGTGTCTGGCTGGTTCCTGCATATCCTGTGTGGCGGAATCATGTAGAGGATGGGGACGGGCGGTGGCCCCGCTGCCCCTGCCCCTCCAGCTCCTCGCCTGCTCCATCCAGGGAGGAAAGCTGGGGTGCTGCTGTCAGCTACACCCAGAGTGCCCTTGTGCTGAGACACAGGAGCTCCCAGAACAGGGCCGATCCTGCAGTGTCCAACAGTGACGGGCTCCTCGGCCAGCTCGGGCCCCCTTCCTGAGGAGCTTGGCAAACCCTGACAACAGCTCAGAGCAAGACATTAAGGCACAAACCAGGCAACTTTACAACCTCGTAACAATCAAGAAGTCTCCCCGAGCATCCCTGGCCCCAGGCAGTGTGTGGAAGGGGTGGGGCCAGCACAAAGGCATAACCGAAAACCAAACCTGTTTCTAGCACCTGGGGCCCCAGTGCATCAGCTTAGCAAGGGACCTGTTCCAACTGCCCAGGCTTCACAGGGCTGCCCTGGCCCCCACATTCAGCCCAGAAACACCTCCTGGGTGCCAAACAACAGCTCTTGGGCCCCCCGTTGAGGAAAAAGGAACTCTAAGGAAGCAAAAGCAGTGGATTCTCAAGGTCTCGAGATCAGCAGTCCTGCTCCAGAAGTCAGGCAAAGTGGACTCCTTAACCTGCCCGGGCCTCCAGTGCTGAGCAAGGGACTTTGTAAGAGAAGCCTGGCCAGGCGCCTCTGGCTGCAGAAAGCAGCAGCCCCGGGCAGCTTGGCCTTTGAGGAGAAAGGAGAAGGCTCAGTGGATCCAAAGCCCACTGCTGGTGCTCCCTGCTCCGGGAAACCCTCTGTCACCTCTGCACCTACTTGTCCAGGCTCCCCTATGACATCAGGTAGGGGCCCCAAGCCCAGGCCGATGCTCTGCTGCCTACAGATGAGGCGGACACAACTTACCTCTTCCTTATGTCTTCGGCACACTCCTCACACGGGTAAAACTTGGAAAATAAATGTATGAACTGAGCCATGTCTTGCTGCTGTTCTGGGGTCGGCAGATCGGGGTAGTAGGCGGCCAGGGTGTGGAGGACAGCCCAGCTGTGGCGGCCCAGTTCCTCGCGATCGGGAGGGCAATCTTCCCTAAACTTGCTGTCCCGCTGCGGGAGGAGATCGACCAAGGGTCAGTTCACCTCCCTGGACCAGGAGGCGACAAGACTCCCCTTTTCCCCGCCCCAAGACAGAGGCTCACTGTCTTGAGACAGAAGTCCTAGGCCACCGATCCGGCACACGTGTGGCTGAAAGCCTAAAGGCCGGCCCTCCCTCGGGGCAAGGTTTAGAGGCAGCCTACCCTGCGGGGCACATGTCTGTCAGGCATAGGGCCCGTGGGGCCCCTCGGCTTGGGCCTTGGGAGATCAGCGCGGGGGCCCGAGAACAAGCAAGGTGTGGGGGCCGAGGGCGCGGGTGCTTGTGCGGGCCGGGACTAGGGGTCAGCCGGGCTCGCGGGCCCCGGGGTGCATCTGCACCTTCTGCTGCGTCCGCATCCACGTCTTGAAGTCCACGCAGGCCCGGCAGGGCCGCCTCCGGGACGTGTCCTCCTCGGCGACCTGAGAATCGGAGGTCGGCGCCGGGGCTGGCGTCGGGGCCGAGGCAGCGGCATCTCTCCGCCCCGCGCCCCGGCCGCGCGCGTCCGTCACCAGGTCGTCCATCACCTCGGAGCGCGCGCCGCCGGGCAGAAACGAGAAGAGGTTCCCGCCGTAGAAGCGCCCCCGCTCGCCGGGCGCCGCCATATTGCCCGCGCAATGCCTGCCGGGCCAGCTCGGCCTCCAGATGGGCCTCCAAGACGGCCGCCAGGCCAGCGCGCGCGCCGCCGCCAGGGCGCGGCCACAGGACCCGGGCGCGCGCGCGGCGGGCGCAGGCTCGGGTTCGGCCGCGGGCTGGGAGGACGGGCTCGAGCTGGGGCTGGGGCTGGGGCTGGAGCTGGGGGCGGGGGCGGGGGCGGGGCCCGGGCCCGGGGCGGGGTCCGGCAGGGAGGTAGGGCTGTGGGCCGAGGACCGCGCTCGAGAGGCTGCAGAGCCCGAGGCTTGGGTCCGGGTCGGCGTGGGCGAAGGGCCAGCAGCCCGGGTCCTGGCCGCGTCGCTGGGCCTCGACCCGCGTCCCGAGCCCGGCTTGCGTCGTCCGTGGCGGCGCTCCCGCTTCCTCCAGTAGAAGAGCAGCGTGTTGTGGAAAACGCGTCGCGGCCGCGCGCTGGACTCAGGCTGCTGCGATCGAGGCGAAGTCCGTGTTCCGGCCCGTGACGCCCCCATCGCTCTGCTCTGACCGCCCCGCGTGCCCGCGGCCAGGCTCTGTGCCCTCAGCCGGGGCGCGCCCAGCGGCGGGAGGCGCGGCGCCATGGCAACGAGGGACGGTGCAGTGAGCGCACAGAGAACCGCGCGCGCTAGGGCCTGGGTCCCGCGGATCCCTCCGAGCGACCGGCGCCAAGACAACGGGCGCCTCGCAACGCGGGGCGGGGCTGTGCCTGCAAAGAAGGCGGTGCGCGGCTCTGGGCTCCTCCCGGCCGGGAGTAGCCCGGATCCTACAGCCTGCCCGAAGGGGTTATTTCCACCTGGGGAGTCCTCTCAGCTTCTATACCTACTTTCATTCATTATGCAAATATTTGTGTAGTGCCTAATCTGTTCCAAGCCCTGGTCTAGGCGCTGGTCAGGGTGGGCACAAGATCCGTCCCTGACCTCCTCAGCTCCTTGTCCAGGGGTCAAGACGGAAAAAGTAAAAACAAAACAAAAAAGGAGTCACACTAACAAATGTTCACTTACAAATTATGGGGACCATGAACAGGGCGTGGTAAGTCAAGGAGGCCTCATTGAGGAGGTGCCCCTTAGGCAGGGGCCTGAAGGATGAGGAATCTGCTAAGGAGGGCAGTCAAGGCCAAGGCTGGAGATGAGAGGGTATTGGCCTCTCACATGAGCAAAAAGTGGGTGGGACAGGACCTGGGGAAGGTGGTGGGAGGAGAGACTCAAAGATAGGCAGGAGCACGGGAGGGCCTCATCCACTGCCCTCTGAGCTGGGGATTTATTTTAAGGACCATAGGAAGGTGCTGGACAATTTGGGGCAGGGCTACCCCGACCTGATCCCATTTCTGCGTTGGTTTGTTTCTAATTTGAAAAAGAGAGCAAGGGAGAGGCAGTGGGGGGTGGGGAAGAATCCCAAGCAGGCTCCTCGCTCAGTGCGGAGGCCGAAGCGCGACTTGACCTCACAATCCTGGTATCATGACCTGAGCCAAAATCAAGAGTCGGACGGTCAATGGCGATCCACTCAGGCGCCCCCTGATGAGGGAGCATGAGGCAGACTGAGGGGCCAGGCACAAGCTAGCACACCCCCACCCCCAGGTGGGATATGTGTGATATTCCTTGGACACTCTGGACAAAAAAAAGAAAGGAAAAAAATGGTTAAACTGGTAAGTCTCCACCAGTTTACCAGAAGAAGGCAATCCTACAATAGCCTAAAGTCCAGGAACTCACTACTGTCTTAACGTTAATGCTTTGCTAGAGGAAAAAACAACCTTAGTTTCACAATAGCTAGGCCTCCAATAATCTGTGAGTCGTTAGCATATGACAATCTCATTCTAGTAACTCCCTCTCCCCAACTCCGTAAAATGGTCACCCCACACCTATAGTGCAGCTGTTCCTACCTATGGGTCCTGTCCCCATGCTTTAATAAAATTGCCTTTTTGCACCCAAGACGTCTAAGAATTCTTTCTTGGCC
Source organism: Felis catus (assembly GCF_018350175.1). NCBI lineage: Eukaryota > Metazoa > Chordata > Mammalia > Carnivora > Felidae > Felis > Felis catus. The sequence continues at coordinate 39,532,809 of NC_058383.1, forward strand.
GTCAGTTCTGGACCTTCCCCCCCGTTACCCTAAAACCTCATCACCCCCCATTTCTACTTTGCAAAGATTCCTCTGGAGAGTGGATTTCATGGGAGCTAGTGAAGAGTACGGGCAAGGGAGGAGGGGGCAGTTGTCCAAGTGAGAGGTGAGGGCGGGGGCTAAGGAGAGGGGATAGAAAGGAACCAGGGTTGCTGGTGCTGCGGAGCAGGGGTTTTCAGTTGGGGCAGGGAGAGGTCTCAGCAGTCTTCCGGGTCCCTGGCTGTGAATAAACCGACTCTTCCCCAGCTTTTCTCCTCTGTCTTCCAAGGGAGAAGAGTCTGCCCCACCCTGGACCCTGCCAGGCCAGCTGGGCCCTCAGCACGGCCCCCACTGAGCTTGGGGGAGTGTGACACGGCTGGGCTGAAGGCGCCCTGCAGTTCAGGCCTGTGTCCACAGGTGTTCATTGCCTGGGCCAAATCCAGGGAAGGTTTGAGGGCTTCAGAGAGAGCCGCTGGTTGGACAGATACACAAAGGCCCTTTGTCAAGGCCAGGGTGGTTTCAGGGAGGGCTGCCCTAGAGGCTAACCCCTCCCTGGACAGATTGGGGTTGGAGTCCCAACGTAGAGCTGGTGGCCCCAACAGCAGGAAAGGCCAGCATATACTAGGGTTGGATGGACCTCTGGAAATCATCCCTGTAAGGAAGCAGCTCGGAGATGTGGGGCACGTGAGCACGCCTCGTCTGGGGATCCTGGGGCCTAACTTCTCTTCACTTCAGTTAGTCACCTCTGATTTCAGAGGTTGTGTTTGCAGTAAATTGTGATAAATCAGAAATTCAGAGGCAGCTCTCAAACCGTCCTGGTCACCACCTCCCCCAAGTGCCAGTGACTGCAGAGATGGACCCTCTTTGTCCTGCCCCAAGTCACTCCCACCCCTCCCCAACACATCCAGAAAAACTGATATTAACTATCCATTGAATACAAATTTCCTCCTCTGTGATTTGGGAACATTAAGAGGTCCTCCCTCAAGGGGCGCCTGGGGGGCGCAGTCGGTTAAGCGTCCGACTTCAGCCAGGTCACGATCTCGCAGTCCGTGAGTTCGAGCCCCGCGTCAGGCTCTGGGCTGATGGCTCAGAGCCTGGAGCCTGTTTCCGATTCTGTGTCTCCCTCTCTCTCTGCCCCTTCCCCGTTCATGCTCTGTCTCTCTCTGTCCCAAAAATAAATAAACGTTGAAAAAAAAAAAAAAAAGAGGTCCTCCCTCCAACATGAATATTAAGCCAAACAACGTTCACAAAGCTCTTAGCACTGGGTGCTTGGTTCCAGACTTCCCAGGTGAGTTCAAAGACAGGTCATGGAGCACGCCCCGGAGGAGGACCTCCCTAGTCCCAGTTCCAGCAGCACAGGGCGTGGAAGAGCGGGAGAGGTAGGCCAGACCTGGCGGCACTTTGATGGCTTTCTTTTCCTCCTCCTTTCTGTGGCAGACTCAGGCCAGAGGGCCTCCAGCTACAGTCCCCACCCTCCACCGCCTCCTTGCCTCACCCCTGCCAACCCCGCTCCACCCCCCCCCCCCCCCCCCGCCCTCCCAACCAAGCCCTGTGTTGCTGTCCCTCCACCCAGATCTTCTACTTTGGGCACTGTGAGGAAGCTGGGAAGGACAGAGGGCAGGGCAGTGCTACAAAGACCCCGCAGGTCTGGGACGTCCCTGGGGAATTCCAATCAGTTTTCCGGGTGCTGGGGAGTCCCCCTCGCCCCTGTGAGCAAGGTCGCAGCGGGATTCTCACAGTGGGTCGCCGCCCTTGGCTAGCTCCAGAAGCCCAAGTCCGTGACTCGGGAGGCACAGCGATGGCAGGCCCCCGGCACCCCGTGTCGGTATGCACACTGGCCCTAGTGCAGACAGAGCGGCATCAGGTATGGCCGGGTGGGTACCTGCCAGCCCCAAGGAAGGAGGGAATTCCTGGCCCAGCCCCTCCAATGTTTCTCCCAACAGACATTTGCCTTCTCTGTGAGCTGGTCGGACGACAGCGACACCTTTGTGCGCAGGAGCTGGGATGAGTTCAAGACACTCCACGTGAGTGAGCCTGGGGGACCCCGAATCCCCGGCAGCAAGACCCACCAATGACCCCTGTCTGGGCGTTTGCCCTTGCCCCCACAAGGGCGTCCAGCCCCTACGACCATCCCAAGGGAACCCCACCCCCCGAAGGGAACCGGTGGACTCTCAGAGACCGATTCGCCGGTTCTCCCTCAGAAGACCCTCAAGGAAACCTTCCCGGTAGAGGCGGGCCTGCTGCGGAGATCAGACCGCGTTCTCCCCAAGCTTCGCGGTGAGGCCGGCAGGGATCCCGGGAGGGGCGGGGCGCCAGCGGCGCGGCTGAGAGAACCCTGGGGCAGGGGTCCCACAGCCTGTTCCTGTCTTGCCCCCAGACGCATCGCTGTTGGTGCGCGGGGGGCGCACCGGTCGTGGCCTAGCGCGCCTGCGGCTGCTGGAGACCTACTCGCGGGAGTTGCTGGGGGCGGCGGAGCGCGTGTCCCGGAGCCCGGCGCTCACCGGTTTCTTTGCGCCGCAACCCCTGGACCTGGAGCCCACACTGCCACCTGGCAGGTGCCTGACTCGCCCCCAACTCCCTGCCTGTGGAAGAACTTGGAGGCTGGGGGTGGCGGTGGTGGTGGGAAAGGCCTGTGGTGGGACCTACTAAGAGCTAAGGCTGGGCAGACTGGTGAGGGGTGACCTCTGACTTGCACCCACCGCCCTTCCCAGTCTGGTGATCCTGCCTGCCCCTGAAGAGCCCCCGCCCCGCCCACCGGACAGCCTCACCATCCGTAGCCTGGAGGCTCAGAGCCTGCGCTGCCTGCAGCCTTTCAGCACCCAGGACATGCAGGGCCGGCCTTTCCAAGCACGGGCCCAGGAGGCCCTAGACGTGCTGCTGCGACACCCCTCAGGTAGGGCTGGACCGGACTGTGCAGACTCGACCACCTGCCTCCGGGACCTCAGCGGGCTTGGGGACCCGAACCCCCGCCCGCCTCTTGCCCACAGGCTGGTGGCTGGTGGCAAATGAAGACCAGCAGACAGCATGGTTTCCTGCTCCCTACCTGGAGGAAGCAGCCTTGGGCCAAGAGCAACAACCCCTAGGGAGTGGTGGTATGCCAGTGCCCTCCTCCCCACCCTAAGCCACCTGCCATCTCTGGGCAGGCTGCAGCAAAGCTGAGTCACAGGAAACACCTAACAGATGGAGGAGATCGAGGACATGGGGCGACTAGGTGGTGGCAGTGACCCCATAGCACGTACTTGGTCCCCACAGTGAGCTGGAGCCCCAGTGGGTTTGCATGCTATCCATTACCAGGGGGATGCCTTAAGGTGATTCTGTGGGAGACCGCGAAGTGGGGACCCCGGCCTCTGTGGCCCTGCAAGTGACCCCGAGCGCCAATTCCCAGGGCCCCAATTCTGCACTGCCCTCGCCTATGAGAGCAGCCACGAGGATGAACTGTCCGTGCCCGCAGGGGCGCGCGTGCGCGTGCTGGAAACATCCGACCGCGGCTGGTGGCTGTGCAGGTGAGTGGGGGCGGGGCTGGAGCTGGGCCCAGCTTGGGGCGGGGCAGGATCCAGGGCTGGCCAAACTCCGCCCTCCTCACAGGTTCGGCAGGCGCTCTGGTCTTCTCCCGGCCGTGCGGCTGCGACCGGAGGGCCTGGGCGCTCTCCTGAGTAGACCGGGGCTCCACCGCGAGGCCAACGGCGAGGAGATTAGAGTGGGAGAGGCCCAAGGCGCCCCTGAGACCTCCCAGGCCGCGACCCTTCCCCCTACCGTGCCGGCCCGCCCCACGCTGAGCGCCATTCAGAGCCGCTGCTGCACCATCACCCGCAGGGCACTGCTGCGCAAGGACCCCCTTGAGGGTGTGTGGAATTGCGCAGAGGGCAAGCCAAACGCTCCAGACCCCGGGGAGGACTGATGCCAGCCACCACCATCAGTGCTGGGGGAGGAGCATGTGAGGGTGGGAGCCTTGGCGGGAAGGGCCAGGAAGCTATACTCCTCCATGGCCTGAGTAAAGCTCTTCTGACTGATCCACACCTCGTGTCTGCCTGTACTTAGGGGCAGGGCCTTTTGGGTCTTGGCCAGGCCAGGGCACAGGGGTGGGACCTGGGACCTGGGCTGAGACAAAGCCCCGACAGACACAGGGAATCAGGGTAGAAAAGTAATCTTTCAGCATGTTTCAGAGAGCAGAGGGGGCCACAGGCAGGGGGGGCAACTTCATGTTGTGCCACAGAAAGTCCAGGAAGGTGGCTGCCTGCAGTGTCCGGCTGAGTCGCTGAAAATGCCGCTCTGGAGGACAGAGAGACGTCAGGGGGTCTGGCCGGGCCGCGCCCTGTCCCGCCGGTCCCCTTACCCCCCCCACCTACCGGTGTAGGGTAGCAGGGCCTCGAGTGAGGCCTGCAGGCCCTGGTAGGCCAGGAGCTCTTCCGGGGCCTCGTGCCGCAGGAGCACACCCAGCACAGCCTGGGCTTCGTGGCAGTGCCTGGAGTTGGTGTTCCACGTGACACAGAAGCGCAGCAAGGCCTCTGTGGGTGACAAGGACAGTCAGACCTGCCCGCTGGCTGCCTTGCCCATACTGGCCACTGCCCAGCCTGCCCTCCCACCCGACCTTTCTGGTCTCGTCGCAGCTGCAGCACTGTGGCTCCCAGCTTCTCGCAGGCCTCGGGGTCCCTCCGGATGGCTGTGGGGGGCAGGGGAAGAGGGGAGACTGAGTCCCAGGGAAGGGGCACAAGATGGACCCAAGACCCCGTCTGTGTGGCCCAAGGCGGCACTGACCCTGGATAACAGTCAGCACAGTGTGGGGCCGGTCCAGGGAGATGGCCAAGCCCAGTGCCCGCAGGTACCGTCTCTCATGGAGCAGGTTGTCCAGTTCTTGCTGCCTGGTGGGGGGGAAAACAGGGTCACTGGGGGACCTGGCTGGGACCGAAAGCGGAGCCATCCGAGGGCTGACTCAGGAGTCAGCACCCTGGCCCGAAGCACCTGCTGGTGGTGAGCTGTGTTGCTGCTCCTGCCTCAGTTTGCCCATGCCATAAAGCATAGCTGAAACCTGTATACCCCACTCCAAGGGTGCGATACACGGGACGTGGTTGACACGGGGGTGGCACTCACGGGGGAGCTGGGCGAGGACCCCCACACTTACTTGACCACCTCCTCCTCCCGCTTGGCCTGCTCTTCTGCTTGCTCCTCTTCGGTCACATCCTAGGGTCAGAGCGAGATCGGATCGGCACTAGCATGCAGCCCTGCACCTCCCACCACCCCCCCACCCGACCCCTGCCCCAAGCCTACATACCTTCCAGAGGATGACACAGGAGTCGCTAGCACCGGTAAGGGCACGGTCGTCCAGCCGGCTGCAGTGCAGCCCCCAGACTTTGTCCTCGTGGGCATCCAGAGTCTTCACACACTCGTTGCTCTTGATAGTCCAGAGCTTCACGAGACCATCAGAGCCGCTGGGGTCGGGATTGGGAGGGGGCTCAGTCCTGGGGCCCATCCGGCAGCAAACCCCCACCCGTATCCCCAGCCCCCGCACCTGGACAGCAGCTGTGTACCGCGGCTTACGAAGGCCACCTTCAGCACAGAAGCATCGTGCCCCTCGAACGTCTGCGGGATGGGGCGGGTGAGGGGAGAGGATGTGAGCCGGCACCGGGGAGGGGGGGGCCGGGCCTGCGGTGGGGACAGCTTACCTTGAGGCAGCTGAAGTCCTGCAGCGCCCAGAGCTTGACGGTACCGTCAGCGGACGCGGTGGCCAGCACCTGGTCCATGGGCGAGAACTGGACACACCAGAGGCCGCGCCGGTGGCCTGAAAAGACGCCCAGCAGCTGGCACTGTGGCAGAGCCCAGAGCTTGGCCGTGCGGTCCTGTGAGCCCGTGGCCAGCAGCTTGTCGTTGGGGGCAACAGCCACACTGTTGATATCCTGGGGACGGGAGCAGGTGGCGACTCAGACTCCCATCCCGGCAAGGGCCCTGTCATACCCGTGCCCCGATGTGCCACGTGCTGTCACCTTGTCATGGCAGCGCTGTGTGGCCTGAGCCTGGAGAAGGACAGGACCGCTGTCCGAGGATGCACCCTTGGACAGCAGGGCTTCAGGGATAGGCCACAGCTTCACGGTGCAGTCCTGGCTGCCCGTCACCAGGAAGGTCTCCTTCAGCCTGAGACCAGATTTGGGGTAGGGGGAGACACCTGCTGAGTCACGGCCAGCCCTGTCTACCAGGGCATCACAGCCTGAGTCTGCAGGATCATGGTCCCAACCAGGGGGACCGTTCCAGAATGCAGACAGCTTCTGGACAACCCCCACATGCCTCTGGAACCACTTAATTCACACTCTCCACCACCTGCCCTGGGTCCACTGGAGTTGGTGACTTTGTCACAGTAACACCCCACCCGTCCCCAGCAGAAAATGTCGTCTTCTTTTTTTAAATTTTTTTTTCAACGTTTTTTTTTTGTTTTTTTTTGGGACAGAGCAAGACAGAGCATGAATGGGGGAGGGGCAGAGAGAGAGGAAGACACAGAATCGGAAACAGGCTCCAGGCTCCGAGCCATCAGCCCAGAGCCTGACGCGGGGCTCGAACTCACGGACCGCGAGATCGTGACCTGGCTGAAGTCGGACGCTTAACCGACTGCGCCACCCAGGCGCCCCAGAAAATGTCTTCTTTGCCCGAGCCTTGCTCAGTGTCATTCTTTCTGATCTGAAACCTCCCTCCCCTTCCTAGTTTGTAAAGTTTACTTTGAGAGAGAGACAGAGAGACAGAGAGAGAGAAAGAAAGACAGCATGAGCAGGGGGAGGGGCAGAAAGAGAGGAAGAGAATCCCAAAAGGCTCCATACCACGGGGTTCAATCCCATGAACTATGAGATCAAGACCTGAGCTGAAATCAAGGATGGAGATTTAGCCGACTGAGCCACCCCGGCGCCCCAAGCCTCCCCACTTTTACTCACCCAGCCCCAAGACCACTTCTGAGGCGCCTCTACTTCCAATGGCAACCGGGGGTGCCCCTGGTGTGTTGTGATATATCCCCAGTCCTAAGCCTCAAAGATCAAGGCCAAAGCCTTCCCCCCACACATCCCCCTGAGCTGGGCCCCCATTAGCAGGGTTCTGCAAGAGCACGGACTCCAGCCCTGACCCACTACCTAGAGCAGCAGATCGTGCCCACGCTGTGCGTGTGCCCGGAGCCCTGAGCCACACAGGCCACCTTGCCAGCCTTGTTCATCCTCCAGATGCAGATGCTCTGATCCTGGGAACAAAAGGGGTGAGGACAGAGGCTGGGCTGGACTTTCCCACCTGGGACCCAAGCCTCCACACCTCTCCAGATGCCTTACCTTGGCACAGCTGGCAAAGAGCCGCCCCTTCCGGAAGACATCCAGGGCCAGGACAATATCTGGGAGAAAGCAGAGAGAAAACGGCCATCGATTACGGTAAAGGAGGGCAGCCCAGCCCAGGACGAAGCGCTGGGGGCATCAGCTCAGCTCGCTCACCGGTGTGGCCGTGGAGAATCTGGCAGGCCATTGTCTGGAGCTCAAACACTTTCAGGCTGGGGCTGTTGGAAGCCACGACGATGTGGGAGTCTTCGGGCCCGAGAAACCGGACGTCCAACACCTCCTCGCTGTAGCCGGCAAACTGGGGGTGGTGGTGGGGGGGGGACAGGAGGGACACAAGCCAGGGCCCGCATGAGTGGAGGGCCGGCCCCCGCAGGCCTCGGGCTCAGCAGGGGCGGAGCTCACCTGTTTCCGCAGCTGCAGGGAGCGAGCCTCGTAGAGCAGCAGGTTGTGGTCGGCGGTGACGCTGACCAGCAGGCCGGCGGAAGGGGCCAGAGCGCAGCGGGTCAGCTCCTGCTTGGGGCCCGGCAACTGCTGCTGTGTGTACACACACTGCCCGGAGGCCGCCTCCCACACGCGCAGCAGGCCTGCGTGGGGGCAGGGGTGCTGGGATTCGAGTCCACGGACCTCCCCCAGCCCCTGCTGCCCACCCTGGCCTGGCCCCGCACACCTTGGTCTCCGGCTGTCAGGAAGTGCAGGCCCTTGGACTTCACGCCCAGCTCCGGTGCCGGCTCCTCGGGCAACAGCACGGCGGCCTCCACACTCTGAGGATAAATAAGCAGGTCAGACAGGCAGACCCACCCTCTCCCTGCCCCCTTTACTGGCCCCGGCCCCCGGAGCCCCCACCTCAAACACTGGCACAGTCTTCGTGGCTTGGTGGGTCCGGAGGTCCCAGACAATGCAGATTTTGTCCCGGCCCGAGCTGGGGGGGAGGGGGGGGGGTGACAGCCACCTCAGTTCTCAAGGGTCAGCTGTAGCCCTCCACTTCCCGTGTGGCCCAAGAGGCTGTCCGCTGACCTCAGCATGGAGTGGCCGTCCGCGCTGAAGGTCAGTGAGGTGACGGCACTGTAGTGCGCGGTCATCGTGGCCAGGCACGACTGGTCCTGTAGAGACCACACGCGGATGGTGGCGTCCACAGCCGAGGAAAAGAGCAGCAGGCGTGCGGGGTCCGGGTGGAAGGCCACCAAGCTGCAGGCACGTGGTGGGGTGGGGCAGGTGAGCTATGCCGCCCTGGGCCTAACGCCCCGCCCGCCCTGCCGGACCCCGACTCACTGTACGACCCCCGATGACCCCCGAAAGTGGTGCGTCCCGTAGTGCCGCACGACGTCCCAGACACGCACTGCCCCGTCGCAGCCGCCTAGGGGAACGTGTTTGAAGTGAAGGGGCTGCTGTGCCCGAAGACCGCTGACCGTGCGCCCTCCAGCCGGCCCGGCCACCCAGTCAGGGCCCTACCTGTGGCTAGCAGCGTGGAGGTGGGGTCAAAGGCCATGGCGGCCACAGGGGCCGTGTGTATCGCCTTCCACAGGCGGGTGATGCTGCCCTCTCGCCAGGCCCACTGAGCCAGAAGCAGTGCCCGGCTGGCTGTCACCAGCACCTGGAGGAGGATGCGGTTCAGCTGGGCGTGTGGAGGCATGGCCACAGGTCCTCAAAGTTGGACCGAGAGGTGCCAGAGTCCGCCTCCCGTCCCTGCGCCACGTACCTCGTCGTCTGGGCTGAGATCGAAGGCGGTGATGTCCTCCTGGTCCTCCTAGAGGCGAGAGTTGACACACGGTACCGTGAGAACAGGCTGCCCCCACACCTGCCCCCTGCCCTGGCTCTCCCCATCCTCACCTGTTCCAGGCTCCGCAGCACAGCCCCCGAGGCCACGTCCAGGATGTTGACTCTGGTACCACAAACGCAGAAGAGATGCTGCCCAGTCTGGTCCAGCTGGTGACAGAAGGGTCTTAGCCAAGATAGCTCTCTGCAGCCCCTGCCTGCCCCCCCACTCTGCCCCTCCCCGGGCTGGTACCTGCACCTTCCCGCCCTTGTAGAAAGGCTCAATCTTGCGCTCGACAGCATAGCTAGAGGGAGGACAGGGGGGGAAGACGGTGAGTCACCCACCCCTTGGTCCCGGGTGCCAGCTCTGTGCTGGGTGCTCTCCCAACAGGACCCTGCCCTGGAGGAGATCCCAGGCAGAGGCATGGGAGGTCAGAGGTGGCTCTTCTGTCATCTTCTCCCAGCAGCACTGTGGGATGGGTGTTGGTTACCCCCATGTCACAGAGAACGGGACACCCGGAGCTGGGCAGTGATTCACGCCAGGTGTCAGGCAGGAGGACAGCAGCCCAGGCTTTCCAGATTCCCCAGAGCCCAGAAGGCTGTGCCTTGGGGGCCCCCTGCTGGCCGTGGGAGGCCAGCTCAGGGTACCAGCCTGGAGCAACAGCCATCTCCCAGGGCCCTCCAGTCCCAGGCCCAGGCCGCCCCTTCCCCAAGCCTGGCCCCTTCCTCCCACCCACGAAGTAGCCTTCATCTGTCGCCTCCTCCCCCCCCCCCCCCCCCCCCCCCGCTGCTGCTTCCATGCTGGTCCAGGCCACTGCACTCTCATCTGGACAGCTGCTCCAACCTTTTCACCAGGCCCCTATCTCCCACCTCAAGGGCTGCTGCCAAAAAGGCCTTTCAGAACACACCTGCTTAGGTCACCACCTTACAGATTTCCGAGACCCTGGCTGGAGGAGCCTCTGCTGACCTTTTCTGTGTCACACAGGATGTTCCCTGCGTGTGGCTTGGGTCTCTCTTCCTGGACTTCAGTGGTGCCTGGCTAACTCCACTGGAGGGGAAGCCTGACAACCAAGATGAAATGGGAGTCCCCCAACCCCCGAACCCAGGTGGCTATCCTACAGAGATGTTCTTGGCACCAGGCGTTGCTCGTCACTACTAGTGACAGAAACGATGTGCTTGACATGTTTCTTCTATCACACCGAGCCCCCACGGAGGGAATGAGTCTGTCCGGTTCACCAGGATGGTCAGGGGATCTTGGGGAATGAATAAGCACAGGATGCGGGGCCTCCAGGGCCACGGCGGACCCGCCCATCTCCAGTCGTGTTGAAGAGGGACAGCGGGTGAAAGCCTCCAGGCCGCCTGCCCCAGAGTGGTTCTTCTCCCGGTACCTGAGGGTCGAGGCGTCCCGCTGCCGTCCAGGACCAGCCGCGACTTGTGCTCAGCCCGACCCTTCCTCCTCTAGACTTTTTCATCCACAACTCCTAAGCCAGCTCCTGATGTAATAACCGAGGCTGGTCCCCCGACTTTGTAATAACGCAGCCGCCACGACCCCTGCGGGGCAGTCCGCACACCGCCCTCAGGCTCTCCCCAGGCCCGAACGGGCGCCCGGTGCAGGGCGGGCGCATTTGCTATTCCTGCTGCGAACCTCGCTCCCTCCCTGGGCGGCACCCGCAGCCGCAGCGCCCCGGCTCACTTGGCCTTGAAGCGACCCACTCCCGCCACGGGCTCCGCCATGTCGTCGTCGTCGCCGCCGCCGCCGCGTGAGGGAACCCGGCTCGCCACTTCTCACTGCCGGCGCGCTGCAGATGGCGTCACGGCCCACGACTATGGCGTCATCAGCACTGTGCGCTCGGCGCCATCTTTACTGTGGGCAGCTTCCGCGTAAGGAAGCGGAAGATGCGTTTCTGGCCTGGAGGGGCGGGGGTAGAGCGGCGTGGAGGCGGCTGCGGGCGTTGGGCACAGATGGCAGTTACGGGGTTTGCACGCTGTTTGCCTTTTAGTGGAAATTTTAAAAGAGAGTCGTAGAAGATGTTTACTAAACTGATCCCAAGACTCCTGCCCCCTCGGCATTCTGGGATTTGGGGGCAAGTGCGGTCGGGTGCGGTCAACTAGGTCCGGCCTCGGGGCTCATGGTCTGGTGTGAGAGGTAACGCCCGTAAACGACTAGACCTCGTTAACTTCGGAGTCTCTCAAATATTTATTGAACACATTCTATGTGCAAAGCTCTGGCGCAGACATTTGGGAGACACCAGAGGAGAAAAAACAAAACAAAACCCTGCCTTCAAGTAGCTCAGGTGCTCCAGGGGAGAAGGGTGGGCGAAGGAAGGGCGAGAAATTAGTGCGCTGGATGGAGCGGAGGGCAGGGGGTGTACTTTCACATGGGGTGGTGGGAGAGGATTCATCGAGAAGGTGACACCTGAGCCAGACCTGAAGTTGGTAAGCATGGACCCCTGTGGCTGTGTGGGGGAACAGTGCTTGTGGCTCCAGGGAACTAGCAGGGAGGAGAATGGAAGGGCAGGAGGTCGGAGACAAATGGGGGTTCCTCGTGAGTCATTGTGAGGCGTTGACTTCTATGAGTTCAGCGTTTTGAGCTCTTTGTGTGATTGGCAGTGAAGCTAGTAAGCAGATCCCTTCCCTGGGAGAGGATCAGGGGAAACCTCTATGAGGAGACATCCGAGGGAAAAGAAACGAGGCAAATGGAGAGCAAGAAGAGCCTTCTGGGAAGAAGAGGTCCAGGGAGAAAGGTCGTCGTATCCCTGCGGGGTGAAGGCAGTAGTGCCTGGAAAGGGGGCAGGGTGACAAATGGGATAAAGCTGTGAGGCCAGCAAGCACAGAGGTGGCAGGGGTGGGGCCAGGCCTGGGCTCCGCGTTTATTTACGTCTCTAATTACAAGGTACCTAGGCCCGGGGCTCCCCACACCTCGGCCCCAGTGCTGCCTTCTGGGGTGGCCTCAGTCTCCTCTTGCGGGGTGCCCACGATCAGCGCGTCGTCCTCCCGCAGGAAGTCCCGGAGCTGGGACAGCTGCCTGCGGATGAAGTTGGTGGCGTGGTGCACCTTGCGCACGCGCCGCAGGAGACCCAGCACCAGGCTCCGGCTGCGCTCCTGCCGCTGGCTCCAGGCCTCACGCAGCTCCTGGTAGCAGTTATGGTGGGCACGCTCCACCGGGCCCAGGGTGGCCCCACAGCCCAGTGGACAGTGCTGCTGGGCCCCATGCTGGCAGTGCTGCCGGTGCTCAGCCAGGGCCCCACGCAGCACCCGTGCCGGGCAGCCCTCGTTGGGACAAGCCATCAGCTCAAAAGGGCAGGAGTCCTGGTGCCCCCTGCGATGGGCCAGGGGGCATGTCACTAAGCAGCCAGCTTCTGCGTTCTTGCACTGGGGGTAGAGAGCACCATGTGAGCCAGGCCAGCTTGGACACTGCCAGCTCACGAGCGGCCTACCTTCCACAGACTCCCCCATCCGTCATATTGAACTGGGAGACGCCAAGCCCTAATGGCATCAATGATGAGGAGAGGGAAATCGTTGGGCAAATGCTGGGAGGTGGGAAGAATCGAGATCTCCGAGGCACAGGGCCTGAGGCTTGAGGAACCGAGACATCTATAAAAATAGGGGGCTGGAGAGTAGTGACCAGCACAGCAGACACTTCGTTCTCTAAAAATTTTGTAGAATCCCCTTTTTACAACTGAGGCCCCAGGGGCTCAGAAAACTTAGGTAACTTGCCTAAAGTCACACAGCAAGTAAGTGACAGAGATGTGACTCAAACTCAGGACTGATGACCCCCAGGCTTCAGTCTATGCTGCTGGAGCAGAAACCCTCCGGTCTTTCGGATAGGATTCTCCTTACCCCTCTCCTGGCTCTCCCCCTGCCCTGGCAAGGGGCAGAAGGGTGGTGGGAGTGGGTGCTTCAAGCTACCTTGACTTCCAAGCGGCCAATGGTCCTCCGAAGTTTATTCACATGGACCATCTTTTTCCGTTTCACTTCTTTCCTGCAGCACGGACAGGTCTTTTGTCTAGGAGGCATGAGTTGGGGGGGGGGGGGAGGGGGGGAGTGTTGGGAGTGGGAAGGACCAGTTGGCAGCAATATGCCTTCCCAGGAGGTCCCTTCTCAAGCTGGAAGAGGCATGAGGGCTTCATAGGGAATTCGGCTCTGAGGCTGGAGCCACAGATCCCACAGGCTGCAGGGGCCCACGCATTTTTATGTCCCAGGAGATTTGGCAGTGGACTCTTCCGGCCATTGTAAGTCACTGCTCGGCAGGTCTTCCTCTCTATTCCAGGCCACAGCCTTGCTCCTGCCCTCCCAGCCTCTCGGGGACCCACTAGCACCTGGCTAGCCACCGGAGGATGCATTTCTTGCAGAAGATGTGGCTGCATGGCAGCCTCACTGGCCTCTTGAGAACCCCGTGGCATACGGAGCACAGGAAGCTGCAGTCGGGAGGGCTGGCGAAGAGGTTGAGATCATATCCGCCACTCTGCAAAGGCCAAAATCAGGGCCTGGCTGGGACCAGGATCGGACCGCGTACCCAAAGGGAAACTCCAAGTGGAGGGTCGGGTCAGCGTCCATTTTGAGGGGGCAGCTGTGAGGGTCAAGACAACTACCAGTCCCTGGCTGGAATGGGCCTCGGCCTGGAGTTAGACCTGACCAGAGCCCTCGGAAATGTTGGTTTTCTAGTCTCGTTTGGGAACCTGTTACCCAGTGTTCACACTCAGAATGAGGAACGGGGTCCAGCTCTGGAGTTAGGAACAAACTTAAGGGCCAGAGGCAAGAGGGTCCCATGCTCACCATGATCTGTGTCTGGACGGCAGCTCCACTGACCCCCAGGGATCAGGAGCCTCCATTTCACAGCAGGAGTGGGCCGACATCACAGTGGCATTGTCCGGCTCAGGCCAATCACAGCCTTGGTCCAGGGCCGACTGGTAGGTATCCTGTACCATCTAGCCCTTGCTTATAATTGAGAGGTAGGCAGTGTGGACCGGGGGCAGGTGTCTGGAGCCTCTGCCTGATCCCCAGGCAGCACCAGGCCGGGAACCAAACTTCTGGGTGCTGTTTTCCCAAAGCTGAGGCTTCGGCAGGAAAGTAGGAATCATTCCCCTACCCTTCCTCAAATAGTGCTGCTCAGGCCAGATGTCCAAGGGCCCAGGACTTTTCCCACTGACCCACCAGCAGGTCTCTTAGGATCTAAGACATCTAGCTCCAGAGTACAGATGAGGGATGTCAGGACCAAATTCCCATACAACCTGTGGTACCACAGTAACGGGGGGCCTAATATGCGGAAGGGTGTTCCAGAACAGGGAGGCTCTATTTGGGCAGGCCTAGGAGGAAAGACCTGTGGAGACCAATCTCAACCTGGGAAACCAGGATGTTCCCACACCCGAGGCACATTACCAGAGAACTGTAGGTTCACTACCAGAGTGTTGAGCTCACCAAATCCTAAAGACCCCATCCCCCTCCTGAGAACAACAGGGGGCCACTGCAAGCCTTTGAGCTGGGGATCTTACACTCTGATGCTATCAACCTCAAAAATAAAAATCAGTTATTTTACTAGCAAAGGGAAATTCTTTAGAAATCACAGAGAACTGCAATTCAAGACATGCAAGCTATGCTAAAACCACAACCAAAGCCAACAAACAAAGGAAATCTTTATTTTGTGAAAGAAAAAACTGGGAGAGATTTTTTTGAACCAACGTCCACCGGACAAAAGCAAGAGTTCAGGGTGATGGCGGTTTCTCACTGGCTGAGTCGCAGGAGTGATCCACACAGCTTTCCCTGATAAGGTCTGTAATTGATATTGAGCGGTAGGGCTCACCCTTCCTCACTCCCCCCCCCCCCCCCCACCGTATTTTAGCCTTGTTTCTCTGTATTCTCACTTTCTGGTGGTTTGCTGGCCCAGCCCAACTCACCACCAAGCTCGAAAAAACTTTATCTGCTCCTGGACATGGTATGGGGTCTGGAGGAGCACACCTGGGTCTCCAATGTAGTCCTGCCACTTACAGAATGACTAACGAGTCACCTGCCAACCTCCGAGAGCCACGGTGTACCCGTCTACACCATCCAACACAGAGTTGGACTGGTCGCGAAGAGGAGGTACCCCAGAGTCTCTCCCCTCCACAAACACCTTGCTCCCTGCGTCCCAGAGATGCACCTCCCAGGCTGATGGCTGGGGGGGGGGGGGGGGGCAAGGGCAGTCACACGCGGTCGATTCAGACCACCAGCTTCGTTGAGCGCTGAGAGCAGAGCTTGCCTCCCTGCCGTCCTGGCGTCCTGGGCCTCGGGGTCGGGGCGCCGGCGACCTGCAGACAGAGCATGGAGTCAGGAGTCAGAGGCCAGAGCCCGGGCGGCGGGGCCGGGGCGGCCGCGCTTGTCGGGGCCTGGGTTTCACCTCCCCACACCGACGAGTGGGCGGTGAGCTGAGGCCCCCGGTGGCTCTGGGCGCCGAATCTCACCCGCGGCCACGACCAAAGCCGCGGGTGATTTTCAACCAACGCCGTCCCCCCCAGCTACCACCTCGGGACGCGAGGACTAGACCTACCTGCAGCGAACAGGAGGAGCAAGACGACTGCAACTCAGAGAGTTCGCGCCGCGGGGCCGCAGGCGCGCAAGCGCACACAAAGCGGGCGGGGGAACACTGGGAGCGCGTCACCACCTGTCTGATTGGTCCGTGGCAAAGTCGCGCCTAGGGCGGCCACGGTCTCGCGGCACTTGGCTTGCAATAAATGCTCCCTCCCGCGCGGCCTAGTTCTTCTTCTCCGGGAATACACGTGAGTCTTCCTGCTGCGGGTGGCAGTACCCGGGCCGGGCTGGTGGGAGTGCGCGGACGGCCGGCGGGGCCCCGGGTTGGCGCGTTGGCGCTCCCGGGAGGGAGTCGTGCTCTGGGCGCCTCGTGCGACCGCGAATGCCAGGGCTTCGCTGACTGTCTTCTCGTCATTCTTTTCAGCAAATGGCGGATGACGCCGGTGCTGCGGGAGGGCCCGGAGGGCCCGGGGGCCCTGGAATGGGAGGCCGCGGCGGCTTCCGCGGAGGCTTCGGCAGCGGCATCCGGGGTCGGGGCCGCGGCCGGGGTCGAGGCCGGGGCCGCGGCCGCGGAGCTCGCGGAGGCAAGGCCGAGGACAAGGAGGTAGGTTCGGGCCGCGCGCGTGAGACGGGCCCATGGGCGGCGGCGCCGGACGCACGGTCCTAGTCACCTGAGCTCTTTCTTTCCAGTGGATGCCCGTCACCAAGCTGGGCCGCCTGGTCAAGGATATGAAGATCAAGTCCCTGGAGGAGATCTATCTCTTCTCTCTGCCCATCAAGGTAGCGCGTGCGTCCTCCCGCGGACGGGCCGGTGGGCGGGTGCGGCCTCTGGGCTTCTCGTTTAATGTGGGCTCCGGGGATGACCTCTGTCCGTGGCGGGACAACTTGGGGACCGGTTCCAGGGGTCCGGGTGACGGTTCTCAAAGGTGGCTTCTGTGTCGTGATAACCGCTTTTGTGCCCACGTCACGTTTTTCAGGAGTCCGAGATCATTGACTTTTTCTTGGGGGCGTCACTCAAGGACGAGGTCTTGAAGATTATGCCTGTGCAGAAACAGACCCGCGCTGGCCAGCGGACCAGGTTCAAGGTAGCCGAGCCGTTTCTGCCGAGGGGCTTTGTGAGGCTCTCTCGGCTCTGCACAGCCACGCTTGCTGCCTCACGTGTGGCTTTCGTAATGGGGAGAGAGAGGAAAGAACTCCTCTGGACCTCAGAGCGGCCTGGCGGTGGCCACTCTTTCCTTGAGGAGGGCAACAGGTCCTGGTGGGTGTTCTGGTGGGATTTGCTGGTGCTGTGCGGGCCTGTGCAGGCAATGGACCACGGGTCACATCAGGTTTTTTATAGGCATTTGTTGCCATCGGAGACTACAACGGACACGTTGGTCTGGGTGTTAAGTGTTCTAAGGAGGTAGCCACCGCCATCCGTGGGGCCATCATCCTGGCCAAGCTTTCCATCGTCCCCGTGCGGCGAGGCTACTGGGGGAACAAGATTGGGAAGCCCCACACTGTACCCTGCAAGGTAGGCCGGGGGTAGCCACCCATGGGGCTTGCAGGGGTGCAGACTCCTGATCACCCATCTGCTGACTCCTCCCACCTTCACAGGTGACAGGCCGCTGTGGTTCTGTGCTGGTGCGCCTCATTCCTGCCCCCAGAGGCACTGGCATTGTCTCAGCCCCTGTACCTAAGAAGCTACTGATGATGGCTGGTATCGATGATTGCTACACCTCAGCTAGGGGCTGCACTGCCACTCTGGGCAACTTCGGTAGGTGGTCCCAAGGGGGGCTGTGGCTTCTCTCAGCTCCGCTTAATCATACTCAGTGTGTGGTTGGCGTATTTTCAGAGAGAGAGAGGAAGGCTCTCCTAATGCACGGCAGACCGGCCCCAAGTGGCCTCTCTGTTCCTAGGAGCGCAACAGTGTCTGTACCTGTGGTGTTTGTCACAAGAATCCACCAGCTCACTCCTGTTTTCCCCTTTGCAGCCAAGGCCACTTTTGATGCCATTTCCAAGACCTACAGCTATCTCACCCCTGATCTTTGGAAGGAGACTGTGTTCACCAAGTCTCCCTATCAGGTACTGCTTTGCCTGCCTATCCCCCCCTTGTGAGCCTGGACAAATGTGGACGGTGGGGCGGCCTCTGTACAACTTAAGTCTCTGTTTTTCCCAGGAATTCACTGACCATCTTGTAAAGACCCACACCAGAGTCTCTGTGCAGAGGACCCAGGCTCCAGCTGTGGCCACCACATAGTTTTGTATGAGAAAAATAAAGTGAATTGAAGCTTGTTAATAGTGGTTTTTTTTTTTTTTTTCAAGGTTAGTAGCAGGTATATTTGAAGGGTGATGAAGCCAACGAAATGAATTAAGATTCGCCAATAGGTCAAATAAGGATTGAAAAAGACTAAAAGCCAATTTGATATTATCACTCTTTATTTCAGCAATAGTTCCGTATGGGGGCTGAAAGAGCTGCCTCACGCAGCGGCGGCCTCTTTAGCAGCTTTTCTCTCTGCCAGCATCCGCTGCTTCTGCTTCGCCAGGCACTTTCTGGCTGAATAATGGGCACCCAGGTCGTGATCTGAGGAAGAGATTGGGGGAGGGAAGTCATGGGCCAAATCTACCAAAGGCATAGACTGGAGTCTTCTCTAGAAGCAGAGAAAGAAAAGGCAGCACAGATACCTGGCAGCAAACAGACCCCTCCCCCAACCAGTCAGCACACTTGGGCAGGAACGTTTGTAAAAAACCCTGACTGGAGAAAATGGAGGGTCGAAGGATGAGGCCAGTGTGGGGGCTCACGTACAGCGGTCCTGGTAGGCCTTGGCCACCTGGGCAAACTGCTCCATCTCCTTGGCGCAGTTCTCCCTGTAGCTCTCGCCTTCCCTCTGCTGACACGCCTTCAGCCTTTCCTGGATAATATTGACGATTTCTTGATCAACTTTACTGAAAGAAGAACCAAGAAAGTGGTCCACAAAGAATCCTTACCTGTACCCAGAGGTCATAGGTCGGGGCTCTCCACCCACAAGATGTGGGCCAAGCCCAGGAGGCATTCTTGTCAACCAACCACCATCCCAGGGTCTCCCCAGGGAAAGGGCCCAGCCAGGGATGCTCACTGTGCAAGGCTCAGTATTCCCTGACTTAAGAAGGGACATACTAGTCTCTCCTCCATTGCATTTCTGCTTCAAACATGCACAAGACATCCTTTTCCTGGCACTCGGTGATGTCTGGCACACGACGGAACTCCCGATGGTAGTAGTAATACCTGTTCTTCGCATGCTGCCGCTCTATAAACTCTGTAAAGAGAAAAACCCTACTTGTTTGGACAGGCCAGAGTCTGGGCTCTTAGCTTTGTTACTTCCACAAACCAAAGAAGCAGGTTTCCCAAATGTTCCCAGCTTTCACAAAGACTGCCATTTGGACTCCTATAACAAGTGTGGCTGGTAGCCCTGGGCTACAAATGGTGACCTCCACCACTTACGGAGGGTTCCTGGGAGCCAGGCACGTTGTCTCACTCGGTCCCCAAAACAATCCTATGGGGTGGGTCCTTTTCAGTACACCGAGGCCCAGAGAGATAAAGGATTCAGAACCCACGCTCTGCAAGCCCACACCCTTCTCCAGATCCTCCTGTGGGCCAACCTCGCCCACCGCACAAGGTCTCCACCCTGTAGGCAGTCGGCCCGTGCCAGTTTCCACCACTGACCTTCTGGCCTCAACTTCCCCACCGGTAAACTAACGAGTTGGAACTGGTGCGATCTCATCCCTCCAGACGTATAGAACACTTTCTAGGGGCGCCTGGGTGGCTCAGTCGGTTAAGCGTCCGACTTCAGCTCAGGTCGCGATCTCACGATCCAGGAGTTCGAGCCCCGCGTGGGACTCTGGGCTGATGGCTCAGAGCCTGGAGCCTGCTTCCGATTCTGTGTCTTCCTCTCTCTCTGCCCCTCCCCCGTTCATGCTCTGTCTCTGTCTCAAAAATAAATAAAAACGTTAAAAGAAAAAACTTTCTAAAAAATCATTACAAAAAAGAGGAGTGGATCCATTGCCGTGCCTTTTCCAGATGTGGGGGTCTGATTTGTTGACTTTATCCCAACAAGCCACCAGGGCATGGCGCTCACTCCAAATGTTTTGTTGTTGAACGAATGAATTGGTTAATTATATTTTTTTTTTTAATTTTTTTTCAACGTTTTTTTATTTTTATTTTTGGGACAGAGAGAGACAGAGCATGAACGGGGGAGGGGCAGAGAGAGAGGGAGACACAGAATCGGAAACAGGCTCCAGGCTCCGAGCCATCAGCCCAGAGCCCGACGCGGGGCTCGAACTCACGGACCGGGAGATCGTGACCTGGCTGAAGTCGGACCCTTAACCGACTGCGCCACCCAGGCGCCCCGGTTAATTATTTTTTTAACGGAGGCTCCATGCCTAGCGTGCAGTCCAACACATGGCTTGAACTCACAACCCTGAGATCAAGACCTGAACTTGAGATCAAGAGTGGGATGCTTAACCCACTCAGCCACCCTGGCACCCTTGAATTGGTTAATGGATGAATTGCTTAGCATTAGTGACTGAGGGCAGTGTGTGCTCCTGCTACGGAGCGAGCTGAACAACAAACTGGGCAACAAAGAGCTGTTTTAAACATCTACCTGGTTTGGACCACGGTTGGGGGTATCTGGACAGCTCTTAAGCTTGGGCACACACGGAGTACAAGTCACAGCATATCTAGGTCGAGGGGACCTCGGCCATCCCCTGACTATCCGGGTCATTTTGTAGGCGTGCAGAGGGTTAGCAGAGAACCCTTCAACAGCCGTTTGCTGACTGCCTACTGTGCACAACTCAGGATGCAAAGCGTGCAGGGAGAATGGGGTTTAACAAGCCTCAGGCCAGGGTGCGATCCGCACACACCCCCTAATATTTGGGCGAGCCTGGAGACCAGGGGTGCGTGGAGAGTTCCCCCAGGCGGCGAGGGCCGGAAAGCAATGAGGGGTCTTGGTGCAGAAGCGAGGGGTGTTCCTAGGGTGCAGTGGAAACGGGATGGGGGTCCAAGGAGGCGACGAGACCCCAGGTGTCCGGGTGGGGACGACGGGGACCGGTCACAGGGGCGAAGCCCTAGGTGCGACGGAGTATTCCAGATTGGGCGGCGGGGGGCCCTGGGGAGCGGTGAGGCCCAGATGGGGTTCGTACCTCTCACTAGGGTCACAGGTCGGTCCACGAGGAGATCGAAGGCCTTCGTCACATAGGTTATGGGGTTGGGCAGCGAGGTCTGCGGCGAGGGCGCCGGTGTGCGGCGCGGGGGCTCGGGGTACACGTCCTTATCCCAGCTATCCGGCATGGCGGCGGCGTGCGGTGGGGCTCTTCTCTCGGACGAGCGAGCCTGGCCTCTGACCGGTTACCACGGCCTAGTTCGCCCGCAGCAGAGGACAACCTAGGGCGGCTGCGCCGGCGCAAGGCGGCCGGCACTCGCGAGGCACCATGGGACTTATAGTTCTCCCGCAGCAGAGGCCGCTGTAGGACAGCTGCGCCTGCGCGGGACTGCCTGCGCTCGCGAGGCACCATGGGACTCGTAGTTCTGCAGGCCCGCCCAATGGTGGGCTCGGGAAACCCCTCCCAGCGCGGGGGCTGCGGCTTGTGTGCTGTGCGCTAGACGCTGGTCTCGGCGCTTGGAATACGCCAGTGGAGAAAACAGAGGCCCCTGCTTACGTTCTAAGACGAGACAAACACTGGAAGAAGCAGACTATTCATTCAGTTTCTTTGGTGTGCAGGTACGTGGCAAGTGCAGTAGGCGGCAAGATGAACAGAGCTGGGCCCTTCTGGAGAACTCAGACCGGTAGAACAACCAAAAAACACAACAAAGTCAACAAATAAACTACCAAATGCCCCACTCTTTCAGGAAGCCTTCCTGAATTGTCCCTTCCCTGCAGCCTTCTCTGGGCTCCACTGTGTCTTCCAGAGCCCCTCATGGACTGGCCAATGCCAGTAAGCTTAGGGGGCCTTTCTGGGGCAGAACAAGAGGCAGGGCTTGCCCTTGGGGCCCTCACCCACAGGGAGAAGTGGCTCCTATGCTGGACACAGAGTGCTCTGGTCTGGGACTGATGTTTCTGTCCCGGCCCCGAGCACTGTTGTGCCCCCTGGGGTAGCTCCACTGACCAGGGCCCTGTTGATCACCTTCCGTGATCTCCTTATCTGGCATGGCCCTCGGCCAGGACCACGGAGGGTGCTGGTCACTTCATGCCTGGAGGCCGGGGTCAGGGACATGGAGCCATCAACTCTACGGATGCACAGGATCTGGGGTCACAGAAATGTCAGATCGTGAAATCACGAACCCTTAGAAACACACACTGTCAGACCAAAAGAATCTTAACATTGGCCTGTACCGTGGGGATGAACAAGGGGATCCCACAGAGCCAGGCCCGATGCCACCGCTATGGCTCACCAGAAGAATATGAGAAAGCAGAGAACTCGATTAAAGCAAAGCACGGGAGTGGCATCTTTCCGCTGCTGTTTGGTAGCAGAGGGGCTTGGGGATCATGTAGCAGAAGCAGGAAAAGGCATACGAGAGGGAGGAGCCCAAGTAGCTTGTGGCTCTGTGCCCGGCCCCCTGGTTCTTGGCCCGTGTGCCAGGAACCGTTCCTACCACAGCCGCCTGTCTTGCTGTGCTCAAGGGCCTCAGCATGGGTGGCCTTCCCTTTGCCCTGAGTGCGCGGGTGTCCCTTCTTTTCTTTTCTTTTCTTTTTTTTTTATGTTTTATTATTTATTCTTGAGAGAGAGAGAGAGAGAGACAGAGCTTGAGCGGGGGGAGGGGCAGAGAAGGAGACACAGAATCCCAAGCAGGCTCCAGGCCCTGAGCTGTCAGCACAGAGCCCAACACAGGGTTTGAACTCACAAGCTGTGAGATCGTGACCTGAGCCCAAGTCGGACGCTTTACCGACTGAGCCACCCAGGCGCCCCTGCGGGTGTCCCTTCTGTGCTTCCTCCGCTCAGGTAGTCTCTCTCCCCCTGGGCCACTCCTGGGGCTGAGGGTTGCCCCTTCCCAGTGATTTAATTCCTGTGGGGCTCAGCCCAAAGTGTTACAAGTTCTTTTGTCATTAACAACAGCAATGACAGAGAATTGTGACATTTTACTAGCACAAAATCTTAGCGCCAGCAAGGCAGGGTCCCCAGGCCCTCAGAGACATTTCAGGCCTGTAAAACTGACTCTATCTATAGGTTCAGAACTTGATAAGCGTAGAACCTTTGTTCTTGGATGACAGCTATTCCCACCCCCGGCCCCCGGCACCCCAGGCAGTTTGACCAGGCCCTGCTCGCAGCCCTCAGGACGAGACAGGAACAGCCAGCCAAGTGGACCAGACCCTCCTGACCGCAGCTGCCTGAGAGAAGCCCTCTCCCCAACCTGGGCTCCTTGACTCTTTACCGGGCCGACTTGTTCCTGGCCTGGGAGGGCAACACAAGGCAGAAAACGAAGTGGTGTGACCCAGTCCCGGGGCCCTTGAGGAAAGCAGTGACAGGCCTGGCTCCAGGTATCCCCACCCCAGCCTGCCCATCGGATGCCCCCTCTCGCTCCGCCCCAGGCCAGGCCTGCTCCTGGCACCAGAGCCCATGACCGCCACGGAACATGACCAAGCTCTTCTGCCAGGGGCTAAATCTGGGACCTGGCTGCCGGGCGTTCTGGCCCTGCCATTCGACCTCCAGCGCCTGTCGGGGAGGCCCCTTCCTTTCCTGACCTGCCGGGACGGGCTGCCATGGTCAGTGGGCTAGGGGGCTGGAGCCAGGCAGCTTCCTGGGAGGGGCAGGTGGGCTTCTGGAGTCTCTTCCCAGCAGGGGTGGTCCTTGGGCCTGTTAGGGAGGAGGTGACTGAAGGGGACAACAGGGGGCCAGAGCTCAGGCTGCCAGGCCTGGAATGGGCAAGAAGATAGACAGATGGCTGTGCCTCCCTGTCCCTCTAGCCCTTGGCCACAGTGTGGGCCTGTCCCTCCTGGGCCCAGCAGGCTGAGCCCACTAAAGCGGGCAGCCTGTGGGTGAGGAGAGCTTGGTGCTGGCTCTGTCCCTAAGACACTGTCCGTGAGCCGACCTGCCCTCCTTCCCTATAGATAGATGGGACACTGAAGACCACCAGGGCCCCGTCTGGGGTCTCTGACTCACTTCTCCGGGCCCAGAGACGCCCCAGCTCTGACTGTCCCCTCCTCCTCCCACCCCCAGTCCCACCGGAAGTTCTCTGCCCCTCGGCACGGACACCTGGGCTTCCTGCCCCACAAGAGGAGCAGCCGGCACCGGGGCAAGGTGAAGACTTGGCCTCGGGATGACCCCAGCCGGCCGGTGCACCTCACGGCTTTCCTGGGCTACAAGGCTGGCATGACGCACACTCTTCGAGAAGTGCACCGGCCGGGGCTCAGTGAGTGGCTGCGGGGGGACACGGGGGTGGGGGAGGGTGTGGAGCATCCAGGACACTGACTGTCATCAAGCCCTGACCGCTGGCCACCCCTCGAGGTGTGTTCTGTCATCGCCCCCGGTTTACAGATGAGGAAATTAAGCAGTTATGAAACTTGCCCATCACCAGTCCGTAAGTGGGAGAGCTACAGTTCAAAGGCAGGTGCCCCGATATACCTTTTGTTTTGAGATCATTGTAGAATCCCATGCACCCGTGACCCAATTTCCCGACGGAAACATCTTATAAACTACGGTAATATGTCACAACTGGTTATCGACATGGATACAACCTACCCATTGTGTTCACGTTTCCTGTGCGTGTTTAGTTCCATGCGGCTCTGCCACGTGTAAATGTGTGTACCGTGGAACATTCCATCCTCACGGGAGTCCTTCCTGCTGCCCCTTTATAGCATCAGCCACCACCCCTCCAACTTTGTGGCAGCTACTCATGTGTTCTGTTCATCACCTCATATATGTGTGTATGTATATACATACATATATTTTTTTGAGAGCGAGGGAGTGTGAGAGGGGGAGGAGCAGAGAGAGAGAGGGAGAGAGAATCCCAAGCAGGCTCCATACTGACGGTGTGCTTTATCCCACGAACCGTGAGATCATGACCTGAGCTGAAATCAAGAGTCAGACGCTTAATCGCCTGAGGCACGCAGGCTCCCCATCTCCTGATATGTTTCTTTTAGACTTGCTTTTACTTTGTTTTAGTGTCAGTAATAACATCTATGAAATCACGGGTTTTGGACAAAATACAGGTATTTTTCTAGAGCTCATCAACGTATATTCACAACTGTTAAAATTTCAACGGCTTGGGGCGCCTGGGTGGCTTGGTCGGTTGAGCGTCCGACTTCGGCTCAGGTCATGATCTCACGGTCCGTGAGTTCGAGCCCCGCGTCGGGCTCTGTGCTGACAGCTCAGAGCCTGGAGCCTGTTTCAGATTCTGTCTCCCTCTCCCTGACCCTCCCCTGTTCATGCTCTGTCTCTGTCTCAAAAATAAATAAACGTTAAAAAAAAATTTTTTTTAAATAAAATTTCAACGGCTCAAGTGCTCTCCACTAAAGGAGTCCCGACCCTGCCCTTCGGGGGATGCTGCCCTGGCTGTTGGCTCTCCTCGCCCATTTCCAGAGGGTCTGATGGGGAAACTGAGGCAGGGAGCAAGTCAGGCGTTGTCTGAGATCTCAGAGTCAGAGCTAGCAGAGACCACTTCAAGGGCCCTGCCCAGCACCTGCTCCTTGCCCCAGATGGAGCAGAGAGAAGGGGCAGGGAGGGTGCAGGCTGGGGGCCGGAGGTCAGTGGGAGCCCTAAGGCCATGGTGCTCCACCCTCCCTTGGGCAGGAGGGGCTGTGGTTGGCTCTTCCACTCCATCCCCTTTCCCCGTGGGTCCCAGAGGCCCTCCTCCATGCCCCTGTCTCTGGGTCCCCTCCAGAAATTTCGAAGCGGGAGGAAGTGGAGGCAGTGACGATTGTGGAGACGCCGCCTCTGGTGGTGGTCGGCGTTGTGGGCTACGTGGCCACTCCTCGAGGCCTGCGGAGCTTCAAGACCATCTTTGCAGAGCACCTCAGTGATGAGTGCCGTCGCCGCTTCTACAAAGACTGGTGAGCGTTGCCCCCGGGGGGACCACGTGTGGACTGGCACGAGGGGGGTGGGAAGTGGCAACAGTGTATGGGAGGCAGGAAAGTGTTTGTGGGGGAGGTTGCCTTCAATTCAATGAAAGACAAGTACTAGGGGGCTGGAGTGGAAATTGGGGTAGAGGAAGCGCATGTTCTAATCCCCAGGGTTAATTAAGGGACTAATTTGATGAAATGTTAGAGTCGGCTTCCTAGCAGCCAGGGTGAAAAGGGAAATAGCTTCCTAGCAGCCAGGGTGAAAAGGGAAATAGCTAGCTGACAAGCTCTTCTCCTCAGAAAGGAAGGCATTTGGGGGCACTCAGTCCTGAAAGGGAAGGCCCACGTGCCCAAGGAACCTCACCGACACCCCCATCCTTATGGAGTTAGAGGCATAGCCCGGTCCTGGCCCTCTCTGGGAGGTAATAAGTTTGGGCTTCTGAGCCAGCACGGGCTGTACGACCACAGGTGAGCTGGCTCACCTCTTAGAGCCTCTTAGATTGATTCCCCCCCCCATCACAGACACCACCAGATGGAGACACCATCCGATGGAGTAATCCCTGTGTCATGAGGCTGCCGTGAGGATTAAATGAGCAGTGTGTCAAGTGCTCAGCACACAGAAAGTGCTCACCGAGTGCCAGCTGGCCTTGTTTCTGTTCTTTCTACTGTTATCAATTTGGCCCTCATCCAGGGCCTTTGACTTTTGTGAGCTCTCGTTTCTTCCTCTGTAGAATGGGGACAGTACATCCACCCTCCAGAGTTTGGGGGAGGGTTGGGAATGACGCGGCGTGGCGCCTAGCCAGTACTGGCCGTTGGCCCTAGAAGCGGGGTCTGCGGCCGCAGCGGTGTAGGCAGGTGGCCGTGGCGCCGGCCAGCACGCGCCTCCCTCGAGCTCGGGCGCATCTGACGCTCACACGCAGGCCTCAGGAGGCGGGAGCGCGTCCGCTCTGTACAGGAGGAGCCGGAGACCCGGAGAGGGAGGGGCAGTCTGTGCTTGACGACGGGGAGCCCCGGGGGAGGGCCCCGCGGTGGCCTCCCCGGGAAGGGAAGGAGGGAGGAGAGGACATCCCCTGCCCTGAGGGGCCTGTGGGGTGGGCTGTGGGCGCGTGGGGGCTGGGCAGGCCTGGGCAGCTGCCCCGGCTGGCCCCTCTACGTGTCTCCTGCGTGTGGCTCAGGCACAGGAGCAAGAAGAAAGCCTTCACCAAGGCCTGCAAGAGGTGGCGAGACGCCGAGGGCAAAAAGCAGCTGCAGAAAGACTTTGCCGCCATGAAGAAGTACTGCAAAGTCATTCGCGTCATTGTCCACACTCAGGTCAGCCCTGCCACCTCGTCCGCACCCGGTCTGCCGGTCCACTCCCTGGGCCCAGCTTCCAGGAGCCCTGGCAAATGTCAGCCTAAAAATACCACGGGCCGGGGCACAGCCCCAAAGGGCTGGGGGACTGGCTGTGCTGGCCTCCCGCAGCCCCGGGGATGGGCGTCCGTGTGCTCTGAGGGCTCTGGGCCGTCCGCCACGCCTAGTGGTCAACCAAGGCCCTGACACGCCCCACGAGGCCTGGATCTCCTGCCAATGTCCAGTGTAGAGGGCCAGCCACCTCCCGTTGGGTCCTGGCACAAGGTGTGTGTGAGTCAACATTCGTACGTGGGGCCTGGCTTGAGTGGGCTGACAGGTTGCTAACACCTTCTGGCTTATTCTGGAACAGTCCTTGGCATCTTGTCCTCAGGGAAGGCTTGCGTAGGCCTGGAGCAGCACCCCTCTGCTCCCCTGCCTCGGTTACTGCCACACTTGCTGTTCCCGGTTACACGTGTCATTGGTCGTGTCCGTTTCCCTTTACAGACTAGCTCCACGGGGGCAGGGCCGTGGCTGCCTGTTCAGTGCTGTGCCCCCAGCACCCCAGCCACCGAGAGCCCTGTATGCAGTAGGTGCTCCATAAGTACATGTTGAGCACTGGGCTGTGACTTGCGTCCCTGCTTCCACCTGTGTGTCCCCGCAGCCCGTGTCTCACACAGCAGCAGCCAGAGGTGTCTAAAAACGTGAACCAGATTGTGCCACATCCTGCACTTAGAATAAAGCCCAAGCCTCTCCCTTCAAGTCTGGCCCGGGCAGGGCCCAGCTCACCTCTGACTTCATCGTGCACCACGTTCCTCCTTGCTCACCACGGTCTAGACATACTGCTCTCCTTTCTAGCCCACCAGCTCCCCAGGATCTTCCCTGCCACAGGGCCTTTGCACAGGTGGTTCCCTCTGCTCCCCAAACTTTCAGATCTTCACTCAGTAGCTCCTTCTTGTTATTGAGGGGTGTCCCCTCAGAGGACACGTACTGCTTTACGTGCAGCAACTGTCCCTGCTGCCCCCAATATTCCATCAGAATATTCAGTCCTCCCCAGTGCCCAGCACAGAACATAGCATATCGAAAGACTGGAGCACTGGAACATCTGCTGAATGCATGTATGCATGAAAGCCTGCTGGGGGTCACCAGCCAGTCATGCCAGGTCTGCGGTTGGGGGGTGCAGCCCTCTGGGAACCGACTGGCCGGGCCATGTCCTGCAGATGAAGCTGCTGCCTTTCCGGCAGAAGAAGGCCCACATCATGGAGATCCAGCTGAATGGCGGCACGGTGGCTGAGAAGGTGGCCTGGGCCCAGGCCCGGCTAGAGAAGCAGGTGCCGGTGCACAGTGTGTTCAGCCAGAGCGAGGTCATCGATGTCATTGCTGTCACCAAGGGCCGGGGGGTCAAAGGTAGGGCTGGGTGGGGACGGTGGCTCCGGGAAGGCTGCCTGGAGGGGGTGGGGGCCAGACTGGCCTCTAAGCCCGCCCCCACCCCCTGCAGGGGTCACGAGCCGCTGGCATACCAAGAAGCTGCCACGGAAGACCCACAAGGGACTGCGCAAGGTGGCCTGCATTGGCGCCTGGCACCCTGCCCGTGTGGGCTGCTCCATCGCTCGGGCCGGGCAGAAGGGCTATCACCACCGCACGGAGCTCAACAAGAAGGTGCGTCCGCAGTCCTGGTGGTGGAGGGACACTCGTGACCGGACCCCAGTGGGTAGGGTGCCTGACCTGGACGCTGCCTGGCCCCCCAAAGGCTCTGAAAAGCCCCTGCCGGTGCCTGGGTCTGAGCACCCGTGCGGATGGGTACAGACCTGCCGCTGGCTCCAGAGGCCACGTGCTGCCTGCCACGTGCCCTGCTCTCCTTACAGATCTACCGCATTGGCCGCGGGCTGCACACGGAGGACGGGAAGGTGGTCAGGAACAATGCGTCCACCAGCTACGACGTGACGGACAAGTCCATCACGCCACTGGTGAGGGGGTCTGGTGTGCACGTGTGGAGCAGGTGTGTGGGGTACCTCCCTGCCCCCAGAGCTCAGGCCCCAGCGAGCAGCCCCCCGGTGGAACAAACCCCTGCCGTCCCTGCATCCTCTGAGCCCCCTCGGCACACAGCTCACACTCCGACCGCCGTCATGGGTGTGGAGCACGGCAGCTCCAGCCGTGGCCTGGGACTCGGGCCGCCTGGGTTCAAGTCCCGGCTGCACTATGTAGCAGCTGCAAGGCCTGAACGAGTGATTCTGCTTCTCTGAGCCTCAGTGTCTCCCTCGCCAAGAGGGTTCGGTGAGATAAGGACTTAGAATGTGGCTCAGGTGCTGCCCTGGGGCCAGGGGCTGGCTCCAGCTCATGTGTGGGGAGCTCTCCCGGGGCTTGCAGCTGCCCCTAACACTGCAGCCCCTTTCGGAGCCTGGATCCTGACCCACCTCCCCGCAGGGCGGCTTCCCCCACTACGGGGAAGTCAACAATGACTTCGTCATGCTGAAGGGTTGCATCGCGGGCACCAAGAAGCGGGTCATCACGCTGAGGAAGGTCAGTGCCTCTATGGTGGGAGGGTCGAGGGACTGGCCTGCCCTGTCCTTCACCTTGCTCCCAAGAGGGTGGGAATAGGGAGAGCAAAAAGGGAGGGGTTCTGGCAGGAGCCGAGTGAGTGAGACCTTCCCGTGTGGCCTGGGGGTGGCGGGAGGCAGTGGGTGAGGACCTTGCATCTTGCTCCTCTCCAGTCCCTCCTGGTGCACCACAGCCGCCAGGCCCTGGAGAACATCGAACTCAAGTTCATCGACACCACCTCCAAGTTTGGCCACGGCCGCTTCCAGACGGCCCAAGAGAAGAGGGTGTTCATGGTGAGCCCACCTACCCCTTGTTCTCTGGGGCTCAGACCCCACACCCCTCTTGCACCACAGTTGGGGAGCTGGAGCAGATGAGGGTGGCTGGGGCGTCCCCTGCCCTCATCCAGAGGAGGGGCTTATAGGAGTCCAGTCCCGGGCACTGACTCGTGCGTGGAAAGAAAGCGGAGCAGAGGCTGGCCAGGGGCAGTATTCCCGGCTAGACCAACGTGGCGAGCGCTGCTGTCTCCTCCAACCCCCCAACCAGGGTCCCCAGAAGAAACATCTTGAGAAGGAAAAGTCCGAGACCTCGAGAGACCTGTAGGCGGCTTGGGATGGAGGGAGCCTGAAGGAAGCGCGGCGCGACCCCCGCCTGCCCCCTCTATATAATAAAGTGCGAAGGCGACTCTCCCCACGGTGTCTCAGAGTTGCGAGCGCGGAAAGGCGGGGGACCGCGGGTGGCCCGGGGGCTCCGCGGGCGGGCAGGACCCTTGCGGCGTGGCGCCGCTCCAAGCCGGCGCAGCTCAGCGGCGCCCCCTGGCGCTCGGGAGGGGCTGCCGAGCGCGGGCGTCGGGGACTCCGCTCCCTAGCCGTCCCGAGGAGCAGTCGGGGGCGGGGCCTGTGAGGAAACTGCGGGGGGCAGGTCCTCGCCCTAGGGAGAGATTGGTCCGCGGGAGGGGAGGGGGCGGGGCCTCCTGGAGGGTCGTGATTGGTCCTCTGGGGGGCGGGGCGTCATCCCGGATCCGGGCAGTGATTGGGCCTCGGGAGGAGGGGCGGGCCCCGGGCGCCGGCCCGGGGGCAGTCGGCCAGTGGCCTCGGATCTGTCCGAGGAAGCGGTCGCCCCGCCGTACTGTCGGCGCCATGTCGTTCTGCAGCTTCTTCGGGGGCGAGGTTTTCCAGAACCACTTTGAGCCAGGTCTGTTCTGTGACCTCCTGGGAGGGCAGCGGGGAGGGGGCGCGTAGTAGAGTGGGCGTCGCTGCTCTCGGGCGGTGGTGGAACCCTTGAGCCCCGGGAAGGGCGGACCCCACCGGGGGCGAATGTGATCGCGCGGGGAGCAGCGCATGTGAGTAAAGGGGACCGCGGAGTAGGGGGGTCTGGGGAGCCTGAAAAGTAGGGGTTCCTGAGTGGGAGAGGGGACATTAGAGCGAGGACGTTGCTGACCTCGAGGAGTGCGTGAGCAAGGCCGTTTCTGGGAGGGATCCGTGGGGTCAGGGTACAGGGAGGGGGTGACGCCGGTGGGGGGATCCGGATTGGGATCTGGACTTCAGAGGGACACGATCGAGTATCTTGTCCTAGGGCATCCCCCTGATGATAGCCCTGCCTTTTCCCCTCCCGGGTTCCTGGGATCCGCAAGGTAAGCTGGCAAGCACAGAGCTCTCCCTTCGGACCCAACGTGTCTTCCCGGGTGCCTCCCCCCATCTGCCCAGGGCCCTGGGGTTGGGTAACCAGGAGAGCCGCTGGACAACCAAGTGCCAGTGAAGTTTGACCAGACAGCTGGAGTGGGGGTGGGGTTGTTTGGGACGTGGACAACCGTCCCTCCAGGCCCCAGGCTTTGAGAGGCCCCGAGTTGTCCCCTTCTGGGCCGTGCTGTCTGGTAATGGCCTAATTTGGTAAAAATGTGCCCCACAGGCAAGACTAGGGCAGTGCACTGCCTCAGTGGGAACTTTTGGGTGTCAGCCCTCTAGGAGGCTGGGCGGTGACACTGGACATCTGTGGATGTCAGGTGTGGCACAGGACTCTCTAGGCAAAGCCCTCCACCGAGGCCCTCTGGCGGTAGGCCCCCAGTTGTCCTCAGGGGGCTCTGCCAGGCAGGAAGCTCCACTTCCACAGCAGCTGGGCATCCCCCTCTTGCTTCCTTCTCCAGTGGCTGGCAAAGGCTGTGTAGTTCATGGACTCTGGGGTAGGCTGTCCTCAGGGTGGGCACTGGGTGCGGGGTTCCCCTGTGGGGGGCCCCAAGCAGTTACCTGTTCCGCAGGTCGGTTTTGCAGCCTTTTTTCCCCCCCTCAAAGTGATCTTTTGGGGCTGGGTTAAAACCTGTTCTCTTCCCTGGGTCTCTGTCTTCCTGGGCCCCCTGTCTGGCCTGGAGACCTGTTTGGTGGGACCATTCTCTTCCCTCACAGAGAGCAGACCGGTGGCTGGGTGTCCAGCTCAGGGCCTCCCTGGCATCAGGAGCGGCCACTTGGAAGGGAGGTGGGCTGGGGTCTGCTGGGGTGGGAGTGCTGTCTCCTCATCATACTGTCTGGGCTCCTTCCTGACTGCACACCCTCGAGCTGTGTTTTGCATCACTCAGGCACTGCAGCTCTAAAACGGAAAGGTCCTCTTACAAAACAAAACTGAAAAAGGGGCTCCTGGCTGGCTCAGTTGGTGGAGCATTGGCCCTTTAGGCTTGTGAGTTCAAGCCCCACATTGGGCACGGAGCCTACTTGAAAAACAAAAAAAGCAACCACAAAACTAAGCTAAACTGGAAGGGTCTACATCACAGGACTGTGGATAAAGTTCAATGAGATAAGTGTGAGAAGTGGCTCTTCGTGGCACATGCCAAGGACCACTGAACGTGAGCTCAGTGGTGTGTTCCAGGCCTGGGAGTGGCAGGTGTCAGCGTGGGTAGAATGTGCAGCCCACCCTGCAGACGGACGGTGCTGTGTTCTCGCCCCGAGGATTTGGGCGCTCACCCCAGAGAGGCTGGAGCCAACGTGTCTGCCTTTGTCTTCCCTTCTGCCCCCAGGTGTCTATGTGTGTGCCAAGTGTGGCTACGAGCTCTTCTCCAGCTGCTCAAAGTATGCACACTCGTCCCCGTGGCCGGCCTTCACTGAGACCATTCATGCTGATAGTGTGGCCAAGCGTCCGGAGCACAATTCGCCTAAAGCCTTAAAGGTGGGTGGCAGCCCCAGGGGGTGGGGAGGGGTGTTGGCCAGGGAGAGCCTGAGGTGGCTGCTCCTTCTCTGCTTCCCCCACAGCTCTCGGGGCTTAGAGTCTGTCTGTGCCGGTCTTCTGGCCTCTGCCACCCTGCCTGGGGAGCCTGGGGTCCTGATGGAGACGGGGAAACAGGACTGCTTTCCCGTGCGGGCTCCGGGATGGAGGTCGACCTCTCCTGCCCACAGTTACTTTGGGAAATGGGTGGGGGGAGGACACCATCTCTGCTGGTGGCAGGGGGGCCATCGCTGCAGTTGTTTTGTGGTCTTTCCAGGTGTCCTGTGGCAGGTGTGGCAATGGGCTGGGACATGAGTTCCTGAACGATGGCCCCAAGCCGGGACAGTCCCGCTTCTGAATATTTAGCAGCTCGCTGAAGTTCATCCCGAAAGGTGAGCAGCTGGACACAGGCCTGTTGTACATTTCAGAGGCCCGGGGGTGGGGGACACACGGTTCTTGTCCACTCGCAGTGACGAAGCATCGGGACACCCAAGCACACTGCCCAGGAGCTGCCCAGGGCCACCCCAAAAAGGTGGCTGCAGGGCAAGGACAAGGGCAGGTGTCCCGATGGGTCACGTGTGCCCCAAAAAGGGGCATCTGTGGTGAAGGGCTTTCTGTGGGGGCCTGGACCTTCCCAGAGATTAGAGGGGGAGGCAAGGCCAGGCAGACGCTGAGGGCTGGGCTGTGTGGCCACGGCCTTGCTCCTCAGCCTCTCTGAGCTGGCCTCCTGCTCTGCATAGTGGGTGTGATCGCAGAGCCTCCTTCAGGGGCTGTTTGAGGACAGCCGCGTTGATGTGATGCACCTGGGGCCTGGCACACGGTAAGCGCTCCCGTGTGTCCTCCTGTTGGCAGGTCTTCCTTTTTTTTTTTTTTTTTTAGTGTTTATTTATTTTTGAGAGAGAGAGACACGCACACACAGCGTGTGAGCAGGGGAGGGGCAGAGAGAGAGGGAGACACAGAATCCAAAGCAGCTCCAGGCTCCGAGCTGACAGCACAGAGCCCGACGCGGGGCTCGAACTCATGGACCGCGAGATCACGACCTGAGCCGAAGTCGGAGGCTCAACTGACTGAGCCGCCCCAGCAGTGTTCTTATAACAGATTT
This sequence comes from Felis catus, assembly GCF_018350175.1. Classification (NCBI taxonomy): domain Eukaryota; kingdom Metazoa; phylum Chordata; class Mammalia; order Carnivora; family Felidae; genus Felis; species Felis catus. The sequence continues at coordinate 39,566,537 of NC_058383.1, forward strand.
CTCCACCCTCTGAAGGTGGAGTGTCCCTACGAAACCTTCCGTGAGCCAGAAGGGTGTGCAGAGAGGAGTGCCTCCCAGTTACCGGAAGTTCGCCTCGTGCCACTTCCTTGTTAGGAAAGCCCTTGTGCATCGGTGGCTGTTTTCAGTAACGGACAGAAATCCAGAGGAGTTTCACGTATGATACCTTATCGCTTAGGATTAAAGCCGCTGCCTCATTCACGTAGATAACGCGTGTGTAACGCACGTGAAGCGTAAAAGCAAAGTGGCCCACGTCTTGGGAACGAGGGCCCCGGTGCTGGGGTTTGTTCGGCAGCTGTCTCTCCTGTGGGTTTTTATCTGGGCGCAGCGTCGCCTCTGGGCCCTGGCCCTCTTGCTCGCACAGGTTCTCACAAGTCAGCACGTCTGTCTGCGCCGCCGGCCCCTCTGGACTCCTGCCCACGCTTGGTAGCTCCAATCCCAGCTCCCCACTTGCCGCCAGCAGGGCCGTGGCCAGTCCCTAATCTCAGTTTGGTCCTCTGTAAAATGGGCTTGCTAACAGCACATGCTGGCTGCTGTCCTGAGGGAGTGAGGCTAGGCGAGAGGGTCCGTGAGGCCGGCGATGGTAAGGTGTGACGTGATTTTGTCCTTTTGTAGTTACTGGCCTTTGTCCCGTGGAGGAAGGAGAGACTGGACTCTCCTGGAGGTGTCGGGGAACAAAATGGGGCACACAGGCTCCCCCAAGCCGGGCGCCCGGGTGCTCCCAGCTGCCCTGCTCTGCAGGCTGGAGCGGGGCGCCTAGCTCGGGGAATGGTGTCTGGAGCATAATTTAGCAGTGATTTGTGTTTCTCTCCGTCCGTCCTTTTAGGCAAAGGAACTTCTGCCTCTCAGGAGCCGTAGGCGGGCAGCACATACTTACTCTAGCCGGACACTGTGCTGTGGCCACTCTCCGGTCGTCCAACCTCGGAATCGGAACCCCAGACATCCAGACGGGGCGGGGAGGGGGGCTGGCTGAAGCGTCAGGATCTCGGCTCTGCACAGGTTCTCCTGAAGGCACTGCTCTGACACGATGGCCCACGCCCTGCTGCCCGGGGTGGGCCCGGAGGGCTCTGCTCATGTGGGAGCCTCAGGGAGGTGGGCTGGAAGCCTAGCTGGTCTCTGCATGACGGTACAACCCCACCTTCTCTTCTCCGCAGCCCCCTGCCCCCTCCCCGTCTGCCTGGACTCACCCCCGGGGAACCCAATTCTGAGCCTGGCTCTGGCCCTCGCCGAAGCTCATTCCCATCTCCCCCAGGCTGGGCCGTGAGGCAGGGTGTGGAGGGAGGCAGCCCTCGCCAGCTGCTCCGGCCCTGGTCACTACATGATTCACTCTGGTCAAAGCCTTCCAGGCAGCCAGAGTGGTGATGATCTGTGACGGCTGGAGGGGCAGGCCGGGGGCCGGACTTCTGGTCTAGTTACGAGAGGAGAGATCCTGAACCCAGTTTCACAACCTTGCCTCACTCGGGCTTAGGAAAGTGGCTGTTGCTCCATTTCCTGGATTGTACAAGGCCGGGGCCTACAGCCCGCACCTTCCCGGGAAGCAGTGACTGTGCCTTCCTGTACCTGCTCTGAAGCCCTTGCTGTCCGGGAAGGTGGGTGATGCCGAAGCCCCCTCCCGTCTTAACTCCTGTCTCGAGTAATCAGGAGATCAGTAAACAAACGGAACACGGGCTCGCTGTCTGCATTCACACCAGGGATGCGGGGACACAGCGCTTTACTTGTTCCACAAATATTTACGGAGTGGTGCTGCCTGCTGCTGGGGAGGCGGCGGTAAGACAGACAGACAGACAGACAGACAGACAGACAGATGGGCCTCCCTCAGGGCCTTCCCCTGTGTTTGGGGAGACAGGAAGTTCACATCAGATGATGATCAGGGCTGTGAATATGTACCCCAGAGGAAGGACGCTCGATTGTGTGTGTGGTGGTGGGGGGGGCGATAACCCTCTGGTTATTCCCCAGTTCCAAATGCATAATTGGAGCAGACATACTCAGGAGCTGGGAGCATCCCCACGTTGCAAGGATTGGAGCCTGCAGGTGTGAGGACAAAAGGGCAAAGGTGGTGGATGAGGGATGAGGTTAGAATGGCTGGAGGGGTGGGTGGCGGGAAGGACGGCCAGTGATACTGCTGGTCTGTCTGGTCTGCTCATTCCTTGGAAATGGGACTCCGCCCCTTCCCTGATCCCCAGCCACAGGCTAGGGGTCCCTGCTCTGGCGGTGGCGGGGGGGTGGGGGCCTGTGCAGGTGCTGCGGGCTCACTGTGTGACCTTGGGCAGAGCACTTAACCTTCCTCTGTGGAGCCCAGCCTGTCTCCTGGGTGGGGCTGTGGCAGGGGGTGTCACAGCTGTGCGGGTTCTGAGTGTATGTCACCCTGTGGGGTTAGATCTCTCAGACACCAGCTTGGTCACTGGGTCGTCTGTGCAGAGGGAGTTGTGCAATGGGAGGGGTCAGCACTGACAAAAAGCACCAGGGAGGACCATGCTGAAGAACCCCATTCGGGAGAGTGGCAGCCTCCTTCTCTAGAAAACATCTCCACTGGCTGGGGGGCCAGTAGTGACTGCACCTGCTAGAAAACTGCCTCCTGGGACCACACAGGGTGTGCCCTTCACCCCATGACTTCAGTCCTATCTCTGCTGGACTTCTCCCTGCATGGACCCCTCTGTGTCCCTAGTTGGGGCTGTCCCAGTCACCTGGGATCATCATCGGCCCTGGGGCACTGCCTAGCACAGCCTGTGACCCATACACTCGGAGGCTAGCGGCCAGTCTTGGCCAAGGGCAAGCCCACGGTAGGTGAGCAGTGACTGAAAGCTCAGTGTGTTTCTATAGGCAACATCACCCTGGTGGGGCAGGGCAGGAACAGGAGGCTTGGAGACTCGGGAGACTTGCCTCAGGCCTCGGGCTCTCTCTGCCCACACTGTCTCTTTCCTCTTTTCTATGCCCCAAACGAGGAACAGTGGCCCTGGGAACATGGTGACCATCTTTTGAGCACAGTCTGAAGGCAGGAAGCATGTTGAAGGGGCCTAGCAGTGGGGAGGCAGCTAGCTGAGTGGTCAGAGGGAATCTCCAGGCCCAGGGCTAGGGCGGACCTCGGGCTTTGCTTACCTCTCCCGGCACCCCTGGCTCAGCAGGTCCCTGAGTAAACTTGGCCCAGGACCAGGCTGGCCTCCTTCAGCAAATTGGGTGGATGTGTCCAGGACATGCCCCTGGGGCTGCCTCTCGGGGGCCAGATCTCCAGCAGGACAGGCTGGAGGGCCTGCCGGAGCCTGGGTGAGGCTGGTAGGGACACTGTGAGGGACAGTACCTGACTGCCTGCACTCCACGGGCCCCATACAGGTTCACTGGGGGTGGGAAGGGCTGGAAGCAGGGTCCTTGGAGGGGTGGAGGAAGAAGGGTGGTCCCCTTTCATCAGGAGCCTGGAAAAGGATGGCTATGGGCAGGGCCTGTCTGCCAGGGGCTGGGGTGGGAGTGAGTTGTCTCTTGTGGAAACAGATCCCCTCACCTCCTTCTTCTTGCTGGGTTACACCATAACCTTTGGCCTGCAGCCCTACTTCCTCCTGAGAAACAAAAGACGTTTTGAGAACCCGGCTCCCTCCCTCCCCCTCCAGCGCCCCCTCCCTTGCCAAGTGGACCCTCCAGGGCACAGCCTCGCAGACAAGTGTTCTGTTCAGGGGCAGACGGCTCCCCATGCTCTGTCAACACCAGTCAACAGCGGCCGGCAGGCCCGTGCACGCGGGGGCACCCAGGGCAAGGGAGGAAGTGGTATGTGTCTGGGATCCCGCTGATCCCCTGTAGGGGCCCGCGGCCCTGCTCAGGAGACGCTGGCAGGGTGCGTGAGTGACCCAACCGTGCTTGGGACTTGTGCTCACTCACGGCTTTCGTTTTCTCTGGGTGACAAGTGCCAGGGAGAGCCGTGACCTTGGTGGGGGTGCGGCCGATTCGTAGGTCCCAGGAACCCTGTGACTCCGTGCACGAATGTGGGCTGGGCAGGCAAGTGGGAGGGGGCGCCCAGAGAGGATGGTGGAGGTCACCGCCAAGCCAGCGTCCGGGTCCCCACCCTCATACGAGGTCCTGGTAGGGGACGTAACGCGATGAACCCCTTCGGAGGCCACCAGTTAGCGAGCGGCGCAGGGACTGTGTGCAGCACCCACGGGCAGGGGGCGAGCTCGCTCCGCGCTGCGCGTGCGCCAGGGCCGGTCTGAGAGGCCCTGCAGTTCCCCGAGGCGCCGCCAGGGGCGCAGCAGCGGCACCTCCGACGGCGAGGGCTGATCCAGCCCCCTCCAGGGACACCGTGACCCAGCGGTGCTCAGTGGTGAGCGCCGGCGTCCTCCAGCCCGCTCGGCCACGCCGGCCCAGCCTGCCAGTACCCGGAACACAGGTAACTGAGGCCTCCTGGCGTCCGACGGTGCGAGGGCCGGCGGTGTAGGGGCCCCATTTGGTAGGCTTCGCGAAAGTGACCTGTTGCTCCCAGCCCCTTCTCCAGGGCAGCCCCGCGGGACCCCCCTGCTCCCGATGCCCTTGCCTCTTCAGCCTGCGGCCCTTCAGCCTCCTCAAGTTGCTCCTGCTGCCATCCTGGCCCACCTGGGGCACCAGGTTCTGAGGGCACCACCTTCTCGCGTCTGTGCCCACTTCTCTCCGCAATGGTGACAGCCCCTAGCTAGCCTCCCCCAACCCGTGTGATCTCCGCCAAAAAAAAAAAAAAAAAAAAGACCAGAAACTTCCCTCTGTGGGTTCCTGCAGGCTCTGCTGGCTCTGGTCCCACAGATCCCGTGTCTCCAGCCACCTTTCCACTCCGTGAATGAGAGTAGTGTTATTTACCGCAGCTCCCGGGCTCCTGTTAACCGCCCCCCTTGCACGCAGACCCTTGCACCTGGGCCTCTAGGCCAGCCAGACTCCACTCTGAAACATGCCCCTGTGTTCCCGCCTTCTATACTTTGCTGTTCCTTCTTTCTCACCCCCTCCCCATGTGCCGGAATCCTTCTAGAAGCCTCTCCCAGTGGCTCTGCCCAGTGGCTCTCTCCTGCCCCCACGCTGCAGGGGTCCCGGGCTGGTCTCCTATATGTGTGCACAGACCGGGTCCCTGCGGTCCCCGCTTGCAGGCCTCAGCTCACCCCAGGTCAGAGAGCTCCTTCAAGTCAGTGTCCAAGGTGCAACTCATCGTGTTCCCTCCCCCACGCTGAGCCCCATGGGAGAGTGCACGGAGAAGCGGCCGAGGAGTGTATGTCAAATTGCACTGCCTTCTGCTCACTCTGTAGGGGTGAGCGAGCCAAGCCGCACATCTGTGTGAGCGTGTCTGTGGTCTGGGAGATGCAGGGACCCCGGGACCACCTGTCACCTTACCCCAGCCCTAGGATTCTGCTTACAGGAGCTCAGGGGCAGGAAGCACAGAGAAGATGGGGGGGTGGGGTCGGGGGTGGGTGGGCTTCCTGTGGCTGACAGGGGTGGGTGGGAGGAAGGACTAAGGGTTACCTGCAGATAGGCTCCCTCCACCCCTACCCCTCACTGCCCCCCAAGGCCTGTATGCAGGCATAATTTGTTCCTCAAAAAATCACAGAGATTATCCATGGTTCAGAACCTGGGGGAACGGGAGCCCACAGGAGCCAGGGCCCTCGGTGCCCTGCACCCCCACTGTGCAGCTTGCCTGCTGCCCTGGACTGCCCCCTCCACCTCTGACTCCAGTGGCTTTTTGTTCCCTTAGTCTAGACACTGGGTTTTTGCTGGGCCCCCATCTCTGAGCCGGGAACTCCTGGTGTGTGTCTGGAAGTGGGGGTGGGGGGAGGGCAGAGAGGCTGGAGTTGGGGAGATAGCAATGGCCGGTAGAGGTGACATGGGCAGAGTCACTGTTCTCTGAGGAGGGGGTGGAGGTCAATCTTCAAGGTCCTCTAGCAGGAGCAGGAAAGCCTGCGGCTTAGGGAGGGGGCAGATGGGAAAGGGGAGGAGTTTGAGGCACCGGTCCCAAGATGCTCTGCCCTGGCATCTGGGTTCTGACTCTCCCTTGAAGGCCAAGTGCAACAAGCCCGGCTGTCTGGACAACTGTGGTGATGGGGTGCTTCCCCTGGAAATGAGGGGTTGGGGGGGCGGCTGTCTGTGGGTGTCCTGTCCACTGGCCAGGCTGGACTTGCTTCCGGTGGCGCGTGGGGAGATGCAGGCTGGGGACCGGTGGGCGAGCCTCTGAACCCCCAATCGTGCACACACATACACCCCACAAGCTCGCAGGGTCCTGTGCCTCTGCGGAGCTTGGGGTTCCTTAGCCTGCGTCAGATTCCTGGCTCCCAATGGAAGGTGCTCACAGCCACCTTCTGGCCCACGGTGGGGCCCCGCCAGGGCACAGTGCCCTGCTGTGGGGCCATTAGATGAGGCCCAGCCCTCCCCATGCTGCTGGGGGGCTTCTGGGTCCAGAGGCCTGGCTCGGGGCTGTGAAGCTGGAGGTCGTGGGGATGGTGTGGGGGCAGAAACAGCTTTGTTTCCTTTTCTTTTTTTTTTTTTTTTTTTAATGTTTATTTATTTTGAGAGGGAGCGAGAGCGAGAGCCCAAGCAGGGGAGGGGCAGAGCGAAATAGAGACCGAGAATCTCACGCAGGTTAAGGGAACAGAGACAGAGAATCTCCCGGTCAAGGGAGCCTTTTCATGTGTCCCTCCGGACCCTGGGAATCTTGTCTGCCCTGGCAAACCCTTCTGTGCCACGTTGCCCCAGGCGGAGCTGGTCACCAGGAACAAGGCCCTGGGTTCTGGCCAGCCAGGCCCCCGAAAGTCTTTCCTCTCCAGTCTCGTCCAAGAAGGATGAATAGTGAGTACGCTGTCCCATGCCCACTGCCACCTCACCACAAAGAGTTTAGGAACTAGACACCCAGAGGGATGGGGCCAGTGTCCGCGTTGCTTGATAAGGTAGGAAAGTGAGGTTCAGAGAGACTTGACGCCTTACCTGCCAAGGTCACCTGCTAGGAGGGGGCAGGTGCTCCTGCCCCACCTCGTTCCCTACCAGGGTGAACTGGGAACAGTGGAGTCCGGGGGTGGGTGGGCTCGGTGGGTAGACATCTCTGAGGGGTCCCTCTCCAGGACAAAACCGCATCCTCTCTGTGCGCAGGCAAATCCGGCATCTGAAGTGGAACAACCCCACACAAATCAAGGACAGCTGGGCCTGCCCTCGGCCGCAGCCCCCTCCCCTGGGCCCCCCTTGCAGGCTCCAGGACCCCCGCAGACTGCGGGAGTCGGGCGAGGGGGTAAGGGTGTGGTTCTAGCGACGGGAGTTCTGGAAGCCCCGCATGTGTGAAATCTCCCCCAGCTGTCCCCCGTGGAGGGAGGGACCGCACGGTGTTAGGGATCACTTTCCAGAGTGGGGCAGCTGCTGACGCACCCTGCTTGTGGGGGCCCACGCTGGGGGTGCCCGCCCTGGGGAGGGGACAGTCTGCGAAAGAGGAAGAGAGGAGCCCGGGGGCGGGGCGCGCACATAGACTCCGTCACTCACACACTCTCTCACTCACACAGCCAGGCCACTCAGTCACTCGACAAACATTCATGAGTGCTCACCGTGGTCAAGACTGACCCCGTCCCCGCCCTTGCCGCGCTCACGGGGAGGTGGAGACAGATGGGGTCCAAAATCACCCACCAAGGGAGTAATTACAGTCAGTGGAGGGGACTCAGATATAGCTGGGCAGCTGGGTCATGGGTCTGTGAGGCCAGGCTGGGCCTTCCTCTTGCCGTGACCTCGCTCCCCAGGCCTCTTCCCTGGACTCGCCCCTGTGTCCCCCTCTGCTCTGACCTTCCCTGTTGTCTCCTCCAGGGACGCTGTTTACTAGCGGGCCGCAGCTCGGGCCACTCTTCCCCAGTGCTGCCTCCTCCCAGCCAGCTAGCACAGCAGACCTGACTACCTCAATGTCTGATGGTTGGCCTAAGGAGGATGGACAGACGGACCTCTGCCTGGCCATCCTGCCTGGGCAGGGGGTCCAGTCTGGGCAAGGGGGGATTGAGCCATGTTGGACCCTGAAGGCCAAGGGGCCCTCCCGGGAGATCCAGCTGGCAGAGAAGCTGGCCGATGCATTTCTTCTTCACAGTGGAGGTGAGACCGGACAGGGCGGGAGGTGAGCGAGCCTCTCAGGGTGCAGGGACAGCTACAGGACCGGTGCTCCCATGGCCTGGTTCCTTTCGACTCACTTCCTGCCATGTGGCTCAGAGCGGGGGATCCACTGTGTCTAGACCACACAGAGAGGTGCCAGTGGAGAGCTGGGGCTGGACCCTGATGGCAAGGTAGGGCGGAGGCAGATCGGAGGGGCCACTCCGACATCCTGGGCAGGAGAGAAGGCAGCAACCCCCATGTGTGAGGAGGCTTGCCTGACCACCACTTCCTCCAGAAAGCCTTCCCTGACCTCTTCCTCCATTCACATCCTTCCACTAGCCGGCCATTGTCAAGTGCCTATTTGGTGCCAGTCTCTGTTAGGTGCTAGGGACCCCCCGGTGAGCAAATGTCCCAAGGCTGCCTTCCTGGGTGTCCCCAGATTTGCCCCCACCTGTCACTTGAGGGATGGTGGCTGGAGGGAGGGGCTCGGCTAGGAAATTATCCTTGTCCCCGGACTCCATTCCCCAGCCCCCAGCATGTCCTGCTGTCGTTGGTAAGTTGCTTCTGGAAAATCCTCAAGCAGGTGTGTGTGTCAGGGGTTCGGGGGCTGAGGAAAAGCCATTCTCAGTAGGAGGAACAGCATGAGCCAAGGCTGGGAGGAGGAAGCCACTCTCCCTGTGCCAGGGCCGGGCGACAGAGGGTCCGCCAGGGTCGAATGCTGGAATCTGGAGCCCTGAGAGGGGCCTGCTGAGACTGTGAGTGGGTGCTCCAGGTGGAGCAGGGCCCCACCCAGGACAGGTCTAAGGAGAACCAGTCTGTCTGGAACAGATCCCCTTTTAAGCTAGACCAGAAGAAGAACTTCCTGTGACCCTGTGTGTATCAACATGCACCCCACACAGTACTGTGCCAACGACCCGCCTACAGGGCTCCTGGCTGAGTCTTGCCCTGACAAGCAGGTGCAGGCCTGTGTCTGGGATCCGGGCTGGGGCCCTGATCAGCGGCCTTCATGCCACTGGCTCTGCAGAGCCCCCTTAGTTCAGGGCTGCCTCTAGGTGGGAGACCTGGAAATGCCTGTGGGTCACAGAGGCCCCTGGCCTTTGGAGAGGCCCCAGGTTTCTGGGACTTGCCCAGATGCCATTGGTCCCAGGAACAAGCAGAACCCAGGGCAGTGGCCTCTGAGCAGCTAGTGAGAGGTCGGCCTCTCCTAGGAGCCCATGCCCATGGGGCACCAAGCTTCAGTGAGGAAGCCCTGGGCAGAGACGTAGAGAGGACGCTGTTCCTTTTCTGTCTCTCCCTGGGACTGTTGCTCCCGGAGCCCTTTCCTTCTCTGCTTTCCTTGTGCTGTGGTGGGGGGGGGGGGGGTTCAGTGAACCTGGGGCTGCATAAACTCCCCACAGAGTGTCCAGCACCCAGCAGGTCCCGTAACTGAGCGGCCCCTGGCCCCTGAATGTCACTGCACCTCAGCAGGAGCTCCTAAGATAGAACCCGGGCTCCTCCTTCCGGTCTCCCATCCCACCTCTCCAGAATCTTCTCATCTACAGGAGTCACTTTGCCAGCATTAGAGATGGGTCCCTGACATCCCAGGGCAACGCCAGGCGGACTGGGCTGCAGAGACAGACGGTGTGACATGGTAGAAAGGGTCAGGAGACAGATCTGAATGGGGCCTTGGGACAGACGCCTGTCGTCCCTGAGCCTGCTTCCCAGGACCCTAAAATGGTAATCGTATTGGACAACCGTCTCCGGCCGCCAGGGTTGGGACCCTGATGAATGGCAAGCCAACTGTCAGGAAAGCGCGCCCCATTCTCCCCCTCAGACTTCCCTCAACATTCCCGGGAACGCCTCGGCTCAGTAGGGCCCGGGTCCACACTCACCCGCGCACCTGCTGCTACGCCCTTGTCCGGAGGGACTGGGATCCGCCTTCTAAGAGCCGGTCCTTCATCTCAGTCCTGTCACTGCCCTGAGAGCCGACCCGTCGCCGCAGCATCCAGGCGCGCAATGGTGATGACCCCGAAGCCTCGCAGGCTGGAGCCCAGGTCTCCAAGAGGGCGCGACAGGTAACCTCTGGGGCTCCAAATCACGCCTCAGCCTCGGCGGGCGCCTGCGAGTCCCGGGCCCGGGAGTGGTCCAGGGGGCGGGGCCTCCGGACTGGGCGGGGCCTCCGGGTCCCGCCCCGCGTCGGCTTCCAGCCTGCCGAGTGGCGGGGCGCAGAGCAGAAGCCCGGCGCGGGCTGGCTGAGCGCGGCACGGGCCGGGATGCGCTCGCTCCTGTAGCCCGCGTTCCACCGTCTGGGCGCAGCACCACCCTATGGCAGGTAGCGGCGGCCTGGGCGGCGGGGCCGGGGGCGGCCAGGGCGCGGGGACCGGGCAGGGGGCCGCGCTGCGGGGGCCGCGTGCGCCGCTGCTTCTCGCCGCGCTGGTGCTCGGCGCCTACTGCCTCTGCGCCCTCCCCGGCCGCTGCCCGCCGGCCGCCCGCGCTCCGGTGCCGGCGCCCGCGCCCGCTGAGCCGCTCCGCGCCGTCGGTCCCCGGGGGGCGCCGGGCTTGCCTGTGGCCAGCGGCCCGGGACGCCGGCGCTTCCCGCAGGCGCTCATCGTGGGCGTGAAGAAGGGCGGCACGCGCGCCCTGCTGGAGTTCCTGCGGCTGCACCCCGACGTCCGCGCGCTCGGCTCTGAGCCCCACTTCTTCGACAGGTGCTACGAGCGCGGCCTCGCCTGGTACCGGTGAGCGCCCTGGCGGGTGCCTTCCAACAACAGGGGGACGCGCCCCTGGGGGTCTCACTGGGGGCGCGGGGGGGGGCAGGTGTCCGGAATCCCGGCTGAGACCAGCCTGGGTGTGTGTGTGGGGGGGGGCGAAGCTTGACCCCGCGGACGCGGGCCCCCCAGCATTGGGTTTTACGGAAAGGAGGAGCGGTCACTGGCCGGGGGCTCCCAGAAACTTTGAAACTCCAGGGGAAACCCTGGTTCAGGGCTGCTGAGGGGTCCCCGCAAGAGTGGCGGGGAGGAGTTTCGATCCTACACCAGTAGTTTGAAGCTAGTGGGGTTTGAGGGGCATTAGAAATGCTTTATGCTTATCGGCGCTTCCCCACTGGATCACCCTGGGAGAGCATGTCTGACCTCCGGCCAATCACCCCAAGAGTTTTCCCTGTAGCCTCCTAGAGAGCGTCTGTTTCCTCCCCCAGAACCCCAATCCGGAGAAGAGGAGTCCTTCTCTGTGGTCCTGGGGGTCCGGAGAGAGTCACGGCTTTACTTAGAAAGGAGGAAGGGGTGGGGATTGGGGCCCCAGCCTCGCTCAAGGGGCTCTGTAGCTGTCCCGCTGCCTGTCTGGCTGGCCTTGGGGTGCTGTGGTAGAATGTGGGGGAGCACCCCCACTCCGGCCCCCGCTGAGGCAGCGAGAGTGAGGCCCTGCCCTCTGCCTCCTTCGACCGTGCACAAGCCTGCCTGTCCCTTCCTGCGGGGAAGCGAGGGCTTACAGATGGAGAGTGAGTCACCCCACTCCCCGCAGCTTTCACCTCATCCCCAAACTATGGGGCAGAGAGGACCCAGCGCAAGGTCACCTGGTGAATTAATGGGGAGTGGGGGGTGGCAGGACCCGGGCTTTTGACTCTCAGATGTGCCAGTTTCCTCTTCCCAGGTACCAACCCCCCCCCACCCCTTCCCCTTTGTTATCTTTGCATTTTGCACTGAAACCACTCACGGGTTTGGAGGGGCCCCATTGAGAACGGGGGTCCTGGTTCCTGAGCTCTGAAGGATTACTGCTGTCGAGGGTCTTAGGGAAGCCAGATGGTGAGGGGAAAGTGAGTCTATCCTTGGACCCAGTTGGCTGAATCCCCCAGCATGCCTGGTGCTCAGGGAGAGACGCTACCCCACTCTGACGGTGCTGCAGCATCCAAAAGCATCCCTAATCCCGGGATGCTGTTGATGCTGTTGCCCTGCAGAGGGAGAGGAAGAGGAGGAGGAGAGAAGGAGGGGGAGGAGGAGGGGAGGGGAGGGGACAGGAAGGAGGGTGGAGGACACACTGTTAGCTATAGCAGACTTCAGAGCCCATCACTGACCCCATGAGCTGTAACTACAAGGAGCTGTGGGGAGGCACCGGGCTGGACTAAGGAGGGGCTGCTGCAGAGGCTGGTCTCGAAGAGCCTGGGGTCCGGGGGAGCTGTGCAGGCCCTCCCTGGGTGCATGCTCCCGCTCTGGAGAGGACAAGGCATCCGAGAGGCAGGGGGCAGATTCTCAGCTCTGGGTAGGGAGCTCCTGGGACACTGGGGTGCCTGGCGTGGGGCCTGGGGGATTCCGGAGCATGTCTGGTGGAGAAGAGACTTTGCCCTTCCTCCTTTTTAGAGCCACCTCCACTGGGGGGAGGGGCGGATGCAGAGGAGGCAGAGGGTCAGGTTCCAGTGGCCTCCAGGAACCCAGAGCTGTCAGGGCTGGCAAGCACTGACCCCTCTGGCCAATGCAGGCTGGCTGAGCTTCTGAGGTACGTGTGTCCAAGTGCCCTCAAAAGGGCTGTGGCTGTGTAGTGACGTGTGGAGGTGGGCTTGGTATTCCCCCCGGTGGCCCTGTGCCTCTGGACCTGTCTGTCCTTTCAACCGGCTGTGAGGATGCACTGAGCCTCTGAAAATGCCCACCTGCCTCAGTTTCCCCCAGTGCAAAGAGGTCGGCCAGCCCCTGGGCGTGGTCTGGCCGTGTTATCTGCTCTCTGGACCCTGATTTGGACCTCCAGTGCAGAGCCCTGTTCTGGGTGGGGAGTCGGGGCAGTGTGTAGAGGAGGAGCAGCTAGTGCCCCCAGTTGAATTTTTGGGACCCCCCCTCCCTCCTTGCTCACGGGGCTGTGACCAATCTCATTCCAGGCAGTGACTTTGGTCCTTCCCATGGACTGGGCAGGTAGGACCTGCTCAAAGTTGATTTTGGCCCAATCGTCCCCTCTCCTTGGGCTCCAGGAAGTTCATCTCTCAGGCTCCTGAGGGTCCTCTATCTTGGGGACTGCGACCTTCAAGGGCTCCCCAACTCAGCATTTGTTCCTTTATTCACTCACTCTGTTTGGCAGGTGCTGAAGTCACACAAACCCCTCCAAGTCTCAGTTCAGGGAGGAGTTCCCTATCTAGGGGCAAGTGGGGGCTATACTTTGACCACAGTGTTTTGGAAAAGTGGGAGGAGAGGGGGAGGGGTGCAGGGGTGGGGGACACCCCCCCTCGCTCCTGGGGCCCAAGCAGGAGCAGTGAAGGAGGGGTGTGAGTATGTGGGGGGAGGGACCCCGGCTTCTGTGGGACTTATCTGTCCCTGCTCACCCGGAGACAGAGACCCCTGTGGCAGGGCACTCAATGCCCCCATGCCCCCAACACTGCAGGGTTCCACCTGGAACTGGAACTGGTTTCTGCTGGGTCCCAGGCAGGCTGGATGGGGCCCGGGAGAGGTGTGGGACACAGAGCGAGGCCCAGACAGAGGAGGGAGAGTCGCCCAGGGCTGGATTGAAGCCGCAGGGAAATGCAGACCAGATGAGCTGTGGGGGTGGCGCGTGTGTGTGTGTGTGTGTGTGTGTGTGTGTGTGTGTGTGTGTGTATGTGTCTGTCTGTGGGGGGGGTGTCCATAGAACAGCTTGTCAGATGTTTGCTGTGTGGGGGTCAGTATCTTGCTCCTCGTATCCTCCTCGGTCTCTGCCACCCCACAAAAGCCCCCATCCCTACCCTACTCCGAGCTCTGGCTAGGCCTGGGGAGAGTAATTGATCCCAAAGCTCTTGGAGCTCAAAGCCAGTTTGCGGCAGGAGTGGGCCAGGAAAGTCTGCACCGCCACCCCCCCCCCCACCTCCACCCCTCCCCGTGGCGGTCTGGAGGTGTGGCTCTGCTTCTGCTCCTCTAACTTCCTTGGGGAGAAAGGTGCTGATGTCAAAGCTGGGTGGGGGGCGTTCCCTGAGCAATCGGGGCGGGTTCCTTCCCGGAGAAGGACAATGAAAGGAGGGGTGGTGACTTCTGATGCTGTGTGGCACTGCGTCTCTTTGTGGGTGTCAGCAGTGAGGCCCAGTGCAGGGACACCCACCCCTTATTATGAGTTTCCTCTCATGGAAAGGGACCCCTGTTGCCGTGGGCCTCAGCCCTTGGCGTTGTCACCACCCGAGGTCTCCTTGAACTTGTCCCTTTGAACGGGGAGGACCGGGGTCTGCTCCTCCCTGGGTTCCCAGCTGCAAGAGGCAGGCCACGAGGTGCAGGGGCTCTGGCAGCGGCAGGTTCAGGGCAGGGCTGCGGACTAACGTCCACCCTGGTACTTCCTGCTTCCTCTCGGAGCCTCGGTGTGCCTGCCTATGAAATGGGGCAGTGAGCAGCTCACAGAGATGGGAGAAGCAGACTTGTCCCCATGACCTCCCAGACCGGCTCTGCCCAGGGCCTTGTTCTGAGCGAGTGGGGAGGCTCCCATAGCTAGCAGCCCATTCAGCCCACCGGACGCCCCTGGGCCCCCGAGGTGGAGTCAGGGAGCCGGTGGCATGTCCCAGACTCACACGTGCGCACCCCCCATCCCACCACCAGCACCCTCCAAGCTAAGCGCCCCGACTCGTGGGTCTGTGCACCTGTGTGCCCACCTGACCTGGGGGTTTCGGGGGTTTGAGCAGGAAGAAGAGACTCCCAGGGGCTTGAGACCCTGGAACCTGCAACCTGAACCCCACCTTCCTGGCTGGGGCCAGTCGTGGGGGGGCTGTCAGAGGGGCAGGAGGACGGGAGGCAGGGCTAGCTGGGCGGAGGCCTCCCCTCCCTCTGCCTCCCACAGATCCCGGGAGCCTCTTCCTCTGTTGACCTAGTTCCCAGCCCTCCCTCGGAGCTGTTTGCTCAGCTGGCCAGGCCGCGCCCTGCCCACCGCACCCTGTACTACCTGGCTGGCAGGTGTGGCTGTGGGACACTGGTTCAGGACGGGCTTCCCCAGGCTTGGCGTGGTCAGGGGGCCGACTCCCCAGAACCTTGGGATGGGGTCCGTGCTCCCCTCCCCTGGTCAGCTGCAGCCTTGCACGTTGGGGTCCAAGCCAGGTCTGGGAGGCCCAGGCGGCTGGGGTCTTGGGACGGGTCCTCAAGCCACCGCTAGTGGCTTTTGGTATTCTGGTCCATTCTGATGTGTGTGGCCCAGGTCAGCAGGGCTGTCATCAGAGAAGACAGGGAGAAGGCTGTGCAGGGGAGGGAGCGAGAGGGGACACTTGTCAACAATTAAGGGCCTAATTTAGGGGATGCCATCAGCCCCTTGCTGTGTGTGTGACGGGAGGTAATTACAGGGCAGGGGCCTGTGGGGGGGCGGGGGGGCTGGTTCAGCCGTGTGGGCAGCAGGTCCAGGCCTCTGGCCTCACGAGGACGGGGTCTGGCGTGGGCACGGTCCGGCTCTGGGAGGGGGGTGGGTAGCAGCCTATATCTGGCCACCCAAGCACCTAGGGTGGCTGGGTCTGGTGGGGAAGGCTTGCCTGCCCTAGAGGCTCCCTGGAGGAAGGGGAGGTCAGCCCTGGCTCCCTGGGGGCCAGTCCCCACCTTCACCTCCCTCTGTTCCCACCCGCCCCACAGGAGCCTGATGCCACGCACCCTGGACGGGCAGATCACCCTGGAGAAGACCCCTAGCTACTTCGTGACTCGGGAGGCCCCCGGCCGCATCCACGGCATGTCTCCGGACACGAAGCTGATCGTGGTGGTGCGGAACCCTGTGACGCGGGCCATCTCCGACTACGCCCAGACGCTCTCCAAGACCCCGGGCCTGCCCAGTTTCCGTGCCCTGGCCTTCCGCCACGGCCTGGGCCCTGTGGACACGGCCTGGAGCGCCGTACGCATCGGCCTGTACGCCCAGCACCTGACCAACTGGCTGCGGCTCTTTCCCCTGTCCCGCTTCCTATTCGTCAGCGGGGAGCGCCTGGTCAGCGACCCGGCCGGGGAGGTGGGCCGCGTGCAGGACTTCCTGGGCCTCAAACGCGTGGTCACGGACAAGCACTTCTACTTCAACGCCACCAAGGGCTTCCCCTGCCTCAAGAAGGCCCAGGGGGGCAGCCGCCCCCGCTGCCTGGGCAAATCCAAGGGCCGGCCCCACCCCCGCGTGCCCGAGGCTGTGGTCCGGCGCCTGCGGGACTTCTACCGGCCCTTCAACCGCAGGTTTTACCAGATGACCGGCCAGGACTTTGGCTGGGACTGAGGAGGACGGGCCAGCCCGTGCCCGGCCCGGGGACCCTCGCTCACCTTAATTTATGCCGGCCGCCGGGCCGTGGAGCCTGCAGACAGATGACGGGTAGGGAAAAGTATTTAAGGAATAAAGCCTGGGTCTGTGTTCTTCCACATAATCTGGAAGGTGGCCAGACGGGGGGCTGGAGGTGCGACCGCCCAGGGAAACGCTAACCATACCACCTGTCTCTACAGGGCACCGTTCGTATGCCCGGAGTGGTCCAAAACCCAATCCGTAGACATCCCTTGGGGTGTGCAGTGAGCTTGGCCACATGTCACACATGAGCAACTGAGGCTCAGAGAGGTTTAGGGCCTGCCCAGTGACGCACAGCTCAGACTCTGGAGGCCCTCCTGTGCGCCCCGGGATGCTGAGCTATGCTGGAATGTTGTCCCCGTGCGGCAGATGAGGAAACTGAGGCTCCAGGTTGCCCACGTGAGGGCTGGGGGGGGGATGAAAGTTGGATCTGGCCAACTCAGGGCTGCACCCATGACTGCGGCTGATTTCGTGTCTTAGTGCCCATTGGATGCTCCCTCCTGGGAATCTGGTGAGGTTGCGTTACAGGGAGTGAGTGTGACGTGAGGACCAGCAGCGGGGTATTGGTTTTAAGCATCCCCAAGCCCCTGGGACAGTGTGGCACCACCCACCACAGGCCACACCCATGCTGCCACTCCTGCCCTCCAGACCCTGCCCGCTTGGGGGGACTTGCCCTCTCAGTGGGTTCCACCCACCCCCCCAGGCCCTGGATGCCCCAGTTCTGCTGTGTTCCAGGAAGGGCTCCCGCCTTTGGGGGATGGGCAGAGGTGAATGCCCATCTGGGGCCCAGCTGCCTGCTCAGATCCTGACTTAGGCCAGGCTCGGGTGGGTTAGGCTGCCCTGTCCACCCCTCTGGCCCTGGGAAGGTGGGGGCCCCTTCCTAATGACTGTCACCTGCTCCTGGCCACAGTGTTGCTTGCTAGGTGCCCACAAACCGCCCTGACAATGACCTCCGGGGACCCTTGGAACCAAGCCTGGCATGCCCCGGCTGTGCTGGGTCCTCACAGGACCTGGCTGCGTCCTCTGCACCCCAGGCGTTGGGTCCCTATCAAATCTTCAGCCCTGCTGTGGCCTTTCCAGCTCTGGGCTAGTTGGAGTAGCTGCCCGTCCTGGGCCCCGGGGTGGAAATGAGGGAGGATTTCCAGGGGAGTGACCGCTTACCTTCCAGGCACCTTTTCTGGCTAACCGTGAGCCAGTGGGCCCAGCAGTCACAGTGGCTACGGTCTTTGTCACATGACCTTACCAGTGGTAGACACATGGGGTCACCTGATTGTCTGTGAGCAGAGGCTCGACAGGAAGTGGGGAGGGAGTCGGGGGCATCTCTCCTCAGCGGCCCGGAGCCTGCCCCTCGCTCCTGCTGGCTCTGGGCCCAGAGGACACTCCTGTCTGGATTGTCCTGAGGGGCCAGCACTGTCAGGAAGCTCTGCCATCGGGGCCAGGCCAGAGGCAGGACCGGGGGCTGGTCCTGAGACACCCTGGCGGGGATGCGGTGGCAGATGTGGGCAGATGCGGCTGAGACACAACTGCAGGCCCCTCCCCCGCCTGGATGTCTGCCGTGGGAGGAGGGGAGGGCTGGCCCAACGTGCAATAATGGTGACCAACGTGCAATAACGGTGACGAGGCAGGGGCCTCCGGGCCCCGCCGGATGGCACGGCCTGGGCTTGGCGTCTCTGTCCCCATTCCCGGTGCTGGGGCCCCACTTAGCGACCGTGTGGCAGCCCGCCCCGGGTGTCAGGGCGGGAGGGAAGGCAGTTCTCAGCCTGGGCCATGCCCGCTGCTTCCCTCTTCCGGGACACACCCTTGTCCAAACTTTTAGCAGCTCCGGCCCTCTGCGGCTTGCCCCCACCCCTAGCCGGCATGCCACCCTCACCCCTACGCTTTTGCCCCCACAGCTCCTTCCACCTGTCTCGATCTCCGTAGCCTTTGTACATGCTGTTCCCTCTGCCTGAAATGCCTTTCAGGCACAGAAGGTGCGGGCTGAGAGGGGACAGCCTAGGAGTGCGGAGGCTGTTCCCTCACACCAGTCTCCTTTCCTCCCTACAGTTAGAGCCCCTTTCCCGAGCCCACTGACATGACCCACTTTTCCCTTCCGGAAGCTTCTTGGAAGCAGAGCTGTGGGAGCCACCAGTTTGTCTGGCTCTGGTGCCCAGAAGGCAGTCTGGAAACAGTGTGGAGAAAGGGTGAGCTGGCTGGTCCCGGTCCTCCCCCATCCCCCTCCCAGTGGAAACTGGGCCCGACCGCCCGCCAGCGCCCAGAGCCAGGTGCCCAGCTGGGCCTCAGAACACACTGAGGGCAGATGCGGTGGGTCTTCCCGGCTGTGTGTGGGGGTGGGTCTCCGTGGGAGAGTCATCGGCCTTTAATTAAAGTCCCTAAATTGTTTCCCCAGCTGCTCAGTGGGTTTTCCATGTTGGAATGTTCCAGATGGAGCACAAAGTGCTGATCCAATTACCTTCTTCCTGTTCTGCTCAGTGGGGGAGAAAAGGCCGGGGACCCCTTCTCCGTTCCTCGCAAGCCAGCCAGACTGGGATGAGATGGGTGGGGGTGGGGGTGTTCACAGCCTTGGGTGTCCAGGAAGGGGCCTGGAGACACCTGGGGAGGGGGCGGCTTCTACCGCACCTGCCTCAGACCTTTAGGCCATGGTTGGTACAGGCTGGGGGCCCACGGGGTCCTTGCTCCCCGACCCCCAGGACAGGCAGGTGCATCTGGGTGAGGACAGGGTACTTTACCCTGAGCCTTACACATGTGGGCCCTGGAGATCCTGAGCAGACCCTGCCCTGAGTGGCCTCTGTGCCAGGCTGGAGACAGGAGGGTCAGGACTCGGATCTGCCCTCCCTGTTGGGAGCCAGTCGCCATCCATGGGACCTGGCCGCCTCCCTCCCCTGGAGCCCCTGGAGCTCCTGGAGGAGGCTCCGCAGCCTGGCGACCCCCGGACCCCATCTGCAGCCACCTGCGGACTCTTGTCCTCCTGTGAGGGGGTACCTCTCTCCAGGGCTGGGGGGTCTGGTGGGCTGACCTTGCTGGCTCCCCTCCCAGGCTCCTAAGAGTGGCTGCAGGACCAGGTGTGGAAGGGGAGGCTGGGCCCTGGGGAAAAGTCTGGAAAGAGAGGTACTGTTCTGGGCAGCACCTGTGAGCCCCCTTCACCCCAGGAGGAGCGGTGCTTTGGGGAAGGGCCTGGTCCACCTGGGGCTCATGGCTGGTCTCCGTGTCCCAAGGTGGACACCTCTGGCACCTGTCCCCTCGGCCAGATCCAGAGGCCCTTCCTGAAGTTTAGTCGGCCCTGCTCCTGGGAAGCTCCCCGTTCCTCTTAAGAAGCCGCTGGGCTTCGGTGTCCAAACAGCTCCTCCTGCATCTGCACCGGGAGGGGCCAGGAAGACCGAGCAGACCCTCGGTGCTCTCCTCTGGTGGCCGTGGCAGCAGCCTCTGGGACCCCTGGCCCCCTCTGGGCCTTCGGATGCTGCGCAGCAAGGGGCTGGCAATTTGCTGACATCATGAACCCAGTGGTTCATTTCTGAGGGACTCTCCCTTTCTAGAAGTTTTCTCTTAAATTGGCAAGGGCTGACTCCTGAAGACTCCTTGGGGGCAAAGGCCCAGGCCAGGGGGTGCGCTGGGGGCTGTGGGAGGCTGGGATGGAGGGACCGGGAAGGAGTCAGCTGTGGCCTCAGGATCCGGTGCCTCCGTGGGCCCGCCTCGGCCCTTTGAACCGCAGGACCAGTGGATCACTCGCATGGCTGTGGCCGTGGCAGGGGCCTCGCCCTCCCTCCTGTGGGAAGCCGCCACCTCCTGCGGCCCGCAGCCCTCAGGCTCCTCCCCGGGGCTCTCTGGTTCTGAACTCAGGCTTTCTCTATTTCCTTCGCGTGGGTCTTACTTGTGCTCTCGGAGGAGGGTGGCCACCCTCCACAGGGCCGGAGAAGCATAGCACTAACCACGCAGGCACCAGGATGCACGGATGAGGGGATAGGGCAGGGAGTGACAAGGACAGCCGTGGGAAATGATCTGCACCCTGCAGGAGGCCACACGCCAGGGCCGGGGGCTGCGCGGCCCTCCTGGCCCTCAGGAGCCAAAGGATGGAAGCAACGCAGGTGACCATCAACAGACAAATCGATAAATAAAACGTGCTCTGTCCCTGCAACGGACTGTCCTTCCGCCACGAGACGGGTAGAAGTCCTGATACACACCGTAGCGTGACCGAATCTTGGAAACATCCGGGTAAGGAGAGCAGCCAGACACAAAAGGTCACTGATCGTATGGTTGCATTGATGTGAAATGTCCAGAATGGGAAAATCCATACAGACCCAAAGCCGAGTGTGGTGGTTGCCGGGGGCTGGGGGAGGGGCCTGGGGGGGCGCATGTTTAATGGGCACGGAGTGTCCTTTTGGCGGGGGATAAACATGTTTGGGAACTAGGTCGAGGCGGCGGTCACACAACACTGTGAGTGCACTAAATGCCACAGACTGGTTCACTTTAACACGGAATTTCCTTCAAAGTGAATTTCATCTCCCTTTTGTTTTTAAAGTTACACATCTCTTTATTGTGGGACTTCTCCGTTTTTGGTTTTTTTTTTTTAATACTTATTTTTTGGGAGAGCGAAAGCAGGGGACATCAGAGAGAGGGGGACAGAGGATCTCAAACAGGCTCTGTGCTGACAGCAGGGAGCTAGACCGGGACTTGAACCCATGAACCGTGAGCTCATGACCTGAGACAAAGTCAGACGCTTGACCGACTGAGCCACCCAGGTGCCCCTCGTCTCCATTTTTTTTAAAAAAGGACTTCCGTAGGGGCATCTGGGTGGTTCAGTCAGTTAAGCGTCTGACTCTTGGTTCGGGCTCAGGTCATGATCTCACGGTTTCGTGAGTTCGAGCCCCGTGTCAGGCTCTGTGCTGGTGGAGTGGAGCCTGCTTGGGACTCTCTCTCTCTCTCTCTCTCTCTCTCTCTCTCTCTCTCTCCCTCTACCCCCCCCCCCGCCCCTCCCCTACTCATGCTGTCTCTCTCAAAAGTATACAAATGTTAAAATTTAAAAAAAAAAACGACTTCCATAGAAAACTCTGACATATGGGGATGGGTTATTAATTCCCCAAGGGCACGAAGGATCCATTGAGAAGTGCCCACCACAGGTGTAACGGGACGAAGTTACAGGGAGCGATGGTTCAGGGGCATAACAGCGGAGATTTCCTCCGGTGAAGGGTGAGGGGCCGGGCTCTGCAGCAGGGGGATGGCTGTGTTGGCAGCCCTGCAGGCCATCAGGGAGACCAGCTTGGGGAGACCAGCTGGCAGGGGCTTGCCCTGGCCCCCCTCCCTCCGTGCCCCTCAGAGACCCTGGACTGCTCCCAGCGCAAAGCTGTGGAATCATCTGGGGCACAGTCGATGCTGGGCAGGCTGGCCTGGGTAGAAGAGGTTTGTTTGAAAACCCAGGCGGGGTTGAGGGTGGGCGTGCCGGGCAAGGCCAGTGTCGATTCCCGGAACCCGTCTTCTGGGGTTCAGGAGCACGACCTGCCCTCTGGACAAAAGCTGCCGGGGCCGTGTCTCCACACAGACCGTGGGCAGAGCCTGGCCAGGAATGCCCGGGAGGCTCCGTGACATGGGGACTCTGCCTATAGCAGCCACCAGGAAGGCCCCACAGATGGCAGGCCATCAATGCCAAGGAGACCCTCCAGATGCCTGTGCACCTGTGGGCCAGCCCGCATCAGGTGACGGCCCCTCCTTGAGCCCTGCCGCGCCTGGGACGCCTTTGGTAATGATGAGACTCCTGTTCCTCGGCCCCCAGCACAGGCACTTCCCAGGTTGCCAGGGCCTTGAGACAAGAGGCCAGGGATTTTTTTTTTTTTTTTTTTTTTTTTAATAATACTGCTTAATCTGAGCCACATCGCATATGCTTTTTGTTGGAAGAGCCGCACGAAAACAGTCAGTCAACCCAGACAGTTAAGGCAAAACTGTTGCCAAGAGGATTCCATGTTCAAGTGTTCCGATTAAGAGGAAAATGGGGTCTTGTTCTCGCTGCCTCTCTGCTCCCAGCCCCGCCCTGGCATCTGACAGCCACGCACCGGTCAGACCCTCCTGCCTCTGTTCCAGCTTCCAGGAGCGAGGACGGGGTGTCTGAGGGAAAGCCTGTCTGGAGATGGACGCTTGGACCATGCACAGAAGGGGAAGCCCGTCTTCCAGGGGAGGACGGCACAGCGGGCTACTCCTGTGCCAACCGCGCCAGTTTGTTTGGGAGAAGCATCTGGAAACTGCCTGACCCCCAGTCTCACTGTCTGGACTTGGCTGGGGAGGCGGGGGGGGGGGAGCCCCCATACAGGACGTGTGCAGGGGAACTAGTGCTCCTGTCACTGGCTGGTCCTGCCAGCTGCAAAGCGGGGAGACACGCAGGCTGACGGGAGAGCGTTGCTGGGGTACAGACTCACAGGCAGGCCCAGAAGAGCAAGAAAAAACAAATCCGGGATTCCTTTGCCCCTAAGGAGTTCAGCACCTCACGATGCGCTCCGAAAGAGCCCAGAAGTCTGGGGAGGCAGAAAGATCGGGAAAGAAGGAAAGGAGACAGACGCCAATGATGATAACGCCTACTGGAGTTTCCTGGGGGCAGAAGAACCTATGAAAGTTCTCAATACGGTGCCAGGACGAGGCAGGTGTTCGACCAGTGTTATTTTATTTTATTTATTTGTATTTTATTTTATTTCTTATTTTATTTATTTATTTATTCATTTTATTTATTTATTATTTATTTTATTTTATTTATTTTATGTCATTTGATTTTTTTATTTTTTATTATGTATTCATTCATTTTATTATTTATTTATTTAATTTTATTTAATTTTATTTGTTATTTGATTTATTATTTTATTATTTATTTCTTCATTTTATTATTTATTTCATTTATTTCAATTTATTTTTATTTTATTTATTTTTATTTTATTTTGTTATTTTATTTATTTATTTATTCATTTTATTTATTTATTATTTATTTTATTTTATTTATTTTATGTTATTTGATTTTTTAATTTTTTTATTATTTATTCATTCATTTTATTATCTATTTAATTTTATTTAATTTTATTTGTTATTTGATTTATTATTTTATTGTTTGTTTCTTCATTTTTTTATTATTTAATTTATTTCAATTTATTTTTATTTTATTTATTTTTATTTTATTTTGTTATTTTATTTTTATTATTTTATTTTATTTATTCATTTTATTATTTATTTATTTTATTTGTTATTTTATTTCTTTTATTTTATTTGTTATTTATTTTATTTTGATTTATTATTATTTATTTATTCATTTTATTTATTTGATTTATTATTTTTTATTATTTTTTTATTATTTTATTTATTCATTTTACTTATTATTTATTTATTTTGTTTTGTTTTATTTTATTTTATTTTGTTTATGTTTATTTTTGAGAGAAACAGTGCGAGCGGAGGAGGGGCAGAGGGAAAGGGAGACACAGAATCCGAAGCAGGCTCCAGGCTCCATGCTGTTAGCCCAGAGCCTGACGTGGGGCTCAGACTCATGAACCTCGAGATCATGATCTGAGCTGAAGCCGGTCGCGCAATCGACAGAGCCAGCCAGGGGTCCCAATCAGTGTTATTTTAGTTCCGCATCAGGTAGCTGTGTCATTACCCTGTTTTGCAGATGAGTAAACTGAGGCCGAGGAGGGCCACGTGTTACAGGAGCTGGCAGGGCACACAGAGCCTGCTTCATCCGCTCACGGCTGAGCCTCCGTGCCCGAGCTGCAGTGGGAGGGGGCCGTGTGCACGCCCCCTCACAGCCATACCCTGGGTGGACAGGGGTGGCCGGCGGAACCCCGAGATGGCTCCCAAGACTTCCAGCCCTTGCTATGAATGTCTATAAACTGCACACCCCCCCCAGCTTGGTGGGGGACCTGTGAATTCAATGCATGTTGCTAATCGGCAGACTTTGGGTTTCATAAGGGAGAGAGGCTGGAGTGAGGCTGACCTAATCCGTGGGGCTCCTGGAAAGGGGTCTAGTTTAATGGGTTGAGGGTGATGAATGTTGTGCAACAGGTCAGAGGGGTGGGCGCACAGCTTTGGGAGTGCACTAAATGTCCCTGAATCGTTCCCTTTGAAATGGCTAATTTTATGTTCTATGAATTTCACCTCTTAAAAATCAGAAACAGAAAGGGAGAGTCTTAGCATGAACTGCAGCAGATAGCACACACGGGGGGGCGGGGGGGATTCAAACAACACACGTGTACTGCTCACAGTTGTGAGGCTGGAAGTTCAGGATCAGGGCGCTAACAGGTCCGGTGTCTGGCGGGAGGCTGTGGCTCGGGCCTCGAGTGGTGGAGAGCAGAGAGAGGAAGCGGTTCCCAAGCCTCTTCTGATGGCACTGGTCCCCTTCCTGAGGCCCCACCCTCATGGCCTTATCACTCCTAAAGGTCCTGCCCCTAATGCCGTCACCTGGGGGCTTGGGTTTCAACATATGTGTTTTGGGGGCACCTGTGGTCCATCATGGGGGCTAGAAAGGCAGGGACAGAAGTCAGAGAGACCCCCTTGCTGGCCTGGCAGAAAGCAGACAGCATGCTGTGAATGGGGGCCCCGTCGAAAGGAGCCACAGGCTGCCTCTGAGAGCTGAGAGTGGTCCTCGCCTGGCTGGCAGAAAGCCAGGGACTCAGTCACGCTAGGGAATGGATTCGGCCGACAGCTGCGTGAGGCTGGGAGGAGCCCCCAGACCCCAGATGAGACCCCCTACCCTGGCCCAACCTTGATGGGAAGCTTGGGACTCCTGACTCGTGGAGATGGCGAGGCCCCAGTGGGAGCTGGATTTGTGCTCATTTGTTACACAGCATCGGAAACTAATACAACACGGTGAGCCAGCTAGGAAGAATGTTCCGGAAGTGGGAAGCCAGGCTGACAAGGTTCATGCTGCCCTCACTTTCTGGATCGTGAGGTGCGAAGGATCCGGAAGCTAAGGCATGGTGACTCTGTCTGCACCAGTGGTTCCTGCCCGTGGGCCCATGTGGGCGGGCGGCTGTCCCAGGTCACCTAGGCTGCCGCTGGGAAGGCTGGCGCCGCTCTGGGTGAGACCCAGTGGGGGTGCAGTCTGGTTTTCATTAAGTATCAGAAGCTCAGCGTTAATCCGCGCCAGAAGCAAACATTTACTCCCCGCCTCGCTGTAAACACGAGTGCTTTGAGACATGGGTCCTCAGGCCATTGGGGAGATGTGCGTGGTCCTTCAGAAGCTCCTGTCTGCACAGCAGAGCTTGGGTCTGGAAGACAGGAGGGCCGGGGTGCACACACCAGACCTGACGGTGGCTGTGCGGCCGCGCCAGGCCCGAGCTGGCGGACAGCGGCAGGCGCGGCCTCCATCCTCGTCCAGGCAGCGCGTAGGGGTTGTGAGAGGGCATGCCCTGTCCCAGAAGCTTTTCGGGGCCGTTTCTAGTCCCGTGACCTGCTTGATGTGTGATTCAGGCAGGATCGACTCTTCAGGACCCGAGGTCCTGTGCTCTGTGAGGGACCCCCTCCCAGCCTTGTCCACCAGTGGAGTTGGAAGCTGAGGCTGGAATTAAGGCCTTCGGTGTGGGGGAGAGGGGGTCCTGCCCCAGCAGACAGGATGCGAGGCCACGGAAGCATATCTGCTGCAGGGGTCCGTGGTGAATTGCATAGTGATCCCCCCAAATTTGTGTCTGCCCAGAGCCTGTGACTGTGACCTTGTTTGAAATAGGGTCTTTGCAGATACAATTAGTTAAGGATTTCAAGATGAGAGCATCCTGGATCAGGGTGGGCCCTATCTCCAGTGACTGCTGTCCTTCTAGGAGGGGGTGGCCACATAGAGACGCACAGAGAAGGGGCAGAAACACTGAGGCTGGACGGCAGCTCCAGGAGCTGGAAGAGGCAGGAAGGGGCCTCCGTGTTTTAGGGGAGCCCAGCCCTGCGACCCTTTGATTTCATCCTTTGGCCTCTGGGGCTGTGAGACATTACATCTCTGTTTTTAAAGCTGTGCGGCTTGTGGTGCTTTGTTGTGGTGGCCCCAGGACACTCACCAGGGTTGGGGAAAAAGAGTCTGGGCTTCCCCCACCCTGTGAAGGTCCTGGACTCGGGTCGGCGCCGGGTGTGGTTGGCCCATGTGTGCGGGGGACATAGCAGGACCTCAGTAACACGTGTGTCCCGCCTGTGGAACAGACACATGACTTCTGTTTGAGGGCCTGCCATCCACCTGAAGTCGCCTGCCGGCTGCATCGAGGGAGGGAGCCTGGGGTTCATTTCCCACCACTGCTTTAACAAAGCACCACAAGGGGTGCTTGGCTGGCTCAGTCTGTTAAGTGTCTGACTCTTGGTTTTGGCTCAGGTCATGATCTCATGGTTTCCTGAGTTCCAGCCCCAGGTTGGGCTCTGTGCTGACATCGAGGAGACTGCCTGGGATTCTTTCTCTCTCCCTCTCTCTCTCTCTCTCTGCCCCTCCCGTGCTCGCGCTGTCTCTTTCTCAGAAATACACTTTAAAAAGAAAAAAATCACCTCGAGCTCAGCCTCTCGAGGCTGCCAAACGTTCGCTCCCACAGTTCCAGAGGTCGAAGTGTAGCAAGGGTCTCCCTAGGATAAAATCAAGTTGTGGGCAGGACAGCATTCCTCCTCGGAGGCCTTGGGGAGACTCTGTTTGCTGCTCAGGCTGTTGGTGAAATTCTGTTCCTGGCGGGTGTAGGACTGAGGCCCATTTTGCATGCTGGCGATCAGCTGAGGGCCACTCCCAGCTTCTGGAGCCCAGCCACTCCTTGGCTTCCAGCCCCTCCACCTTCTCCAAAGCCACAAACAGTGGGTAGGAGTCTTTCTCGTGCTCCTGATCTCCATGACCTGCCCGGGAAAGGTCAACGCTTTTAAGGACGCTTGTGAGGACACATCGGGCTTGTCCAGATAACCCAGGACGATCTGCTCCTTGACTTAATCCCAGATGAAGGGTCTCCTTTGCCACATAAGGCACATATTCACAGGCTCTAGGGATTAGGATGCGGACACCTTGGGGGGCCATCATTCTACCAATCGCAGACCCCAAAGCAATGACCCCAGGATCTGCCTTTGTTTGGGGGCCCCAAGGCGTCAGAGTCTGGGGGTGGCAGTGACCTCATTGCCTGTGCCTGTGGCACAGCCTGTGGCTGGCTGTTTCCACTTGCTGGGCTTTTCTCCATTTGGGGCTGAGTTACCTGCTGCTGTCTAGCAAGATGGCCCAGACTCTGCAGGCTGGCTGCACCACACACCTGGGGGAGTCTCCACAGGTCCATGGGGCTATGGGTTTCTGCGTAACAAGCTCTCGGGTAATTCCGCTGCCAGGCTGGGGGCTGCAGCCTTGCCCACCCTCAGTGCTCCCCCAGCCACGCTCAGTGCTCCCCTCACCACCCCCAGTGCTCCCCGGCTACCCTCGATGCTCCCTGACTGCTCCTAGCGCTCCCTAGCCACCTCCCAATGCTCCCCAGCTGCCCCTAGTGCTCCCCGGCTGCCCCTAGTACTCCCCAGCCACCTCCCAATGCTCCCTGGCTGCCCCCAGTGCTTCCCCGGCTACCCCTCAGGGCTTTCCGGCTGCCGGCAATGCTCCCCCAGCCAGCATAGTGCTCCCCCAGCCAGCATAGTGCTCTCAGCTGCCCCCAATGTTCCTTGGCCACCCCCTAGTGCTCCCCAGATGGCCCCAATGCTCCCCCGACCACCCACAGTGTTCCCCTGCTGCTCTTAGTGCTCCCCGGCCACCTAGCAGTGCTCCCGGCTGCCCCCAGTGCTTCCCCTGCCACCCCTCAGTGCTTTCTGGCCGCCCTCAATGCTCCCCCGGACAGCATAATGCTCCCCAGCTGCCCCCAATGCTCCTCGGCCACCCTCTGGTGCTCCCCCAACCACCAGCAGTGCTCCCTGACCACCCGTAACGGTCCCCGGCTTCCATCAGGGCTCCCTGGCCGCCCTCAGTCCTCCCCGGCCACCCCTAGTGCACCACCAGCCACCTGTGATGCTCTCCGACCGCCACTGAGTGCTCCCCGGTTGCCCCTAGTACTCCCTGGCCACCTCTCAATGCTTCCCAGCTGCCCCCAGTGCTTCTCCGGCCACCCCTCAATGCTTTCTGGCCGCCCTCAGTACTCCCTGGCCACCCCCGATGCTCCCCCAGCCACCCGCGATGCTCCCCGGCTGACATCAATGCTCCCTGGCCGCCTGAGTGCTCCCCCAGCCAGCACAGAGAAGCAGGCCCTCCTCTCAATACCAGGTCACGCTCCTCTTTCGAGCCCCTTCACCCGCAGCCCTGGGGTGTGTGAGTCTCCTTCCCGAAGGCCGAGCACCCGCTCATTCCGTCTGGACGTGGGGCGGCCCCGCCCCGGACAGGGCTCCGCAGACGCTAGCACAGGGCTGTGCGTCCTCCCTCCAAAGAGGGGAAAGCAGGCGGCCTGGCAGGAGGCCCCTGGAGAACAAGATCGCAGGGGGGCGGCGGCGGGCGAGCCAGGCAGCCGCCGTGTGAAGCCCCTTTCCCGTGGGCCCCGGGGGCAGAGGCCCTGCGAGCCGCCCCCGGGCGGGGCTTCCTCCGAGGTGAGCAAACCCGGAAGGGGAGGGGACGCTCCCGGGACTGCAGGAAGCGGGCCTCGTGCCGGCCCACCCCTCGCTGGCTCTTCTCCAGCTCGCTCTGCTGGCCCGCCTCTCTCTCTCTCTCTCTCTCTCTCCCTCTCCCTCTCCCTCTCCCTCTCCCTCTCCCTCTCCCTCTCCCTCTCCCTCTCCCCCTCCCCCTCCCCCTCCCCCTCCCCCTCCCCCTCCCCCTCCCCCTCCCCCTCCCCCTTCCCCCCTCCCTCTCTTTTTCTCCCTCCCTCCCTCTCTCTGTCTCTCTGTCTGTCTCTCTGTCTCTGTCTCCTCCAGGGGAAGCCTGGCTTCAGCTCCCAGGGCTGGGCGGGTTGCCTCCTTCCAGCCTGAGACACGGGGGTGGGGGAAGCTGGCGTGGCCAACAGCACCTGAAGCTGGCGGTGGGGTGCTGACCAGGACGGCGTCACCGAGGCCGCGTGCCCGTCATCCCCGTGCGATGCAAGCCGTGTTTCTGGGCGGTCTTAATGGACTTGGAGAGGTGAGTGTAACCACTATTCCCATTTTACAGAGGAGAAGACGGAGGCTGTGAGGACCTCCCTGAAGCCCTTGCTGCTGAGAAAAGCCCCCGCCGGGCCTTCAGCCCAGATCTGCCTGGTCCGGAGCCCAGACCCTTCCTCTCTCAGGATCCTGATGGGGTGTGTGGGGCCCCACGGGGAGCCTCGGGATCCAGGAGGCAGAGGGTGGAGGCGGGGTCGCTGCAGCAAAGGTTTCCAGGAGGAGGTGGGAGCCGGGGCTTTTGCAGAAGTCGGACGGGGAAGGCTGGTCTCCAGAGCGGGTCCCGGGGCCACTGGGGAGGCCTGGCCCGCGGGGCCGACCGGCCCTAGGTGGGAATTCGCCTGTGCCCCCTCTTGCAATCATGTCCTGGGGTGGTTTGTGCGTCTGTCCCTGCCCCAGCTGAGGATACGCCACTAGAGAATGCTCGAGGCTCCAGAACCCCTTCCGCCCAGACTAGGGAAAAAATCAGAGCCACGTCGCACTCCTGAGAAGCGGCAAGCCTGGCCAGAACCAGGGGTGGGCATTTAAGTTGTAACCCACGGGCTCCTGGGGGTACTCAGGCCGTTAAGTGCCCGGCTCTTGATTTCTGCTCAGGTCATGATCTCATGGTTTGTGAGTTTGAGTCCCGCGTGGGGCTCTGTGCTGGGTGTGGAGCCTGCTTGGGACTCTCTCTCTCTCTCTCTCTCTCTCTCTCTCTCTCTCTGCCCCTCCCCCACCCAGCTATTTTTTTCTCTCTCTCAAAAAAAACCAAAAAACCAAAAATCATAACCCAAGACCCTCTGGGTCACCTCCGTTCCTGGCTCCCTCTTGCTCCCTCCCCCTTCCCTCTGCTTTTTGGTTTTAATGGTCTCTTTCAGCTCCAGGTTCTGGTGACTTGGAATAAAAAAGAATGAGCAGATTTGTCAGTCTTCCTCTAAGCAGGGTGGTCACGGTCCCCAGGCTGCGAGAGGCCACCTTCAGTCCGGGGGGCCAGGGCCGGGTCGGGGACAGGGTCACGTCCCCTGTCTGACAGGCCCCGTGCTCTGTGTCGAGGGTGCAGACGCAGAGGAGATTCAGCTGTACGCAGAGAGCACACGCAGGCAGGTCAGAATCAGAAGGTTGGGAGGAGGAAGAGAGGCAGGGAGCCAGCTAAGGACACTTGCGGGTGACTGAGGATCGTCACAGGCACCCAGGGGCCCGGTGACTCATGAAGGCACACACACGCTCCAGCCTGACAGAGGCCCTCCTGCCTGCCCAGGACCAATGAGTACGCCCTGGCCGGGGTACTCTGAGGCCAGCACCCCATTCCCGTGGGCCCAGGCGCCAAGCCAGGGTGACAGGGCCACCCCAGGTGTCTTTTTTTTTAAGTTTATTTTTGAGAGAGAGCATGAGCAGGGGAGGGGCAGAGAGAGAGGGGAACACAGAATCAGAAGCAGGCTCCAGGCTCTGAGCTGTCACTATAGAGCCCGATGCGGGGCTCAAACTCATGAACCTTGAGATCATGACCTGAGCTGAAGTGGGACGCTTAACCGACTGAGCCACCCAGGCACCCCTGGGCCACCCCAAGGATCTTTAAACCACCACACCTGGGCACGTGGGTACCTGGCTGGATGGGAGTAGGTGAGAGGCTCACACCTGCCAGGACCAGGGTGTCGCTGGGGGTGCAGAGGACCGGGGACCCTGGTCTCCCCTCCCTCGCCACTTAGTCTCAGCGCAGCCATAGTTGCAGGGTGGGGAGGAGGAGGGAGAGTGCGGAGAGTTTTTTTATTTAGTAAGTGAAGATACAGGATGCCCAGTTAAATTTGAATGTTGGATAAATCAATAATTCTTTCGCCTGAGCATGTCCTATGCTTATATTTAAGATGTATTCTTTGTTTATCTGAAACCTGAATTTAACTGTGCATCCTGTGTTATATCTGGCGACCCTGTGGGCAGGTCCAAAGCCCGAGAAGGCTGAGGAGTGGGTGCCCGAGGTGGGCGGTGAGGTGGCGGGAGGTACCCTGCACGCTGGGAGTCCAGGGCCTGAGGATGCTTTCTTGTCTCGTTGGACTTCACTTACAAAACACGTGCTCAAGGATAGCAAGAGTTTTAAGACAGTGACAGAAGAGTGTCAGGCCAAGTGTGGGGTCCTTCTGAGAGGAGGCGCCGTGTGGTGCCATTGCAAAGGGCCACACCCATGAAGCTAGCCTTGGGTATGTCCCCTGATATGTATATTAGAAGTTAAACTTGAGAGGGGCGCCTGGGTGGCTCCGTTGGTTGAGCATCTGAATTCAGCTCAGGTCATGATCTCACAGTTCATGGGTTCGACCCCTGCATCGGGCTCCTTGCTATCGGCACAGAGCCTGCTTCAGACCCTCGGTCCCCCTCTCTCTCTGCCCCTTCCCTGCTGTTCTCTCTCTTTCTGTCTCTCTCAAAAATATAAATAAAACAGGGGCGCCTGGGTGGCTCAGTCAGTTAAGTGTCCGACTTTAGCTCAGGTCATGATTTCACGGTTCATGGCTTCGAGCCCCGTGTCAGGCTCTGTGCTGACACCTTAGAGCTTGCAGCCTGCTTCACATTCTGTGTCTCCCTCTCTCTCTCCCCCTCCCTTGCTTGTGCTCTGTCTCTCTCAAAAATAAACGTTTAGGGGCGCCTGGGTGGTGCAGTCGGCTAAGCGTCCGACTTCAGCCAGGTCACAATCTCGCGGTCTGTGAGGTCGAGCCCCGCGTCAGGCTCTGGGCGGATGGCTCAGAGCCTGGAGCCTGCTTCCGATTCTGTGTCTCCCTCTCTCTCTGCCCCTCCCCCGTTCATGCTCTGTCTCTCTCTGTCCCAAAAATAAATAAACGTTGAAAAAAAAAATAAAAAATAAAATTAAAAAAAATTAAAAAAAACGTTTAAAAAAATTAAAAAAAACATAAAAAAAGAAATTAAACTTGAGAAAATTTAAAATATTTATTAACAGATTTAAAAATAATAATAAAAAATTAAAAAAACAAATAAAAATAACAATAATAAATCCCTTAGCGGTTAACTACAAGTAACATATTTTTATGAAAAATAATTTTATTTCAAGAAAATAATTTTATTAAAAAAAACCCCACCGGAATTAGCAAGATCTGCTTTTACATTTTTGCAAGTCTTTTTACTATTTGGCCTCACAGAAGATTCCGGAAGACAGCTGGATTCGCATATCTGCCGTTGCATGCACCCATTTAAAGCGGCCACCGCCACATTCAATTTTAGAACGTTTACATCGCCCCCAAAAGAAGTCTCATACCCAGTAGCGATCACACCCCACTCCCTTCCCGCTGGCCCCTGGCGACCACTGGCCTACTTCCTGTCTTTCTGGATTTGCTTATTCCAGACATTTGATATGAGTGGAATCATACAATAGGTGGCCTTTTGTGACTGGCTTCTGTCACTGAAGGTGATGTTCTCAAGGTTCATCCACGCTGCGGGGTGTGTCTGTGCCCCCTTCCTTTTGATTTGATTTGATTTTTTTATTATTATTTTTTTAATGTTTATTTACTTTTGAGACAGAGAGAGAGCATGAACAGGGGAGGGGAGACCCAGAAACCGAAGCAGGCTCTAGGATCTGAGCTGTCAGCACAGAGCCCGACGCGGGGCTTGAACCCACAAACCGTGAGATCATGACCTGAGCCGAAGTCCGACGCTCAACCGACTGAGCCACGCAGGTGCCCCCATTTGCTCACTTTTAAAATGCATTGTCTGGTTTTTTTTTTTAAATTGTAATAGCTTTTTATAAAGTCTAGATATGAGCCTCTTACTGGACCTATGACGTGTAAATATGTTCTCCAGGCTGGGGGGCTGCCTCACAAGTCGGGCACTCAAATGTCAACAGGTGGAGGAGAGAAGCTCCAGCTGGAATGTTCTTCTGGGAGCGCCAGCGTGCAGGGGGGAGTCTAAACCCCGAGACCATTCTCCCTCGCCCAGGGGTGATGGCTGAGGATGGGACAGAGAAGCCTTGGGGTCCCCCAACATTTAGAGTCAGGGGCCGGAGGGGGAGCCAGCCTTGGGACGGGGAAGCTGTGGCCGCTGACACAGGAGGGCAGCCAGGAGAGGATGCTGTTCTGGAGCCCAAGTGAAGGACGTCTTTGCGGGCGGGGGTCATCCGCTGTGCCGAGTGCGCTCATCCACTCGCCTCACCTCGCGCGGCGACCTGGTCTGTGGTGGGGGCCGTCCTGCGTGCTGCTGCTAACACCCCTTTCCGCTTGTGACAACCAAAGATGTCCAGACATCGTGGAGCATCCCACAGCGGGACAAATCACCCCAGCTGAGAACCCCCGCGTCGGGTGCGTTTAGGGACAGGGAGGCCTGTCTTAGCCACCTCCTGTTCACGGTGGACGCTCAACACCCAATACTGGACAGATGACACCAGTCGCGGCTTACCAGTGACGTGGGCTAACGGCCCAGCCACGCAGGGCTACGGCAGTTGCACTTGGGAACAGAGTGAGCCCGCCGGGGATGTGGGCAGCAGGCTTTGTGGTAGCAAGAGGGTGCCCCCTTCCTGTGGGAGCACCTGACGGGCCCGTGTGAACAATCTCGTGGGCTGACAAGGGACCTGAAGCCCGCTGTTCAGGGCCGAGCAGGTGCTGTGCTCCGTCTGACAAGGACGAACCTCTCCCTCCAGCTCGGTCGCTCGAGGCCTCTGGTTTCAGGTGTCAAGGCAGGATGTCACATCGGGTCTTAATTCTAGGCCTTCCACTGAAGGCCCCTGGGCTCCTGCATGGCAGGGGCCGAACCCGTCCCATGGCCGGGTCACTGGGGAAGGCCCGTCGTCGCCAGCAGGGTCAGTGTGTGAACACGGCTGTGACTGCTTCCCTTGAGATGCCCGTGGCCTGGAGCTCGGTGGGACCGTTCCTCCCCACTTCCCACTCCTACGCGCTTCGGTCGACTTCCTTTTCTACGTTGTATTCACCTGTGCAGATGTTTGCGTGCCCAGCTCCCGGGGTGGAGCTGCGTTTTGGAGGAGAGAGGCTCTCGCTCTCACTGCTTGTTTAATTCTTTTCCTCTCCCAGGGACACTCAGCATCTATTTTCTCCTGCACGCACGCACAGGTCCTCTCTGAGGGGCGATTAAGAACGCTTTGCCTTTCTGCCCTGGAAGTGAACCTGCAGCGAAAGGTGATTCACGGGAAAAGAGTGAGTGTGCACGTTGTCTGCTCCTGGTAGGAGTCAGTGCTGGGAGGACCGTGCGGGTTCCGGGGTCTGTCCCTCCGGCTCAGATCGCAGGCTGCAGGCAGCGCGTCCGTTTTCGCCGTAGATGGACGGGCAGAAAATCAATGTTTTGCTCTGCTGACAAAGACACCCCTGACAGCTCAAAGGCAGGAGACCATTAAATACCACAGATACACGATTCACGGCGGAGGTGAAGCTTCGAGCGACTGCTGGGGGTGCCCCCCGCCCCCCTACCCCAGGAGTGCGGTGGCTAGATGCGGGAGAGCAGAGTTTTTTCTTGTTTTTTTTTTGTTTTTTTTTTAACATTTGAAAACTTTTTATTATGAAAAAATTGTAGACTTAAGAAGCGTCCCGGAGATGGGGCGCCTGGGTGGCTCAGTCAGTTAAGCGTCCGACTTCGGCTCAGGTCATGATCTCGCGGTCCATGAGTTCGAGCCCCGCGGCGGGCTCTGTGCTGACAGCTCGCAGCCTGGAGCCTGCTTCGGATTCCATGTCTCCCCCTCTCGCTCTGCCCCCCCCCCCACCCCCGCTCACGTTCTGTCTCTCTCTTTCTCAAAAATAAATAAACATTAAAAAAAATGAAAACTTTCGCCCCTACTCTTGGCATTTGTTGGTGCATGGAGCGTTTGGTTTGAGTTCCAGAAGCTCTATGAGCAGCCTTCCCTCCCCTCCTCTGCAGAATCAAACTCAGGCTGCCAATAGCCTTGAGGCAAAGTCCCTGTAAAGTCCGCTGCGAGTTAGCGGACCCAGGGAAACTGTCACTACGCGTGTCACACATCAAGGTGACACAATTACGTGAGTGGCTCCAAGAAGCCGTTCTGTCCAGATATTCCTGTGACAGAAATGACCCAGGGGCTCTGCTCGTGTCTCAGGTTCTGGTTGCACATGTGACTTTTAGGGTTCGATCAGAAGTCACCCGTGTCTTCAAGCCCACATTGCTGCCACCAGCGTGTCACTTTTGTCAAGAGGCGTGTGTGCAATTAATACGCACACGGGAAACCAATTATAACAAACACATCAGGTATCAGCAGCACAGCACAAATCCGGCCTCCCATTGACTGATGCCAATCATCTTGGACACACACGCCCTCAGCCCTGGTTTTACACCTTCGGGACTGTTCTACTTTGTGTCGGTCTGTCACTTTGCGAGTGTGCTCACCGCGGGCTCCGCTTGGCGATGCACCTGGGGTATGTGTGCACAGAATCGCGAGGGTGTTTCTCGCTGCCAATAGTCTCGCTGCTTTGTTCCGACTCTTCTCTGGTACGCGACGGAAAGCGTACGAGAAAAGAATAAAGAAGACCCGAAAGGCCGAGCCGGGAGATTAACTGATGGGGGTCACGGGGGCAGCCAAGGCTGGGAGGCTGGTGTGCACCTGCCGGAGACCAGGCTCCCACGGTCTCAGCCACTGGCCTTCTGGGCGGAACGCTTCGTCCTCCCTGGCCTGGTGGGCGTGGACTGCCAGTGGCTGGCACAAGCCACAGACGGGCCCCTCACTCCAGAACTTTCCGAGGTGGCCCACCTACTGCTGGACGGATGGGCCGCTCCAGCATTCCTCCCTCCAGCGCCGCGGGCCGAGGACAAGGCTCCTGCAAAGGGCAGGGATCTTGAGTTCAGCTTTCAGCCCCAGAGCCCAGCCCAGGGCCTGCCCTCCCCTAGCCCGGCTCTGTGCTCAGCGAAGCTTCCTGCGGGTGAATCAGGGGAGGCGCTCAAGCCCCCAAAGCCTCGCGGGCCTCCGGAACATCCGGAATGTCCTCCAACAGAACACCCTGTTTGCTCAGAGCTTGATGTTGAATGCATGGCGCTCGATGTCGGTTGACGGTGTCCTGCGTCGATGAAGTGTTCGGCTCGGGCTGGGAGCGAGGGGACAGGAGGCGGTGCTGTTCCCCTGTGGTCGGGGCGGCCCAAACGCAAGCCCCGGGGCTGGACATGCGTGTGCGGATCCCCTCCTGCAAACTTCAGAGGAAAGTCTCAGTTATTTCGGGGCCGAGGACACTTGCGTGTCATAAGAGAGAATCGCAGACCCGCTTCGAGGGGCTTTCAGGTGAGGGGCTGGATGGAATTGTTTTGAATTAGTTGTCATTGCTGGGAGGGGGCGGCTGTGCCCCTTGCCTGTGGGCCGGGAAGAGTCCAAGGAAGTGGCTTTGTGATTCTCCCCGGTGAGTCAGGTGAGTGGGGATTGAGGGGCTGAGGGCTGCCAGTCGGTTCACTTACAGTGTCCAGAACCCTACTTTTCCCGGGGGAGGGCACCGCAAAATACGGGCCTGGCTGGGGCTCGTCGACCAAGGGGGGGGGGGTCGTGCCGGTAAGGGACTGCTGTCATGGTCACCTCTTCTCGCACCCAGACTTTTCCATGGATCAGGGCCCCCGGCACAACACTGGGCCCACCTGGCTAATTCAGCATCACCATATTGTGAAGGCAGATGATTAGAACCCTCAATTCCCTCTTGCCAGGGAACCTAACGTCGTCACATCTTGAGGGTTAGGATGTGGCCGTCTTTGGGGGGCCGTTGTTCTGCGGACAAGACCCACCACCAAGAGGTTTCGAGCCCCCGAGGGTGCATCCCAGACATGCCATGCAGAGAAGGCTCTGGGCATAGTCGCTGCTGGGTGGCTGGGTGGCTCGGTAGCCAGTGCCAGGAGGCAGAATCTCAGTACCTGGTGCCTCCGCTCCTGCAGACATTAACAGGACATCGAGATGACCACAGGCTTCGTTCACGTCTCATTCAAGACAGAACGAGAGTGTTCCGGAGCCACAGGAGGAAAACAGAAACTGGTAAGAGGAAGTTTAATGACAGATTTGATTTAACTCGCTATAGTAGCATTTTAACGTGTGGTTAATACACATTATCACGAAGTTATCTTACATTCTTGTTTTTTGTTCTTAGCCTCTGAGGTCCGACGTGTCTTTTACATTTACGGCGCATCTCAATTCAGACCAGCCACGTTTCAAAATGTTTTTATTTTTAATTATTTAGGGGTGGGGGAGGGGCAGAGGGAGACAGAGAATCCCAAGCAGGCTCCGTGCTGTCAGCGCAGAGCCCGACGCGGGGCTTGAATTCGCGAACCGTGAGCTCATGACCTGAGGTGCAATCAAGAGTCGGATGCTTGACTGACTGAGTCACCCTGGTGCCCTCAGACCAGTCACATTTCAAAGGCCACACGTGGCTGGTGGCCCCTGTATCAGCCAGTGCGTTTCCAAATCCCTAGGAATTCACAGAGAAAATGGTTTCTGGTTCAGAAGAAACATTCCCTGTTTCAGGTGGAGACATAACCATGTGGCAAGCCACCGTCATTGTCCTGCCTCCTTCCCTCCTTCTCTCCTTCCGTCTCTTGGGGACCGAGGCTGTTCTCCTCACCCCCGGGGGGAGCTTGCGTGAGTCACTTACCCTTTTAAAGCTTCTGTTTATCCGCCTGTAACGTGGAGAAGGTGGTTCTTTCTCCCCTGCATTGTCACAAGGCCTAAACAGCACGCTCCTGGCACTGGTACTGGACGGATGGGGGTCCCTGTCCTCACCCTCATGGCGATCAGACCCGCTGTGGGCCCGGCTGTTGGCCGGCTGCCACCGGGAGCTCCCTGCCCCAGAGGCAGGGTGGTTAAAGGTTTTCTAAAAACTAGGAAATGATGTAAGTCCAGTGCTAACCCCCCGGTGCTCTAAGGTCAGAAAACAACCCTGTGACCCGGAGGAGACAAGAGCCCTGCGCGGGGCCTCCTGGGACTCTGTGTCGGAGAGCAGGACAAAATCCCTGCTCCGTCGTCTGTTCCAGCACCAGGGTGTGTGACACTCAGGTGTCATGTGGAGTAATTTCTCTTGATTCCTTGGTGGTTGAGTCACTGTGTGTCCTGGGGCCTGGCTTCCTCGGCAGGAGCAATCGGGGTTAGGGAAAAGACCTCTCAAACGGGTCAGCAGCCTGCAAGGGTCAACAGAGGCATCCTGGCATGTGGCTGTGAGGTCCCTGCCCCTTTTGTGGACGATTTGACATCCCTCAGCAGCACGGTGACAGGTACCCTCGAGGCCTGCGGGACCAGGCAGACAGCCCTCAGTGCGCCCATGCTTTTCTGCTGGCAAAGAAGCTTTGCAGTGCGGGGCGATTAACAATCCTGGGAGGGCTGTGTGGCTTTTCTCGAATTACTAAGAGAAGGGTCCCCCTTCTTTGTCATTTAAAACAATTTTCTTTATGTTTATTTTTTTAATTTTTTATTTATTTTCGAGAGAGAGAGAGGGAGACACAGAATCCGAAGCAGGCTCCAGGCTCCGAGCTGTCAGCACAGAGCCCAACATGGGGCTCGAACTCGAGAACCATGAGATCATGAACTGATACGAAGTCGGATGCTTAACCGATTGAGCCACCCAGGTGCCCCATATGTTTATTCACTTTTGAGAGAGAGAGAGAGAGACAAGGAGGGGCAGAGGATCTGAAACAGGCTCCATGCTGACAGCACAGAGCCCGATGTGGGGCTCGAAATCACAAACCATGAGATCATGACCTGAGTGGAAATCAAGAGTCGGATGCTTAACCGACTGAGCCACCCCGGGGAACTCCCAATTTTCTTCCTTTAAAGTGACTAGTCCTGGGGCGCCTGGGTGGCGCAGTCGGTTAAGCGTCCGACTTCAGCCAGGTCACGATCTCGCGGTCCGTGAGTTCGAGCCCCGCGTCGGGCTCTGGGCCGATGGCTCAGAGCCTGGAGCCTGTTTCCGATTCTGTGTCTCCCTCTCTCTCTGCCCCTCCCCCGTTCACGCTCTGTCTCTCTCTGTCCCAAAAATAAATAAATGTTGAAAAAAAAAATTAAAAAAAAAAAAAGTGACTAGTCCTACGTGACTTGGTGACCATGGTCTCCAATATGACCCTCCAGTACAGCCTTGGACGCACAATCAATGCACCCAAACACATCCTGGTGAAAAATTAAACATTCTCATTGAACCTGTGCAAATAGATATCTTGACATGAAAAGAGTTTCCGAATTCTCAGGGCTCAGTGATAATCAGATCATTTTTAAATGGTTCAGCTTCTTTTTTTTAAATTTTTTTTCCAACATTTATTTATTTTTGGGACAGAGAGAGACAGAGCATGAACGGGGGAGGGTCAGAGAGAGAGGGAGACACAGAATCGGAAACAGGCTCCAGGCTCTGAGCCATCAGCCCAGAGCCCGACGCGGGGCTCGAACTCACGGACCGCGAGATCGTGACCTGGCTGAAGTCGGACGCTCAACCGACCGCGCCCCCCAGGCGCCCCAAAATGGTTCAGCTTCTGAAAGCAGTTTTACTGAATTGCTGTGGACTCCAGATGGCTTACCAAGGGATGGGGCTTCCTTGTGTCCCCAGAAAGTAGAACATTAGAAAGACATCAACCATACCCCAAACAAGTACCTGCAATAACCCTTCCCTGCACATCTTTTAGTCCTACGTGCAAAGCTGTGTTCCCCGGGGGCTCGGCTCTCGGAAAGGCTCCTGCTTCTCAATTAGGAGAGTTTTGGAAATCCAGACTTGGAAAACCATTGCCGTCCAAAAGCCCGTCTGGGCTCAGAGGTCTGTTCTCCGCAGTTTCTTCTGTCAAGTGTCAACAATCTGATCAGAAGAGTCCCTTCCCAGGGGGCTGGGGCTGTTGGAGACGTGCCGGCAGGGGGCTTAGGGCAGGGCCCATAGGGGAGCGTGACTGTCTGTGCCTGCCGAGACTTAGTGGCTCTGGTTACTTTATTACTGCGAGTTTTCAGATCCGAACGGTCTGATGAGAGCTCATCATAAGAATGCGGTAACTTCGCAGGGAATCTGGTTTCCTCCAGGGCACACAAAACAAGGTAATAAAACCGTTCTGAGTTTTTTTTAGACAAAGTGTCTCTAAGGCTAATGATTAGGCCTGTTTTCAAAGCAGTCACTGAATATTACATCTGATTTATAACAGTGAACGGACATAATTTTTATAAAGGAAAAAATCTCATGACAGAACATGTAATTATTCTGAGACATAATCCTCTCTCTTTTTTTTTTTTAAGCCAACAATATCAAGTAGATTCAATAAGTCTTTGGAGTAGACATCTTTTTTTTTTTTTTAAACGTTTCTTTATTTTGGGGGGGGGAGAGTGGGGGAGGTGCAGAAAGAGAGGGAGACACAGAATCCGAATCAGGCTCCAGGCTCTGAGCTGTCAGGACAGAGGTCGATGCAGGGCTCGAACTCATAAACTGTCGAGATGGTGACCTGAGCCCGGCTAAGCCACCCAGGCGCCCCGTAGCTCTGATGTGCATCTCTCACTGAGAATCTCTGGGCTAGAAAACGTTCCATTTAAATTAAAGAAGTAAGGTTGAGGACCCCATTCTAATAGTAACTGAACGGGTGACGTAATTTGATTCCCTTGTGGGCAGACAGAGGCATAGTGCCCCCAGGATACTGGTAAGTACAGGAAATAGGACGGGATTATTTCATAAAGGGGTTTGATCCGTATTTTCACCTATGTTAGCAACTATTTTAGAAGCCAGGCCATTAAAGAGGATCCAGGGGAGACTCCCAGGTAGCCCAGCATTTCGGAGACACTCCTGGAAATAACAGTTTCGTCCACCAACATGCCTGGGCGGTGGGCTGAGGGCCTCTTCTGACTTGGCCGCTCTTACAAACCCAACTATTTCTAGCACCCACTTTTATAAGGCGAGAGAACAAACCTTTGTGGCCCTGGGAAGGATCTGCTGGCAGATCGTAGAGATGGTGTTAAGTGAAAAAGATATTCGGAGGGTTGTATTTATTTATTTTTTTCTGCATTTGGGACCCCATTCTAGGAACGCAAAAACGAAAACGTTGTCTGCGGAGATTCGGACACTTGGCTGAGATAGGGTCACGAGTGAGGTGCGTGGGTGGCTCAGTGGGTTAACCGTCCCACTTTGGCTCAGGTCATGACCTCGTGGTTCTGTGGGTTCGAGCCCCGCATCGGGCTCTGTGCTGACAGCTCAGAGCCTGGAGCCTGCTTCGGATTCTGTGTCTCCCTCTCTCTCTGTCCCTCACCCGCTTGCATTCTGTCTCTCTCTTGAAAATCAATAAACATTGGGGCGCCTGGGTGGCGCAGTCGGTTAAGCGTCCGACTTCAGCCAGGTCACGATCTCGCAGTCCGTGAGTTCGAGCCCCGCATTGGGCTCTGGGCTGATGGCTCAGAGCCTGGAGCCTGTTTCCGATTCTGTGTCTCCCTCTCTCTCTGCCCCTCCCCCATTCATGCTCTGTCTCTCTCTGTCCCCAAAATAAATAAACGTTGAAAAAAAATTAAAAAAAAAAAAAAAGAAAGAAAAAGAAAATCGATAAACATTAAAAAAAAAAAAAAAACTTAAAAAAAAGATAGGGTCATGAGTGCCTGGGAACCAATCCTAGGTTACCTATTTAATCAAAGTGGAAATAAAATTTTGAATGATACACACAGAAGGCGATCTACTGATAAAGAACATTAGCTCTTTTATAGGTGCAGTACCTCTGGGGGTTGGTTCTCCTCTTGAAAAATTGACAAAGTTGACATGGAGCACAGACGCGTATTCTGATAAGACCCAGAATCTCTGCTATTCAGGCAATGGAATGAATCGCTTTCACGTGTCCGGAGGGCGCATCAATCAGTAAACTAAGAAGGAAGCCCAGAAAGTTGAGCAGACCTCTCTCAAATTTTATCACGCTTCATAGCTTCTTTCCAGACCCAAGTATTATGAACCAAGGCAAACAAAAATCATTTCTCGAGTTTTGTCCTTTCATATTCTGGAGCAAACCAGCTGTCATTTTAGGACCACGTTTCTGTGTCAGGGGGTCTGAGAGATCAAAACAAATTTCAGGATCTCACGAAGACATTATTTGTGTTGACACATGGCACATTCATCAATGCTCTCTGAACACCGATCAGCACATATTTCAGAAATGTCATTTGACCCAACAGTGTCCTTTATAGCATTTTTCCCCCAGTCCGTGATCTCATATTGCATTCAGTCGTCGTGTCTGTAACCCCTTCTAACCTGGAACAGCTCCTCTGCTTCGCTTGTCTTTTGTGATGTGGACGTTGTCGTAGACGACAGCCCCAGCCCCACCAGAAGAAATAGAAGG
Organism: Felis catus; assembly: GCF_018350175.1. NCBI lineage: Eukaryota > Metazoa > Chordata > Mammalia > Carnivora > Felidae > Felis > Felis catus. Next base: position 39,609,053 of record NC_058383.1, read on the forward strand.
TTTCTCATTTGGGGGTTTCTGATATTTCCTCACGTTTGGATTCAGTTGTTCGCCCCCAGTCAGAATTCCACGGAAGTGGCCTTTGCAGGGTGTCACGGCTCCAGCTACCCCTGATGGGGGACGTGATTTCCAATCACTCATGTCAAGAAGTTCTGAGACAGAGCCTCAGTAAGAGTTGCTGGTTTTCCCTGGTGACCAATAAGCAGTATGTGGGCAGATGCCGTGCAAACACCCTGCTCCTCGTCCATTTGCCCCATTAGATGTGACATCTGTTAATGACTCTCGCCTTTACCAGTGTCTCTGTGATGGGTGCAGAAGGGTGATTTTCCGATTCAGCAACCTTCCACCCACACCAGTCGGCATTCTCCTGAAGCGAGAGCCCCCACTTCTGCCCCATTTATTAATTTATGTATTTATTTTTGGTGTGGACTCATGTTTCTTAAAGATAAGTCTGTGACAATTTCTTAATTGTCTCAGTGTCCAAATTATCCCAAGGGTGATCCGTGGGAGTCCTGTCAAGCGGGCTCCTGGGTCCTGTAGACCCACCCCCGTCATACTTTTGGGAACTTTTCCTTTCTTTCTGGTATAATGAGGTAGTTCCGGCTCATTTTGGCCTTTTCTCCCCAAGTCCTGGAAAAATCTGCCATTTTTCTGGGGAGCCTTGGTTCCTGTTAGTGAGGAAGGGTGTTAGGGGCCAAGTTCTGGGTGCTGGGTGTGCTCAGTGGAGTCGAGGTGTCTTTGTTTAGAGACTCAGACAAAGCTAGAAAGTAAACACACGTGTGCACGCACACACACACATATCCACGCACACAAATGCTCACATTCACGCATGTGCCTACCTCGGAGGTCGTGTGTCTGTGCCGATTTCTCTTCTTCCCACCCATCCTCCAGGCCACATCCCACCACCGTCGATACCTTTATTTGCTCAGTCCTACAATAGACCTAAAGGAGCTTCAGGACTGCTTCACAATTTCTACCACAAACAACAAATCTGGGAAAGGGTCCAGGAATTGCTAGCAGTTTTCCTAGTGTGCCGACTGCCCCTGTCCTTGGAGACGGAGTGTGGCTTGTATGCAAAGTGAAATCCTGTATTTTTTTTATTTTTTTTTATTTTTTTTAATCCTGTATTTGTGAATGCGTGGGATTCTTCTCAGGACCTCCCGGGGGGGGGGGGGCGGGGGGCAGTGACAGCCATTCAAAATGCAGTTGAATTCACGTGTTTTGGTTTTCTTTAGTTTTAGGGCTTTGGTCTTCCCATCCTTGTTCATTTGCTTTTACTTTTCAAGCATGCAGAAGGCGTTTGAAACACTTGAACCTATGCAAACAGGTTACACATAACATCGAAATTACTCTTCTAACCGTTTTCAGTGCACAGTCCAGTGGCTTTAAGCACCGTCGCACCGTCATTCAGCGACCACCCTCCATCCCAGAATTCTTTGTCTTCCCCAACTGAAATGCCGTCCCTGTGACACACGGACCTCCCCCGCCCCATCCCGGGCGCCCACCATCTACTTACTGTCTCTATGAATTTGGTGACTCTAGGGACCTCGTATAAATGGAATCATATGATATCTGTCCTTTTGTGACTGGCTTATTCCACTGAGTGTCATGGCCTCCTGTCCATCCATGCTGGAGTAGGTGTCAGAATTTCCTTCCCTTTTTTTTTTTTTTTAATTTTTTTAATGTTTTGTTTTTTGAGAGACAGAGAGAGACAGAGCGTGAGCAGGGGAGGGGCAGAGAGAGAGGGAGACACAGAAGGGGAAGCAGGGTCCAGGCTCTGAGCTGTCAGCATAGAGCCTGATGTGGGGCTCGATCTCATGACTATGACATCATGATCTGAGCTGTAATCAGCAGACACTTAACCTACTGGGCCACCCAGGCACCGCCTGTCCCTTTTTAAAATGAACTTTTTGGGGCACCTGGGTGCCTCTGTCAGTTAAGTGTCTGCCTTCAGCTCAGGTCATGATCTCACAGCTCATGAGTTCAAGCCCCACATGGGGCTCTGTGCTGACAGCTCAGAGCGTGGAGCCTGCTTCAGATTCTGTGTGTCCCTCTCTCTCTGCCCCTTCCCCACTCATGCTCTGTCTCTGTCTCACGAAAATGAATAAATGTTAAAAATTAAAAAAAATAACAAAATAAAATGAACTTTTCATGCATTCAGATTGGGTTGAACAGGAGGAAAGGCAGCCAGGTCACCATTGCAGGAGCTCTGTGGTCTGCTGTGTCCAGCCCGGAGCTCCAGGAGATGGGAACACTTTCCACCCCCTTCCCTCTCCAGGGTGGGCTAGACTTACTGACTCATTTCAAAGTGAAGGGCCGGGAGAGGGGGAAAAAAGGTAACTCTGCAGCTAAGAAACCTGGCAGGTGCACTTGGACCAGGTGATCAAGGTGAGCGGTTTGCGTGGACGTGAGGCACCCCAGCCGTGATGTGGTGAGAAGGGCACCTGACCTCTGAGGTTGTTCCCCCAAACCCAGAACCCCGCTGTAATCTCAAGGAGACATCAGACAAACCCAGGTAGGGGGACACTGAGCACGACGCACGACCACCCCGAGACTGGCAGGACCACAAGGAGCGGCTGACGACTGAAGGAGACCGGGGCGCCTGATGGCCAAACGCAGTGTGGCCCCTGGATGGGCTCCAGTGACAAAAAGAAGACCTTACTGGGAAAACTGGTGAAATCCAGGTCAAGCCTGGAATTTGGTTAGTAGTAACTCGCCACTCCCAGCCTCCCAGTGGTGACAAATACGCTATGGTTATGTAAGACGCTGTGGGGGGTGGGGGTGGGGGAAGGGTATTCGGGGCTCGCTGTACTATCTTTGCAACGTCTCTGTAAATATAAAATTGTTCCAAAATAGAAAGCTCATTTTGGAAAACTGCTAAGGATCAAAAAGCTGGCACGCGGGCTCTCAGCATATTGAAAATGCAAACACCAGTTAAATAACGGTGAATCGCAGGGACATTTTGATCAGAAATGTTTTTTGTAGGAAAGAGTATCTTGAAAAAGTCATTCTGCACGGGGGTTTTTAGACACCGGCGAGGTCCTCTGTATACTGATCACGTTTCTGACAAAAGCTTCTGTATCTTTTCAGAGAGGAAGCTAAATGTCAAAGTGGTGACAAATTGGGCGTCTGGGTGGCTCAGTCGGTTAAGCGTCCAACTTCGGCTCAGGTCATGATCTCCAAGTTTGTGGGTTTGAGCCCCTCATCGGGCTCTGTGCTGACAGCTCGGAGCCTGGAGCCTGCTTCTCATTCTGTGTCTCCCTCTGTCTGCACCTTCCCCACTCACACTCTGTTTCTCTCTCTCAAAAATAAATAAACATTAAAAAAAAAAAAAAAACCAACAACAAATTGGTGACAATGCTTCCCCGTGCTGATGTCAGCCAAGACGTCCCCATCCTTCAGCTCCTGACCTTCTGGCAAGATGGACAGGTGACCTCTTTGCATATGGTAATCATCTAGGTATGTTGTTACCTTCGTGATGACTTCCTCTGAATGTAAGTGTCTAAGTCATATTCTTAGGTGAAGTTACCTCTGAATTATCCAAAGTACATTTGAGAAGTAACATTGTTTCCAGGCTAGTGTAAGAGGTTCTCCCGTACTGAGTAATTTGGTGGCACCATTGGTGGGTCATTTAAGGATTTGGACGGTGGGACTTGATAGGTCCAGGGAGGAGAATGATTTATTGCTCTTCAGGTGATTGGAGGAGGAGGTGGGTGAGGTGGGACATTGAGGAGGTGCTGATTGGACCAAATTAAGATCCGCCTCCTTCCACCACAGTGTGGTAGCCAGATTTTAAAGACTCTTCAGCCAAAGTTGAATTTTCTCCAAGCTAATCATTTCATGCTGGTTTTGATTTATTTTATTTATCTTCTTTTAAAATATTTTTAACAGTTATTTATTATTGAGAGACAGAGAGACACAGAGTGTGAGCAGGGGAGGGGCAGACAGAGGGGGAGACACAGAATCCGAAGCAGGCTCCAGGCTCTGAGCTGTCAGCACAGAGCCTGGCCCGGGGCTCGAATTCACCAACGTTAAGGTCATGACCTGAGCCGAAGTCGGACACTTAACCGACTGAGCCACCCAGGCGCCCCTATTTTTTAGTTTTGTAACATTTTTCAGAGAGAGAGTGCCAGCAGGGGAGGGGCAGAGAGAGACAGGGAGATACAGAATCTGAAGCAGACTCCAGTCTCTTAGCTGTCAGCACAGAGCCTGATGCAGGGGCTTGAACCCATGGACCACATGATCATGACCTCAGCTGAAGTCGGACACTTGACCGACTGAGCCACCCAGGCGCCCTGAAATGGGAACCGAAATTTAACAGGATGGAATATTCTGGCTAGCCAGGGGTTTTCTGCAAGTCAGCACAATAATTGTATCTGCAGATCTTGTCTACTCGGTTTTCAAGTCTGTGTGTGCAAGTCCCAGGAGCGTTACTTTACTGGCCCAAGCAAGGGGCATGCGCGTGGCGGGGCCTTGGGGGGTCCAGGAGGACTGAGCTGGCACCCTGGATCTCCCCAGCTTTCATCCTTCATAGGAATCACCTCTTCCTCATCTTTGTGTCTCGGCATGTGGTGCCGCGTGGGCTTTTGACTCCTGGGAGGAGCTGGGTAATCAGCATAAAAGGGAAATCAAGCTTTTAATTGATCATTAGGAATTGCTTCTTTCCATGCCTGGCTCTGGTGTTGCCCTCTGGGCTCATTTCCTACAAGGTAAGAAGTGTGATGAACTGTCCATCCCGGGTACGGTGCAGACGCAGCCATTTCGTTTGATTCGCAGTTGCCAAAGTCTAGAAAGTCACGCTGGACCCGAATGAGCAAACGCTGAAGCCTCTCTCCCCGGGGAAATTTGGGCCCAAATGCCTGCGGGCCTCTGATCCCGTTTTCATCCACGGATCAGTACGTAACCTGTTTTATGATGGGCCGTGTTCACAGACACCTTATTTAACATACACGGTCAGTTCACGCACGGTGAACTCACGGCCCCCGGTGGTCTAACTCCCGCCTGAACAAAGCCTACGGACAAGGTACTTTGTCCACGAGCCCATCTCGGCACCCTGCACTGGGGAGAGGGAACGTCTTTTCCAGCGGCAAGATCATCAGCAGATAGACACAAGTGAGAGCAAAGCGGGTGTGAACAGATTCGAAAAGCACACTTCTCTGCAGCCAGGGAGCTGGGGCGAGACGGCGGTGGCGGACCTCAGCTGGGTCAGGAGACTCCAGGCGTCTGCCCTTCTGAACGTGTCCGTGAATGACCGCCAAAGTGTCGGGCACGGAGTTTGGAGTTACAGGCACATTTTATCACGTGGGTGGTTTCCCAAATACGGAATCTGTGAATAATGAGAACCGACTGTCTACCTGGGGAAAGAAACGTTTTCATCAAGAGTGAGTCTGGAAGGTGAATGCTGAATTATTTCATTGTATGTATTATCTTTTTTTGTGTGTTTATTTTTGAGAGAGACACAGACAGACAGAGTGCGAGCCGGGGAGGGGCACAGAGGGAGGGAGACACAGAAGCCGAAGCGGGATCCTGGCTCCGAGCTGTCAGCACGGAGCCCGATGCGGGGCTCGAAACCATGAATTGCGAGATCATGACCTGAGCCGAAGTCGGATGCTTCACCGACTGAACCGCCCAGGTGCCCCTGAATGCTGAATAATTTTAGAAGGTTGATGCTTTTTTGAAAAACTGGATGATCAGGGAAACAGCGCCAGGGCAAGCCCCATTTTCGCTCTACTGCCATTGTGGCTTCTGAACCGGAAGGGAGGAATTCAACACGGTGACGCCCCCCTCCCACCCTGCAAGAGTCCCTTGAAGATCAGGACGGCGGCCGCAGGTGGAAGGCCCCCAAAGCAAGCATGTGACGCGTGAGAGAACTTATGTATGTGCGCAGGTGATCCGTCCACACGGGTGTCGGTTTCCCTGCTCGTGGAAAACACTCCGACAAAAGACGTTTTTAAAAGACGGAGGGGAAAGGGGAAAAGGAAAAATCTACAAGCCACTCACTTTGTCTTTATCCCTAGATAGAATGGGGTGCATTGAGTTTCCCGAGGCCATTTCTCTGGAACCCAACGTCTCAGGGAGCGGAAGGTCGACTACCCTAAAATCTGATAAGAGTCTCATATTCAGAACGGCCCAGTTCTGTGCACAGCCTCAACGGGAGACACAAGCCAGGTGCTTTCACGACACACTGGGATTGTTGTGTGATCCAGCCGAGACACCGGTGTTATCGAAGGGTGATGGGGTGCCCTTCCGACGTTTATAGTGCGTGCACGCGTGTGGCTGCCGGCGTGGGACACTTTTTCTGGGGTCAGCGCCATTCCCTGTCTCCTCTTTGTCGTGTCTGTATACCTCTTCTGTAGATCCTGGGATGGGGCAGGGATGAGGGTACACGAGGAAAAAAGTGGAGCTATTTAAAGGAAACAACAAGCAGTATTTATAAAAGTCTGAGACCAAATTCAGTCTGTGCGGTTTATGCAAATTACATGTAAGTTGTATAATTACACACACACGTTGGCATCTCCAGCTGTATACGTCTCTAGAGTGCCCTTGGGAATTTCGGATTCGAGACCCACGGAGCAGCCCTGATCTTGACGGATGACCCCACCGTTCCTCTCCTGTGGCCCGGCAGCCCGACCCACCGATGTGCTCACACGCAGCGCTTTGACCGTCACACAATAAAGGTATCTATGTCATTCTACAAAGGCTTCAGGGCACATTAGGGAAGAAACTTTTTCTTTTCAAGCCAAGAATGTCCTTTGCTACGGGACAGCCTGGAGCAAACAGGGGGCTCCCAGAAACAACCTGTGCAGGTGTTCACAATGGATTCCTGGTGGAAGGTTCTGGATGTCTCAGAAAATAGGTTTGGGGCGCCCGGGGGGCTCACTGGGTTAAGCCTCCGACTCTTGATCTCGGCTCAGGTCATGATCTCACGGTTTGTGAGTTTGATCCCAGCGTGGGGCTCTGAGCTGACAGCACAGGGCCTGCTTGGGATTCTCTCTCTCTCTCTCTCTCTCTCTGCCCCTCTCCCAATCCTGCACTCATTCTCTCGAAATAAATAAACATAAAAACAAAATAGGATTAGAACATAATGTACTTAAAAAAAAATTTTTTTTTTTAATTTTTGAGACAGAGAGAGCATGAGCAGGGGAGGGGCAGAGAGAGAGGGAGACACAGAATCTGAAGCAGGCTCCAGGCTCTGAGCTGTCAGTACAGAGCCTGATGCAGGGGGCGCCTGGGTGGCTCAGTTGGTTAAGCGTCCGACTGCAGCTCAGGTCACGATCTCACGGTCCGTGAGTTCGAGCCCCGCGTCGGGCTCTAGGCTGACGGCTCAGAGCCTGGAGCCTGTTTCAGATTCTGTGTCTCCCTCTCTCTGACCCTCCCCCGTTCATGCTCTGTCTCTCTCTGTCTCAAAAATAAATAAACGTTAAAAAAAAATTAAAACAGAGCCTGATGCAGGGCTCAAACTCACAAACCATGAGATCATGACCTGAGCTGAAGTCGAACGCTTAACCGACTGAGCCACCCAGGCGCCCCAGAACATGATGTACTTTTAAGAATACAATGGAACGTAATCTCAGAAATGGTTAACGTAACCCAGGGTCCAGTATCCAAAGTGTGGCCTCTGTTTAATGGCACCAGAATGAGAAGGAATAAGTCCCGTACCTCTCAAGGCAGGGATGCTATCAGAGATAGGAAGTCGAGGGAAGGCCGCCACATGGCGTGCCAGGGTCCTGGGCCCGTCCCTCGACCTTGGGCAGCAGGTCTGTCCTGGCAATACAGCAATGCTGTGACATTCGGTGTTATGACAGTGGCATCACAGCCAAGAACTCAGGACAGCCTGACTGAGCCAGAGTGTGGACAGGCGCACGACTCCCATGTCACCCCTCGAGAGCAGGGGAGCTGGGGCGGCGAGACCAAAGGTTTGGCACCCGAACCTGTGCCTTCCTTATCATTTGCTACAGGCCTGGAAACAAATGACGGCATCCCGGACCTCTGTGTCCTCGCTCAGCGGACACACCAAGGTACTGGGTCGAGTGCCGTCCCGCCACAAAATTCACGTCCCGTGGGAAGCTCAGAATGCGACCTAACGTGGGAATGGGGACTTTGCAGGTGCAACTAGGAGAGGTCACACTGGATTAGGGTGTGTTCGTTGTCTAACGGCTGGTGTCCTTACCAGAAGGCAAGACCCAGACGCACACGGCAGGACAGCGCCGCCTGCCAGCAGGAACAGACTGGAAGGATGCGGCCACCACCCGAGGAAGGTCAGGGACGGCCAGCAACACCCCGGAGCTGGAAGAGGTCAAGGACTCTGCCCGAGAGCCTCTGCGAGGAGTGTGGCCCTGCACACACCTTGATTTAGGACTTTCGGCCTCCAGAACTTTGTTGTTGGAGGCCTTCGAGTTTGTGGTTGTTTGTGACCGTAGCCCCAGGACACTGATGAGGGTGCCCGCAGGGGCCGCTCCACCAACCAGACGTGTCCCTGGGGACACACCTTTGCCCTTCCTGCCTTCTGCACAAGCAAAAGCTACAAGTGACAGCAGAGGGAAGTGAGGCCAGGCCAAGCACAAGACTTCAGAACCATTTTCAGAACAAGCAGGGGCTTTGTTGATTGACGGCATCTGCAGCAATGCCTGACACAGTGTTTTTTTTTTTAATTTTTAAGCTTTTTTTTTTTATGTTTTATTTATTTTTGAGAGAGAGAGAGAGACTGAGCACAAGCAGAGGAGGGGCAGAGACAGAGGGAGACACAGAATCCGAAGTAGGCTCCAGGCTCCGAGCTGTCAGCACAGAGCCCGACGCTGGGCTCGAACCCACGAACCGTGGGCTCATGACCTGAGCCAAAGTTGGGCGCTTAACTGACGGAGCCACCCAGGCGCCCGAGAACTGTGTATTTCTTGAATGAACGCATGAAGGACGGAGTATGGAGAACAGGATAAATCAGTGTTGCTGCTTTCCAAATGGAGGCAACAGGCTAAATGAATAACAAATAAATAAATGAAATGAAAAGGCAACACACAAAATGGTCACGAATATCATGAGTGTTAGAAGGAAGTGAGTAGAGTGCTGAGATACAAAATAACCGGGCGACCCAGGACGGAATCACATTGGCCGGGAGAGGCCTCTTTAAGACAGCACATTTAAAAGAAAGAAAGAAAGAAAGAAAGAAAGAAAGAAAGAAAGAAAGAAAGAAAGAAAGAAAGAAAGAAAGAAAGAAAGAAAGAAAGAAAGAAAGAAAAAAAAGCAGGACATTTAAGGTGAGACTCATTAGTAAGGATGAGAAAGAGCCAAGCTTGGGGAGAAGGATTCCAGGAACACAGCAGGTGAGTGCAAAGGCCCTGGGGCAGAAAAGAGCTGAAATTGTTCCCAGCACTGGCAAACCCCTCAGGACATGGCTTGATGGCTTGGCCGAGTTGCAGATGAAGGGATAAGAGGGGAGGTCAGGAAGGGCTTCAGGGCCTGATCACCCCAAGCCTTGACAGGGTGAGCTGGGGGGGGGGGGGAGTCAGATAAAATACAGGACACATAAGTTTGTAGTATAATCATGTCTCGTGCAATATTTGGGACACATCAAAAAATGATTCACTGTTTGTCTGAAATTTAACAGATGTCCGGTATTTTTATCGGCCAACTCTGGCAACTCTAGTTCTGAGAACTGAAAGAGCTTGTGTCAAATGACTCAAGACTGAAAAAATGCTAAGTGTTTTTTTTTAAATAGAATTTCTCTTGTCTTAATGTTTATTTATTTATTTTGAGAGAGAGAGTATGTGTGAGCAGGGGAAGGGCGGAGAGGGAGAGAGAGAATCCCAAGCAGGCTCTACGCTCAGTGTGGAGCCCAAAGCGGGGCTCGGTCCCATAAACCCTGGGATCATGACCTGAGACGAAACCAAGGGTCAGACGCCCAACTGGCCGAGCCACACAGGCACCCCCTACTCAGAAGACTTTTACTCTGAAATTCGTTCATGCTGCTTTCTCCCTTCCCTTCTCTGGGGCTCCCGACCAGCAGGTGTAAGGGACGTACAGTCTCCCCACTTGTGGGTGGTGGGCGCCGGGGGTTTGGGTTTGCTTGGGGAAGTCTCTGGAGGAGGTTAGCCAAGGAAGGTACATGTTCTGGGTAATTTTTTTTTTTCCAGCAAAGATTTCTTTTTATCGAGGTGGAATTCATATAATGTAGAAGTAACCGTTTTCACGTGAACAATGCCGTGACCTTCAGTGTTAGAGAAGACGCAGAGATCATTCCCCCCTACGCCAACTCCGCGGGTCCCCAGCGGGTCCTCTGCAGATCGTCCATTTGTCCCCTGAAGCCCACCCCTCTGCCTGAGCCCTCCCTCACGCTGACCCCATTTCTCTCCCTGGGCTGATCTGTTTGCTTTCAAACCCACAGGTAACAATAATAAAAATAATCGTGAGCAACTAAGGGTAACTAACTGATCGCTGCCTTAGATGCTGGGAACTTGCTTGTTTACTTCCCAGAAGAGCTCTGTGACTAGCTTCTATCATTGTCCCCTTTTTAGAGTGGAGTCCACTGAGGCACAGAGAAGTTAACTTACCATTTTCTTTGTGAAATGTGTGCTTGGAGTTTTAAAAAGGCTTTCTGACACCTCAATAATGCCTACGGTTATGAATCCTAAACCAGAAGCCAGCAGAGTCAGTAACAGTCGCTCACTACAGGGTCAGAATGAGAATTTAGATGGATATGGCTTGTGTATCGAACATTCGCGTTACCACTGGCATTGTTCTGTGGTTTAAACATCACTGTTGCTAACATCGTGTTCCCAGCCATGCAGCCGCTGGCGGGAGGAAAGAATAACTAAGACCTTTACGGCTTCTGACTTTTATAGCCCCTTGTCTGACGGCGGACGATAGGTGCTGTCGTCACATGCTATAAATACAACTTCATATTTTGTGCCTCGAGGTGGGATTTCGATACACCTTTAAGGGTAACATTTTCCTGGGTGAACTTTTTAAAAACATTTTTCATGTTTATTTATTTTTGAGAGAGAGAGAGAGAGAGCGAGCATGTACAGAGGACGGGCAGAGGGGGAGGGAGACACAGAATCAGAAGCAGGCTCCAGGCTCCGAGCTGTCAGCACAGAGCCCAATGTGGGGCTCAAGCCAGTGAACCGTGAGATTGTGACCCGAGCCGAAGTCAGGCACCTCGCCCACTGAGCCACCCAGGTGCCCCCTGGGTGAACTTAAACAAGTGCGATAGATTTTTTTTTTAATTTTTTTTTCAACGTTTATTTATTTTTGGGACAGAGAGAGACAGAGCATGAACGGGGGAGGGGCAGAGAGAGAGGGAGACACAGAATCAGAAACAGGCTCCAGGCTCTGAGCCATCAGCCCAGAGCCCGACGCGGGGCTCGAACTCACGGACCGCGAGATCGTGACCTGGCTGAAGTCGGACGCTTAACCGACTGCGCCACCCAGGCGCCCCAGCGATAGATTTTTTAAGAAGCAGAAAACAAGTGGATGAAATTCTTGTCTACGCTGCATGTAGTATGGATAAAAGCAATATGAGTTCCCATTGGAAAATGGTGTTAATCTTGAGCAAATGACTTTGTGAGTTGTTGGATGCTACTGGGACCCGCCTATTTGTGTTATCGGCGAATTTTGAATTGATTCTTTCCAGGGACATGAACCACAGTGAAATGTTCTGGACAGGGGTATTAGTAACATCTCCTGATTAATTAAAAAAGAAAAAAGGTAATTACATTCTCTGTCGGGGCCCTTAAATCATTTTCTGCTTATGAATTCTTGAAGCTGCTTGAGATTTGCTCAGATCTTTAGTTGAGCTGGTTAAAGACAGACAAGCATGAGCTTGTAATAAACATTTAAGAGTGTGGCGGCTGCCCGGGTTGGGTCAAGCGGGGTTGGAGGAACTAGGAAGTTTGTGGAGAGAATCCGATGAACCCGCACCCACCCTCCAGGGACCTCCCTCACTCCCCCCTCCAACCACCCTCCCTCACTCCCCCCTTCCAACCACCTTCCTCACTCCTGCACCTGGAGATTGGTTTCTGGACCTTAGCACAGCAGCCGGGCTCTGAGTCTGACAGTGAACAGGAGGAGTCTGTGGGAACGAGGGCTGAGACCCCTATGTCAGCGTGTCCTTCCTCAGCCCCATTGATGCTTGGGGTCGGATTCTTTATTGCGGGGGCTGTCTGATGCGCATGCACAGTAGGATGGTGGGAGCGCCCTGTCCTCTATGCACCAGGCGCCCCCCCCCACCGGCTGTCACATCACCACGTGTCCCCTGGGGGACAGTCACTGAGCTTAGTTGGCTGGAGGAACTGAGCAGGCCATATTTGAGGGTGGGGGCCAGATTTAGCAAATGAAACTACAGGACGCTGGGTTAAAGTTGAATCTCTGCTACACAATGAATACTGTTTTTTTTTTTTTTGTATTATATGTCTCAAATATTGCATGGGCCGTACTGGGTCCCCTGTATTTTTTTTTTTTTAAGTTGATTCATTTATTTTGAGAGAGAGAGGGAGAAAGCACCAGTGGGGGAGGGCCAGAGAGAGGAGAGAGAGACAATCCCAAGCAGGCTCCACGCTGTCAGTGCAGAACCCCCTGTGGGGCTCGAACCCATGAATCGTGAGATCGTGACCTGAGCCAAAATCAAGAGTCGGCTACTCAACCGACTGAGCCACCCAGGCGCCTCGCGAATGTGTCTTGTTAGCAGACTCGGTTCCTCGTCAGCTTTCCGGCTTTGATGGAGCCAGTGGCCATGGCAAAGTCCCACGGCTGGCAGCTCAGGCCGTCAGTCCAACAGACCTCAGATTACTGAGTTCTGCCAGCAGCCGCCTGAGCCTAGAAGATTCTTCCCAGCTGAGCCCCTTCAGATGAGACCCCAGCCCTGGGTGACACCCTGAGACGGCCCCGGGAGACCCCGCGCAGAGGACCCAGCAAAGCCATGCCCACCGCCTGAGCCACAGAGACGGTGATGACAAATGGGCTCGTCCCAAGCTCCGTTTTGGGGCAGCTTGTAACAGAGCAATAGATTCCTCGTGCCTTCCCTTTGCACAAACGAGATCGCACGCTGGCCGCTGTTGTGAGCGCTCTACGAAACTACACACAAGAGCTGCCGGAACGAGGGCCAAGGGGTACAGACTGACGGTGCCTCCGTCGGGCACAGAGCGGTGCCCTTGTCTCCCTGGGTTTTTTCACCAAACAGTAACTTGCTGCCCTAACGGTGTGACAAGTGAGGTCGGTGTCAAGCCATACGTAACATTGAAGAAAATGTGCAAAAAGGCTGGGCCACCTGGGTGGCTCAGCCGGTGAAGCGTCCGACTTGGGCTCAGGTCATGATCTCACAGTCCATGAGTCCAAGCCCTGTGTCGGGCTCTGTGCTGACATCTCAGAGCCTGAAGCCTATTTTGGATTTCTGTGTCTCCTTCTCTCTCTGTCCCTCCCTGCTCACGTGCTCTATTTATTCAAAACTAAATAAACATTAAAAAACCCAAATAAATAAAATAAAACGCCAGATAGTAAATATTTGCGGTTTAGCGGGGCATGTAGTCTCTGTTGAAACTGTTCAAGGCTGGGGCGCCTGGGCGGCTCAGTCAGTTGAGCGTCCGACTTCGGCTCAGGTCACGATCTCGCGGTCCGTGAGTTCAAGCCCCGCGTCGGGCTCTGGGCTGACAGCTCAGAGCCTGGAGCTCATTTCGGATTCTGTGTCTCCCTCTCTCTCTGCCCCTCCCCCGTTCATGCTCTGTCTCTCTTTCTGTCTCAAAAATGAATAAACGTTAAAAAAAAAAAAAAGAAGAAAAAAAGAAACTGTTTAAGGCTGCCATTACCACGTCTAAGCAGCTCTAGATTATACGAGTGCCAGTGGGCGTGGTTGTGACCCGTTAACACTTTATGGACACTTAAATTCGAATTTCGTATCATTTCCACATGTCGTGAAATAGTCTTCTTTGGATTTCTTCAACCATTAAAAAAAAACAAACGTAGAAAACATCGTATGGCTCACCAAGTCGTACAAAAAACAGGTGGCAGCCAGATTCAGTCCACAGTCCACTTGAAATAATGCCGTGTGTCGGGGGCGCCTGGTTGGCGCGGTCGGTTAAGCGTCCGACTTCAGCCAGGTCACGATCTTGCGGTCGGTGAGTTCGAGCCCCGCGTCAGTGAGTTCGAGCCCCGCGTCGGGCTCTGGGCTGACGGCTCGGAGCCTGGAGCCTGTTTCCGATTCTGGGCCTCCCTCTCTCTCTGCCCCTCCCCCGTTCATGCTCTGTCTCTCTGTGTCCCAAAAATAAATAAAAAACGTTGAAAAAAAATTAAAAAAAAAAAAAAGAAAAAATGCCGTGTGTCATTCTTTGGGATTTTTATTTATTTATTTATTTTAATGTTTATTTACTTTTTTTTTTTCAACGTTTATTTATTTTGGGGACAGAGAGAGACAGAGCATGAACGGGGGAGGGGCAGAGAGAGAGGGAGACAGAATCGGAAATAGGCTCCAGGCTCCGAGCCGTCAGCCCAGAGCCCGACGCGGGGCTCGAACTCACGGACCGCGAGATCGTGACCTGGCTGAAGTCGGACGCTTAACCGACTGCGCCACCCAGGCGCCCCAATGTTTATTTACTTTTGAGAGAGAGAGAGACGTAGTGCTAGCTTCCCTTCCTCTCTTGGTCCTTCTCCCATTTCATTCTGTTGCTCACATTTAGTCACCATGGATATATTTTCTCTTATCTGGCATTAGGGATTTCTTAAGGACAATAATAATATTTTTCAAGGGATTTTAACACCTTTCCTCCATATATCTCTTGTAGCTTCTCCTTTCATTTAAATGCTTCATCCCAAACTATTTCGCATGGGTCTTGTCTCTCAAAGTTTCTGAGGCCTTGGATGTCTTAAGAACATATATTTTAAGGTTTATTTATTTTGTAAGGGAGGGAGAGAGAGAGAGAAGGAGAGAGAGAATCCCAAGCAGGCTCTGTGCTGTCAGCTCGGAGCCCACTGCGGGGCTCTATCCCATGACCAGTGAGATCATGACTTGGGCCGAGGTCAAGAGTTGGCTGCTTAATTGACTGAGCCCCCAGGCGTCCTTTAAAATTATTACTATTGAGGTATAATTCATATATTGTAACATTAATTCTTTTAAAGTGTACAGTTCGGCAGTTTCTAGTATATTCACAAAGTTGTGCAACCATCACCACACTGTAACTGGAGAGCATTTTTATCGTGCAAAAAAGAACACCCATGTTCATTAGCATCCACTCCCTGTTTACTCCCACCCCCAGTCTCAGACAACCTCTGCTCTGATTTCTGTCTCTAGGGATTTGCCCATTCTGGGCTTTTCCATGTCAATGGAGGAAACCGTCCTCAACTCTACAATCATTAAACACCCCCTCACATCAGATCTTTACCATCTCTTCTTCTTATGAGTTATATTGTGTCTCCAAACTATGTTTCAGTCTTAACCCCGAGGACCTCACAATGTGACCTTATTTAGAAATAGGATCTTTGCAGATTTAACCAGCTTAAGATGAGGTCATTGGGGTGACCCCAATCCAATATGATTGGTGTCCTTACAGGAAGGGAAATTTGGGCACAAAGGGAAGCTGATGTTAAGGTACAGGGATAAGATACAAGAAGTCTACAAGCCCAGAAGTACCCAAGATGGTGGAAAAACACAAAAAGTTGGAAGGAGCGAGGTGGATCCTTCCCTGGAGCCTGCACAGGGCTCCTTGCCCCATCTCCTTCCTGCACGCCGACACCCTGGCCATTCCTCAGTTCCTTGAACACAGACGGGACAGCTTGGACCATAAGGATGGGGCCACATGGGTGAGCTGGAAAAAGCCTGGGTCCCTGACAGTTTTGCCAAGTAACCCTGGAGCGTTTGCCTTTGGACTTACACGTGAGACAGAAACGTCTATCTTGCTTGCGTCTCTGGTATTTGTTTACTGTTATCTGCAGTCAGAATCAACTTCATGGGTGTGCTTCTTGCGTGGTGGCCCAGGGTTCCCCACCTGGAAGGGCCCTGTACCTGGTTTGCCATCTGCTGTCGCCATCTTGAAATTCTGATTAGTATTTGAACAAAGGGCTCTGTGTTTTCATCGTGCACTGGGCCCTGAAAGTCGTGGAGGTGATTCTGTTTGCCACTGGATCTGATCCCCAATAATACAGTCTGACTCTGAAGCCTGCACTCTTTCTACTTCCTGGACAGCCATTCTTTTAGTGATCAAGTTCCAACATCAATCGTTTGTGCCCGGAGCGTCAGGGATGTGGGTTGTTTTTGCTCCTTGGTGTCCATTCGCCTTTCTGTTAGAAGGACAGCAAATTTCCTTTAAATTCAAAAGTTTAGGACTGGGGGGGGGGGAGGGGGGGGGAGGGAGGGAGAGGGGGCCCACCCTAGCTCCAGGGTTGGGCATTTGAAGTAGGCTCATCAACGCTTTCCATTCCCTGGTCACAGGGATTGATTCAGGGTGGGGTCAGTGACCCATTTCCAGCCAGTGACAGTCAGACTCAGAATCTGTATTTCATCCGTAGGGACAATGAGCTCCACAGGGGACGCAGAGAAGCTGAGACTTGGGTTTAAGCCTCTGGATTGGGTTGTTTGTTTGTTTGTTTTTGAGAGAAAAAGAGTGAGAGAGAGAGACAGAGCACGAGTGGGAGAGGAGGAGGGACAGAGAAAGAGGGAGACAGAGTATCTGAAGCGGGCTCTGTGCGGACAGCAGCCAGCTGACACGGGGCTCAAACCCAGAAACTGTGAGATCATGACCTGAGTCAAGTCGGCCACTCAACTGACCAAGCCACCCAGCCACCCCAAGAGTTTTGTCTCAACTACCCCGACTTTCACTAGAACCAGTAAAATCCACCACCAGCACCACGATCCGTTTCCTTGAAAGCCGGTTGGATTGTATTTTGTCACTTGCAATGACAAAGGCCCTAATTAACCCATAAAATGAACCCATAAAATTTTCTCAAAGCGCTAACCTTCACAGTGCTATCTTAATGAAACTATTAAGGACTATCCTACTCACAGGATTCTGATGCGTTGTTGTTGCTGTTGTTTTGGGGCTCCTGTGACACAGCAGATCATATCTGGCAAAGTGACCAAGATACCTCATAGGGGCTGGGCAACTTCCGTATCACAGGGTCAGAAAGAATCTGTTTAGCTATAGTACGCATTTAGGTCTTGAAGAAGTACACTCAGATACACAGGGGGAAAGGGAAAGGCGATGAACAACATAAAAAGTCTTTACCCAGGGGCGTCTGGGTGGCTCAGTCGGTTAAGCGTCCGACTTCAGCTCCGGTCATGATCTCACGGTTCGTGGGTTCGAGCCCCGTGCCGGGCTCTGTGCTGACAGCTCAGATCCCAGGGTCTGCTTCGGATACTGTGTCTCCCCCTCTCTCTGCCCCTCCTCCACTCAGGCTCTCTCTCTCTCTCTTTCTCTCTCAAAAATAAATAAACATTAAATTTAAAAAAATTAAAAAAAAAAAGAGAGCCTAGCAAAATATAAATGAAAGGATGTGATATACAAAGTCTTTGTTTCCCCTGTTAATCCACAGCTTAAAGCCTTTGAAATAATTCGATCAGTGGCTGGTATCACGTGAAATGGTGACCCCAGAGCAGTCTGTCAGTTCCCTGCGTGCCATTTTTCAACAGCATGGCGTAATTATAATGGACTTTATTGACACAATAAATATGGGAGCACAGGTGGTATCTGTTTCCAGTTGTCTAACTGAAGAAATAAAGATCTTGTAATATAGACTTGACATGGAGAATCTGTCAAGCCACAATAAAATTTGGCAATAGCTCTTTTTATAGTTATAAAAAGACTGATCAGGAGGAAAAAATTTTTATGATCTAGGAGCGATTCCATTGACTTATTTCACTCTTCGCTGGAATGCCAAAAAGGAGGGAACCGCTTCCCACTGCTGCTTTTCTAAACCCGAGCGGGAAAGTCAATACAAATACTGTCTGAAGTCATGAGCTACCGTTAAGTAATAAAACACAGGCAACTTTTATTTTTAAGAACACTGACCCCGAAAGAGTGAGGGGTCCTGGAATTTTTTTTTTAATTTTTTTTTCAACGTTTATTTATTTTTGGGACAGAGAGAGACAGAGCATGAACGGGGGAGGGGCAGAGAGAGAGGGAGACCCAGAATCGGAAGCAGGCTCCAGGCTCCGAGCCGTCAGCCCAGAGCCCGACGCGGGGCTCGAACTCACGCTTAACTGACTGCGCCACCCAGGCGCCCTGGGTCCTGGAATTTTTTAAAAAAAATTTTTGTTTTTAAAATTTACATCCAGATTAGTGAGCATCTAGTGCAACAAAAAGGCTGATGCGGCTCAGGTCATGATCTCACAGTTTGTGAGTTCGAGCCCCATGTTGGGCTTTGTGCTGACAGTTGGGAGCCTGGAGCCTGCTTCAGATTCTGTGTCTCTCTCTCTGCCTCTCTCTCAAAAATAAATAAACATTAAAAAAAATTAAAAACAAAAACAAAAAGCTTCGGTCCAGGAGATCGTGACACATACACAAATAAACACACCGTGTTTCCCCGAAGGGTTTGTACTTTTGTGTTCATCTGTGTCCCGACGGACCTGTCCAAACCTTTTATTTGACAGATAAGGAAAAAGAAACTCACAGAGTCTTGACTGACACCGCTCATTAGTGGCAAAGCTGAAATGTGACCAGACAGCTTGACTTTTAGTTCCTGCGATTCCTGCTAGCCCCTCCTAAGCCCCAGGTGTTTCCTCGTTTTAGATACGTGCGCGCGAAGAATCCGCTACGATAAGAGAGCTCTGATGAGTGCATATGGAAATTAAGCACATTGAGACCTATCTGTCGTCCTTTTCTCAGAGTGATGATTTTAAATTTTGAAACGTCTTTGGTAATTGGGGTTTTCTCGTGCTTCCTTTGGCCCGTGCCAAAATATCAAACAACACAGATAAACGATCGTGCTCTGAGCAAGTTACTGAACGTGTAAACAAACCTAACAAAGGCGAAGCCTGGGATTTGGACCCAGAATGAGAAAAGGGTGGTGCTGCGCACAGGTTTTCCCAAGCACCTGTATTCTTACCTTGGAGGACTTTTGGACTCTGGGACGGGCAGACTGAGCAGGAGTTATCATTCAAAGCGGTGGGGTGGCTTCATTCCAGGGAGCTCTGAAAAATCTTTTTTTTTTTTTTTGAGAGAGAGAGGGACAGGGTGTGAGTGGGGCAGGGGCAGAGAGAGGGGGAGACGCAGAATCCGAAGCAGGCTCCAGGCTCTGAGCTGTCAGCACAGAGCCGACGCGGGGCTCGAACTTACAGACCATGAGATCATGACCTGGGCTGAAGTCGGACGTTCAACCGACTGAGCCACCCAGGTGCCCCTCGAGGGAGCTCTTATGAAAATGTTGTCTAGAAGTAATAATGCGATGACGAACGTGATGGACAATGAAGCGAAGGCAATGGAAGTAAAGACATTGTGCTCACGGGGTCACCAGGTGTCATATATCTTTAAATCTTTTTTTTATTTGTTTATTTTGAGAGAGAGAGAGCATGAGCACAAGTGGGGGAGGAGTAGAAAAAGGGAAGGAGAGAGAGAATCCCAAGCAGGCTCTACGCTGTCAGTGCAGAACCTGACACAGGGCTCGATCCCATGAACCGTGAGATCATGATCTGAGCCGAAATCAAGCATCAGATATTCAACCGACTGGGCCACCCAGGTCCCCCATGAAATTCATTTCTAAACATAAATTCATTACCTACGTGCAAGTCTGGGGGAAATGGGCATGTTATAGAGAAATGGTGGGAAAGAGGGGTAGCGTTTTAAACTGAGTCCAAATTCTAGAAAGTGATGAATGCCAAACTAGGGAATTGTGACTCGAATCCAGGGGTCTGCAAATGATGGCTCACAGGCCAGACGTAGCCCATTGCCTGTCTGGTAAATGGAGTTTTACCAGGACACAGACATGCCCATTTGTTCAGGTATTGTCTGTGGGTAGTTTTGTTTTGTTTTGTTTTGTTTCACTATAAGGGTAGAGCGGAGTCATTTCAACAGAGACCATATGATCCCTTCCAGAAAAATATGGATTCACTTGCTGATGGACAGTATTGAAGGTTCCAGAACAGAGAAGTGCTGTGCTCAGTCTGGCATGGGGGTGTAGGACGGGCTGGAACAGAGAGAGGTCCGAGTCATGAGACAGGATGTCACCGGAGCCCAAGTGAGAGTGGTTGCCATAAACATGGGGCGACAAGGACAGGTTCAAGAGCCATTCCAGGAAAAACGGAACCTACCACCTGGTTAGAGAAAAGCAGCACAGAAGACGGGACTCAAGGCTACCTTTGAGGCTCTGAGCTCCGGTTACTAGCTGCACATCTGCCACAGAACTGGAAGACCAGCGGCTGGCCCGGGGTGAGCGTCTGACTTTGGTTTTAGCTCTACATCCCTGGTCCCTCGGGTGGGGCAAGCGCCTGGGACGTTGCTGATGTGCGGCTGGAACGTGAGAGGTCTGTGATACAGCTCACGGCAATGCCACTGGTAAAGGTATGTTGCCATGAGCTAGGAGGGTTTTAACAGGTTGTGCGTGTCTGATGTGCACTGTGATATAAAGTGGCCCATGACAGCCCTCCAGAGAGGTGCGCCCTTCGTGATGTCACAGCAGTAACTTCCTGGTGGGATCGGCTGAGGGGCAGCCAGAGTGGGCTCCAAGGACCAAATGTGCCAGTTCTCCCCTGGTGTCCCCTCCCTCAGCGCATGTGGACATCAGGCACGGGGAGCACAGAAGGGACACACTGCCAGGCGCAGCAGTCCCTGTGCGTGGACTACAGACACTACGGGGTGCCCAGCCCGCTCACTGCTCACTCTACCACGGAGCATTGTGCACCTGGGGCTCTCATAGGTTCTCCAGTCCCTTCCGAGTTCCACCTGGATTCCGGCTGCTTCCGGTCAGATGTTACTGTTCTGTTTCTCCTCTCTGCTGGTGGAACAAGTCAAGTTCTTTCCGGCTTGGGCCACCCAGACTTGAGAAGGGATCTGTTCTTCCCACAGCGCCCTGGATTCTGACTCAGCAGTTTGTATGGATCTTCCCCAGAACTTTCCAGAACGTTCTTGGGCTCTTGGTGCTTGGGCTACTACTCTGGAGTTGCTAGTGCTTTGTTTTTTCATGAATTCTCTGCCTTCTGATGCTTCTTCAAACCTTCCCGAGTCCTGCTCCCCCCAAATGTGCTTTCACTCTCCTCTCCTTTGCCCCAGCAGCCCCTAATCACTTTGCATTGCCCTTGAACCCTATCTAGTTCTTACTGTCCCATTCATGGGCTACCTTGCTCCTCTTCTCCAGACGAACGTGAGCAAAAACGTACACAAATATCTGTAAGCGTTAGCACACCTAGAATCTACTTAAATGTTGGTTGGTCCCTGGATGGACAGAGGAGTGGGGAGTGACACTAATGATTGATCACTCAGTATTTCTGCGCCCGGGACGGATGCTGTAATCACAGGATCAACTTCAGAAAAGTTATTTTGTTAAGTATATTAAAGGTGGTGTTGCAATTCATTAAAATAATTGCCAAGCTTTTCGTCCCGATTAGTAAGTGTAAAGTTGATTACTATATCTTTTTCCTGTCACTCCTTTGTGACATACTCCTAAGATGGTTTGACAGCTGGCATGCTCTGGGGAGGCGACGGGCACAGCCTCATACCATTTCTTTAGGCAGACACGCAAGCTATCTTACCTCTGACCTTTGTTCGCTCACCCTTGACTCCTCCATCAAGTGGCAAGCCTAGGCATTCCTTGTCCTTGCTTCTGTTCACATCCATCCAAAACGCATTGACAAGTCAATTCTGTTGTTAAGAACAAACCAAGGTGACGGAATTGCTATAAAAAACGGATGAAACGAATTCTTTTCGCAACAAGAGGGTCCCAATCTGATTATTAACATCAAACAACCCCACTGTTTTAGGCTCGTGTTTCCAAGCAGCGTGCCTTATGAAAAGCCTTTTGTGTCCTAGGCTGACTATGCTCGCTTAATCTCAGATAGCTTTCAGCGAAAATTAATTTACTAAGATATGAAATATACAAACAAAAGTTAAAAAAAATGTGACTCCCCTACTGAGGCTCAAGTGAAAAATGCTTGCAAACTGTTTTTATACTTTCTTTTTTTCCCTTTAAAATTGACTTAAAATGCCAGTTCATTCTTTTGGAAAGATCACGATATGTTCTTTTAAAGACAAAGACTGGAGAGGAAAACGGACAATTTTAAAAAGCTTTCTCTATTCAATTTGATATGTTGGGCATGTAGGTACTTTATTTGGCTTTTGATTGTTATTTGGGAAATTAAAAACTAACAAATGAGGAAAAGTAAAAGCTATGTTGGGATGGTAACATAAATTTGCCTCTGATGTTGTATTTTTCTTTTTCTTTTAGTTTTTTAAATGTTTATTTATTTTTGAGAGAGAGAGAGAATGAGCAGGGGAGGGGCAAAGAGAGGGAGAAGGGGAGAGACAATCTGGAGCAGGCTCCAGGCTCTGAGCTGTCAGCACAGAGCCCCGACACGGGGCTCAAACCCCCAAACTGTGAGATCATGACCTGAGCCAAAGTCCGACGCCCGACCGACTGAGCCACGGTTGTACAGTAAGCACCAAAGTTGTTTCTCCTTTTAAAGGGAGAAACTCAATAACCTCAAGAATGGTACAGGTGGACAAATGTAATAGCTCTAGCTGCTGGATCTTGAGTCGTTTGCCCCTGGTTAGTACTCTAGTAACAATAATTCGTTTATGAGTCATTACACTAAAGGGATTTCCAAATGGTGGTCATGAAAATCACGAAGAGCCGGCAATTTTTGTCCGGCTCACCTGAGCCCAACAGCCGGCACCCGTAGTGGCCCACCCGGTTGGCACCTGTGCCCCTCCCCCACCCGACACGCTGGAGACAGCGCCCCGGGGCCGCCCGCGCCCTCCTCCCCGGGGGGGGGGGGGGGGGGGGGCTTCCTCCCGCGGCCGCACCCTCAGGCACAGGCACAGGCACCTGCAGAGCCTCGTCCAGCCGGGTCCTGGGACCCTGGGACTTCTGCTGGGCGCCCGACGCGCGTGCGCAGGCGCCCAACCTTCCGCAGCCCCGCCGGCCCTGCCCGCTGTCCGGGCCGGCGGGAATGGAAGAGCCGGGGGCCACGCACGCTCTGGTCTCCCGGAGCCCCGCCCCTCACCAGACGCGGTCGGGGCGGGACCTCGGGGCCCTCCGGGCGGCGGAGGGAGTGGGGCGGGGCCAGAGCGAAGGGCTGGGCGGAGCACGCGCCAAGGTGGAGGGCGCGGCGTGGCGCGCGGCGAGGGGGGCGGGGCGTAGGGCGGGGCGAAGGCCGTTAGGGGCGGGGCCTGCGCTGAGGGTCTCGCGGCTGGCGGCCGGCGCCGCGCGCTGTGGAGAGGCGGCGGTGCGAGGGCAGGGCGGGCGCGAAGAGCCGCGGGGCGCGGCGGCTGAGGTGAAAGCCGCGGTCGCGCCCCGGCCGGTCTGGCCCGGGCGCGTGGGGCCGGGGACGCAGGGCACTCCTTGGGACCCCGAGCGCGCGGACCGGCGCGGTCTGTGAGGGGCGCGCGCGCGAGGGGCCTGCGGCGCGCGGGGCGAGTCGGGGTTCGAGTCGCGCGGCTCTCATTTCCTTTGCTTCCCCCTGCGTGCGGGGCGCGGCCTTCCGAAGCGGGGTTCGCGAAGCCAGCTGGCCGGAAGCGCTGTGGTCGCGGCGAGGGGACTCCGCGGCCGCGTGTCACGGAGGGTGGCCGGCGGCGGGGCGGGGGTGCGGCGGACCGCGGCGGCGGCACCACTTACGTTGGCCCCGGGGCTCGCTGGTCGGCGCCGTGCACCTGTGCCCCGCAGCCGAGCCGAGAGGCGCTGTGGGGACGCGGCCGGGCGAGCTGAGCGCGGCGCCGGCGTCGCGGAGCCGACGAGGGACGCCGAGGGCGGGCGGGGACGCGGGCAGGGCGGCGGGAGCAGTGTTCTCTGGAGACCGGCAGGATGTGTGGAGCCCGTCTCGGGAAGAACCGGGGGGCTGTGGGGCTCCTCAGGGGGCCGGGGTCGCGTCGGGGGGACTGAGCGGTTTTGGGGGGCGTGGTCTGGCAGAGGCCGGATGAGCTGGACGTTCCAGGGCCGCACCTCCGCGTTGGGAGGGAACTCCGTGCGTGTGACCGAGCGAAGTGTTGAAGGAGTTCTCTGTGGTGTGGAGAGGGGAGGGAGGGGGAGGCAAAGGTGGAGGTAGGGAGGAGTAAGGAGGTCAGGGGGATGGAGGAGGGCGGGGGAGGGCAGGGGAGGCAGAGAGGGGTACGGAGGTCAGGGAGGTCAGGGTCGTGGCGCAGGGCAGGGCGTGGGCGGGATGAGGGAGGCAGAGAGGGGTAAGGAGGTCAGGGGGAGGCAAAGGTGGAGGTAGGGAGGAGTAAGGAGGTCAGGGGGATGGAGGAGAGCGGAGGAGGGAGGGGGAGGCAGAGAGGGGTACGGAGGTCGGGGGGAGGCAAAGGTGGAGGTAGGGAGGAGTAAGGAGGTCAGGGGGATGGAGGAGGGAGGGGGAGGCAGAGAGGGGTACGGAGGTCAGGGAGGTCAGGGTCGTGGCGCAGGGCAGGGCGTGGGCGGGGTGGGGGAGGCAGAGAGGGGTAAGGAGGTCAGGGGGAGGCAAAGGTGGAGGTAGGGAGGAGTAAGGAGGTCAGGGGGATGGAGGAGGGCGGAGGAGGGAGGGGGAGGCAGAGAGGGGTACGGAGGTCAGGGAGGTCAGGGTCGTGGCGCAGGGCAGGGCGTGGGCGGGGTGGGGGAGGCAGAGAGGGGTAAGGAGGTCAGGGGGAGGCAAAGGTGGAGGTAGGGAGGAGTAAGGAGGTCAGGGGAGGGAGGGGGAGGCAAAGGTGGAGGTAGGGAGGAGTAAGGAGGTCAGGGGGATGGAGGAGGGCGGGGGAGGCAGAGAGGGGTACGGAGGTCAGGGAGGTCAGGGTCGTGGCGCAGGGCAGGGCGTGGGCGGGGTGGGGGAGGCAGAGAGGGGTAAGGAGGTCAGGGGGAGGCAAAGGTGGAGGTAGGGAGGAGTAAGGAGGTCAGGGGAGGGAGGGGTAGGCAGAGAGGGGTACGGAGGTCAGGGGGGCGGCGGAAGCCAGCGGATTCAGGAGGCAGTTGGGAGAATGCGCAGGGCCTGCCCGGGCGGTTTGGGATCAGTGCCTCGAAGGACAGGGTTTGGTGGCGCCCGAGTCTCAGTCTGGGGCCGGCTCCACCGCACCGCCCCTGGCACCCAGGCTTCCCGAGTAACACACCTCTTCTGGGCTCGGAGAAAAAAGTCAGCGGGGTGTGTGGCAAGGGCCCGTCCCCCCCTCTGCTCCTGACTGTCATCCTAGGCCTCAAATCCGCTGACTCTGGCCTGCTCAGAATTGGGGACGATGGCCTCAAATTCAGAGGGTTGGTAGGGTTTGTCCTGAGGGTCCGGCTGTGAGCCAGACGCCTTGGAGCCAGCAGTGGGGCCCAGGGCCCAGCCATGCCCTCACCAGGCCTGAAACAAGGGGCCGGAGGGAGGTTGCCTTTTATTTTTCCTAGTTGCTTTTGTTTATTTATTGTTAATTTTTAAATGTTTATTTTTGAGGGAGACACAGAGCATGAGTGGGGGAGGGGCAGAGAGAGAGGGAGACAGACTGGGAAGCAGGCTCCAGGCTCTGAGCTGTCAGCCCGACGCGGGGCTCGAACTCACGAACTGCGAGATCATGACCCGAGCCGAAGTCAGAGTCTCAACCGACTGAGCCCCCCAGGCACCCTGATGATTTTGTTTTTAGAAATCATCTTTCACTGACCGAGTTTGCGTTTTTATTTTTTTAAAGTAATCTCTATACCCAACATGGGGCTTGAGCTCACAACGCCAAGACCAGGATTCGCATGTTCTACTGCCTGAACCAGCCAGGCGCCCCAGAAGGTTGCCCTTTGAAAGTGGGAGGCGGGCCCAGAGCTCAGGAAGGGGAATTTGGGAGATGCGGGGTAGGGCAGCCCGAGATTGTCATGCTGTGTATGATGTCCGTAGCGTAGAGCCAGCTCGGAGCAGGCGCTCCACAGCTGTGCCCCGTGGCATTGCCACCGTGTTCCCTCTACCCTTGCCAGGGATCTGGATCCGTTGCCCTGAGGCTGTACACATCCAGTCCTGCATCTGACCCTCTGTTTTCACTGCTGCTCTGAGGCTCCTGGGTGAGGGACCAGCTCCCAGCCCTGCCCGTCCCGATGCAGGGCCTGTGGCAGATCAGACACAACCTGCACGTGTTGAGTAAATAAGTGAAATTGAATACATCTCTCAGTTTGGTGCAGCTGACAAAGGTTGCTACACTGACACCTCTTACAGTACAGTGAGTGATGACCCTGAGGGAGGGGCCACCATCCGATATTTTGATATCATCCATTTGATATTGAGTGCTTTTTATGTGCAAGGTAGCCTTGAAATACACTCATGAAAATCTCTGAGGTGCCATCCTTCCCTCATGGAGCTTCCCATCTAGAGATGCGGGTAAAACACTACCTCTCCCACACACAGTGTAACCAGATTTGAGGTATTTACCAACAGAGTTTGCTGTATTTCCAAAAGTAGGATTTATGCTAATAAATATTTAAGTCTGCAAGTGTCCCATTGAATCATCTTTACCTGAAACTCTAAACTTGCAGGGTGCTCAAAAATTGCTAAATTTACATGTTTTGGGGAAGTGAAAGTTAAAAATTACAACCTAACTATATCATTCAAAACTGTAAAAGGACTTTTTGAAACCTGTTTTTTACAGGTTTGATCTGTACTGACTTACGTATCACTGTTAAAATAGAAACTTTTCCCAAAGACTGAATAAAATATCTGAGGCTTTCCTAGACGATTTTTAAAAATCTTGGCACTTTTCATGGTTTTTTCAGTTATTTAATTTATGCATTCAAGTTATGTTTTCTAAAATGTAGGTAAAAGAATGGCCAACTCCTTTGCATCAAAGACCTTCACGGCACTTGCAGATCTGTATCCAAATATGGCTAACCTGGTAGGTTTTAAGATCTAGTGGTTTGGGTCTCTAATGAAACTATTTGGTAACATTATATCCCATCAACATTATTGACTTGACACATGCTTATATAATTGACAAGATACTCACTGCATCAGTACCATTATTAGATATTAGGTACCCCGAAACCGCTTTGAATTTATGTCAGCGACATGAAAATTAGTCTCTCTTTTGGTCAGAGGGTAGGACATTGTAGGTATGATTAGCAATGGTTCAAAATAATCAAGTTTAGTTGTATTGTTTTAGTTAAATATTTACTAACAGCTCCAATTTAGCATAATAAAATTAAAACATTTTTACTCAGCAAGATCTATTCTCTGACCAAACTGTACTAAGTTATACATTTAAATACTTATCAATAGGCTCCTTTTATGACCTAAAGGTACACGACAGATATAGTTGTGAAATATTACGTGAAAATTAATTTTTTACTGAAGGGCTGCAGGGGGAGTCCATCATTTCAAATATACGAAGACTTATTTAGTCAAACAAAATCTAGATGGAATCCTATTATCGTAAGGTAGTCACACCCCCTTACCTTCCCTGCCTTAGCAAATCTGTTGTTTATATCTGGCATTTACAAACCCGGTTTCTTAAAATGGGATTAAATTTACTTGTAACTGTAATAATGTGTAATGAGAAGTTTGTTAATGTTAAAAAATAATTGTTGCTGTTATAGTGTTTCTTGAAAGGTAAGCTATTTGTTAATTTCCTCATCGGTTAGAAAGTTGTACTCGATATTTCCATTAGGTGTATTTTTACAACACAATTTGGTGAGATTTGCATGCATATGGAATTTAAGAAATAGCAGTGTGTCTAAATGTAGTGAGACTAGTTAATAGCTCAGCTAGAATGTGGTAGTCTTGAAAGTTTGAACATATTTTAAATGTAACAGATTATTGCAGGGTTAAAATCAGCTGCTAGAATTAGTAATTAAGTTTAGATTTATCTTTTCAGGAAAACATTTTTTATTTCTTAAAGTACTTTTTCAATTTTTCTTTGGTAGTCACTAAAGAGAACGTTAAAATGTTTAGGGAGATGTTAATATCTTTAAGGTTAAGATCTAGGACTTCAGAGCATAGATTTATTAGCATTAATATACAAGTTTTGTTACAATCAAATTTATATTACCGTTTAGCATGTTTGGATTACAAAGCTAAGCAATTTTATGTGGCTTGTTAGAAAGTCCTATATTAAGGACAGCTTTGAAGACCGTGGCAAATAAAACTGTATATACATGTGTTTTGAATGAATTCAGTAAGAATGGATAGCAATGGGCAGTGACTGCGCTCCACCTAGTGATTGAAAGTAAAGTAGAAACTTGCTAAGTATTAAATGATTATATTTGCAGTGGCAGTTAACTGTCTTATTGCTTCGTACTATTCCTCGTGGAATTGAACATTTATGAAGTTCTTTTAGATGTTTGTCTGGAGTAAATATATTTAAATGGCTCCTAGTCAAAAATGTTTGTTAGAGCCAGTAAAATATAACAAGTCCATGAAATTAAATTTACCATCTACATCTGTGTTTAATATTTGTCTTCTATAACCCTTTTGTTTTTCAGAAAATAATTGGTATAGTTATTGGGAAAACAGATGTCAAAGGCTTTCCAGACAGAAAAAGCTGAGTTCTGGTTGACTCTTTGCTTCATTTTTCATCAAGTGTGGCTTATGACTGCAACAAAGTATATTTAAGTTATTGAACCTCTCGTGCCCATTGAACTCCTTGAGGGCAATGGCCATGCTCTCTATTGTATGGTAAAGTACTTGATTTAAGGCCATATGTGGAAGGACGTTAAAATCATTTTTAATGACATGTACAGCTGTGTGGCCATAGTAAGGACGCTACCTTAACGATCACTCTCAGCCTCAGAGGTGCACATACACAGGTACAGCTAAGACAGAACATGACAAAGGACAGGGGTTTTGAGCACGGATGTGTCATGATAGAGTCGTGTTGAGGGAGAGAAGTCCAGCAGCACATCTGCGTGTTTATTCAACCAGACCACCCAGTAGAAAAAATCCATTTTTTGTATGCGGAAAATACAGTTACCTTTGGTTTTAGTGGTTCTCACTGAGTTGTTTGACCTGTGTAAAGCTTTTAGGACTATGAAAACATAATCCAAGACTAGAATTAGATTTTCAAAATCAACTCGTTTTCAAACTATTGTAGGTGACACAGAACAATACCATATAAAACGCCAAAACTAGCGACGCATTACTGTTAGCTTTTCAAACATCAGTGCTGCGTGTTAAAGGTTGCAGTCTGAGTGCTTCTGGACCGCTGGAGGGAGGTCAGAGCTCTCATTAGACAGAAATTTTGTTTGAATCACCTGAGTAATTATGCCTATCTTTTTTTGACTCATGGTAGCTTTCTTTTATTTCATGGAATTAAAAAAAATTTTTTTTAACGTTTATTTTTGAGACAGGGAGAGAGACAGAGCGTGAGTGGGGGAGGGACAGAGAAAGAGGGAGACACAGAATCGGAAGCAGGCTCCAGGCTCCAAGCGCTCAGCTCAGAGCCCGAGGAGGGGCTCGAACTCGCAGACTGTGAGATCATGACCTGAGCCGAAGTCAGACGCTCAACCGACTGAGCCACTCAGGCACCCGTATTTCATGCGGTATTCCTAAGTTTGATGTAAATAATGAAGATGTCATCTTGCACCCATGCTTGCTTACACCTTCACTTATTTCATCATGATTAATTAGATAGAATTATCATTTGAATAGTTTGAGCAAATCCATATATCTGTTTTCTAAGCTCTAAAAGGAATAACTTAAAATACATGAATTAGAAAAATGTCAGTATTTAAACATTTGCTAAAATCACAACAGTGAAATACAATTTTTACCTATCAGACTGTGAGGGTAGAGAGCTGTTCCTGTGGTGTTTGACTACTTTTTATGTGTATATGCACAAAACTCCTTTTGGAGACAAGGCGTGCTTACTGACTTTAAGGAAACATTACACATGTATTAATATGTTTTCAATAAAAATTCAAGCAGTTACAGAAGGTTATATAGTTGAAAAATGAACTTTTTAATTCAGCCCCCAGCTCTTCTGAACCTAGTCTCCTTCCCGAAGGTAAACGCTAATAACAATTTGGTAGATACCTGTAATTTATACATGTATGTTAGGTTGTATTTAAAAACATTTTTTTAATGTTTATTTTTTTTGGGGGGGGTGGGTGTTGGGCAGAGAGAGAGGGAGACAGAATCTGAAGCAGGCTCCAGGCTCCAAATTGTCAGCACACGGCTTGACATGGGGCTGGAACTCAACGAACCAACCATGAGACTGTGACCTGAGCCAAAGTCAGTTGCTTAACTGACTGAGCCACCCAGGTGCCCCACTTTTTAAAAAAAAATTAAAAAAAAATTGTTTTAGTGACAGTGAGTTTAGGAGAGGGACAGAGAGAAAATCCTAGGCAGGTTCCACAGCCTGACGCACGGGGCTCTATCCCACAACCCTGGGATCTTGACCTGAGCCAAAATCAAGAATTGGTTACTCTACCCTCCGGAGCCACCCAGGCATCCCATGGTTGTATTGCTTTTTTAATCAGCAAAAAAGCAGGGAAGAAATTTTATTTCAGGGGGAAAAGATGTTCCTGCTGACCCCTAGTGGCGCATTTGGTAGCACACATTTATTTATTTGAAGTAATTTAGATCTGAATTACGACTTAGTTTAAAATAATATCAGTAAGAGAGAAATTGCAGAACCTAAGCTACTATCTGTGTGGTTCAAGCCTATGTGTCATTTCCCTCGAAATCCACAGATAACTGGGGAAAGAGAACAGAGGGGTCAGTCGTGAGGGGAGTTACCGACTGGCAGCTTTGAGATTCATACAGGCATAACATCGTAGAATTTGTATCTGAAATAATATTTTTACCATGTGTTTGAGTATGTTTGTTATCATAATAGGCCTGTTTATTCAAACTTAAGAGTTTTCATTTGAAACATGAAAGCATTGGTTTCCCTTAGATGTTGGATCCGAGAGGTACACTTTCAGTTTTACCATTCGGGACTCACCAGCCCATTTTGTAAATGCAGCGTCCTGGGGCAGCGAAGGCTATATCAGATCTCTTTCTGACAGCTTTAGGATTGGAGAGTGTGGTAAGTGGGCATTGGTTCTTAAACTGTTTCTGTTAGACTATTATTCCTGTGATGTATTTGAGGGAGTCAAAATAAAACACGGTTCCTAATTCTCAAGAACCTTATCAGAAGGAAGGCGTGCAGCTTTTCATTGCTTGAAATCCATTAATGTGATACTCCCGTATTTTTACCAGGTAGCTTTACGATCTTTGGTTTCTTTCCTTTTTGAGTTTGCATCAATACCTGTTGTAGCGATAGCCATTTGTCTTTCCGCAAACATGATAAGGCTGCCAGGTAGCTTTTGATAAAACATAATGTTTGAATTTTAATGGGACTTTAAGAAGCTTTGCTTTCAGATTCAAATACCAAGTCTTTGGTATCCTTTGCCCATCCCAGGATCCCTCTGATGGGACAGAGTACTGTACTAAAAAACAAGGACTCTGGAAACAGATCTGGGTTCAAATCCTGGTTCCAACCCTTATTTACATCATGGCTTTGAGGAAATTTCTTAACCTTGTTGAGCCTCAACTATGCATTAGTGCCCTGTAGATTCTCGCGAGTGTTAAATGAGGTTGTGCGCCTGGTGTCAGTGCAGAACTTTGTCATCCGGTGGGTGGCAGCTCCAGCCTCGTGCGGGAGACAACACGTACACCAGCCCTCTTTCGTGGTAGGAAAAAAAGGGGAAGAGTAGCGCACATAATTGAACTATTCCTCTCCAGCGCTGCGGCATCCAGCAGGGTACTACGTGTTCCTGTGGCTTAGCACCTACTCGTACACTTATTCCCTTGTCTTGTGAGCTGGCAGCGTTGTTTGTAGTGTCTCTGTAACTGAGTGATAACATGTGGACTCTGAAGGCAGAAAACTGTGCAAACTTCACAGGGCCCAGGACAGTGAGAAACATTTCTTGGATGAATGCCAGTACGTTAGTTATGTGGAGCTCAAGATATATTTTGGTTTTAAACCATATGTGGATGGTGTGAGGGTGAACGAGATAAGGGATTCTGAAAGCATTAAGGATGACGATAATGATTAAGTAGGATCTCAGTGTGGTGGAGTGAAAAGATTACAAATTTTGGATCTACTACTTTCTAGATATAAAACCTAAGAAAGTTATTTAACCTCTGTGACTTCTTTATTTGTAAAAAGGGATCATCATGGAGTGGTTGCGTGAGGAATTCGCAAAACGGCACAGAGAGGTCTCGTGTAGACCATAATGAGGAAACAGAAGCCCTAAAATGTTAAGTCATAAAGCTGATGTGATGAGTTGTGGAACTGAAATCAGGAGGTGGATTTTGTATCGCTCTTTCTGCCCCGAGGCTCTCATTTCCCAAGGCGACAGTGAATGGGGTGAAGTTCACTTAAAGTATAGGATTTATGGAAGGGCCAGTCATGACCAGATCACATGTTGAGTGTGACTAGTCAACAAAGCAACGTTAATGCAGGTCATCAGTTGGGATTGAAACCCAAAACATAAGAAATGTCATCTGGGATCAAACCGAAGGTCAAACCCTGGGCTTCTGTGCCTCACCGTGCCGTAAGAAAAGGACCGTGAAGGATGTGTAACACTGACTCAGAAGTTAGAAATAACATTATAATGTTCATTGTTAGGAACACCTGTTCTTTATTTATCTAGTTACTCTTCTGTGATAGTATCTTTTCCTCCTCTTGTAGTGATCATTGAAAATCCTCTCATCCAACGAAAGGAATTAGAAAGAGAAGAAAAATTCAGCCCGGCAACTCCTGGGTAAATATTCCAGCACAGAGTCAACACCTTTGTGCGAGAGTGACCGTCGCTGTTAAGTGCCTGTGCGTCAGGTTAGCAGAGGGCTTACTGAGGGTAGAGGCTTCAGCCTGAAAATTAGAAGTTTAGTTCTTCCTCACAGTATTTACCTTTGATTGTGAAGTAATGGACGTTGATACAGGAGTACATGAAAACTGGCTTTGTTACTTTTATTCTCGTGCTTAGATTTAGACAAATTTGACTCTAGTCACATTAAAGCTGAGCAACAGGAAGGACAGCTAAATCTTGTAAGTCCTGGATATGTGTCCTAGCAAAAAGGTACGACTCTGGCTACATGCCTTACTCTCTTAGTTCGTGTTCTCTGGAAGCAGAGCCAGGAGGAGCTTTTGTGTGCAGGTGGTGGCTGTCAGGGGCCGCCTGTAACAATAGGGTCAGGGTAGAGCAGAGAGGCGGCTCGACCGGAGCCAGGAGGGAGCTCTGGAACGTGAGTGGCACCCCTGAAGGAAAGGCAGTGGGCTTCGGGCCCTGTGTTCGCAGGCCACTGGCGGCGTTCCATTCCCCGCTGCTGGCATTTCTGATGGAGGACGGTTCTCCAGAGAAAGGTGAGGCTGGTACAGGGCTGTCAGTGGGACAGGGTCCCACTACACACATACCCTCCCCCCTTCCATTCTGTCCTCGTCATATACCAGACCCCAGTTCTCGTTTCTGTGCAGCCACACAGATCTCTTTCCACTTTCTGAACACACTGGGCTCCGTGCACCGACACCACATGCATTTCACTTCCCTCTGCACAGAGCAGTCTCCTCTCATCTGCTTTGGACGTTTGCTCCTTCTCCTCAGTGAAGTGCCCACTTGAACGCCACCTCCTTAGGCCTTCTCCATTTACTTTGTGTTAGCGGCCCTGCCAGTCCCTCGCTGGGACCTCGCCCTTTGCCCTTATCATCATAACCTGCGATCTGAAATGATTTCATTGCTGTCTGTCCCCCACTCATACCTGTGAGCTCCATGAGATCAAAGGTCTTGTCCGTCTTCTTACCACTGTATTCCCTCTGCCTAGACTGGGGTTTGGCACATAATAGCTCTCGGTTATGGAATGAACAGATGAATGGATGGAGGGAGGGTCAGGAGGAAGAGCATTTTTGGTAGAGGGAACAAGCATGAAACCTCCTGGCATTTTCCAGAACAATTAATAGTAGGTTGAAGCATAGGAAACTGTTGCTATTTGACTATATTTGGTCTAAAAACTAGTGCGGGTGCAGGTGTACGTGTCACTCTCAGCATCTAGTATCTGCTGTGGCTGGAATACAGGGCAAGGGCAGGGAGCAGTGGGAGGGCAAGCTGGAGAGAAGAGCAGAGAAACCTCACAGGCAGCTCTGCCTGCCTGCCTACCAACTTCATTCTCTGGCGATGGCTAGCCCAGAAGGTCTTTGAGCTGGGAAAGAATATGTTCATATTTGTGGTCGAGGAACATCACTTCAGCTACCTGAGCGGGGAAGGAAGCTTAGGAGACAAGGCAGTAGTTGGGGCGAGAAGTGATAAGATAAAACCCTGCAGAAGTAGGGGGGGTGTGGGAAGAGGGCCTGGGTTAGAGGGCTGGACAGAGGCTCCCGGAAGGGACTTGGGAGTTGATTGGCTGCACGGGGAGCGCACCTCGATTCAAGTTCAGTATGTAGATGTTGGGCATCTATTCCACAGAGAGCATCATTGGAGGAAGTCTATGCACGGTCCTGATGCAGGCAGGGCAGGGGGTGTCAAGAGATGGCAATGATGGGACACCCCCACCCTGACATTTCACAGTACTTTTATGCCCCTGTTTCACAGAGAACAAAACAGAAGCTCAGAGTTTTGGGCAAGGTCAGAAACTCGTATGCTTACAACTCGGGCACGGATTGGTCATCAGAACATTTTCTTAATGAAAATACATTTTAGACAAAAAATACCGTACAACATTTTTCACTGTTTCTGAGGGTATAAATTGTCTTGATATAGTCTAAGTCACAAGCAAAAAGATAATTTAATGTGAACCTGGAAATATTTTTCTACTAGAAAGTCACTTGATATTAACTATTTGTGTGTTTACAATTTAGCAACTGTAAACTATTGCTCAGTGAGAATCACTCCACCGTAAAAGTTTGTTCCAGTTATGAAGTGGACACCAAGCTCCTTGCTCTGATATACTTACCTATTAAAGAGTCTCGTGATTACTATTCACTGGGTGATATTGTTGCAAATGGACACAGTCTGGATGGAAAGATTATTAACGTGCTTGCAGCTGTGAGGTCGGTGAGTTAAAGCCTCAACAAAGCCAACCTCTCTTTGGCAGGGAGTCCTATCACTGCATTTCTGTTTGGAAAGTATTAACCAGTTGGAGTAAATTTTCTTGATCCATAGTTACTTGAATTCAGAAAATGGTACCAGTTCTCATCAACATCAAAGTAGCATTTTATCTGTGAGTGAGTAGCAAGAGAAAATCATATTTGAGTGTGAAAGGCAGCACACTCATAAGTGATCTACTAACTGTACAAGAGCTTTTCATACTTGGGTTAAATAAAGACACGAATGGAAAGGGTAAATTCATTGACTTGAAGATCTGTAGGAAGTCTCCTGAAGGAGTGGAAGTTGGAAAACTCATGTCGTCCATTCGTGTGTGTGCTCGTGATATCCTCAGATGGGGGTGAGAATATCCACTGTGTGGCCGGTCTGTGACCTAATGCAGGCATCGTGGGGTGCTGCGGAGCCCCTCACCAATGGCACATCATCATCTCTCTCTCATAGTTGCTGCAGTGAGTTTCAAACTGTTGGTCAAACTAGTCACTTGGCAGGCATTTAGAGAGAGATCTCAAAAGTAAGGTTTCAGGGCCCCTGGGTGGCTCAGTGAGTTAAGCATCTGACTCTTGATCTCAGCTCAGGTCATAATCTCAGGGTCATGAGTTTAAGCTACTCTGTGCTGGGTGTGAAGCCTACCAAAAAAAAAAAAAAAAGTTTCACTAAAAAAAGCTCATGAAGAAGATGAAAGGAGCAAGACCAATTCCTCAGTATATATAGTGATGAGAGTCAAAGACCATACATATATATATATATGTATATATGTATATATATATATGTATATGTATATATATGAAATAGCCTTGGGTATTGAAGATAATGTAGATAATGTTGTAAGTAATTGCTCATTGCTTTTCTGTATTAAATGACAGGGTTGATTCTCCCTGTTGACAGACCTGTGATGGTGAAGCCATGTCTGCTTTGCTGTCCACCTTAGCCCCAGCCTAGCACAGTGCCTGCCACATAGTGAGCCCTCGATATAATTCCGATCAGAGGAATAAATACCCTATATGAAAATATTGAAAAACAGAAGCAGTGCCTTGGTGGCTCAGTTGGTTGAGCATCCGACTTTGGCTCAGGTCATGATCTCACAGCTCCTGAGTTCAAGCCCCGCATCACGCTCTGTGCTGACAGCTCAGAGCCTGGAGCCTGCTTTCAATTCTGTCTCCCTCTCCCTGCCCCTGCCCCTGCCCCACTCATGCTCTGTCTCTCTCTCTCAAAAACAAACATTTAAAAAATTTTTTTAAATTGGAGAGATCCCTTTCTGGGCAATTTATCTTGTTAAAAAATTTTTTTTCAATGTTTACTTATTTTTGAGAGAGAGAGAGAGAGAGACAGAGAGAGGGAGACACAGAATCTGAAGCAGGCTCCAGGCTTCGAGCTGTCAGCACAGAGCCCAACACAGGGCTTGAACTTATGAACCCTGAGATCATGACCTGAGCCTAAGTCAGACCTTTAACGAATTGAGCCACCCAGGCGCCCTGGGCAATTTTAGCTTCTTAGGTAAAGGCGAAATATGATCTCAATTTCCCTGCAATTCCATATAATGCCATTATATTACAACATAGTAAGAATTCTCTAAAACTCAGTATCGAGTATAAACAGAAGCCTGCAACAGCTTTTCCTGCTTAACCCCCGTGGGTCTGGTACCCTCTTTTCTAGGATGATGTTACCTCTTTGTTTTCCCATTCTTTCTTCTGCCATTTTGCTTCCATCCCTCTTTCATTTCCTTTTCTTCACATTTTTGTTTAACCCTTTCTCTCTTCTTTCTTACCTCTTTCTCTTCACTTTAGAGGCCTTTTCCTGTAATTCTCTCGTGTGCTGTGGTACGGCAGACCTCTGTCCTCCTCGGGCTGTCCTTTCCTCCGACTTTCCTTCTAGATCCTGCTCTATTGCTGGCAGCTGTGTCTTTCCTCAGCTCCTTCCCCTGGAGCTCAGCCCTGCCAGGAGATGCAGTGGTGACAGTAGCTTAAGGAGCAGCCGGCTGACCGCCCATGCTTGGGCCACTGCTGTGCGGCTGTCAGAGGGGCCGCTCTTAAATTTGAGAACTCCCTGGGGGGACAGAAGGGCCCCTGAGCTTACCTCCACTTCCGTGATCTTCTTATCCGCAATGTGGGTCAAACGAGATGGGGGTCAAAGTGCCCTCCCATACGTCCCTCATTTGGTCCTCACCACCTTATCCCTATGGAGGCGGCGAGGAAGGCATTGATACCATACCTGTACTAGCAAGAAGAGGTTGCTGAGGCCTTGGAAGACTGAGCTCATTCAGTCACTTATACTCCATGCCAGGCTCTGAGCCAAGCCACGGGGATCACAGGGTGTTGAAAATATACTTTCTATCCTCAGTGAGTCCACCTAGATGCCACCCAGGGGCTTGTCTTGGAGCATGGTTTTTGACATGTTGAAAACATCCCATAGTCTTAAAGCACATATTTCTGTATCTCTCTTTAATCAAAGTGTGTAACTTACAACTTCAGCTAAATATACCTAGTTTAGATAAAAGATGTTAAAAAAAAATTTTTTAATGTTTGCTTATTTTTGAGAGCGGGGGGAGAGGGAGGGGCAGAGAGCGGGAGACTCAGAATCTGAAGCAGGCTCCAGGCTCTGAGCTGTCAGCACAGAGCCTGATGTGGGGCTCAAACTCCCGAACGGTGAGATCATGACCTGAACCGAAGCCAGACGTTTAACTGACTGAGCCACCCAGGCACCCCAGAAGATGCTTTCTAAAAATGTGTGTGTGTGTGTGTGTGTGTGTGTGTGTGTGTGTGTGTGAGAGAGAGAGAGAGAGAGAGAGAGACAGAGAGAGAGAATCCCAAGCAGGCTGTACTGAGCCATTCAGATGACCCTTAGATAGAAGATTCTTTTAAAATCACCAAATATAGGGGCGCCTGGGTGGTGCAGTCAGTTAAGCGTCCGACTTCAGCCAGGTCATGATCTCGCGGTCCGTGAGTTCAAGCCCCGCGTCAGGCTCTGGGCTGATGGCTCGGAGCCTGGAGCCTGTTTCCGATGCTGTGTCTCCCTCTCTCTCTGCCCCTCCCCTGTTCATGCTCTGTTTCTCTCTGTCCCAAAAATAAATAAAAAACGTTGAAAAAAAATTAAAAAAAAATTTAAAATCACCAAATACATAGTAGCGATTCTTTCTATTTTGATATTTTAATTTGATATTTGAAAGATAAAGATTTGAGTACTTCCATTAACAAACATTTAAGTACCTCTACAACTATAGGTGAAGAGTAATTATTTCCTTCAATTCCTAAGGTTGGAGAACCAAAATACTTTACAACTTCAGACCGAAGAAAAGGCCAGAGGTGTGAGGTGAAACTCTATGATGAGACGGAGTCTTCTTTTACAATGACATGGTAACCTCCCACATCTGTTCCAAACTGAAATCCCTGCTGTTGTCACCAAGACAGAATGCTTTTGTTTCACCAAAAAGATGATGGATTTCATAGTAGGAGAGGGGTAATGACTGGAGAGAAATAATTATTGGAGACTTTGCTCTTGTACGTTGACTTGTTACACTCTGTGCTGTAAGATTAACTTAAAATGAGATCTTTAGGCAGCACGGGATTGTTTAGATGGACTCCACTGTGACTGGTTCATTCTTGTTCTCAGCTTTATAACAAACAATGATTTATTTGGTCCCATTGGTAATAAACCAGCCAGATTTTCCCTGATTGCCTGGGTAGCGTCCTGGAGTCAGGCTGTGGGAAGATGGTAGAAAAGCAAGTGTTGTCCCAGGCTGCACCTGGGGCACCATAGGGCAGGACGTGGCATTGTCTAGACTCCAGAAGCCAGGGCACCAAAAAAAAAACAAAAAAACAAAAAAACAAAAAACAAAAAAAAAACACATTAATGTGAAACAGGCCTTCAACCCATCAGGTCCCCTGAACAGTTTATCCAATGTGGGAGCCCTCTCTTAATGGTCTGACAGAGAGACTTTAAAGGCTTTCAATTTGTAGTCACTCAGTTCTAACTCGCCTGGAGTGACCTAAGTAGTGGGCAAAGATGGAATTGATGGGGCAGAAGTTGTTAAAGATGAATAGAATCAAAGGGATGATTTATCACGCAGTTGTTAAATGCTTTGTGAAATAGACCGTGTATCCTGCAAAATGCAGGAGAAGCCAGCATCCTTAACTTGTGCCTTGATAACTTGGGGAATCGTTAACTCCAGCCATTAGGACATTCTTTTTTTTTGGTAATTAAAGTGGTCACTGCCAGTTTTCCCTAATGTATTTGACTTTTGCTTCTTTTTAAAAATATGCAGTTGGGATAATGAATCTATTCTAGTTGCACAGAGCTGGATGCCACGAGAAACAGGTATGATACTGTGATGATTGTGTTCACTGTTTGTCATTTTTTATACCCCCACACACACATAATAATTTTAAAATGGCTTTTTCCCCCTAAACAGTAATATTTGCCTCAGATGTAAGAATAAGTTTTGACAAATTTCGGAACTGCATGACAGCAACAGTAATCTCAAAAACCATTATTACAACTAATCCAGGTAAAAGGCTATCTGAAATTTCTTATCCCTTTGGAAATGTCTTTCTGACACATTTCAGTATTTGTGCAGTATATTTAAGAATGAAAACAATGCTTGGATTTCATTTGAATTAAAAGTGAAAACTGCTTTATCTGCTTTACATTGATATTTCTTAAATTTGCAGCAAGCTATCTCTTTGCTGTCTTTACTAAAGAAATGTGAAAAACTAGATTCATTTTTAGAGTATCATCCCTTGTAATGATTTCTGAGAGATCAATGCTATTGACTGGATTACCTAAATTTCGGTTTTAAAAATAAATTCGGTTTTACTATATTCAAATAATTTCATACTGGAGTACTGAGAACATATACATAGTATCATTAGTTCATAGCATGAATGAAATACCCCTAAGGCCCACGGGCGTGGATGTTGAAAGCAGTCACAGTTTATTCCAGCATGCAGTCTGGGGAGCAGGATCTGGGGAGACGTGAGGGGTTGGTGCCTTTAAGGACCCTCAGAGCACTTTGTACTGCAGATAGAATGCTTAGCCTGGCACCAGAGCCGGAACGACCCTTCACAATCTCAGGAAGATGTAAATACGACAGCGTTCCCTCTCGAACAGCAGCTCACTCTGCCGGCCACTAACAGAGCATCGACACTGACCGGGAATTATAGAGCAATTTTCTGTCTTTGAGCAAACCATTATCAGAATTTTTTCAAATATGACCTAAAGCGACAAGACTCTGTTGTCTCCGTAAGTGCACTGGACCTTGCACATCTGCCCAGGGACGCCGTGTCCCTGAAAGTGGTGTCGTGGAAGGTGACGTGATGTGCCCTGGCTTGCCTTCGTTGAGATCTCATCTGCTGTGCACATGCTGTGTGCCAGGAATTCTCCTGGGGTCCAGTGACAAAACACAAATGTCTCTGCCCGCGTGATGCTCACGGTCTAGCAGGAGAGTGAGATAAGAAACAACAAAGATAACACATCTGTGGATTATGAAGTATTTAAGAAGAAAAAGAGGAATGGGGTCAGGAGGGGCCAGAATGACATGGTGGGTATAGGGAAGGTTGGCCTTCTTGGGAAGGTGACATTTGAGCAGAGACGTGGTGAGGCAGTGAGAGGGTTAACCACAGGAAAGAGCGCCAGGCAAAGGAGCAGCCAGTGCAAAGGCCCAGAGGCTGGAGGGAGCCTGCTTGTGGATAGAACAGCAAGGAGGCCAGTGTGGCTGCAGCTGACGGAGCACAGGCAGGAGGAGGTGTCAAGGTCGGGGGGCAGGGTGGGTCTCAAGAAGGCTTTATAGGCTAATGAGAGGTCATAGGGAAGGAGAACCAGGTCAGAATTTGGAGCAGAGGGTGGCATTTTCTATGAACTAAAAGGATCGCTCTAGCTGCTTTTTATAAATCTATGGTGGCACAACTGTGATCTATTCTCAACATTTAAGACAAGACTGCACTCTTCGGTTCCTTTTCTTTCCATTTCTTTCCTTGAGAGGAATACTATGATTTATTATTTTTTAATAATTTATCAGTATTAATAGTTTTAATAGTATTATACAGAGTAATGTCAATGATTAAGAAATCTCCATCCTTTAAGGGTAAATTAGGCCTGGGAAAATTTCTAAAAGACATTTGGGTTTGTCTTTTGGAAAAGGTTTCAAGCTCACTAGGACAAAACTCAAAGCTAAGTTAATGAGACACATACTCAATGGATGTTGTCTATTTGGTTCTGAAAACAGATGCAAAGGTGAAATGTCAAAGTGTTTGAGCAATGCCAGCATCACTAGAATAGACACCTGTTTCTCAAAGAGAAAAGGAGAGTACTCAGGAGGGTGTGTGAATTTTCATGTGCATATTTCAAAAAAAATTTCAATGTTTGTTTGTTTTGAGACAGATAGAACGTGAGCAGGGGAGGGGCAGAGAGAGAGGGAGACACAGAATCTGAAGCAGGCTCCAGGCTCTGAGCTGTCAGCACAGAGCCCGACGCAGGGCTCGAACCCACGAACCACAAGATCATGACCTGGGCTGAAGTCGGTCACTTAACCAACTCAGCCACCCAGGCGCGCCTCATGTGCATATTTAATCACCCTTATTTCTAATTTCCTGGGCTATACCAGCCAAGTAGAAATTAAAAACCTCTACTGGCTTAAACTGTCATCCTAGCTTTGCTTATGGCTTTCTCTGCCCTGTGAGTGTCCACCACACAGGCCTGAGAACCTTGTCGTCGGCAGGGATCTTCATAGCCGCACCTGCAGGGGGGTAGGGGGTGGGGGGGGCGTGGTTGGATTTCTGTGACCTCGGTCCAGCCCCTGCCCCTGTCTCCAGTGCCGCAGTTCCGTCCATGGTTCTGAAACATGCATTCATTCACTCACTCACTTACAAATATCTGTTGAATGCCTTTTATTTGCCAAGCACTGAGATGACGTGAGTCCTTTCTGGAACAAGGCCGGACACGATGGATGGATGGTCAGATGAGTGAAAGGACAGTCACTGTACTGGGTATGAGAGCCTCAGGGCA
The DNA here is from genome assembly GCF_018350175.1 of Felis catus. NCBI lineage: Eukaryota > Metazoa > Chordata > Mammalia > Carnivora > Felidae > Felis > Felis catus. The sequence continues at coordinate 39,651,164 of NC_058383.1, forward strand.
GGAAAGGCAGAAGCCCTGCTCACAAGAAATTTCAGGATGGTTCTGTGAAAGCTCAGTGATAGGACTCCTGGTTGAACAGGAGCGAGGGAGAAGTGCCTGCCTCTGCCCCGGGGCTCAGTGGGGAGGGGCCCCCCCGCAATGGCAGGTCTACAGAGTGTTGGAGTCGGTCAGGGAGGGCTGAAAGGCCGTCAGGTGTTGGAGGTTGGGGGCTTGGGCTGAAGGTGTCGGGGTCACATGGAAACCTTCTGGTACACATTCTGACTATTCCTGAGAATACTTGTATTCCAAGTCGAGTAGCAAGACTTTCAAATAAACTTACAAATTTTTTTCTGATCAGAAAAGAAATGCATATAAAATTCAGAAAATACCAAAAGCAAAAAGGGAAAACAACACTTATACTCCTACTATTTTACAAGAGAATCATTTCTTTGATACATACTCTTCCAGATAACCTTGCATATCTATGTGTGTGTGTGTGTGTGTGTGTGTGTGTGTGTATATGTATATAATTTAAAGGAAATTGTTCCACATAGTTTTGTAAGCTGCCCTTTAACAATATCTGGTCTACATCTCTTCACTGAATAGACTGCTGATGGCTGCACAATATCCTATTTATGTTTTCATATGCCTTTACTTATTGAAAATCATTTTGGATCACTTGCAGTTATCTAAAAAGTGATCCATTGTTTTTCATTTATTGTGCATTTTTGATTTAAGATACACCAGAAGCTAACATCCTGTTGAATTTTATAAGAGAGAATAAAGAAACAAACCCTCTGGATGGTGAAATCGACAGTTATCTGAAAGATTCCATAAATTGTAAGCGACCTTTAAATGTTATTTGGATTTTTAAAAGGAAGTACTTTGTTTTACACAGTAAAAGATACCATATTCTTATTCCGTAACTGCTATATTTCCACTTTCTCAAAGGTTGTATAAAACTTTTAGAGGTTTCTAAAACCTTTGCCAATCTCATGGGAGCTAAAAACTTGAGTTGACTGTCTTTTTCTTACTTTTAAGAATTATTTATGTATGAAGATAGGAGTCCTTTTTATCCTCTAAGATTGCTAGCATGCCCCACTCTGAGGCTTGCCTTCCCACGCTTTTACTGGTGTCTTCTGATGACCAGAAAGTCTTCAATGAAATAAAATGAATTAAAATTCCCGTTCTTTTCCTTTTTTTTTTTTGCTTATTTTTTTTGTTGTTATGTCCGTTTATATAATCAGGTTTAATATAGCAGATATAATAATTTTTCTGTTACTTAACTGAACCTGTTACACGTTCTCATTTGAACTTTATAGTTTTTCTATTTGGATATAATCTTTTGGAGTTCTTCGAATACATAGAGAGCTGTTAATTACTTTTTATTTTTAGTAAATGCAATAGTTGATGTCTATACAGTTGAACAATTAAAGGTAAAAGCTTTGAAGAATGAAGGGAAAGCCGACCCTTTCTACGGGATTCTTTATGCTCACATTTCTACACTGAACATTGATGGTGCAACCACAACTGTCGTTCGACGCCGATGGTAAGCAGACATATTACTGTCAGCAAAGTCATTCTTGTAAGAAATAAAGACCAACTAACGTTAATAAATTTTAAGCCCTACGAAAGTTAAAGATATTCTTTGAAATAACAGTGGTTGTATATTTGAACGAAAGGTATAAATGAATAACCCATACTTAAATTTCCAAGACAGACTACTTAGATTGAAAGATTATAATTGCCTTAATTTTTTTTAATGTTTATTTACTTTGGAGAGAGAGAGAGAGAGTGAGTGAATGAGTGGGGGGCAGAGAGAGGGGGAGACACAGAATCCCAAGCAGGCTCCAGGCTCTGAGCACAGTGCCTGACGTGGGGCTCGAACTCACAAGCCACGAGGTCATGACCTCAACTGAAGTCAGATGTTTAACCAACTGAGCCACCCATGTGCCCCAATAATTGCCTTTAAAAAAAGATTTTAAGTAATCCCTATACCCAGTGTGGGGCTCAAACCCATAATCCTAAGGGCAAGAGTCGCACACTCCACTAACTGAGCCAGCCAGGTGCCCCTATAACTGCCTTTAAACAAAAAGTTCCTTTTTTTAAGAGTCTCATGCTCTACCGACTGAGCTAGCTGGGCAAAAATTTCCTTTTTTTAAAATATTTATTTTTGAGAGAGAGGTAGAGCATGCAAAAATGGAGGCAGGGCAGAGAGGGGAGGGCAGAGGATCCAAAGCGGGCTCTGTGCTGAGAGCTCAGCCCAACACGGGGCTCAGACCCGCAAACCGTGAGATCATGACCTGAGCTGAAGTCAGACCGCTCAACCAACCCAGCCACCCAGGCGCCCAAGCTTTCTCTCTCTCTCTTTCTCTCTCTTTTTTAATGTTTATTTATTTTGAGAGAGAGCGAGAGAGAGCAAGGGAGAGAGGGAGAGAGAATCCAGCAGGCTCCATGCTCAGCGTGATGTGGGGCCCCATTCATGACCATGAGATCATGACCGAGCCAAAATCAAGAGTCAGCTGCTTAACCGACTGAGCCACTCAGGTGCCCCTATAATTGTCTTTTAAGGTAAAATTTGATTTGCTGTGTTTCTGTAGTCACAAAATAAAAAGATATAATACTGCCAGAAACTTCGAACTGAGATGACAAGTGACAGCATTTAAAATTTTTCCTTGTTTATTTTTGAGAGAGAGAGAGCACATGTGCATACCCACAAATGGGGGAGGGGCAGGGCAAAGGAGAGACAGAATCCCAAGCAGGCTCCACACCCTCAGCACAGAGCCCAACTTGGGACTCAAACTCACAAACCGTGAGGTCACAACCTGAGTCTAGATCAAGAGTCAGACACTCAACAGACTGTGCCACTCAGACATCCTTAGCATTTAAAAAAAAATTCTTTTCAGCTGTGGGCGCCTGAGTGGCTCAGTCGGTTAAGCATCTGACTTCAGCTCAGGTCATGATCTCATGGTTCATGAGCTCGAGCCCTACTTCTCTGTGTCTCTGCTCCTTGTGGTATTTCTCTCTCTCTCTCTCTCTCTCTCTCTCTCTCTCTCTCTCCCCCTCCCTCCCTCCCTCCTTTCTGCCCTCCCTCATCTCTCTCTCTTAAAAAAAATTATTTTCAGCCACATGGTAAATATGATTTCTAGCCTCTCCTAGGTCAAAGTTATTGTACAAAAGCAAACCCCAGTAGATTTAATAATCTTAGCCAAAAGATGCTTAGCAAGAAACATCTAGGACGTTACTATGAATTTTTGTAATTGAAAATTTTATTGAGATAGTTGTAGACTCACATGGAGTTGTAAGAACTAATAAAGAGAATCCATGGACACTTTCTCCACTTCCCTCCGATGGTAACATTTTATGAAACTATAGTATTACATCGTAGCCAGGGTATTGATATTAATTCAATCTGATGATTTTTATTCAAATTTCACCAGACTGACATGCAGTCATTTGTGTGTGTGTGTGTGTGTGTGTGTGAAGTTCTGTGTAGTTTTATTACATGTGTAGCTTTGTGTATCTACCACCACAGTCAGGATACTGATCTATGGATTTTAAAAACATTTTATGATTTGGTATTAAAGTTGAAAAAAAACCAGTGTGGAGGTGGCGATGTATGTCAGGTGTTTACTTTTTGAAAAATATTTTTCAAAAACTTTTTGAAAATTTTGATGTCTTTCTCATTTTTTCCTACATCTTTAATATTGATACGTGAGGAAAAGCATCTGAAATTTAGCTTAAAAGTGATACATGCCCAGACAAGAAAGCACCGTCTTCAGATCGCCCCTCCACTTGAGAAACTTGAGTCCGTCTTTCTGTTCCAAGTGGCTAAAGCAGACTGCTCCAAACATATGGAACAGCATGTAATTCCCCTAAAGAGAGAAGAGTGGGCTCCTGGCAGTACTAACAGCATTCAGGGTGTGAACTTGACCACCCCTAGGATTTTTCTGTCAACATGTGGAGGCCTAGTACAGAAGCATCATGTGAGCATTTGTCGAACCCGGGCTTTCCGGGGACAGGACATGATCCTTGCCCTCAGCACCCTGAGCCAGGGAGACTAGACGGACGTACCTGCAGTGTCAATGAATAGGCCGTGACAGATTTCCAGGGCTGAGAGCCGGTCCTGCCACTGTCTGCAGAAGGGAAGGGGTGAAGGAGCCCCAGCAGGGGGATGCAGGGCAGTGGAAAATGGGATTGACCGCAAATTGTGGTGTTGCCTGCTTCGCCCGTCCGTCTGGCATTGCATTGCTCTAAGGGCTCCGGAAGTCCTTACTCTGGTTTAGACTTTTAAGGGAACGTGGTTCTTCAGCTAGAGATCAGGTTAGTCATTTACGCCCTCACCTGTTATCACTGTCTTTGTTTCTTTTCAGCTCGGGCTGTGGATACGTCATGAAGGAAGCATCCGGCACCTGCCTTACTTGCCACCGAGATTCTTTGGAACTTAAATCTGTTTTTCTCAGCTTCCACTTGCTAATTGATGTCACTGACCACACAGGCACCCTCCATGCCTGCAGCCTCACGGGAGGTGTTGCAGAGGAGACTTTAGGCTGCACGGTAAGTAGCAGAAAGGAACGTGTGTTTAGAAATAATTCCAGATTGAATTCTCTTCCCCCAAACATAGGTTATTTCAGTGGACATTTGATAGAAATTAAGTCATTAATAAAGAGGTCTGGGGGAAAAAATCAGTCTTGATGGAAACACACATTGCTTTAGTGAAGAAACAATTGCACGTTTGCCAATCACCGCTAATCTCGCTGCTGGGAATAGTGTTGGAGGCTGTTGGCTGCAGTGGAGAAAGACCTTCTCTGTCTGTAGTCACAGTGGGCAGAACAGCACATTGGGGGGGTGCCGATCGGTGGTGAGACAGAAGGAGGGTTTGGCGACGCGCCACGACCAGCTGCGCAAAGTGAGCCCGATGCAGTCAGCGCACACGGTGGCCTCCATCGGGACGGCAGCAGATACTTAGGGGCGTGTGGGCTTGATGACAGGCATGTGTTTTTTATGGTGAGAACCCGCTCCTGAAGTTTACCATTAAACCTCGGTCCCAAGCGGTTTCTAGTTTGTGAAGGGGAGTTTTCTGGACTGAGCCACCTGACTCCCTTCAGGGGTTTCCTTCAGAGCCTTTCTGACCTCTCCTCCATTTAGAGAATTGAGCTGTCACTTGTGTGAATAAAATCCCAGTCAAGTGAGCAAAGTGAAGCTCCACATTGCTGTCAAGATGAGTTATTTATACAGACTTCGGAAATGTGTGTTTGATCGTTTTAACCAGGTGAATGAGTTTCTTACGATGACGGATGAACAGAAAACAGCGCTGAAGTGGCAATTTCTTCTGGAGAGAAGCAAACTTTACTTAAAAGTTAGTATATTTTACAGTACTATGTCACTCTATATATTCAAGTAATAAGAAAATCCTAGAGTAAGACCTAGAAAGTTCGGGAATTTGTTATTTTTAATGCCCAATTCCACATGTGCAGAAGGACTTGGCTACTGTGGAAACAATGCAAGTCATCTGTTGTTGTTTTTTTTTTTTTTTCCCCGTAAAGTATAAAGGGACTCCACAGGACACCAAAGAAATAGACCAGCAAGGGGTGCCTGGCTGGCCCAGTCGGTGGAGGGTGGGATTCTTCATCTCAGGGTTGTGAGTTCAAGGCCCACGTTGGGTGTAGAGATTACTTAAAAATAGGATCTTTAAAAGAAAGAGAGAAAGAAATAGACCAACAAAGACACTATCTGTTAGGTTAACTCCAAGGCAGTGCACTGGGCTGTCAAAGCTGGTCCTCGCCCTGCCCCACCTGTGTGGCGGTGCCCCTCAATTCAGTAAGCAGAACTGGATGGCACGGTCACATGCGTGGGTGCGGGGGGCTACACAGTCTCCGGGTTTGAACTCTAATCCCGCCACTCAGCCTCTGTGACCCTCTAAAACGCTGTGATCCTGCTGCTCTAACCAGAGCAGGGCCGCAGCATTGGGGGGAGGGGGTGGTGTCACAGAATCTTAGTATTAAAGGGGAAAGGGGACTGAGACAAACTCCTGTTGTTTTGTAAATGCGGAAAATGGGACCAAGAAATACTGCCACTTGTGCCAGGTCACAGGTGAGATAGGGCTGCAGCCTACGTGACTCCTCTCCTTCTGCCAGTCTGAAAAGTTTTCTCCTTCACACTCTTCAAAGTTTTCAAGCTCCTCTTTCAGAGAATTATATCTGTCTGTATTTACTGCACGAGGACGTAACATCGAGAACAACCTAAAACACGTTCATGGGCACACATTCCTTTAACAGTCTGCAATGTCGTCATCTCATGTTCCATAGCCTCTGGAAAACCACCGTGTGTTCTGTGGAAGAATGAGAGTAAAAAGGCCAAACGCGTCTCAGTATAATCACGGAAGTAGTTGTGATCTCACAGAGACTCTAAAATAGTCTTTGAGAACACTGCATCTCCACCAGCCCAGCCTCAGAAGCAGGTGTTCCCATTTTCCAGTGGCTTCTTTCCTTGTGGCCTCAAGCATATCCGAGTGGGTTACCGATATGGAGTTACCTATGGTCTCACTGATATTTCTAGGACCTTGCTTTGAGACTTCTTCATTGCTAGGCCTAAGGGGGAAATTGTAAGGATATGCTGTGTCTCTTCCACCATTAGCATGGGTCCATGTGAATACTGTCCGTTCCCAACTCAGAATATACTGCGATCTATGACCGACTTTGTTTTCCCTCCAAATATGAGGTGCAAGTTGCTAATGAATTTGATCAATTTAAATTCATGGCAAGTTACTTGCAGTTTTCCTAACTCAGTTCAAACATACCAATAAATTGCTCTCAAGTAAATATTGTACCTTCCCAAAGAATATTTTTAAAAAGTATTTAAGTCAGATTGAACAAAGATTTTAAGCAGATATAAAATGGTCATATCACAGGGCCACCTGGGTGGTTCAGTCAGTTAGGTGGCCCATTTTGGCTCAGGTCATGATCTCATGGTCTGTGAGTTCAAGTCCCGTGTTGGTCTCTGTGCTGACAGCTCAGAACCTGGAGCCTGCTTGGGATTCTGTGTCTCCCCCTCTCTCTGCCCCTTCCCTGCTCACTCTCTGTCTCTCAGAAATAAACTAAAAAGTTAAAATGATCATAATACAAAATGTAATAAAGATCTTGGGGCGCCTGGATGGCTCAGTCGGTTAAGCGGCCGACTTCGTCTCAGGTCATGATCTCACAGTCCGTGAGTTCGAGCCCCGCGTCGGGCTCTGTGTTGACAGCTCAGAGCCTGGAGCCTGCTTCAGATTCTGTGTTTCCCTCTCTCTGTGACCCTCCCTTGTTCATGCTCTGTCTCTCTCTGTCTCAAAAATAAATAAACATTAAAAAAAAACAAAAAAAATGTAGTAAAGATCTTGAGAATCAAATACAATTTATCAATTATTTTAAATCAGTTAAAAAATGACAAAAAGTATTGTTGTACAGATGGGATATTTTGTATATGCATATTTCAATTAAAAATAGGGGTGCCTGCGGGGGCTTAGTCGGTTGAGTGTCCAACTCTTGATTTTGGCTCAGGTCATGAGCTCATGGTTCGTGAGATCGAGCCCCACACACTGGCTTCCGCGCTGAGTGTGGAGCCTGCTTGGGATTCTCTCTGTCCCTCTGCCCCTGCCCCTGCCTCTCTCTCTCTCTCTCTCTCTCTCTCTCTCTCTCTCTCTCTCTCTCTCCTTCAAAACAAACAAACAAAACTATGGCTACTTCAAATGGTTTAGTTGGAGGGATTTCAAAAGAAGGTATTTTAATGTTTTAAAACACATGGTGATATTACTACAGGTCCTTTTAAGTCTGATGTTAGTGTCAAATGATTTCCAAAAAGGGTAAAGCCATGACTGTCATACAAAAATAAACTGAACACATCAAAGATTTAATTCAATTCATCAGTTAGTGAAGAAACCAGGAATGTGTCCTCCCTGAATGAATTCAGAGGAGAACCGGGAGAAGAGGCATAAAGGCAGGCTACCAGCAGTGCTGAAGCGGGCTCTGTGCACCTGCAGAGTGGTCCTTCTGCAGGGCAGAGTGGTCGAGTCCTCACCCAGATGGAGTTTATCTGGATTTCTCCGAGCGGGACCACTATTTGCTTCACTATCTGTTTCCTGCAACTTAAAAACCGCTCCATCAAGGCCCTGAAAAGTGCTGCCGAATGAGGCAGCTCCAGCGCTCCGGCCAGCCGCACCCCGACTGGGGGAGGGGGGTGGGGACGCTCCATGGGAAGGTGCCCACGGAGCTTCGTTGCCCAGTTCAGTCTTGCAGTGTTTCCTGCCAGGAGTCTTTTCCTAGTAGTCTTTGAAAGTAAATGAGCTAGCTGATGTGCCCTTCTGCCCTGCGTTAAATAAAATGTTGGTGAAAGTGCTTTATTGTCAGAAGGGAGACGTTGTTATCAATAAAGCACATCACCACGTCCCCATAGCCTGACAGATTAGGTCGCCACCACGGTTAACATCTGTCACAGCTGCTGGCTTGACACACTTTATTTTATGCATGATTGTACGCATGTAACCTCTGCACCCAATGTGGGGCTTGAACTCATGACACTGAGATCAAGAGGTACGTGCTCCACTGACTGAGCCAGCCGGGTGCCCCTTGAAGACACTTTAAACCCTTCTTTTTGTTAAGTATTGGATTTGAAACTCCAATTTTCCTACCAAAGAGAAATGCCATGAAACAAACAACATAGATTTTTACAAAATCAGCATCAGGAGCCACATCTGTAATTTCTCTCCAAACTGGCCCTGAGACCGGGACTCTCTCAGGTGTATGCTCACACCTGCAGAACAGCTCATCGTGGCTCTCTTGTGCTCACTGGTTTTCAACTTTATACACGTGGTGGTTTTTAAAGTTAACTCCCTCTCTCTCTCTCTCTTTTCTCCCTGCAGTTCTTTTTATCACATAGAGCAAGGGGTGGACTGAGAGTTAGCGTGCTCTCGTGTAAGCTTGCAGACCCTACTGAGGCAAGCAAGAACTTGTCTGGACAAGGAAATACTTAAAACAGGGTATTTTAAACTCTGAACAAGGATATGAGCTTCAACTCCCTGGAAAGTGGAAAACGAGTTTGAAGATTATGGGTGAAATTGTATTTTGTTCAAATGTGGTAAAAATGTTTCTATAAATTGTTATTATGTTACCTTCTGGAGTTGGTTGAGAGGGGTGAATCTTAAAATCTCTCATACAACCCAGCTCCTTTGTCAGAAGTCCTTTTCTTCCAGTTTTGCCCAAGTTGGAAAACGTTTGCATGAATTAATAAACAAGTTTAATCTTCCCCACAGATATGAATGATTTTTTTTTAATTTATATCCAAGTTAGCATGTAGTGCAACAATGATTTCAGGAGTAGATTCCTTGGTGCCCCTTCCCCATTTAGCCCATCCCCCCCCAACCCCTCCAGTAACCCTCTGTTTGTTCTCCATATTTAAGAGTCTCTTCTCTTTTGTCCCCTCCCTGTTTTGATATTATTTTTGCTTCCCTTCTCTTATGTTCATCTGTTTTGTGTCTTTTTAAAATTTTTTTTAACGTTTATTTATTTTTGAGACAGAGAGAGACAGAGCATGAACGGGGGAGGGTCAGAGAGAGGGAGACACAGAATCTGAAACAGGCTCCAGGCTCTGAGCTGTCAGCACAGAGCCGGACGTGGGGCTCAAACTCACGGACCGTGAGATCGATCATGACCTGAGACGAAGTCGGCCGCTTAACCGACTGAGCCACCCAGGCGCCCCTGTTTTGTGTCTTAAAGTCCTCACATGAGTGAAGTCCTATGCTATCTGTCTTTCTCTGACTAATTTCACTTAGCATAATAGCCTCCAGATCCATCCACGTAGTTGAAAATGGCAAGATATCATTCTTTTTCATTGCCAATATACGAGTGTATTGATATACGAGTATTGATAATACTCCATCGTATAAATATACCCCATCTTCTTTATCCATTCATCCATCGATGGACATTTGGGCTCTTTCCATACGTTGGCTGTTGTTGATGGTGCTGCTGTCAATGTAGGGGTGCATGTGTCTCTTCGAAACAGCACACCTGTATCCCGTGGATAAATGCCTCCTGGTGCCACTGCTAAGTCGTACGGTAGTTCTATTTTTAGTTTTTTGAGGAACCTCCATACTATTTTCCAGAGCGGCTGCACCAGTTTGCATTCCCACCAGCAGTGCAAAAGAGATCCTCTTTCTCCGCATCCTAGCCAACATCTGTTGTTGCCTGAGTTGTTCATTTTAGCCACTCTGACAGATGTGAGGTGGTATCTCACTGTGGTTTTGATTTGTATTTCCCTGATGACTGATGTTGCACATTTTTTCATGTGTCGGTTGGCCATCTGGATGTCTTCTTTGGAGAAGTGTCTATTTGTGTCTTTTGCCCATTTCTTCACTGGATTATTTGTTTTTTGGGTGTTGGGTTTAATAAGTTCTTTATAGATTTTGGATACTAACCCCTTTATCTGATATGTCATTTGCAAGTATCTTCTCCCATTCTGTCGGTTGCCTTTTAGTTTTGCTGACTGATTCCTTCACTGTGCAGAAGCTTTTTATTTTGATGAGGTCCCAGTAGTTCATTTTTGCTTTTGTTTCCCTTGCCTCCAGAGATGTGTTGAATAAGAAGTTGCTGTGGCCAAGATCAAAGAGGTTTTTGCCTGCTTTCTCCTCGAAGATTTTGATGGCTTCCTGTCTTACATTTAGGTCTGTCATCCATTTCGAGTTTATTTTTGTGTCTGGTGTAAGAAAGTGGTCCAGGTTCATTCTTCTGCATGTCGCTGTCCAGTTTTCCCAGCACCACTTGCTAAAGAGACTGTCTTTATTCCATTGGATATTCTTTCCTGCTTGGTCAAAGAGGAATTGGCCATACATTTGTGGATTCATTTCTGGGTTCTCTATTCTATCCCATTGATCTGAGTGTCTGTTCTTGTGCCAGTACCATACTGTCTTGATAATTACAGCTTTGCAGTGTAGCTTGAAGTCTGGGATTTTGATGCCTCCTGCTTTGGTTTTCTTTTTCAAGATTGCTTTGGCTATTCTGGGTCTTTTCTGGCTCCATACAAATTTTAGGATCATTTGTTCTAGCTCTGTGAAGAATGCTGGTGTTATTTGGATAGGGATCTCATTGAATCTATAGATTGCTTTGGGTAGTATTGACATTTTAACAATATTTATTCTTCCTATCCAGGGGCATGGAATCTTTTCCCATTTTTTTTTGTGCCTTCTTCAATTTAATAAGCTTTCTATAGTTTTAGGTGTATAGATTTCTCACCTCTTTGGTTAGATTTATTCCTAGGTGTTTTATGGGTTTTGGTGCAGTTGTGAATGGGATCGATTCCTTGATTTCTCTGTTGCTTCGTTGTTGGTATATATGAATAATTTCTTTAAGCCCCTTTCCTGTTTGTCTTGTTTCCATGGAGAAGGATCAGAACTTCCGAAAATGATGTCCCTGGAGCTTGGCAGGGGCTGACTGCTCTCCAGGAGCTGGGGAGGGGCGGGAACAGTAGAAACCGGGGTCAGTGCTGGGCAGCGGCTTTGAACGCTCAAGAGCTTCTCTGATCCTCTCCTGTGATGACACATGAAGCCGCTCAACGCTTATGGAGGCTGGCTGACTCAGGGCTGACAGGTGTGAGCCCGACTCAGCTGGGAGGAGACCAGCCTCAGAAGTTCTTAGGAGCGGCGCCAGCCTGGGGCCTGGAAGGATGAGGGTGTCCCGGCAGGACGCCGCCCCCACCCTGGCTGTCCTGCTCAAAGCCCCAGGGCGTCCTGCTCAGCCCCAGCCGTTCCACACTTGCTGCATAGACCCACCAGTGCGGTCAACATTGGCCCGCAGTCTGGGAGGTTTGGCCTTTCCGTCTCCCACGCCCGGAGTGAAAAACAAAAGGTAAGTATATGAAACTCTTAGAAAGCAGGTGTTGGGACATAAACTTGTCAGCAGCGTGGTGTTTGCTTTTACCACGGGCAGCCGTGGGTGGACCTGGTGTGTCCAGACCGTGGTAAGAAACAAGATGATGGAGGACTTGCCCGAGTTGGGCAGGCAGGGAGTGTGCCCGATGAAGCAGGGGACAGGTGTCCATCCAGACGACAGGCAGGGAAGGAAGGAGGAGGGTGGTGGTGGTGGGGGGGGCGGTGGTCATGCCCTTCCCATTGGAGCGGGCAGGTTCAGGGTGGGGAGGAGAGGGAAGTTGAGGGTGCCTGCCTGGTGTCCACATTCACACTCTCTGTTGGTTAAGCAAGAGTGGGTGTCCAGGGGCCCAGGAGACGAGGCAGGACACCGGGCCCTGATGGCGTGTCACGAACTGCCGTGCCCGGCCCCCTGGTGCCCTGACCTCTAGCAGCGGGTCCCCAAGACCAAGGCCTGGACCACAGGTGCCAGGACCAGGTGTGGGCTCTTACGGTCCATGGGCCTCAGCTGCTCTGGCTGTTTTGCCACTGGCGACAGCAGCCTAATACAGACGCCTAACACGGGCATTCTGAAATTGGGCTGTGTTTCACACTCCGTGTTCTCTAGCCACAGCCTGAGGACCCTAGCAAGGTGGCAGAGGGCTCTGAATGGCCTCCGCGCAGCTGCCTTGGTGACCTGTGAGTCCACCAGCATTTACTTAAGAAGACCCCGTACCTGTCACTGGAGGGATGCCCTGACTGTGCATTTCTTTTTTTAAATTTTTATTTGTGTATTTATTTTAATATGAAATTTATTGTCAAATTGGTTTCCATGCAACACCCAGTACTCATCCCAACAGGTGCCCTCCTCAATACCCATCACCCACCCCCCATCAACCCTCAGTTTGTTCTCAGTTTTTAAGAGTCTCTTATGTTTTGGCTCCCTCCCTCTCTAACTTTTTTTTTTTTTTTCCTTCCCCTCCCTCATGGTCTTCTGTTATTTTTCTCAGGATCCACATAAGAGTGAAAACATACGGTATCTGTCTTTCTCTGTATGACTTATTGCACTTGGCAGAACACTCTCCAGTTCCATCCACGTTGCTACAAAAGGCCAGATTTCATTCTTTCTCATTGCCACGTAATATTCCATTGTATACATAAACCACAACTTCTTTATCCATTCATCAGTTGATGGACATTTAGGCTCTTTCCATAATTTGGCTATTGTTGAAAGTGCTGCTATAGACATTGGGGTACAAGTGCCCCCATGCATCAGCACTCCTGTATCCCTTGGGTCAATTCCTAGCAGTGCTATCACTAGGTCATAGGGTAGATCTATTTTTAATTTTTTGAGGAACCTCCACCCTGTTTTCCAGAGCCGCTGCACCAGTCTGAATTCCCACCAACAGTGCAAGAGGGTTCCCATTTCTCCACATCCTCTCCAGCATCTGTAGTCTCCTGATTTGTTCCTTTTAGCCACTCTGACTGGCATGAGGTGATATCTCAGTGTGGTTTTGATTTGTATTTCCCTGATGAGGAGTAATGTTGAGCATCTTTTCATGTGCCTGTTGGCCATCTGGATATCTTCTTTAGAGAAGTAAGTGTCTATTCATGTTTTCTGCCCACTTCTTCACTGGATTATTTGTTTTTTGGGTGTGGAGTTTGGTGAGGTCTTTATAGATTTTGGATACTAGCCCTTTGTCTGATATGTCATTTGCAAATATCTTTTCCCACTCTGTCGGTTGCCTTTTGGTTTTGTTGATTGTTTCCTTTGGAGTGCAGAAGCTTTTTATATTCATGAGGTCCCAGTAGTTCATTTTTGCTTTTAATTCCCTTGCCTTTGGAGATGTGTCAAGTAAGAAATTGCTGCGGCTGAGGTCAGAGAGGTTTTTTCCTGCTTTCTCCTCTAGGGTTTTGATGGTTTCCTAAAATACAAATGGTTTCCTGCCTAAAATACAAATTTTAGGACTGCTTGTTCTAGCTTCGAGAAGAATGCTGGTGCAATTTTGATGGGGATTGCATTGAATGCATAGATAGCTTTGGGTAGTATTGACATTTTATTTCACCTGATGACACAGGAAGTCTATAGGGCCAGGGGTCAGGCCACACGGAATCATAGGGGCGCCACAAACTGTAACTCACACCTTTATGAAATGAAGATGACAAATTGGTTGGTACCTAAGTTTGGTTGTAGATTGGCCAGAATTCACACACTAACAGGTAAAGAAGTGACTCCGTCCCACAAAATACACAGGCCCTTGTCCGGGACCTGCACTCCCCCGCGGCTCTCCAGGAGCTGCTCTGCCTGGTCTCTGCGTCCTCGGACCTGCAGCTTCGCTCTTGCTGTCCACAGTCGCATGGCGGCTGTACGATTCTTCCTGATCCACTAGTGGTTCATTTCGGGAGGATCCTCCTCTCCTAATGCTGCGCCGGTGAGTTTATTTGCCTGATACTGCGCACGTGGCAGAAACACGGTGTCCGTGTGTCCGTCTGTCACTCATCTTGAGGAACCCTGGGGTGGTTTCTGCTTTTGAACTATATTTTGTTACAAAGTTTGACGTGTTTATTGTAGAAAAATTAGAAAATACTAGATAACAAACGGGGAAAGCCCTAACCTCCCGCCCCCGAAGTCTTTCCCTGGTGTGTGATGCATTCTTTTCTTGTGTGTGTGTTTTTGCTGTTGTTTTTTGTGGTAAAATATACATCACATAACATTCACCATTTTAGCCATTTTTAGGCTTACAGTTCAGTGGCATTAAATACATTCACAATGTTGTGCTGCTGTCACCACCATTCATTTCCAGATGGTGGTCACCATCCCGAACGGAAACTCTGCCCCCATTAGACTAGAACTCCCATTTCTGCACCCCAGCCCCTGGGCACCTCTAATCTACCTCATCTCTGTGAGCTTGCCTCTTCCAGGGGCTTCATACACTGTGTGACCTTGTGTGTCTGGCTTTTTCTCCGAGCATCATGTTTTCACGGTTCACCTATGTTACAGCGTGTGTCAGTCTCGTTCCTTTTTATGGTTGAGTAGTTTCCGCCGTGTGGATGGAAGGGAGGCTAATCTGCTCATCTGTCGACGGACGCTTGGGCTGTTCCCACCGTTGGCTCTTGTGGTCAGCCAGTCAGCGCTGTTACAGACGTGCATGTCCAAGCACTTCTCATTTTCCTGTACGTCTTTCCTGACTGTCACGTATCCGTCTTTCTTTGTGAAAACATACAATTTGCAAACGCAGGTTACATTATAATCTGCTTCCACACTGGGAACTTTGTGATCACTTACTACTGGACACAACTTCAATGGCCACATATCCTCTCATCACAGGAGTGTAGGGTGCTGAGTGTCATCTCCCCAGTACTGCTAGACATGTTAGGTGCTCCCCAGCTTTTGCTGTTGTAAACACCAGCTATAGCTAAGTGTCCACATTCTTATTTCCTTGGGATGAGTTTCCGGACATTAAATTGCTACAATAATACCAATAGCTGACATTATCGAGTGCTTTCTACATGACACATTATAACAAACACTTTACCTATAGTATCTGATTTACTCAAGTACTGTGTTTCCAATAACAAAACATGTGAAACGTGTGCAGCCTGCCGGGGCTGTCGGGCCTCAGCCAGGTCCCTTCACGTTCAGGTAGACATCTCCAACCCTCAGCTTCCCTGGGAGGCGGAGAACCACCTGGGGAAGTCATGGGAAGGGTGGGGGCAGGTCCCAGCAGTGACTTCCCCTTGGGACGGCCAGTGCACTGAAGCTCGCCTCTAGCTCCGAGCCCACCACGTTCTTTCTTAGTTTGCTCTCTGCCATTTGTGGTTCCTCTTGAGTTTTCTCCTGAGGGTGGTCCTTCAGTAAGTCACCTGAACAAGAACCCCACTCAGCTCTGCCTCTGGGGTGCTCAATCATAGTACCAGCCATAGAAAGGGATTACGAAATCTGTATTCACTGACCTGGAATGATGTTTCATAGTCTATCAAGTGGATGTATTCATTTTTTATAAAAGCTCAAGAAACAGTAAAGAAAAAGTGCAAAAGAACAAATGTGAACCATAGGTTCTACAGGAACTACTACCGCATGGGATTGTTTCCTTCAGGGTGCTGATGGTATTGTGTGTAGAAGGTCCCTGTCCGTACGAGATGCGCATTGGAAGGGTAGAGGGTTTCTGCAGTTTGCAGTTTTCCAACGCAAGTGCGCTTAGGCATATGTCTGTGTGGAGGGAGAGGGGGAGAGCAAACATAGCCAATATTGACAATTACCGAATCTAACGAAGGGTGTACGGAGCTCATTGTATTAGTCTTTCAACTTTTTGGTAGGTTTAGTTTACTCAAAAAGTTGGGGAGAATATGCTTCCTGGGCTTACAGTGATTTTAGCAAGAGCAGGAATTGTGGGAATTGGTGTCTCTCCGTGTTTTATTCTCCCAGCCAAGGACTTTCTGTGCTATACGTGCAATGCTGTTGTCAGCCGTTTGTGACAAAGCCCATGCCACCACTGCGGTGGACGCTGACCTCAGGGGCACCCTGCGCTCCCTGGGAGCTGGCTTGTGCCACTGGGCGCTGCATGTGAGCACTGCTCCTGCCTCCTCCTTTGGCTTTGAAGGTCTGTCAGCTCGATGGACTCGTCTCAGTTGAACCTTGTATCCTAACCTAGTTAGACTGACACACTTTCAATACCAGCGGGCCCTTGAGTCAGCTCTTCCCCTTAGGAGAACCAGCCGGATGAAATAACTGCAAACGTGCTCATTCTACTAGCAAGTAATGAGAAACAATTTCAATTGCCAACAATGGGGGGACGGACTTGAGAGTCTTACACGGTCACTGAAATCAGGACTGCAGAAATGTGCCAACCGACATAGTACAGTCACAATGTACGGTGAGAAAAACAGGTTAGAAAATTGTGTTATGAGCAGATCTTCTTTTAAAAAATTACAGGGGCTGGGGCGCCTGGGTGGCGTAGTCGGTTGGGCGTCCGACTTCAGCTCGGGTCACGATCTCGCGGTCCGTGGGCTCGAGCCCCGCGTCAGGCTCTGGGCTGATGTCTCAGAGCCCAGAGCCTGTTTCCGATTCTGTGTCTCCCTCTCTCTCTGCCCCTCTTCCGTTCATGCTCTGTCTCTCTCTGTCCCAAAAATAAATAAACGTTAAAAAAAAAAATTAAAAAAAAAATCACAGGGGCGCCTGGCTGGCGCAGTCGGTTGACTTTGGCTCAGGTCATGATCTAGCAGTCTGTGAGTTCGAGCCCCATGTTGGGCTCTGTGCTGACAGCTCGGAGCCTGGAGCCTGCATTTGGATTGTGTCCGCCCCTCCCCTGCTTGTGCTCTGTCTTGCCCTGTCTCTTAAAAATAAATAAGTGTTTAAAAAAATTAAAAATTACAATGTCATCCACAGGTTTGGAAGAAGGTAGACTGCATGCTTCACTGTAGCTGGCTCTGGGTGAAAGAAATTTTGGGTGTTTTGCTTATTCGTGTTCCCTACCTCTTCTGTAATAAGCGTATACTGCTTAAGCAGTTACAATAAGAAACCTGATTAGAAAACAAGTTAAGATAGTGTGACATTTAGTAAACAAGTCCAATCCCGGCACCTCACAGTAAGTGTGGAATTAAATGTGGGGGTTGCCTAATACCTAAACGTCTGAGTCTTCTTGTAGATCTGCTTACAAGATGCAGCCTGCCTTGTGGTCAAGACTTCAAGTTCTGGTCTTAGGAAAGCTGGGTTAGAGCACGGCTCTCTCCCTCAGCTGAGTGACTGTGGAGCCAGGCCGGCTAGCCTCTAAATCCACATCTTCCTGTGTGATAGGGACGGCAGGCAGAGCAATCTCACAGCTTTGCTGAGGGTTCAGTAATACGCGGAAAGCTCTTGGCACGGTGCCTAGCAGTACTAAGGGTTCAATAAATGTGAGCTATTATTAAATGAGATGTCCTCAGCTTTCTGGGAGGGGCCGGCGGACGCTGGCACTGTGCGTCTTGCCGAGACTCTCCGTCCGAGGAGGGCAGGCAAGAACAAGAGTAGCTCTCCCAGGCCATTCAACTTCCCCGAAGCCTCCTGTGTCTGGCTGGAGGTGGAGCTGCTGATTAACTCTGTTAGTAGAGCACAGTGCTCCAGGGGCCAAAGAGCAATGATCAAGGTTTGAAGCCCCTTCATGCGAACGCGTCCTTCCTAGCCACTGCTGGAGGAGAAAAAGTACACTTTAAGGCCAAACAAAAGATAGCATATTTATTTGGAAAATAATCGTTTCAAAATTATCTCCCAAATTCAGAATCTACGAGCCATGGCACAGATGAGTGAGGTCATCATTAACTGATCACTTAATACAATCTTAAATTAACTGATTACGGGAGCAGTGGTTTTCCCCAGTTCCGTGATAAGAATCACTTGGAATGCTGGAGATTAATTCTGCCAATTAATATGGTGGGCCTGGTATGTGTCAGTAAGGTGGAAATTTTTTATTTTTACAATTACCTCCAGATGGTTATAGTGATCAAGGAATTTTAGAAAACATGATTTTCAACTTCCTTTGCAGATTTTCAGTGTTGAATTCCTGATCCCAGAATGACTCACGGAAAAGTCTTATCCAGTCTGGTTTTAGGAAAGGAAAGTAAGGCCTCTGAACATTTAGTTTGATAAATTCTCCTCTTTGGAAGCTTCACGAAAACTTTGTTTTTTGTTTTTTTTTTTTTTCCTAAAAGACAATCGTTCTTTCCATTTCTGGCCCAGCTTTTCGATCACGTTTTCCTGGAAGAGTCCGTCTTCCTTAAGTCATAACAACCCAATTAGGTCATATTTAAAAATTATTTCTTATTAAAGCATCGTTGCATTTAACAATTTTGCTTGCTTCTTCTGTCCACCTCCCTTCTCTCCTGAAACTTAAGAAGCCCGGGTGCTTTGCACAGACTCAGTACTCTGGCCTTTCGACCTTAAATCTCATACTGACGACCCCGTGTATGCCGGCCTGGATCTCGTCGTTTTCTTTAACGGGTCCGACTCCCTTTGGCGTCCCGGTCAAGATAATATCTCCTTCTTCCAAGGTCATTATCTTAGAAACGTAGCTGATAATGTAGGGGATGGAAAAGATCATGGAGGACGTGTCACCCTCCTGCCTTAGTTCGCCGTTGACCCTGAGCCAGAGCTTCAGGTTGTGAGGGTCGGGGATCTTCTCTTTGGGCACGAACGCGCTGACGGGGCAGGAGGCCGTGAAGCTCTTGGCGAGGGTCCAGGGCAGCCCCTTCTTCTTGCACTCGTCCTGCACGTCTCTGGCGGTCATGTCCAGGCACAGGGCATAGCCGGCCACGTAGTCCATGGCGGCGGCCTCGGGCACCGCGCGGCCGCGCCTGCCCATTACCACGCCCAGCTCGAGCTCGTGGTGCAGGTTGCGGCTGTAGGCCGGCATGAGGATGGCGGAGCCCTCGGGGGCGTAGGCGGTGGACGGCTTCAGGAAGAGCACCGGCTCGCTCGGCACGGCGCTCTGCATCTCCCTGGCGTGCTCCGCGTAGTTCCTGCCCACGCACACGATGTTCTTTCCCCACTCCCAGAAGCGGGACAACGGCCTGGGGGCTGCCATGTCCCGGCCGGGCGACCCCGAAGTCACGTGACTCCGCCGGAACCCGGTCACCTGATGCCTACGGCGCCCGGGAGAGAACCAACTACCTCTGAGCGCCGTCCCGTCGGCGACGGCCAGTTCCGCTCTGCGCTCTACCGGGCGCTCGGGAGTCGCAGCGCTCGGACTCCTGGCAGCCGCTGTCCAGCAGCTGCCTCGGCCGCCTGTCTGGTCCCTGGAGAGAGGCGGAGGCCCTGACGCTGCTCTCCGGTCGCCGCCTCAGCCGCCTCCTGCCGCCTCCCGGCCGGAGCTCAGGTCCGCCGCTGCCGGGCCGCGAGCGGGCACGGGTTTGGACGCGAGCGCCGATTGGTCGGGGTCTGGGGCGGGGGCGCGAGACGTGCGCCGATTGGCTGGGGGGCGGGGCAGCGGGCGCCGATTGGCCGCGGCGCGCCTCCGGCGTGTGCAGCCCGCCCGCCCCTCGCGTCGCCGCCGCCGTCGCCGCCGCCGCCCCGGGTCATGGTGCTGGGCCGCGGGCTGCTCGGCCTCCGGAGCGTCTCCGCACTGGGAGCCGCCTGCGCCCGCCGCGGCCTGGGTACGTGGGCCGGGGCTGGCCGGGGTCTGACGAGGCGCGCGCCTGACAGGGGTCGGGGGCGCGGGGACCGGCCCGCGGAGGGGATTCCGCCGGCGTCGGGGCCGGGTAACGGCGGTTAGGCCGCCGCGCCCTCCCGAGGGGGCCGGGGCTCCGGGGACGGCCGGGAGGCGCCGGTCCGCCGCGGGCTGACGCTGTTTTCTGTCGACACAGGCTCGTAACCCCCGCGCAGGCAGGCCGCCTGGGGTCGGGAAAAGGCGCCGCGGCGCTTGAGTCAGGCTTGGCGGGGGCTGAAGACAGCGGGGTCACTGGTCAGCTGGGGGTTGCTGCAGGAACTGTGCCCGGTAAGGAGCCTCGCGCCGCCTCCCCGCCCCTGCGGGCCCATAGCCCCGGGGAGCGCGTTCCCGTCTTCTCCTCCAGGAGAAACCCGGGCCACACTATTCCGAGGTGTAGACAAAGGGCACAGACCCGGCGCGGGTCCCGGGAGCCGTGGGAACCTTGACCCCCCCCCCCCCACCCTCCCCCAGCCTCTCTTCCTCACCACCCAGCCCTCCAGACTGAGAGGCGTGGGACGCGCTGGCCCAGGGGCCTGCTCCTGCAGCTGTCAGTCACCGTGTTCCCTCCCGCCTTGAGGGAATGTTTTGACCTTGATCTTGAAATCTTTTTCCTTATTCCTGACGTCTCTTGTGGCTGGTGTAGCGGCAGGGGCAGTAGGTTAACCTGAGCCTTTGCAGATGGTTAGTCGTTACCCGAATGACCACACAGCTGTTAGGGACAGGAAGCCAGCCCCTGCAATCTCAGCGAGCGCTCTCAGGGGTCTGGAGTGGGTGAGCTGTTGCCCTTGCTAAGGGAAGGGCCCCCGGAGACCCTCACCGGACTGTCAGGGCCTCTGGCAGATCGCCTGTCTGTGGCTTGGTTTCAGCTCAGGTCACGATCTCATGGTTTGTGAGTTCAAGCCCCGGGCAGCCTCTGTGCTGACCGGGTGCAGCCTGCTTGTGCTTCTCTCCCTCCCTCTCTCTGCCCCTCCCCCTGTTCGTGCTTTCTTTTTCCCTCAAAATAAATAAACTGAAAAAAAAAATCCGTATGTTAAAAAGAGAGAGAGAAGCCACTCAGAACAGGTCTCAGGACTTGGCCCCGACTGTAGGCTGCAGTCCTGTGCCCTCTGCTTATACACAAGCAAACTGGTTGCAAACCAGTGAGCTGGAAGCATTTCTCAGGCATATAATTTTTGGAAAAGGACTAATGTTTCTGGTGGTGCCTGCAGAAATAATTGTGAGTTCCCCAGTCTCCCCAGGAGAAGCCTCAGCACAGGTTGTAAATAGTGTTCCTTCACTGGTCGCGCTCCTCTCCCAGCCTGCAGAGTCTTGCTTTAATCCTTTAATCCTGTCACCCCCCCACCCCCACCCCCACCCCACTCTGCTCTGCAGTCCTTCCTGGGCCCTGATAGCACTGGACTTTAGCAGAGGTGGAATATCACAGAAACTGGATGATACAGAAATGTTTGTTTTGCCGTGGGCGAGAAGGGCGGGGGAAATGCCAGCCGCTTGTCAGAGGAAAGGGGAATTGGATACTTGGTGTCCCCTTTAAAGCTGCGATTCGGCCAGTTTCCCCATGAGCACGCCACCGCCCCTGGCTGGTGCTGCCTGCGTTTTGGATCCCTTCCGGGAGAGGCCCCCCATCCCAATACCGACCCCAGAATTTCACGGCCGGGTCCTGTCACCTTTAGTGGTGTTGATCTTTTTTTGCGTTAAGACTTAGAGTATTGTTGGCGCCTCTGTGAATTTTTAGGTTGAATAAGTTTGTTGAAAATATCTTGGCACCTGACTCCTTGGTGGAGGATGCTTTTGGCTCTTGCCCTGGCGGGGTCCTGTGGCTCAACAGACGGTGATTCCGTCTCCTGCACACTTGAATCTGGAACCCTGGTGGCCCCTGGTGGGTTTTGGGGGTTATCCAGACTTCCAGCTCTGCCCTTTGAAAGTGAATATTGTTCTCTTCTCTGGCTGGAGGCCTGGGAGGGGCGGTGAGCCCGTGTGACTGAGGCTCTGTTAGCTGGGCCACGGGGCACTGAAACGTAGTCTTGCTAGGCATGTGCCCTCGGGCTTCCTCTCTTCCTGGTCTGAGTCAGGTGTGAGCACCCAGAACGAGTGGCGGTCACAGCTGACGGTGATTTGATCACAGCCACAAGCTGGTCCTTCTGTCCTCTTGGAACCCGCGGGAAAGAAAAAAAGGATCATGGTCTGAGCGAAATGATTTGTGAATATGCACATGAATAATTTTCTGTATTTTCCTTGCGGGTATGGTAAAGTGAGGATATTTTCTTCTTTACCAAAGGAACTCAGAGAAGCAGACATGGCCAGCCTCACGCTCTGTTGCTCGCTGTCACTTCCCCAGGTCGTGGCATCGGGACGCCAGGGCTCCTGTGCCGTGTCAGCCTGGCGCGGCCTCCTGTGGACGCTGACCGGGCTGCCCTTTGTATTCAGGTCCGGCCCTGCTGGGCGTCCTTCTCCATCACACGGACTGTAGGAAGAGCTCCACCATGGACCAGGGAACCCTGAGGGTCGAGTTGCTGCCCGCGCTGACCGACAACTACATGTACCTGATCATCGACGGCGAGACCAAGGAGGCCGCCATCGTGGACCCGGTGCAGCCTCAGAAGGTGGGAGGCCCCGGCACTGCGTGTTTGTCCCCCGCCAGGGTTCCTGTCTGCAGTGTCCTCGCGGCTTGGCCGAAGCTAAACTGAAATTAATCCATTTGGTTTTGAAAAACAACTGAACTAGCGTCCGGCCACTCTGCTGTGGGGCGGAAGGCCAGGGAGGGGTGGGGCCGGCAAAGGCTGGGGTGTGGAGAGAAGTGGGTTTCTGTCTGTAAGGTCCCTGGTGGGGGGCGGGGAGCAGGAGCCCCCCTCAGCCTGCCCGCCCTTCCACGAGGCTTGCTGTCCCTCCGCGCTGCCTCTGGGGGCGGCGACATCGTCTGGAGGGGCTCAGGTTGTGGCTGGCACGGAAGCTGCCACTTGCTGCGTGAGAGAATAAGGCCACCTTTGCCCTGAGCTGCTGGAGGGGTGTTGGAGGGCGGGGGGGCACAGGTCGGCAGGGTCAGGTCAGGGCCCAGCCCCTCCCGGCAAACCTTGGGTCCCACTGGGCACCGCCGCGGGCTTTGGAGCCAGTGCTGGGAGCGTGGCCGTGGCCCATGTCTTGTCTCACGTTTGGCTGCAGGTCGTAGAAACGGTGAGAAAGCACGGCGTGAAGCTGACCACAGTGCTCACCACCCACCACCACTGGTAAGCTCTGGAGCCCGAGCTACCTCCACGTCAGTCGAGCTGCCTGGGCCTGTACGCCCCAGGCTGGCGTCCGTGGGGGTCGGCACCTGCAGGCTCCCTGGACCCTCCCACAGGCGGAGGCCTGGGGCGTCGGGGTCCCCGGAAGCCGTCCCCTCCCAGCTGTATCCTCTGCGCAGCCGAGGGCTGGCCCTGGCGGGACCGTGAGAGGACTCGAGGGCGCCAGCCTCCGGGCTGCTGCCCCTCGACCTTGGCCCCGGCCACGGGCTCTGCTAACTCTGGGGCTCTGTGGGGAGGACCTCCAGCCGCGTCTTTGAAGGCTCTTGGGCTTGTGTGATGGGAGACCGGCTTTGATGTGGGGGAAGAAACTAGTCTAGACGTCAGTGTTTTTAAAAATCAAGCAGGTGTATTTGGAGAGGTTGTGGTTTTTGAAATTTGAAGGGAAAAGGATGAAAGGAGCACTTGTGTTTGGGTTTTAGACCCTCCCGTGGGGTTTCTGAAACTTTTGAGTCTCTTCTCCGCTGGAAAAAAATCTTTATTTGGCTCATTTTCTTTTCTAATTAAGTGCCTGAGGGCAGCCAGCCCCTGACAGCCCGTCCCCGAGGCTGCCGCTGCGCTTGAGTCTGCGTGGGGCGTCTTCCCCGTGGGAGTGGCTTGGGCACGTGGGTCGGCCAGTTTGCTCTGTGGTGGCACCTTCTCGGTCGATGTAACTAAGCCGCTGAGAGTCTATGGGGGCGTCAGGTGTTAATTCCTGGTGCTAATGGATGGGTTTATTGCCGTGCCCTTGGCCGCTGCCCAGCCAGCTGCTCTTTCTGGAAGGTGCCCCGCGGGCTGCGGTCTCCTGCGCCAAGTAACCACCACGTCACTTTTCTGATGTTGCGATGCTTTGAGGTTTTTCACGCGTTTGTGTTGGAACACAAGATCCCAAACTAGGTCCCAGGCTGAGCCCCAGGGCGTAGGCGCCTCCCTCTCTCACTGTCCTCGCTCTCCTTGGTGGAGGCGGAGGTGTTTCTGCAGGTCAGTGGGGGACAGTGCTGGGACGCTGGCCTGTGTGGAGCTGACCTGGGGGTGAGGGAAGGGCCCGCCCCTGTTATCTCTGGGCTCTGCCATGTCTGGGCCCCCGGAGGACTCCGTAGATAAATGTGTGGTGAGGAGCAGGCGCTCTCTGGCCATCCGCAGCCCTCGCCTTGTCCTGGGAAGGCTGATCTGGTGTTGGGACACTAGCCCTGCTCCGAGGTCAGGGCCCTGGGCTCACGCTGGCGTGGTTCCAGCCCCACAAGGCCAGGGGTGGAACTCTTTTCCTGTTTCTGAAGCGCAGGTCAGGCTGCCCCCATTGAGTGCTGGGAGCCCTGGAGGAGTGTCCTGGCTGAGGTTAGAATCCCTTGCAGGGTGAGGGTGGGTGGGGGGGAGTGTGTCCAGGGCTGGCCTGGCCCCAGCTCACCCTCTGCCTCTGCCCGTTTGAGTGTGTGTGTGTCTATTTGTTTGTTTGTTTAGATATAAGTGTTTGTATGTTTTAAAGTTTTTAATATTTTAATTTTTAACATTTTATTTTAGAGAGAGCATGAGTGAGGAAGAGGGCAGAGGGAGAGAGAGAGAGAGAGAGAAGAGAGAGAGAATCTTATGCAGAGCCCCACAAGGGTTCAATCCCATGACCGTGAGACCATGACCTGATGAGCCTGAGTCGGGTGCTTAACTGACTGAGCCCCCCAGGCACCCCTAAAGTGTTAATTTTGACTCCAGTTAACGTGCAGTGTTACGTTAGCTTCACGTGTACGGTACAGTGATTCAGCAATTCCATACGTCACCTGGAGGTCGTCACGACAAGAGCACTCTTAATCCCCATCCTGTTTCCCTCGCCCCCTCTGGTGACCATCAGTGTGTTCTCTGTAGTTAAGAGTCTGTCTCTTGGCTTGCCCCCCCGGCCCCGATTTGTTTTTCCCTTTGCTCGTTTGTTTTGTTTCTTAAATTCCACATGTGAGTGAGATCACACGGTATTTGTCTTTCTCTGACTTATTTTGCTTAGCATTGTACTTTCTAGACCTATCTGTGTCGTTGCAAATGACAAGAGTTCATACTTTTTTATGACTAATGTTCCGTTGTGTGTGTGTATGCACATAAATATATCACATTTTCTTTATTCATTTATCAGTCAGAGGACACTTGGGCTGCTTCCTTACCTTGGCTGTCATAGATAATGCTGCTATAAACATTGGGGTGTTCTTGTATCCCTTGGATAGATACCTAGCAGTGCAACTGCTGGGCCGTAGGGTAGTTCTGTTTTTAATTTTTTGAGGGACCTCCATACTTTTCTTCAGAATGGCTGCACCGGTTTGCATTCCCACCAAAAAGGGTTCCCCTTTCTCCGCATCCTCGCCAATGTCTCTTGTTGCCTGAGTTGTTCACGTGAGCCATTCTGACAGGTGTGAGGTGATACGTCATTGTGGTTTTGATTTGCATTTCCCTGATGATGAGTGATGTCGAGCATTTTTTCATGTGTCGGTTGGCTATCTGGATGTCCTCTTTGGGGAAGTGTCTATTTGTGTCTTTTGCCCATTTCTTCACTGGATTATTTGTGTTTTGGCCTGGACGGTCCCCTGTGTCAGGAGCATCACAGGCACATCAGTTCGATAAGTTCTTTATAGATTTTGGATACCAACTCTTTATCTCATATGTCATTTGCAAATATCTTCTCCCATTCTGTGAGTTGCCTTTTAGTTTTGTTGATTGTTTCCTTCACTGTGCAGAAGCTTTTTATCTTGATGAGGTCCCAATTTTTGCTTTCGTTTGCCTTGCCTCCAGAGGTGTGTGTAGTAAGAAGTTGCTCTGATTGACGTCAAAGAAGTTACCGCCTGTGTTCTCCTCGAGGATTTTGATAGCCTCCTGTCTTCATTTAGGCCTCTCATCCATTTTATTTTTGTGTCTGGTGTAAGAAATTGGTCCGGGTTCATTTTTCTTCATGTTTGCTGTCCAGTTTTCCCAGCACCACTTGCTGAAGAGACTGTCTTTATTCCATTGGATATTCTTTCCTGCGTGGTCAAAGAGGAGTCGGCCATCTGTTTGTGGGTCCATTTCTGGGTTCTCTGTCCTGTTCCATTGATCTGAGTGTCTGTTCTTGTGCCAGTACCATACTGTCTTTTTTTTTTTTTTTAATTTTTTTTTCAACTTTTTTTTATTTATTTTTGGGACAGAGAGAGACAGAGCATGAATGGGGGAGGGGCAGAGAGAGAGGGAGACACAGAATCGGAAACAGGCTCCAGGCTCTGAGCCATCAGCCCAGAGCCTGACGCGGGGCTCAAACTCACGGACCGCGAGATCGTGACCTGGCTGAAGTCGGACGCTTAACCGACTGAGCCACCCGGGTGCCCCAAAGTACCATACTGTCTTGATGAGGACAGCTTTGTGATAAAGCTTGAAGTTTTGGCTTTCCTCTTCAGGGTTGCTTTGGTTATTCGGGGTCTTTTGTGGATCCATACAGATTTTAGGATCATTTGTTCTAGCTCTGTGAAGGATGCTGGCGTTATTTTGATAAGGATTGAATTAAACGTGTAGATTGCTTCGGGTAGTATCGAAATTTTAGCGATTTTGTTTTTCTACTCCACTTCTTGCAAACGCTTTTGTTCAGTGTATTATAGTTTTCAGAGTACAGGCCTTTCATCTCCTTGGCTAGGTTTATTCCTGGATATCTTATTCTTTTGGGTGTAACTGTAGATGGGCCTGTGTGCTCCGAGCGGCGGGTCCCAAACTGGGACGAGGGGGCCTTTGAAACTCCCGCTGTGCCAGCCGCCCCCCGGCCAGCGGCGTCAGGAGCGGGGCAGGAGCCAGGACTTGGTGCTTCTTACAGATCCTCTGGCTACTCTTATGTGCCCAAAGCGTGGGAGCTGGGGGCTTGGGGATTATCCAGGTGTTTGTGATTTGGGTCGGTCGCTCCAGAAGCTTCTCCCGCAACAGGGCAGGGGCACAGAAGTGCCTCATTTGGGAATGGCGTATCTGAGAGTGTTCTTTTCAGTGGAGCCAAATGACACTGAGGCCAGTTTCCTGTGTTGGGAGATGCGTTCCCGCTTCTGAGAAGGTAACCAGGAAAGAACATCCGGTCGGGGTTTAAAAGCAAGTGGGCCCCTCCCACGAGCAGGAGCCCAGGTCTCCTTTCCAACTTCCAGGGACCACGCTGGTGGGAACGAGAAGCTGGTCAAGTTGGAGCCTGGGTTGAAGGTGTGTGGGGGCGATGACCGGATCGGGGCACTGACTCACAAGGTCGCACATCTGTCCACACTGCAGGTGAGCAGCGAACGAATGGAAAGCACTCGAACGTGGTTGGCCTCTGGGCCTTAAAGGGGCGGGGTGTGGCAGGGACACTTGCCCTGCTCCTGGTAGTTCCCTCCCCTACCCAGGGGCCCAGAGGGGACCTCGAGGGCTTGGGATCGGAGGCAGCATAACCTGCGAATGGGTGGAGGGCCTCTCGGGGCCGCCTAGGCCTGCACGGTCCCCAGTGTCAGGAGCATCACAGGCATGTCAGTAGGCCGATGGTCCCGGCTGCGGGGAGAGGCTGCCAGGCAGGGTTTTGAGACCGTTGGGGAAGTGGAAAAGCAGAGCACGCACACATCAGGTTCTCACATCAGCGTCACGTCTCTTGGAAGTGATGACGATGTGCGGTTAAGCGAGGGGACGTCTCTCTCCTAGGAGACTCAGCTGGAGCCTTTAGGGGCGATATGTCAGCGCATGCGTGACTCCAGGTGTGTGTGCACAGGACACGCTGCGGACAGGTGCACCGTTAGCATTTGGTGACCGGGTAAAGGTCACAGAAGTTCCTCTTTTTTTCAGTTTTTTGGTAGGTTTGAAAGTTTTTTTTAAAGTTGGCAGGGGGGCAGTGGGAGACAGAGAAGGAAAACCAAACGGAAGGTCAAGTACTTAAGGAAAGCTAGCTTTTCAAGCACGACACCTGGTTCAAATTCAGCCCGATGTTGAGGAAGAAAGCAAAAGAAGCCCCTTTGCTTTTGCACACCAGCAATACCAGGTTGCAGGTGCGCCTCGCCTCTGGGGCGCCCTCGAGGTCGGGGTCCCATGGTCACCGGCGAGATCTGTGTCCTGCTCAGTGGAGCAGTGGTGATGGAAGCCGCGCTCTCCTTGGGGGCGTTGAGGGTCTGAGGGGGAGTCCGTGGGATCGGTGGTCCACCTCCTGGGAGCCCGTGGGCGAGTTCGCAGCGTGCAGGGAGCCCATGGCAGTGCGTGCTTCGTTTAAGGTGGGGTCTCTCAACGTCAAGTGCCTGTCCACACCGTGCCACACTTCCGGCCACATCTGCTACTTCGTGAGCAAGCCCGGGAGCTCTGAGCCTCCTGCTGTGTTCACAGGTGAGGAGTGTTCTGATGTGCGTGCTGGGGCGGGGTGTACTTTAAAAGACCCCCGTGACTTAGAGTTGTCCGAGAGCTCGGGGCAGAGAAGTGGAGCGTTTGCGGCCAGGCTTCCCGAGCAGGGCTGTGGCAGGGGGCCGCAGGGGGCCTGCAGCCCTGGGGGCAGAGCATGGGAAGGCCGCTGTTTGGATGCACCCCCGGCCTCGGCCTGCGTGAGTGGCCGGCAGGTAGGCCTTTCCAGCAGTCGAAGGGGCTTTTCCCTTTGGAGAGAAAGTGAGAGAATGTTGCTGCTGATGGGGGAGCCGGTGAGGACCGGAGCGGCAGAGCGTATCAGCCCCAGCCTCGAGCAGGCCCTGCGGCGGCCAGAGGCAGCGTGGGGGCCCAGAGCAGCTCTGCAGCCGGGCGGGTGCGTGTGGGGATCCGGGTGGGGACCCATGTCGGCTCTGCGGCGGGGCTCAGTCAACAGCCAAGTGCGGCGCGGGTGACACGAGACGTTAACTCGGGGAAACCACAGACGGAGCGTGGGGTGCACGGGGCCTCTGGGACCTCCACAGCGCTCGTGAGCCCCTCTTTCCCCGTCGAAGACGACTTTAAAGACTGCAGCCGTTCTCAGTGTCTTCGGTGGTGCAGCAGCAGGACGTGTGGTCCCTGGGGTGACCCCGAGTTCGGGGTGTGCAGCCCTGAGCTCGCTCTGGGCCTCGCCCGCCTGTGCGGGGGCAGGTGGGCACTGGGCCCGGGAGAGTCTGCGCCCCTGTCATTGCTGCGTCGGGTGGGTCCTTGGACGTCAGTCTGCGCATCTGCCGGGTGGGCTCTTGGGGGTTGGAGTGAGGCGGGTCCCTCGGGACGGCACAGAGGGGAGAAGCCGTGTCCCCGCCTTGGAAGGCGGGTCTGCCTGCGCAGAGACCCCAGTCTGAGCCCAGGCCCATGCGGTGCGTGTGTCCTCCGTGAGACCACGGCCGGCGGGGGTGTGTTGTACGTGCCAAGTCGCGTGTGCCCTCGCGGCGCAGCTCAGGTGTCCGCGGCACGGACAGTGAGGACTCAATGTGCGGGAACGGGACGTCCGGCAGGTCCTGGTGTGGAAATAGGGGAAGGCCGGGCCCCCGAGTCTCCTGTTCCTGTGTGCAGCCCGGCCTTCTCTGTGGTCTCTCTGGCTTCTAGCTGGTTCTGACTTACCCTTCCTGGTGGGGCTGTTCAGGGGCACAGCCCAGTCCTGACCCCACTAGGATGTCCTGTCGTCTTGTGGGAACAGTGCTGCACCACACTGTGATGGCCCCACGGTGGCACCCTGGTCCTGGGTTGTGGTCCCAGCGGCCCCCCCCCCCCCCCCACCTCGGGGAAGAGTCTGGCCTGCACTGATGGAGGAGGACTCCCCGCCACCGGGGCCTGGAGAACAACGGTGCCTGAGCCCCCGCTTGGCACGGAGCCCTTCTCAGGGAGGACCCAGGGCGGGAAGCAGCAGCCCACAGAGCCTCAGTGGGGGTCAGGAGCAGGGGTGTCAGGAGGAGGGGAGTCAGGAGGAGAGGTGTCAGAAGGAGGGCCAGGAGGAGCGGTATCTGGAGGAGGGGTGTCAGGAGGAGGGTCGGGAGCAGGGGTGTCCGGAGAAGGGTCAGAAGGAGGAGGGTCAGGAGCAGGGGTGTCTGGAGGAGGGCCAGGAGGGGAGTCAGGAAGAGGGTGGAGGCGGGTCAGGAACAGGGATGTCAGGAGGAGGGGACGCCCCTCTAAAGGGCTGAGGCAGGAAGGGGGTCTGTGAGGCGGCAGGCTTGGGTCTTGAGGGCCCGGGTGGTGGCCAGTGGGATCCCGGGGGTTCTGTGGGCTGGCACTGCCTCCCAGGATGAGAGGAGACTTGGGGAGGGGCCCCGGCTGGCTCAGCCCGTGGGGCACGTGACTCTCGGTCTCGGGGTTGTGAGTCGAGCTCTACATTGGGTGCAGAGATTACTTAAGAAAAGAAAAAAACCCCAACACAATTATAAAGAAGTAAAAAGAAAAAATAGGCGCCTTAGGGAGGTGGGTCTGGGAGGGCTGCTGGGTGGGTGGGGACAAGGGCTGGTGGGGGGTCTCGGCGCTATGCGGACAGGCTAGGACAGTGAAGGGAGGAGTGGGGAGACCCTAAGGGGTGGGTTTGAGCCGCTGTTGGCGGGACTGGTAGTGCCAGTTAGCGAGACTTGACGGGAGAGGTTGGGGCACGGGAGCCGAGAGCTGGGCGTCTCTCTGGGTCCAACCTGGCAGTTAGGGGTGGCCCATCGGGGTCTGGTAGAGGCCGGCTATGGGTACAGCCATGAACGCTTGGTGTCCAGTGTAGCTCAGGAGCTGGCCACCAGCCCCTCAGGGGGTGTCCTGCCGGCAGCCCCCCACTGCTCCGTGGCTGTCCCGTTTTGCAGGCGACACCTTGTTCGTGGCTGGCTGTGGGAAGTTCTACGAAGGGACAGCGGACGAGATGTACAAAGCCCTGCTTGAGATCCTGGGCCGGCTCCCTCCAGACACGGTAGGTGGGGCCCCACGGAGCGAGGTCCTCACCTCCCGCCCGTCCTGTCCCCCGTGTTGGGAAGAGTGGGAAGGCAGAGGCATTTCCTCTGGAAGCGTGGCTTTTCTTGTACTATTTATTGCTGTTTAATGTACACGCAAGAAATGCCCGTTGTCCTCAGGGACACTTCGGTGCGTGTCGCTAAAAGGACCTGGCCCAGAGCCCCGCATGCGTGTCTGTGAGGGCTTTGAGGACAGATCACGGAGACTCTCTGAACTCACAGTTTGGTGTTCTCCTCAGAGAGTGTACTGCGGCCACGAATATACGATCAACAACCTCAAGTTCGCGCGCCACGTGGAGCCCAACAATACTGCCATTCAGGAGAAACTGGCCTGGGCCAAGGTGAGTGGGGCGCCCCGGGCGGGGGTGCGCCCGCGGGTCCGTGACCCCGAAGTGCCTCTCTGGGAGCAGCGCTGTCAGGGCGCGGTGTCCAGTGTGGGCAGAGGGCGCTCCTCCTGGCCAGCAAGCCAGTCTGGTCTCGGAGTGGCCCTCCTGGAACTCCGCGAGGAAGGCCCAGTTCTCTGGTTAACGTCCTTTCTGACACAGTGGGGCCGGGTTGGGCCTGGGAGTCCACATTTCCAGCAGGTGCCCGGGTGAGGCCGGCGCCGCGGGTCCCTGATCTGTGCCCCGCGTCCTGAGCACAGGGTAGGGGGGACCGTGAGTGAGCACCTCCACCTCCCGTTTGGGGAAAGCGCACCTGCCGGCCAGCGGCGGGATTTGCCCCAGAGGCTGCTAGTCCGGAAGGCATTTATTTCTGTGGCGACCCCTAGGGGTGCTCAGAGGTGTGGCTGCAGGGGTGGCCTACTGTCCCGGAGGCGTCTTCAGTGGGGGCGTCTTCAGTGGGGCGTCTGCAAATGCTGCTGCAGGTGGGTGGGCTGAGGGAGGTGCCCCTGGACTTGGGGGCCCTTCCCCATCCGGTGGCTGACGGGTGTCAGTAAGCCACACCTGGAGGCCCCAGGTGCCGCTGGGCCTTCTGCTCCGTTCATGACCAGTACTGCTTTGGAGTTTTGTTTCTTAATATATCACCTACCTGTTTTTTTTGAGCATCTTTATCAGGTTTTGGGCACGGGCTCACAAAATAACACCTGTAAGACTTCAGACACTACCTTTATCACTTGGTCAACATTATCCCTTTTTTTTGCAGTGCACGTAGGCGAGTATTTTAGTGATCTCCATGAACTCACCCTGTGTATGTACCACACGTACTGTTCCCTTTCATTTAGTAATGGGTCCTGCTGCTTTTTCCATAGCAGTCTATTCATACTGAACTAATTCGCTTCGTAGTTACCTACTTTTATTAAAAATTTTTTGAAGTGTTTATTTTTGAGAGTGAGAGAGACAGAGTGCGAGTGGGGGAGGGGCAGAGAGAGAGGGAGACACAGAATCTGAAGCAGCTCCAGGCACTGAGCGGTCAGCACGGAGCCCGACGCGGGCCTCTAACCTACGTGGGGCTCAGGTCATGACCTGAGCTTCACTGAGCCCCCCATGCGCCCCCGTGAACATTGCACTAATTTGCTTCATAGTTATCTACTTCTAAAAACTAATCTTAACTGAGGATACTTTCCATTTGATAAAACATACCTGTGTTGAGTGAGCAGTACACGGTTTGATGACTTTTGACAGTATGTGCCCCTGTGTGAGCCCCCCACCCCCAGTCGAGATTCAGTTTCCCTTGTCACTCTGCTTTCACCCCCCAGCTGCAGATCGGCTGTCACGTAGGTCACTCTGTTCTGGAGTCTCAGAAACAGAGCCGTAGAACACTGGCCGTGTCTGGCTCTTCAGCTCAACGTAACTGGAGATCCATTCCTGTTCTTGGTTTCTGAGCGGTGCGCTGTACTGCAATTTGTTTATCCGCTGTGGATGGACTCTTGGGTCGTTTCCAGCGTTTTGCTATTGTAAACAAAGTTGCCGTGAACCTCTGTGCGCACGTCTTTGTGTGAACACAGGTTTCCCAGTGTGTGGGTACAGACCTGGGGCAGCGGGGCCCGGCCGCCTGAAGTGTACGTTTAACTTTGAAGAAGCTCCCGAGCCTCTTGGCCCGTCCTCTGGGGACGTGTAAGCCCCAGGGGCTCCCCGTGCATACGTATCGCCAACGTTTTCAATTTCAGCCGTTCTAATAGGCGTGTAGCCGTGTCTCCCTGTGGTTTTAAAGTTTCCGTTGCTCTGGTGGCTGTCGGCCTCTTACAGGCCCTCTTTTGTGAAATGTCTGTTCAAATCTTTGGTCCATTTGAAAAACTGAACTCAGTTGCAAGAATTCCTTATGTATTCTGCAAACACGTCTTTACCAGATACATATCTCAAATATTTTCACCCGGTCTGTGGCTTGCCCTTTTATTTTCTTAAGTGTCTTTTCCGGAATAAAAGTTTACACTTTTTTTTTTTTTAACGTTTTATTTATATTTGAGACAGAGAGAGACAGAGCATGAACGGGGCAGGGGCAGAGAGAGAGAGGGAGACACAGAACCGGAAGCAGGCTCCAGGCTCTGAGCCATCAGCCCAAAGCCCGATGCGGGGCTCGAACTCATGGACCGCGAGATCGTGACCTGAGCTGAAGTCGGACGCTTAACCGACTGAGCCACCCAGGCGCCCCAAAAGTTTACACTTTTGATGAAGTTCAGTTTGTTGATATTTTCTCTTTACACCCTTTGTGTCCTAAGAAATCTTTGCACACCCCTTGCCACCAAGACTCTGTGCCGTGTTTTCTCCTGAAAGTTGAATGGTCTTAGCTCTTACGGTCATTCAGATTTCTACTTAGGCCCGTGATCCTGCTCATATCGACGTTGGTGTCCGTGTGAGGTCGGGGTGCGAGTGCATCTGCTTTTGCACGTTGACATCCTACTGCACAGCACCATTTGTTAGAAAGATCGTCCTTTCCTTGTTGGATTACCTCGGCGTCTTTGCTAAGTAAAACGGACAGTGCAGGCGTGAGTCACCTCTGGACCCTCCTCGCTGTTCCGTGGGTCTCTGCGCTTCTCCTCCATCAATAGCAGATGGTCTCAGTTACCATAGCTTGCGGTAAGTCTGGGAATCAGGCTGTATGAATCCTCCAACTGTGGTCTTTTTTTTTTAATTGGTTTTGGCTCTTTGAAGCGCTTTGCATTTCCATAGAAATTTTAGGATCTTGTTAATTTTTACAAAAAAGTCAGCTTGGCTTTTGATGGGGACTGTGATGCAACAAAAGATTTGGAGAACTGAGATCTTCACAGTATTGAGTCTTTTCATGAATATACTCTTTCCATTTACTGAGGTCATCAGTTCCTCTCGGCAGTCTTTTATAATCTTCGTTGCTAAAGAAGCTGTGCAGGTTGTTAAATGTATCCTTAAGTACTTCACATTTTTGTATTTGGCTGAAAATGATTATTGTTGAAGTCTTCAGCAACACAAATGATACTTGTTTGATCTTGTATCGTGACCTTGCTAAGCTCCCTTATTCTAGCGTCTTTTTCGTAGATTTCTTAGCACACAATCACGTCATCGGCTAAAGAGACACTTTTCTTCCTTCTTTTCTGATTGATGTGCCTTTTATTTACTTTGTTGGCCTAATCACACCGGCTGCGGTCTCCGGTACGATGCCGAAGAGAGACGGTGGGAGCGGACACCTCTGCTTTGTTCCCGGTCTCGGAGGGGAAGCATTCGGTGTGTCACCCGTACGTTAGCTGCAAGTTTTTTGTGATCTTTCTTAGGTTGAGGGCGTTCCCTTCCATTCCTGGTTTTCTGAAAGTTTTAATCACGAGTGGGTGTTGAATTCTGCAAACTGACTTTTTCTCTAGTGTGTAACCATATTTTGTTTTTACTGTTAATATGGTGGGGTACATTGATTGGTTTCATTTTTTTTTTAATTTCTTTGGAGAGAGAGGCAGAGAGAGGCTCCGTGCTGATGCGGGGCCTGATCCCACGAGCTGTGAGACCATGACCTGAGAAACCGAGAGTCGGGTGCTTAACCGGCTGAGCCCCCCGGGTGCCCCCTCAGTTGGTTTCAAACGTTAAACCCACCTTGCTTTCTAGACAGACTTTGTCATGCTGTGTTACGCTGCCACAGTCCCTCTGTGTCTGTGTTCACAAGGGATATTGGCCTGTAGTTTTATTTTCTTGTAACGTCTTTGGTCTCAGTACTGGGGCAGAGCTGGCCTCATTAAGTGACTCGGAAGGTGTTTCCTCGTATTTTCTGAAAGAATCTTTGTGTGATACTGTTTTTTCCTTTAATGTTAGAATTCACCATTGGAACCATCTGGACGTTGAATTCTCTTTGTGGAAAGATGTCATCGTTGTTGTTAGAAGTGGTGTCTGTCTTTTGTGTAGGGCTCTTAGATGTTTGCATCTTCTCGAGTCCATTTTGTTAGCAGCTTCTGTCTTTCAAGGAACTGTGTACATTTTGTCAAGGTTTTCAAATTTGTTGACGGTTTTCATGCTGTCTTTCTCGAGTGTCAACTTTGTGGTGCTACAGTTCACATGTGATAAACTGCATCCGTTTCAAGTGAAGGGCCAAGTGAATTCTGACAGATAAACTGACACCACTGAAACGACGACCATTATGATGAAGACACAGAACGTTCCACCACCCCCGAAAGGCTTCTTCACACCTCACTGTCTTCGCGGCTCCGGACACCTACCGATCTGCTGGGTGCCCTAGAGCTGTTGCGGTTTTTAGAATATCGTGTAAATGGAAGGTACCTTATGCACGGTCTCCTGTTCACTCAGCAGCAGGATTCGGAGGTGCACCCCTGCTGCTGCGTGTCAGGAGTTGATTCCTTTCACCGCCGAGCAGTATTCCGTTGTTGGGTGTATCCGTTCCCCCGTCTGTAGACGTTTGTGCTGTTTCCGGGCGTCGGCTGCTGTGAACCTCTGCGCACAAATCCGTGTGTGACACACCCTTTCGTTTCTCTCGAGTAAATACCTAGGAGTGAAACGGGTACGTGGTAGCGGTGTACGTTTGACTTGTAGAGAAAGTGCCGAGTTGGCTTCCTAAGTGGCTGTCACTTTACGTTCGTGTCAGCCGAGTGTGAGAGTTCCACTCGTTCCACAAGCTCGCCAGCCCTCGGCATCGTCACTCATTGTGGTTTTAGTCATTCTAATGGGTACGTAGTGCAGTCGCATTGTGGTTTTAGCTTGCATTTCCCTAGTGTCTCAAAACGTTGAGCGTCTTTTTATGTGCTTATTGGCCATTTTGTGAACTGTGTGTTCAAATCTTTTGGCCATTTAAAAATTTGAACTAATTTTCGATCACAAGAGAATTTTGTAAGTATATGCTGGACGCAAGTCCTCTGTCGGCTGGTTTCTCTCGTTCTGTGGATTGCCTTTTATTTTTTTGACAATGTTTTTTGAAGAGCAAACATTTTTAATTTTGATAATCAAGTCCAGCGTATTAACTTTTTTATGGTTCATACTTTTTGTCTCTTATCTAAGAAATATTTGCTTTACCCAAGTTCAAAAAACATTAAAAAAAAAATTTTTTTTGACACTTATTTTTGAGAGAGGGGCAGAGAAAGAGAGGGAGACACAGCATCCGAAGCAGGCTCCAGGCTCTCAGCTGTCAGTACAGAGCCTGATGTGGGGCTCGAACTCCAACCGTGAGATCATGACCCGAGCTGAAGTCGGACATTTAACCAGGCGCCCCAGCACTCATTTTAATAGATAATCTACAAGGTGATGACCGTGTATGGTTCTCTGACTCTACGTGTCAAGACGTGTTTTAGAATTATCCTTAGAAGTGTTAACTTGTTTCCTTCCCTCATAGGAGGTGGAGAAGGAATTCTCAGGAAGAGTGAATACTGGAGGAAGCAGGGAATATTCTAAAACACCCAGCTTGTTTTCACCAGAAGGGGAGGATCAGAGATGAGTGACAAGCCTTCATCTTGACCTCCCGCCAGACCCCTACTTGGCATCCCACCAGCGGTTGAAGGATCACCTCTTGCCACCACTGGTCACGTTTGGGGGTGGCACCGGGACCCTCGGGTCTGAGGGCCCTGCGTGTGGGTGCTGACAGGTGCTGTCCAAGCTCTGACCCTGTGGCCCTCGAGATCAGCCCGGCAGAAGAAGGGCAGGGGCCGCAGGGAGGGCGGAGACCCCCAGCTGCCAGCTGACATCCCGCACAGGTCCGTACAGGAGTGACCAGTGGGCCAGATGGTGCTGATCAGGAGTGAAACCATCCCGACCGGAGGGCTCGTCCTGGGTTTTTCTCCTGGGGAGCCTGTGACGAGAGCTTGCCGCCTTCTAGAGGGGCTGTGAGCCCAGGGCAGGGACCACGGGCACCTGTCACCTCGCTCTTGCAAGCAGTGAGCTGTGCGAGGCCCATGACTGGTCTTGGTGCAGGGCTGGTGGTGTTTTCTTCTGCGTTTTCTGGGTTTTTGCTGGTTATTTTATCATGTAAAACACACACTTCATATCAGCGTAAAAGTTTTCACGTCCCCCTCCACTTCCAGGACAGCAAGGGGAGAAGGGACAACTTGTCGGTGGTGGCCGGGACGCTCGCATCTCCACAGCGGGAAGGGGCCCGTCCTTGCACTGACCTGACCCCGTTCACTTTGCCTTCTGAGTTGGATGATATTTTAAGATTAGAAAGTACTCTGAAATGTTCCTTTAGACGTTTCCGTGTTCACGTGACCTCTGTCCTCTGCAGGAGAAGTACGGTATCGGGGAGCCCACAGTGCCGTCCACCATCGCGGAGGAGTTCACCTACAACCCATTCATGAGAGTGAGGTGAGGGGCGTGGGCACCTCTGGGTCGCCCTCGTGCCGCCAGCGGGGGCCCACTCACCAGTCCCTGCAGCTCAGGCTCAGGCGACCCCACGGGGTCTTAACAAGTGCCCTGAGCCTAGGAAGCAGGCGGCTTTGTCAGGGGTGCTCTCCTTACACGTGGCCAGGGTGTGGGGTCCTTTCTGACACCGCAGTCAGGATCCACGGGTGGGCAGGCACGGTCCCCGGGAATCTCGTGGAGCTCTGTCACCGGGGCGCTGCCGGGAGCCAGCGTGGAGTCCGTGTCCCCCGTCTCTGGGTCACTGGCAGGACGGCTTGGCCAGCAGGCCTCCTACCGTTAGGAACACGCGAGTTGGCCGTTAGTGCCGGCCTTTCGTTTTGAAGAATGTCCCCACTTCTGCCTGCTCTTTTCTTCCCTGGGGCCCTGGGGCGGGTGGTGGGCCGGGGGGCACCACGTGCGGCCTGCAGCCTGGCCTTCGGCTTCCGCAGAGAGAAGACGGTGCAGCAGCATGCTGGCGAGACGGACCCGGTGACCACCATGAGGGCCATCCGCAAAGAGAAGGACCATTTCAAGGTGCCCCGGGACTGAGGTGGCCGTAGGGCCTGGGGCGCCCGTGGCCGCTGCCGCCTTCAAGCACATTTTGGGTGTTCAGATGTTTTAGGTGAATTTCCTGCCAGGAGTGCAGGAAATTCAATCTTGACTTAATTTTGAATTAATTTCATAGCCCTTTGCCCATGTTATCAGATGTTCTAATGCATATTTATAAGAGAAGTCTAGAAAGTGTATTATTCCCCGATGCTCTGCTTGCGGACTCTCTGTTCTCTCTGGCCTTCGGTGGGGCCCTGGTCCTCGCCGTGTGAGCCCCACATGGTGCCCTGTGAGCGCCGGCCCCCTCCCCGCCCCATGCCCCCCAGAGCAGGACGCCTGGGGGACGGCGTCGCCCTCACCTCCTTCTCTGGTGGGTCCTGTGGTGTCCTCTTCACAGAGCCGTTTCCATGTGGACGTGGAGTAGAACCCCAGCCCCGCCGGGGGCACCGGCCTGGGCCGGGGCAGTGAAGGGTTCGTTGACACAGCGTTTCTGTGCTTGGGGCCTCCGCCCCACGGTGCCCCGATCCCTGGGTGCCTGGTCCTGGGCCACCCGCAGGGACAGGTGTGGATACCGTGCCTCGTGTGGATGAAGGAGCTCTCCGATGCGACCGCCGGCACCTTGCCGCCCCCGCTGAGGTTTGATCCATCTGGCCCCCCTGCAGGGAGAGGCCCCCATCACCTTTGCCCTGGCCGAAGTGCGGGGAGGCCAGGTCCCTGACCTGCGTGTCCTTGCCCTGAGTTCCCTCTGCTTTTGCCGGAGGAAACCCCGAAAGCCGCTGTCCCAGGCAGCGGCCATCTCCTTAGCCAGCCGCCACAGGCCAGACCCGGGCTGGGGGAGCAGGGCGGGCTCTGGCTGCACTGAGCCTCAGCCCAGGTGGGGGTAGCGGGAGGACCCAGAGGCGGGACGGGGAGGGATGAGGCTCGGGGCCCAGCCGGGGGCAGGACGGGCTGCTCACGTGTGCACCCGGAGGTCTTCCCGGTTCCGACCCGACCTCCTCCGCTCGGCTCTGCCTTGCGACGCACGGCGCCCGAGGCCCTGCCTGCCCCACCCTCTCCTGCTGGACGGCCCACGGTTAGTGCTTCTCGTCCAGCTGAGGTTGTCTCCCGCCACTCTCCTCAGACGGCCTCCGGTCGCCAAGGACCTGCACAGGTCCTGGCTCCGCAGCTGCCCGTGTGGCCACGGTGCCGTGCGGCCGGGGAGCAGTCACCCTTGTCCAAAGAGGAGGATGCCTTAGGTGGAGCCTCAGCCCCCCTGCGACCCCAGGTGTGTCAGGGAATGGGGTTTCTGTGGGTCCTTCTAGATGCTTCATTGTGTAGCTCTGTACCGCCAACTGGGCGTAGTGGCGTGGGCGTCTCAGGATGCGTCGTGGTGCTTTGCGAGGCCTGTCGGTACCGGAGAGCGCGGGTATCCGGTGTGGCCCTCTGCTGTGCCCCCTCCGGCCGGGCCCTGTGCGTGAGCAGTTCTCGTGTAGCCAGGGACCCCACGGCCACCGCCTCCCCAGCCCACCTCCCCCCCACCCCATGGGGATGTGTTTCCTTAGTTTGCGTGTTACCGGCTGCACATTCAGATGCCAAAGAAGAAAAATGAACGTTTCTGAAACGTACGAACACAGAAGCGCGCCCCTGCACCCGGCCTCTCCCCACCCCAGGAGCCCCGGATAGCAACTCCCTTTGCACACGTTGTCCTTGGTGGTGGGACCCGCTGGGCCACCCCCACTGGCTCTTGGGCTGTGGCGCGGCTCAAACGATCTCACGTGGGCCCCAGCTGGCCGTGGAGGATGGGCACTTCCACGCGGGAGAAGGTGTTGGCCCATCCGGTGGAGGAGTCTTGTCCGCCGCACGAGGGTGTGGACCGCCCTGGGGCTGCTCCGCGGGCCTCGCGTGTGCTGGCGTCTGCGGCCCCCCGGAAGCGAGCGGGGCGCTCCGTGGAGGCTGCACGAGAACCGGCGGGGACGGGGGAGGCTGGCCGTGTGCATTTCCGACCCCGGGCTGCCTCTCCTCGGGCTTCTGGCCAGTGTTCTGCTGGCTTTGCTCCTCGCCGACCTTCCCCGTTGAGGGTCAGCCGCGCTCCGGTCACACGTGTTCGAGTTGGTCGCTCCACACTCTGTCGTCTTATTGAAGAAATCTTTGATGGAGTCAAGTTCGTGTCTCCTACTTTCCGTCCTCTGCTGCCCTCCTGTTTACGTGCTTGCTTCTGACACTCGTGTTTGTAATTCACGTGAAGATGCTGTTACGCCGGCGGTCGGTGGTTTGCCTCCCTGGAGGCACTTTACGTCGCCCCTGCTCATCTGCACCGCCAGCCCGAGGGCCCGCATCCGGGGGTGCAGACCTGTTCTGAGGCCCCACATTCCCCCTTACTACAGCTTTAGAATAAGTCTTCATTTCTAGGAAGGGACACGGCCCCACCTGGCCCTTTGCCCGTATGTACGAACGTTAGAGTATTGACGGCTGTGGTTTGGGCCGGAATAGGGTTCACCGGATTTCTGGACTTGTGACAAGTGTCAGGCCATGGACATGCCCCCCCCTCTGGCATTAGGGTCTCTGCTGCTCTTCCTGCTGCTAAAACTCGTGTAGTGCCAGTGTCCGCGTGGCCCTGTGACTGAGGCTCGCGGTCCCCAAAGAGACTGTCCCCTCAGATGGCTGTAAGCTCGGGCCCCCCCAGGCCTCCTGCCCTTCTGGCCACCTGGCTGCGACTTCCACGCATTCCCACTGACCCCTCACCTTCCGTAGGTCACCAGCATGGCTC
Organism: Felis catus; assembly: GCF_018350175.1. NCBI lineage: Eukaryota > Metazoa > Chordata > Mammalia > Carnivora > Felidae > Felis > Felis catus. The sequence goes on from NC_058383.1 coordinate 39,692,307, forward strand.
CTAGAACTCAGAGGAGTGCCACCGTGATGATTTCGCAGTGTGATTATAACGGGCACAGCCAAGCAAACAGGGCCCGGAACGTGTGCTGTGCCCGCTGTGGCACACGTGAGCCTGTGTTGAGGTGCTCCGGGGTCACTGCGTCATCCCTGGCCCTGCGAGTGAACTCTTGCCACCGGGTGGGTCCTTCTGGTAGGACTGTCCCCCTCGAGTGACCGCGTTAAGGTAAATTCAGGTGTGTCGAGGCTGCTGTGACCATGTGGGAAATTCCAAGGAAGTAGAGACTCCCTGCCCGACCCAGGGGAAGGCAGAGCGCCACGCAGCACTTGCCTGGGTGACGACGGGTGTCACGGCTTCCTTCCCAGACGTCGGTTCTCCGGGAACGTCAGTCCCAGTCTACTTTGTTCTTGTCGTAAATGGCGTCTTTTTCAGATCACGTCAGTGCTCAGGAACGTAAAGGAGCGCAGTGAGCTTTGTTTAGGGAACCTCCTTTTCCCCACGTGGGCTCCGTTTCCTTCGTGAACTTTCTGCGGTCTTGCTGCTTGGCCTTTTGTCCTGTGGGTCTCCCGTATTGAGGTGGGGGGAGGGGAGAGAGGCACTGCTCCTCGTCCTGAACCCCAGTGACTGGTTTGACAAACACCTGGGGGCCGAGGCCGAGCTCCCCTCGGGGTTGAGTGAACACAGAAAGCCCTGCCCTTGTCGAATTTCTGTCCTGGTAGAGGGACGGAGTGACAAGATGGACATCCTGGGCAGCTCGGACTGAGGAAGCACTAAGGAAAATAAAGTGGGCAAGGAGCAAGCAGGAAGCCTTGTGGCCAGGGAGGTGACGTGAGCAAAAACCAAAGGTTCAGGGAGAGGGCCTTGCTGATCTCTGGGAGAGACCAGCGAGTGCCGAGGCCCTGGGGCAGAAGTGCGCGACGGGAGCCCAGTGTGGCTGAGCCGTGAGGGGAGGCGACTAGGGAGCGGTGGCAGGCGGGTCGGCGGACAGGGTGCAGGGGGACCCTGGGGGCCACTGGCAGCCAGCGGAGGTGGGGGCGGGCAGGTCTCCACGGGATCTCGAGTGCGTGTGGGGCCGCAGGGGAGGCCAAGGGGTTCGCAGCGTGAGCCGAGTGGTGAGCACGCGGTTGTGGGGGGTCCAGCTGCGTCCACTGGGGTGGGGGGCGGGTCCAGGCCGAAGCGCGCCCTCGGGAGTCGCCAGCACCCGGGAGGCTGGGCGCGCTAGCGGGGCAGTGAGGTGGGGACGCTGGGGCGCCGGCAGGTGGCAGGACATGCAGAAGTGTGGCCAAAAGTCACCCCCAGGGGAACCGGGCTTCGTCACACGCTTTCCTCTGGTCTGGCCGACTCCACGTGAGTGTGTCGGCGGCTGCACTCTGGCCTTCCTTGTACAAGCCCGGTCTGCTTCCTGTAAATGACGGCAACACGGTGGGGGGAGCAGGGGGAGGTCTCTTCACTCGTGGGGAGCTCGAAGGAGGTGATTCTGCTGGGAGCCTGGTGCTCGCTCTGTGCACTTTTTCACACCACCGGCTCCCTTCGTAAACGGTTATGGGCTGTCCCTCCGTGGGTTTCAGCCACTTGGGGAGACGTCTTTCTTTGCAACATTTTCTCTTTTCTCTTTTCAAGAATTAAATCTCCATACCCAGTGTGGGGCCTGAACTCACACCCCACTGAGCCAGCCAGGCACCCTCCTTCCAGCATTTCCTGAAGGGGTCAGGGGTGCCCTCCTGCTCGCTGATCTCTTGCTGCGGCTCCCGCCTCCTGGGCTCCTAGGTGTCGCCTTTCTGAGCACGGATGCGAAGCTGGGAGCCTGTCCGAAGCGTGCGGTGCGGGGCACGGCGGTGTGGCTGGGGCCTGGCATGGCTTCTCTCCTTCACCTCTTCCCTGACACGTAGGGGCTCTGAGGCGGCCCGTCCTCCTCCCATCGGGCACGAGCCCAGGGCCCCCGCGGCCCGGGGAGGAGTGCTGAAGTCTCTCCCTAGGGCCGTGTGCCCACTTTCCTGGCTGGGGTCTGTCTGCCCTGCTGTGGTGCTGCTCTCCAGCTAGGAAGGCGCTGGGGTCTTAGCGGTGACCGGGCCTTACTAATCAGAACCTACCACATGTCTCTGTGTACCAGGTGAGGTTCACAGCAGTGACCCGAGTGTGTGTTTCAGGGCCTTTGAGGACGTTCATCGTGGTGTAGCCCCCTGAACTTTTCATCATTAACGTGTCAGTGAAACCATAAAAGCAGAGGCTGCTCTTGGTCCATCTCCCCAGGATGCCGATCCTGGGCCGGAGCAGCAGGGAGGCCTGGGACGTGGTCTGGTGCGGGGCCCACAGATCCAGACGGCGAGACACCTGTGCCCATGTGCCACCGGGGCTCTGTCTGCATCAAAGGTCAGCCCTTAGCAGAGGTGGGGGTCAAGCCCATCTGGGGTCCCACCGTGGCCAGGTGGGTGTGTGTAGGCGGGGAGAGGGGGGCGAGGAGGCAGGACACCACATCCTGTGTCTTCCTTCCCCGGCTGCCAGCTCAGACAGGTGTCATAATTATGTGTCACCTGGAGCCCTGACTTTCTAAGAGTCCTCTGATGAAGCAGCAAATGGCTCCTGTCCACTGAGTGGGCGTGGCAGCCCCTGGGGACAAAGAACACTTCGTATGTACAGCGTAAGCAAGAGTACAACTGAGAAATCGCAAGGAAGATAAGTAACGTAGCAGTAAGGATTAGAGGTCTTAATTCTCGGCAAGAGCCAGACCGCGTCGATGCCATTGCCAAGGACGCGGAAGGAGCACGGCGCGCGACTGCTCGACGGAACCCGCCTGGGTTCAGAACGGCCCACGCAGCGGCGTCCTCAGGCACAGACCACAACTCCGGCCACGGAACAAGTCGTCCTAAGTTTTCAGAAGCCAACGCATACAAAGTACGTCCTCTGACCCCAGCGGAATTAGTTACCTGTGGCAGAACGAAGTGAGGAAAACCTCCCCCCGTTTAGAAGTGAAGTAACAGATCTCTAAGCTTGGGGATCAAAAGAAGCAAAAGTGGACACCAGCGTCTGTCAGACACAGACAAGCCCAGGGCCTCCTACACCTGCACAGAAAAGGCTTCTGCCTCAGGAAACTAGAGAAGAGCAAGAGAAACACAAAGGAAGAAGAAGAAGACAGGAAATCAGCCGGACAGTAAACCCAAAACTCTCTGAAAAGATCATCACGTTGACAGACCCACAGTGATACAGCACCCAGGTTCCCGAATTCACGCGGGAGACGGGACCGGACCACCCACCCTGCAGAAATAAACGTCAAGGCCTCTCCAGGAATGCGAGTGAACGACACAGATGAATTCCTACAGACACAAATCATTTAAATGGACTCAGAAAAAACCAGAAAAACACCACAGACCTGTAATAAGAAACTGAATTAACACAGAAAGTCTAAAGTTCACACAAAGGAAGAGCCTGGTGACTTCACGGAGCGTTCGGTCAGTAACACCCATCACTCACAAACTCTTTCAAAGACGCTTCCCAGCTCCTTTGCGACGCAAGCCTGGGCCTGACAGAAGACGTCGGTGTCCCTGGTGAACCTAGATGTTAACTTTGTAACACAGCATCAGTAACCCAAATACGGCAGCATTTGCACCATCAGCCGCAAACCTGAAAACCAACAGATGTCGCGGCCCATCCTAGGGGAACGAAGGACAAAATCCACAGGATCAACTCAACGGACGCAGCGAAACAAGGAACGAAACCCGGCACATTCGTGGTGAGAAGTGTCCAACCGCGGAAGGCAGCTTCCTTGGCCTCAGGATCAAAGATACCCGTGCGAAGTTTCCTCGCAGACCTCGTGCCGGCAGCCTTGAGTCGGACCCGGGCCACGCCGGACACAGTGCCTGCGGGGCTGCGTCCTCCCGGAGGCGTCCTACTCCCGGAGGCGTCCTACTGCCGGAGGCGCCCACGTTCCTCGGCTCCTGGCCTCCTCCCTGTCTACTCCCCACCCGTGGTTGGGGTCCTCTCACTGCCTACGCCCGCCCTTCCTGACCCCCCCCCCCGCTTCCACCATCAAGGACCCCTGTGGTGACACTGGGTCCATCTGGAAAACCCACGTTAGTCTCACTATCCCAGGCTGATCAGCACCTCCACTCCCTTTGCCCGTGTAACCCGACACAGTCCGGATTCCGGCGGAAGGACAGGGTATCTTCGAGAGCATCATTCCGCCTGTCAGAGCATCAGAAGTCATGGTGACGGGCCGAATGCTCACCTCCAACACCAGGAGCAGGTGAGGGAGGTGTGCTCTCGCCTCTGTACTCCACATCGTACTGGGCTTGCAGTGAGGCACAGAAAGGAACAGAAAAGGGGTAGTACACAGACTGGAGAGAACAAGCGAACACGTTCTTAGTCACAGCTGACAGGGTCCTACGGAATCCAGATACACGCACACACCTGGCCGGTGAGTTTGACGGTCCCGGACACAAGATCGGTAAGAGAAATACAGGATCTTTCTACCTGCTAATGACCACCTGGAAATGAAATTCAGACCACTTCATTCACAACAGCACCAAGACTAATAACATAAGTAGAAACTATTTTATCAAAAACACAAGGGGCACCTGGGTGGCTCAGTCGGTTAAGTGTCCAACTCTTGCTTTCGGCTCAGGTCGTGATCTCAAGGTTGTGAGTTCAAGCCCCACATCAGGCTGTGTGATGAGCAAGTATCCTGCTTGGGCTTCTCTGTCTCTCTCTGCTCATGCTAGCTCTCTTGCTCTGTGTGAAAATAATAAATAAACGTTAAAGTTAAAAAAAATAGTGTCAAGTTTAGAAAACTTAAGGAAGATGTAAGTAAATGGGAAGGTACTCCATGTCTCTTGATCAGAAGAACTTTGTGATCTTGGGTTAGGCACACAAAAAGCATGAAACACAAAAAACCTCAGTAAGCTGGACTTCACTAAACTTTCACGTTTCAAAGGACAAGGTTTTTAAAAAAAAATTTTTTTTTTTTAACGTTTTTTTATTTATTTTTGAGACAGGGAGAGACAGAGTGTGAACAGGGGAGGGTCAGGGAGAGGGAGACACAGAATCTGAAACAGACTCCAGGCTCTGAGCTGTCAGCACAGAGCCCGACGCAGGGCTCGAACTCACGGACCGTGAGATCGTGACCTGAGCCGAAGTCGGCCGCTTCACCGACTGAGCCACCCAGGCGCCCCAAGGTTTTTTTTTTTTTTTTTTAATTGGTAAGCCACAGGCAAGGAAAAGTATCTGCAAGTATCGTGTCTGATAACCGACAATTAAAGTCTGACGACTCAGAAAACAATTTAAAAACGTGCAAGACTCAGATCAACACCCCGCCCGTGAAGACGAGGACCACTGTGCACATGAGAAGGCGCTCGGCCCTAACTGTCCACGACACGGAGGGTCGCGGGATGGGAGCAGCTGACCTGCAGACAGCACACCCCACGTGCGGGTGAGGACGAGACCCAGCTGGAACGCTCCCACTTCTCACAATGTTACGCTTTTGAGAACGGTTTTTTAAAAAGTCAGACATAAGGGGTGCCTGGCTGTCAGGAGAGCACGAGAGTTGATCTTGGGGTGGTGAGTTTGAGCCCCACGTCGGGCATAGAGGCTACTTAAAAATAAAATCCTTTAAAAGTTATACATAAATATCCTGTGAAGCAGCAAGTCCACTCCTGAGAACCTACTGGAAGGACGAGACACACGTCCACACCAAGACTTGTATCTAAGCGTTCACGCCAACGCTGTAGCAGCCCCCAAAACAGAAACAAAGCAAACGCCCATCAGCTGGCGAGTGGACCCACACGTGGTGCAGATCCCTAGGGCTACAGCCGTTCAGCCAACAAGGCACGAAGGACTCACATGCTGCTGTGTGGGGGACGCACAAGACCACAGAGCGCACACAGGGTCCTGTAGCGGCGGGGGGTGGGCACACCGTCCAAACCGCAGGGCTGTGCGCTTTCTACGCATCACAAGGCTGTTGGTGCGGAAGAGAGCCGTCGGTGAAGGCGTCGCGCCAGCTAACGCTCACTGTGCCACCCCACAAGCGACAGGCGCGTCCGGCCCGGACTGATGGGAGACGGAACCCAAGGGGAAAAAAGGGATCAAATAATATCAAGAAGCAACAACCACCTAGGAGAAAACTTACACATGACCCGAGATCCCAGGAGCACCGAGAGCACCGCGTGTGGGGGCGGGAAGACAGCATGGTGAGAACACCCGTCCGCCACGAACCTGAGCACGACCCTCACCCCGACAGTCTCCGGTTTTGGCTCACACACCCGGCAAGCTGCTCCCGTGACATTTGAGGAACCAAAAGGGGCCACGCGCAGGTGGCTGGACTGCTCCGGCGGGGATCTGCTCCACAAGCCACGGACACTTCCGCACACCCTCTGGCCTCGGGGGCAGCCCCCCACGGCCGGGGGCCCCGACATCGTGTCCACACGCACATCCACGGTGCACTCTGGTTCCTGTGGCACACGGGATATGACCACACGAGGGTCTGCACGGTCAGGACTCTGGGTTTGCTGTCCCTCAGGCTGGCACCCGAGGAACCCAGCTCAGTGACCCTGCAGGGTCTAGGGACAGCAGGCAGGATGCCACGGCCCACACGTGCCCAATGGGGGACTTGTATCTGGAGAAAAAGTTTTTAAACACACACATCAGACTACCTGACAATCGAACAAAATCACAAAATGGGACATTCCCCCGGCGACAAGCCCGAGGTGCTGGTGCGTCACCAACATTTGAGAAACAAACGACAGTTGACGTTCACCCCCCTTTGGGGCCGGGCACGGCCGGGGCGGGGGTGCGGTGGGCGACTCGACCGCCCAGAGCAATCCAAGTGTCGCGCCCCGAGGTCTGAGCTGGACGCCAGGACCGCTCAGCCTCCACGACAGCAGCGGCCAAAGCCAGTGCGCGAACCCCGTACACAGAAGCTTGGAAGCGAAGGACGCCGCGCGCCTTGGGCAGACCCTCGGGCGGTCAACCGTGCACGGCAGGAGCATCAAGGGACCCGGCAGTCAGGACAGGCCGCTCTGGGAGGCCTGGGGCACCGGGGACAGGCTGGCGTTGCGGCAACCCCCAGCCCCCCGAGTTCTCCAGCGCCCCACCCGGGATCTATAGACAGCACGGTCCCCTCCCCATGCTCACCCTCCCTTCCCGACGAGGGTCCTCGGCCACGAACGTGCTGAGTCCGCACTTTGCGCTGTGTCAGTGCGTGTTTACCGTGTAAATTTCTGGGCGTGGACTTTCTCCCGGCAGATCTATAATTTCTCAGAACGACCTGGAAATCAATCAAAGCTCAATAAAGGAAGAGATAAAGCTGCCCTCACCCCCAGGCACGAGCAGCTCAGGCAGGGCAGGGGCGAGGCAGGGTGGGGGGCTGGGGAGGGGCGCCGCAGCTGCCCACTGTCCCCTCCACGGGGCTGTGAAGCAACCGCCTCCCTCCGAGTCGCCTCGCGGTGGGGGCATCACGTTGGAGTCTGAACGTCCGCAAGCCCTGCCTCCAGCCCCGCCTGCGCAGCCAGAGGAGGGCCCCGTGGGCAGAGGCCGGGAGGCGGGGCTGGAGGTCCGACTGCACCCCGCCAGCCCCAGGGAAGAGGGGTTCTGGGCAGCCAGAGCAGAGGCCGGTGGATGAAGGCGCAGCAGGGCTCCCCTCGCTCGAGCAACCAGCACCTTGCCGCCCCCCTACTTCCTGGCCTGACCCGGGGCTGCCTGCAGGCCAGGTGCTGGACCGCCATCCTGTGCGGAGCAGGGTGGCCATGCCCCCCCCCCCCCCCGCCCCAACAGCTCTGGGGACATCAGGAGTCCCAAAGCAGGTGGAGGCTGGTATTGCGGTGCAAGACCTGGCCCCCAAGGCTGGGCCTCCCTCCGCTCTTCCCGGGAGGGCAGTGCTAGGAAAGCAAACACGAGGTGGCCGGGAGCCCGGCTGCTGTTCCTAGAAGAGGCTGGGGGAGGAGGAGCGGCCAGACACCAGCTGACCCTGAGGTCGCAGAAGCCCCGGGGAGTCCTAATGAGGACCCCACCCAGGCTGTTAGGAAACGGGCAGGGGGAGGGAAGGTGTGGCCAGCATGCCAGACCCAGCTCCTACTTAACTCCCACGTGGCCATCTGCTGAGCGGGGAGGTCCCCCACAGCAGCCCGAGGGGCCCCCACCTGGGCTCCGGGGGCTGGCCAAGCAAGGGGGCCTCCTCTCCCGGCTTCCCCAAAGGTGTCCCAACCACAAGCTGCTGCAGGGGAGACCCCTGCCCCCACACGCCTGCTGCCCCAGCTCTGCTCAGCCCTGCAGGGCGAAGGTGGGGGGACACGCCCGTCCCCCAGAGCTGCACCACCGTCCACCTCGATCCCCAAAGGTGGCTTTGGGGTGAACGCGGCACCCCCCGACTCTCCCCTGTGCTATCTGCACTCTGGGCACTCGGGGCCGATGCTGGCAGCCGGGCATGAGGGGGTTAATGGAACCCGGGTCAGCAGGGCTGGGCTGGCCTGCGGCAGGGTGCTGGCTGCCCCAGCAGTGGGGAAGTCAGAGGGCAGGAGCAGCCGGCCCCAGCAGACGCACCCCTGCTCACTGCCCGCCTGTGGTCTGCTCTGCACGCGGGATGGCCCTGAAGAGAGGTGAGGCGCCCCCAAGTGCCCCGGCCCCTCGTTCTGGGGGCAGCCGCCTGGCCAGGGGCGGGCCTTTCTGGGTGGGCCGATGGGGGAAGTGTCCCTCCTGGGGTCCCAGAATGCCTCAGGTCCCTCTGTCCACCTCCTCTCTGGTCCCAAGGCCCAGGACAGTGGTACAGGGGAAGGGTGGGAGTCCCCTCTCAACCCCCAGAGAGCCTCCCCTGGGGACTGCTGCCCTTCCAGCCCTGTGGGGCCTCGTCCCGTCCACAGGGGATGGGGCATGCTCTGACCTCACGCTGAGTCCCTGAGCCCTTCCAAGGGCTGGGACAGGCCCAGTTCTGTGGGTAGCCCAGCGTTCAATGCAGGTTTTGGGGTGGCGCTGCTGTGAGGCCCAGCGCCCCTTGTCCTAACACACCCCTGGCCCCTGGTGAGGGGATGGCGTTCTGTCCACCCTGCTTCTGTCCCCATGCCGGCAGCGGGCTGCATATGCCAGGGAGCACCCGTGTGAGGGCCCTCCAATCTGGGGGCAACGGCCGGCGCTCGAGGGCAGCGAGCACACGTGACCCGGGCCTGTGCCAGAAAGCCCTCCCGCATTCCCCCTGGGCCCACCTGGCAGCCTGGCCGGTGCCCGTGTTCGGGACGCAGACGGCCGCCCAGCTCTATGGGCAGGTTTCCTCTGGGAAGGGGCATCGCCGCCCCGCCGGGTGGAGAGGACAGTTGGTCTGGAGCCGGACGACAGCTGTCCCGTCTGGCTCCGCTTCTAGTCCCGGCGGGGTGAGTACGACTCGGCTCCCACCTTTCTGCCGCCTGACTGGCAGCGCCTGTCTTTACGGTCACGTGCTGTGGTCTCGGTGCCGAGTTCCATACTGGGCTGCGGGCGCAGGCCGAGGCCTGGGACGTGCCGGGTCTCGCTCGCCCCGGGACTCATGTCCTCCGGCTCCTCTCCTTGCAGGAGGCCCGGCCCTGGCCGTGCTCCTGGTCTCCTGGGCAGCGCTGGGCCCCTGCGGCCTGGAGGGAGCGGAGCCCGGGGCTCTGGGGAAGGCCGAGAGCCCGCAATGTCCAGCCGTCTGCACCTGCGGCCACGAGGACCATTCGGACGAGCTCAGCGTCTTCTGCAGCTCCAGGAACCTCACGCGGCTGCCCGACGGCATCCCGGACGGCGCCAGGGCCCTGTGGCTGGACGGCAACAACTTCTCCTCCATCCCCGCGGCGGCCTTCCAGAACCTCTCCGGTCTGGGCTTCCTCAACCTACAGGGCAGCGGACTGGCCAGCCTGGAGCCGCGGGCACTGCTCGGCCTGCACAGCCTCCACCACCTGCACCTGGAGCGGAACCAGCTGCGGGGGCTGGCGGCCCACACGTTCCTGCACACCCCGGGCCTCGCCTCGCTCGGCCTCAGCAACAACCTGCTGGGCAGGGTGGACGAGGGCCTCTTCCGGGGGCTGTCCGGCCTCTGGGACCTCGACCTCGGCTGGAACAGCCTGGCCGTGCTCCCGGACGCCGCCTTCCAGGGCCTGGCCGGCCTCCGCGAGCTGGTGCTGGCGGGCAACAAGCTGGCCTACCTGCAGCCCGCGCTCTTCTGTGGCCTCGGCGAGCTGCGGGAGTTGGACCTGAGTAGGAACGCCCTGCGCAGCGTCAAGGCCAACGTCTTCGTCAAACTGCCCAAGCTCCAGAAGCTCTACCTGGACCACAACCTCATCGCCGCCGTGGCCCCCGGCGCCTTCCTGGGCCTGAGGGCGCTGCGCTGGCTGGACCTGTCGCACAACCGGCTGGGCGGCCTCCTGGAGGACACCTTCCCCGGCCTGCTGGGCCTGCACGTCCTGCGCCTCTCGCGCAACGCCATCGCGGGCTTGCGGCCCCGCACCTTCAAGGACCTGCACTTCCTGGAGGAGCTGCGGCTGGACCACAACCGCATCCGGCAGCTGCCCGGCCAGGCCTTCGAGGGCCTGGGCCAGCTGGAGGTGCTCACGCTCAATGACAACCAGATCCAGGAGATCGAGGCGGGCGCCTTCCTCGGCCTCCTGAGCGTGGCGGTCATGAACCTGTCCGGGAACTGCCTGCGGGCGCTCCCGGAGCAGGCGTTCCAGGGCCTGGGCCGGCTGCACAGCCTGCACCTGGAGCGCAGCTGCCTGGGCCGCATCCGCCCGCACGCCTTCGCCGGCCTCTCGGGGCTGCGCCGGCTCTTCCTCCGGGACAACGGCATCGTGGCCGTGGAGGACCAGGGCCTGCAGGGGCTCGCGGAGCTCCTGGAGCTGGACCTCACCGCCAACCGGCTCGCACACCTGCCCGGCCAGCTCTTCCAGGGGCTCGGCAAGCTGGAGTACCTGCTCCTCGCCGGCAACCGGCTGGCGGCGCTGTCCGCGGACGCCCTGAGGCCCCTGCGGCGCGTCTTCTGGCTGGACGTGTCGCACAACCGCCTGGAGGCCCTGCCCGAGGACGTGCTGGCGCCGCTGGGGCAGCTGCGCTACCTGAACCTCAGGAACAACTCCCTGCGGACCTTCGTGCCGCGGGCCCCCGGCCTGGAGCGCCTGTGGCTTGAGGGCAACCCCTGGGACTGCGGCTGCCCCCTCCGGGCCCTCAGGGCCCTGGCCCTGCAGCAGCCCGACGTGGTCCCCCGCTTCGTGCGGGCAGCGCCGGACGGCGACGACGGCCAGCCGCCCGCGTACGCCTACAACAACATCACCTGCACCGGCCCCGCAGCCGTCGCCGGCCTCGACCTGCGGGACGTGGCCGAGGCCCACTTTGCTCACTGCTGACCGCGGGCTCGCCGGCCCAGAGCCCGGCGGGGACACGATGTCCGCCTCGGGGGCCAGGCGTCACCTGCTCGCTTGCCGGGGTCCCGTCCCTGGGAGGACCCGGGGCAGCCGGGGGGTTCTGCTGGTGGGGGCACCGCCATCACATAGCACCCCCCCGCAGTCGGTAATTAAAAGCAATCTAACACGTGCGTGTGACCGCAGGGGTGTAGCCTGGGGGGGGGGGGTTGGGAAGAAGGGTTCCATCCCGGGTCCCCGTCCTGTGTCCCCCCACCCCCACACCCCTCCTAGGATGCCCGCCCACACCTGAGGGGCGGCAGCACCCACTCCGGGGCTCCGGAACCTCGGCTGTGTCCTCTTGGTGCAGTGTCCCTGGAGGCCCTGGTCCTGGGAAGCCGAGGTTCAGCCGGGGCAGCCTCCATTGCCAGCTGGGACACCGGTCCGTGCCCCCAGCTCCTGGCCAAAGCTCTCGGCAGTGCCCCCTTTGCCGTCCTTTCCACACCCGGAAGCATCTGTCCGTGGCGCGCCCGCCCCTGTCCCTCAGGAAGTGGGGCCGGAGGTTGCCCTCCACCTTGCTCCTCTCTCCTGCTCTCAGCTCTGCCCTGGGCCCTGGGGCGGGAGGAGGCGGGAGCGGCTAAGCCTCCCCCAGCGCACATGCCTCTCCGCCATCACCAAGCCCTCCACGTGCTGCCACCACACTTGACCCAAATGTATCCACGGGGCTCGGGCCGGGGTGCCTGCTGAGAAGTGCGCAACATGCAAACACAGAGCCGGGACCGGGACAGGAGAGTCTGGAAGCATCAGACCTGTCACCGCGGTGAGGGGTGGAGGGGAGAACATTTAATTGTGGGTTCCTTTGAAGTGACAAGCTTAACACCTCACGACACTCTCTTCTGTCACCACCCCCCTTCTGTCACAGGAGTCCCGAGGACAGCAGAGGCCCCAACGATTTTCCAGGCACGTGGGCTTTGGGGCCCAGGGGGAGACGGCTGCCGTTTGAGCACCGTGAGACCAAGTGGGAACGTGCCAGCCAGGGAGAGCTCAGGCCACCGGGACCCCACACGTCCCCCTGGGCCCTGCCACGGGCCAACCTGGGGGAACCACTCACTGTCAGCCGCTCTGCTGTCCAGATGCTACGGGAGCACCGGACTGGCTCCAGGGGCAGGGCTGAGGGAGGGAATGCTGGCCCCACACCCTTCTGCTTGGGTCTGCATATACTCAGCCAGGAGGCCCGTGGGGGGGGGGGGGCTGGGCCGGGGGGGGGGGAGGGTTCGATCAGGGGACGCGAGCAGGCGCCTCGGTCAGAACTTTCTGGGCTATAGACAGGAGCGCAGGGAAGGCTGGGCTCTCAGGAAATTCCCGGATGAAGTCTCGACCCTCCTCTAGGCTCTTAGTGAGCTCTGGGTCCAGGGGCACAGAGCCTGTGAAGGGAGACGGCAGGGGAGGGGCCGTGAGGGCGGCGGGGAGGGCCCCGCAGAGGGGCTCCCAGAGCCAGCCCAAGGGCCAACGGGGGCCGCAACGCACTCACCCAGGAAGGGGACTCCGGCGTGACTGGCCAGCTCCTCCCCGCCTCCCCGGGAGAAGATGCTGGTGCACTCCTACAACAGACACGTGCTGCTCCCTCCGTCGGCTCCCCCACGCCGAGGGGCAGGTCCCGGGCTGTCCCAGCCGGCCCAACCCCCTCAAGGGCTGCTGACCCCCGCCAAGTCCCCACGACTCACCGCGCAGTGTGGGCAGATGAAACCGCTCATGTTCTCCACCACCCCGAGCACCCGCAGCCCCGTTTTCCTACAGAAGGTCAGCTCCCGCCTCACGTCCCCCACGGACACCGCCTGAGACCAAGGAAGAGAGGACCGTGGCCAGCGGGTCACTCTGCCTAGCCCTGGGTGTAGGGTCCCAGACCTCCAGGAGACCGAAGGAGCTCACGGGGTACCTGGGGTGTGGTGACCACGAGGGCCCCCAGGGGACCGTAGGGACGCAGGGCGTCCACGGTGGCCATGTGCTCATCAGACGTCCCCGGTGGCGTGTCTACAACCAGGTAGTCCAGCTGCCCCCAGGCCACGTCCGACACGAACTGCTTTATCAGCGCTGTAGCGACCCGGGGAGGCCCGGGGGCAGGTGAGGCCAGGGTCTCACGGGGGCCTCTCCAAGTCCCTCGCCAGCAGCCAGCCTCCAGCAGAGGGGCCGCCCGAGGGCAGCACAGCAAGTCGTTCCTCTGGGAGACGGAAGTGCCGTCTCCTCTGGGAGACGGCAGGGAGGCTCCTTCCCGGGCCCCCAACACTCCTGCTCAGGCCTTAGCCGGGACCCGGGACCCTCCTGGGGGTGTCGGTGCCCGGACCCGGGTGCACCTCAAGCCTTGGCAGCTGGAGGTGAGGCGGCCTGCAGCGACGGCCCGCACAGGCACGCCCCGAAGCAGCCCCCGCGCTCAGCCTGCTGGGGCAGAAACCCCAGAGCCCAGCCTCGCCGGGGCCTCCTGCCCTCATCCCCCGCACCGGCCTGATGGCTCAGGTGGGCAGCAGGACCGTCGTGGAAACAGGGAGCCTGCCGTGGCAGTCTCTGCTTTACCCGACAACGTGGGGAGGGCCCGCGGTTCCTGCGCTTTCTAATGGGAACAGCTGAGGCGAGTAGGAAGGCTGGCCGCCCCCCTCCGCCCGCCATTACCACCGGCCATTACCATTCTTCTTGGGCCCCCTCCACACCACGGCCTCGTCGGGGTTCTCCAGCAGAAAGCCCACGGACATGAGGCAGATGCTCTGCTCCTGGTCCACATAGACGGGCACCCAGCCGCCGTCACACTGGTGCACGGCCCTGCCCTGTGCCCGAAGCATGCGGGGGATGCTGGGACCGCACAGGTCCACGTCGAGGATCCCCACCTGCAAGGAAGCAGGACGTCCACACTGCGCAGGGGGCTCCCGAGGCAGGGGCAGAAGGGACGCCCGCGCAGTGGCCGGGGTGGGGGGTGCTCACCTTCTTGCCTGCATGGCGCAGGGCCAAGGCCAGCTCCGTGGAGATGGTGCTTTTCCCGACCCCCCCCTTTCCTGAGAGCACGAGGATGATGTGCTGGACGCCTGCCAGGTTTCCAGCCTCTAGCCGGAAGGGAGGAGGGCAGAGGACCTCAGTGCCAGGCGCTCTTCAAGGCTCACTCACCGAGGGGTCGCCAAGCACCTCCCACGCCCCAGATTCTGAGACCGGCCCCCTCACCCTGACATCAGCAAACACCCCAGGCGGAAGGTCTTCCAGTCGCCCAGCCCCAGATTTGACCCTCGGGTTTTCTGAATGCTGCCACCACAGCCCCTGCCTGCAGCCAGGCTGCTGGGGCGGGACTGACCGGCCTCGAGCCGCCCCTTACACTGCACACCTGTGAGCTCGCTCACACGCGGCCCGCACGTGGTCGATGAGCCGAGGGGCTGCTGGCTCCCAGCTGACTCCAGGGGGAAACAGGCAAACACGGAAGACGATGGGGGATCGGCTCATCGTGACCGATGGCAGGTGCGTCTGTGCTGGGGCGGCCCCCGCCCCCGCTCCTAGGACGGACCTGTGGGTGCCCAGCGTCCTCTTCTCGGGAAGGACGCTTCTGGCTCCGGGGACCAGAACCGCCTCTCTGACTCAGACTGGTCCTTAAACCCCACGTGCATTAGGGTGGCCACAGTTTGCACCTGCATCCTTGGCTGTTCCCCATGAGGGCCCGGGTCCAACAACCGTGGATCCCCGCTGGCCGTTGGCCACTCTGCCTCAGCCTCCCTCTCCTTTCAGGGAGCCTGAAATGTCACTGAATATTCACCATTCCCACCCCTGCCACCCCCAGGGGCTGCCATCTGCATCCACGCAACCCCTGTGCGACACTCTCTTGTTACCTCAGCGCCCTCTGGCCCTCACCATCCAGACTCCTGCCCCGTGTCCGACAAGCGACTTTCCCCACCACCGTCGCTGCGAGCCCGGGTCCTCAGGCGGGCTCCACAAACAACGGTGCTGATACCACCCCCCTGCTCAACGCTCCATGGGTAGGTTCAAAGGCCCCCACCTGCAAAGCCTCCACAAGAAAAACCGAGAGGGACAACTGGCCCGGCTTCTGGTGGGTCTCTGTCACAAAAGCACACAGTGCCTGCCCCAGGTCTGCCCCGAGGACTCGGACCGGACCGAGCACGACTTCGAGCCGCGCGCGGCAAAGCGCCGCTACGGAAAGTCTCCTCTGCACCCCCCGCCCCGCCCCACTTCTCTTCCTCAGCAGGGACCTTTAGAAAGTTACCCTAGTACTTCGCGCAGAACCAGAAGAAACGTCCGTGTTCGCGTTACGACCCCCGCTTAACCCAGAACTCTCCAGTACGTCGGTTACAACCTGAGCCTCCGACCTTCCGGCACCAGCAGGCCCCCGAATCGGACGCATGGGGTGCAGTACGGCGACCCCGCGCCCGTCACCTGCCTGCCCGCGGCTGAAAACCCAGGGCCGCGCCCCGCAGCTGCGCGCCGGACCCTCCCACTCCCGAGGACCCCGGCGCTCACCCGCCGCCGCCTCCATCCCGCCGCGCCCCGCGGCCGCTTTCCGCTTCCAGCACGCAGCGCCCGCCCCCTGGCCGTCCTGATAGGGCCACTCGCGCGGCACTCAGCCAATCACGTCCCACGTTGCGGTGCACGCACGTTGCGGTGCGTCCGACGAACCGGAGATGGACTCACTTCCGTGTTGGGCCCTTTCTCGCCCTATGCCGAACGGGCGCACGGGCCCTCTCCCCGACGGCTTGAGATGTGACCAATAGGGATGTCGAGTCAGGATTGACAGGCCCAGCATCCTGTCGGCAGGAAACATGTGCCGCGCGGCCCGCCCCCTGCTCCGGGCCGCCAGCGCCCGCCAACACCCGGCCGCGGCCGCAGGGCCAATGCGGCGCGGGGGGCGGGCTGCGGGGCGGGGATTGTTTACGTCTCGTTCCGGAGCTGAAAGTAGGTCACGGCCGCCCGGCGGAACGCGGCGGCGGCGACAGGTGAGCGGCGGCCGGCGGCACCCGCGCCCGCTGGCCTGGCGGTTCCGCTGGCGGCGGGAGGCCCCGGTGCGCCTTTGTTCGTGCGGGTGGCGGTGCCAAGCGTCCCCGTCGTAATTCCCGCCACCGCGCGGCAGCGGACACCCGCGGGGACCGGGTCGGGAGCGCGTCGCCTGCTGTGCGCTGCGGCGGGGCCGCCACCTGCGCCGAGCGGGCGGGGGCGCCTGGGCTCCGGAAGCTCTTGGTGCAGGGGACCGCCGTTACGGTTACAGAAGCCGGCAAGGAACCTGCGAGCCCAGCACGGGAGGGGAGGGCATTCCGGGCAAAGGGCAGGGCAGGGCTAGCAACTGCAACGGGGCCCTTGCGGCTTGGGGAAGCACAGGCGAACTTGAAGGTGTTGCAGAAATTTGCATTCTCTGTTAATGATGCAAGGCTGGAGGGGTTTCAGGGCTTTTTAAGGGTTGTTTAATTTTTAAGATTTGTGTTTCCGAACACAACCTTGGTTGTAATGAGTGAAGTGGGAGGAGCCAGAAGGAAGGTGAGCTGTGCTTGGGAAGTCGGGGACCGCAGGGATGGAGAGGTGTTCAGGCCACGCCTTGGAGGTGCTGTGACGCTGTTAGGCTACCGCCCAAGGAAGGAAAGGGGTGTTCAGGATGACTGCGGTGGGTCTGGCATGAGGAACTGGGCGGTTGGAGATGCCATTTGTCAAACTGGGCAACAGAGGAGGAGCCAGACAAGGTTTGAGATGCCTGAGGGACACGCAGGCAGGACAGCTGGGCTCAGTAGACTGAGCTCAGAGAGGGGCTGAAATCCACACATGGGAGTCATGGGTGTCTGGATGGTGTTCTATGCTCTCTGTCTGGCTTTTATCAAGGTGCTTGCACGCTGGAGGGAGGTGTGAGGTCAGGAAGAGTTCCAGAGCCCTGGCTGGGCACACACGTGGCTCCTAAGAGCAGCCACCTTGAGATGGGCCTGGCACCGCCGGCTGAGGACGGAGTGTGGGAGTTGGTGCCACAGATCTTCTTGGCTCAGAACCTGGGTTTTCTTCCAGATCCTGTCCACCATGGCCAGGCGTCCTCGCAGCAGCACAGCTTGGCATTTCGTCCTGAGTGCAGCCCGCCGAGATGCGGATGCCCGGGCCGTGGCTCTGGCGGGGAGCGCTAACTGGGGCTACGACTCAGATGGGCAGGTAGGTCCTAGCGGGGGAGGTGGACATGGCTGGACCGAAGGGTTTAGACGCCCAGGACGGGCACTGCCTGAGCCCAGACTGAAAGATGAAGATGCGCCCGAGGGCAGAGGACGGGCCCTCCTGCCTCTGGGGTGCTCTATGCTCACCCAGGCAGTTTATCTCGGTTGAGGACCCACCGGTCCCGGGGTGACAGGACCCAGGGCAGATGCTGTATCCTTCTCTGTGCTTTCCATTTTCTGTCAGTTTATTCAACAAAAGCTTCTCTGTTCCACTCACCTGACCGTTTTCCAAAGGTAGCTATCGTTAACCGAACGCGCGTGCTCTTGCCTGGACAGATGTGCATTTGACGTTTATGCGTATGCACACGTGTGTGTAGGAAGACTTCCAATTCTTGGAAGCCAAAGTTGCAGCACCTTTCCTCCGTTGGCAACTCCAGAGCTCCGGGAAGGCCAGGAGCCAGGAGCTGTCCAGAGTGGCTTGACTGGGGTGCAGAGTGCCTGACGCACCCAAGTCTCACCATGCCAGCCGCAGCCGGGCCAGGATGGGGCGGCAGGGCTGCTTGGCCATTGTGCCTGTTGGCTGGGTGGGCACCGTGGAGGGCTTCCTGAGTCTCCTCGACCCAGGCAGGGGTTTGGTTCTGCCCCGAGTCCCCTCTGGCTGCCTGCAGGGATGATCCTTGGGTGACTCACGTCTGCCATGTCACAGCCACCCAGCCTTTTGCCCCTGCGCAGCCAGGTGTTCTGGGAGGAAGGGGTTGCATCTCTTCTAGAGTGAGTGTGGCCGAGCCCCATGGAACCTCCAGACCTGGAGGCTGCAGTTCTGAGTTGGGGCGGCAGCCCCTTCCTAGGGCCTCCCTGCCCCAGCCAGCAAGAGGCCAGAGGCCTGCATTCCTGTCCTGCCTCTGGCTCCCCTGGACCACGTGACCCAGAGCAGTCTGTTCTGCCAGTCCCTGCCTTTACCAGCTCATCACTGGGAGATGCGGGAGGTGTTCAGGAGCCGGGTCACAGCATCTGACACGCATTTGCTGCTCATCTGTC
The DNA here is from genome assembly GCF_018350175.1 of Felis catus. NCBI lineage: Eukaryota > Metazoa > Chordata > Mammalia > Carnivora > Felidae > Felis > Felis catus. Next base: position 39,710,824 of record NC_058383.1, read on the forward strand.
ACCTGCTGGACCTGGAGTACTGGATTGTGTGGGTGGGCCGGTCACCCTGAGAACCTCTGAAGGACGAACATGCCTCTCCCTTCCTCGTTCTGTGACCCTGGCTGCTGACCGAGTGGGAAGGGGGCTAGGGTCCGCCCCTGGCCAGTAGAGCCAGTCTGCCTTGGCTTTTGGGGATCAGCATTCCATGGTAGTGGGGTGCTTGGGGTCTCCTTCCTGTATCCCTTTGGCATCGGTCTGTGACTGAAACTTCCCATTCTCTTCGCTTGGTCTCTGCCACACGGCTTCTGGGTGACAGCCCCGTGGCCCCAACTGTAACAGAAAAGAGACAAGGACCGGGTTCTCTCGAGGGGCTTCCACTCCGGTGGGAGAAGGGAGGAGAGAGATCTGCGGGACGGGGAGCACAGCAGGGGCTGGAGGGGCCGGAAGAGCCTCTCTGAAGTGACACACGGAACCTGCGGTCTAAAGGCGGACCACCCTCACCCTGTGGGAGAAAGTGGACAGGCCTGTGGGGAGTTGGGAGGCTGCCTGGTGGGCTCCGATGGAGGCTGTGGGCCTTCGCTCAGAGCAGTGGCTTGCTGAGGTGTGGCAGGCCCAGCCCGGGTCTGAGCAGGGGCTGCCGGCCTGCTGCGCGGAGGGCATTTCAGGGAGCGAGAGGAGGGCCCAGAGGCCAGGAAAGGGAGTTGGAGGGTGGGGCCGGACCAGGACTCCAGCCCCTTGCTGGTTGGCCTGGAGTCCACAGCTAAGGCAGGTGTCCAGAAAGGCCTGTGTCTTTAGAACAGGAACAGCTCCTGTGCACAGAAAGCGTCCCTAACTGGCCTGCAAGAAGGATCTGGGTCTGGGTCACCATTAGGCCTTCAAGACTTGGAACACGTGCCCTGACGACTGGGCCCCTCAGGCAGAAGACCAAGTCTCCACTCAGTGTTTTCCTACTGTAGAAGTGGCATGGGGCCACGGGGCTCCAGGGTGCCCCACCACGTGGATAGGGTGCACGGGCACTGCCGCGGCGAGGGGCACCTGCTGGAGTCCGGCTGTTGCCCGAGGGCATGGCCTTCGTGGGGTTGGCATGGCCCTCGCCCTGGGGCTCTCTTGCTTCCGGCTGCCCTCGGGTGGGGCTGCGGCGTATCCTCAGCCTGGAAGCTGCATAGAGAACGAGGAGCGATGGAGTGGGCAGGCGGCCCCCGGTGGCTCAACATCAGCTGGAAGTCCAGTGCCCCTGGCTGTGCGGAAACAGGGTGGAGCCCTTGAAGCCACTGCCAGGAGGCCGGAGCTGTCCAAGGTCACCGTGGGTGGCACTGGCAAGGGTGGGCAGTGCGTGTGTGGGAGACCCGGGAAGCCCTCTGGGGCCAAATCCCCGGGTCCCTTCCTGGGCCATTAGAGCGGCTGACCCGCGGGCCTAGGGACAGTGGGCAGCGGTGCCCCACACCCAAGCAACCAGTCTTTCCCTCCCAGCACAGTGACTCTGACTCGGACCCCGAGTCCTCAGCCCTGCCGCCACCCATCCCCAGTGCCGTGCCCGTGACCGGGGAGTCCTTCTGTGACTGTGACAGTCCGAGTGAGGCCACCTTCTGCAACAGCCTGCACACAGCACACCGGGGCAAGGACTGTCGCTGCGGCGAGGAAGATGAGCGTGAGTGCCTGGGGGCCCCTGGGGGGGGGGGGCGGGGAGGAGCCCGGGGCCAGCCTGCCCTCCAGCCCTGGCCTCTGGCCTCCCCCTTCGCAGATTTTGACTGGGTGTGGGATGACCTGAATAAGTCTTCAGCCACTCTGCTGAGCTGTGACAACCGCAAGGTCAACTTCCACACGGAGTACAGCTGCGGCACGGCGGCCATCCGGGGCACCAAGGAGCTGGGGGAGGGCCAGCATTTCTGGGAGATCAAGATGACCTCTCCCGTCTATGGCACCGACATGGTAAGCAGCTGGGGGGCGGGGGGCAGGAGTGCCTCCACGGCCCAGGCCCGCCCCCCACCTCCCCAGCTGGCGGGCCTTGGCAGGCCCTTGACCCCCTGTGCCCGCCCTGCTCTCCCCAGATGGTGGGCATTGGGACATCAGACGTGGATCTGGACAAGTATCATCACACATTCTGCAGCCTGCTCGGCAGGGACGAGGACAGCTGGGGCCTCTCCTATACGGGTGCGCGGGGCACTGCGGCCGGTGGGGCGGGCGGGAGGCCGGGGCGGCATGGCTCACCCCTCCGCACCGCCCCCCGCCCCCCAGGGCTCCTCCACCACAAGGGCGACAAGATGAGCTTCTCGTCGAGATTCGGCCAGGGCTCCATCATTGGTGTGCACCTGGACACCTGGCACGGCACGCTGACCTTCTTCAAGAACAGGAAGTGCATAGGTGAGGGTGGCTGGGCCCGGGCCCCCGGGGCCGGCAGCTGGAGCCCCAGACCAAGCACCCCAGGCTCCCCAAGGGGCTGTCCTCACAGAAGCCTGAGGCGCCGGGATCCCCGGCGCGAGAGTCGTCAGGGATGTCCGTGTCCTCGGATGCCGTCGGGGGCCACGCAGCCCCCACAGGGGGCCAGAGCTCAGGCTATGCTCCCTGCTCCCGCAGGCGTGGCGGCCACCAAGCTGCAGAACAAGAAGTTCTACCCGATGGTGTGCTCCACCGCGGCCAAGAGCAGCATGAAGGTGATCCGCTCGTGCGCCAGCGTCACGTCCCTGCAGTTCCTGTGCTGCTACCGCCTGCGCCAGCTGCGGCCCGACTCCGGGGACACGCTGGAGGGTCTGCCCCTGCCGCCGGGCCTGAAGCAGGTGCTGCGCCACAAGCTGGGCTGGGTCCTGAGCATGAGCTGTGGCCGCCACAAGCCCCCCGCGCCCTCGCCCAAGGCCATGGCCGATCCCGGCGGCCCTGAGACCCGGCGCTGCCAGAGGAAGCGCTGCCGACGGACCTAACTTGTCTTCCAACGAAAACTGCTTTTCCGGGCCGAGGTGGCGCGTTCTCCGTCCCTCCCTTTTGGGCCACGCTCCAGGGCAGCAGACAGGACGGAGCTGAGGTCCGTCCCTCTGCCACCCGAGGCTGGGACAGGCCCTGCGCTCCTGAAAGCAGAACCGTCCAAGGGCACCTGCTTCCTGCGCTGGGTGTGGGGGCAGCCGTCCTGGCTCTTTGGGACTGACTGCGGGCCCGGGCGGCTGTTGTGGGCTGCGGAGGACACACGTCAGAGGCGGCACCGCGGCTGCCGCCAGCCGGGGCTCTTTCTTAACTTGCCTTTTGCATGTCGTCAGCTGCTGTTTCTCCCGTCCCAGGCTGAAATGACCCTAATAAACTCGGCGTTTGGGCAACGCCTCGCGGTGGTGGTGGGACGAGGCCTGGGGCTCTTTCCTTATCAGGTCCAGCTGCGTTACGGTGCTTTCCAGGAGACAGCCTGGCTGTGTTTCCTCCCGCAAGACCCCCTCTTACCGCTTCTTCCCCTTCCTGACCATTCCGCTGGGGCACCAGGCCCGTAGCCGCCGTGGACAGGACCCAGGGCAGGGGAACCTCACCGCCACCCTCTCCAGCCAGCGTGGCAGCTCCTGGCAAGAGCGTCATCTCCTGCTCCTCCCGGCACCACCCCCTCGGGGCCAGGGGGCCAGACCTGACTGAGCATTCCACCCTCCCATCCCCCACATGCAGCGCTGTTCCCTTCCCTCGGCCTGTGGTAGTTTCCAGTTAACCCGCTAGGCAGGGCAGGCGGTGTACCCCCTTCTGGTCCTGCGGACGTGGTCAGGAGCCCAGGTCCAGCAGGAGCTCAGGACTGGTCGTGGTCAAGAAGAGGCAGATGCGGCGGGCAAGGTCAGGGCCCACCCTGCGGGGCCGCGCACCATCGCCCGTCTTCACGGGGAGGTCAGCCAGGAGGGCCGTGCGCTCCTGCTCTGTGTTGCAGGTCCTGTAGGCCTAGGACAGGCACGGGGATGAGCAGGGCAGGTCCTGGAGACCTGGCTCCAAACGTGGGGGGGGGGGGGGGGGGGGCAGTGCAGGGGGACCTACCTGCTGCAGAAGGCGGGGGGAGGGGAAGGCGGTGACAACAGCATCGGCCACGGCTGGGCTGACCCGGTTGAACTGCCTGATCTGCCGCCACCAGACCCCCCGAAGCCCTGTGCCATCTCTTGCCACTCGCTCACCCCCTGCCCAGCGTCCAGCCACACAGAAGGAAAAGGCACGGGACTCCCGGTACTGCCTGCAGACAGAGAAGGATGCAGGGGAACTTCTAGAAACTTCTCACCTTCTGAACGTCCCACCCTCCAAGCTCAACAAAGCCCTCAGTCTTCCCCGCTCCCAAAGGTATCAGAAAGGTACCACCTCTCCAGGCACTCTTGTCCCCCCTCCCGGCTGCAGCCACCAGTCAGGGTGGTGGTCACGCACTTGAGGGGGCGCTGTGCAAAGGCCTTGGTGAACGCGCACACGTGCTGACTCAGCTCCTGCCAGGAGGCCACCAGCAGCACATCCAGGTGTGCCCAGAGCTGCAGGAGCACCAGGGCCTGAGGACGTGAGCCCAGAGTGCGTCAGCGGAGGTCACCCTTGGGGACACCCAGCTGAGACCAACCCCACATGCCGCCTGGGACCAAAATCGGGGCTGCGGGGCCTTGGAGAGCAGTCCAAGCTCCAGGACCAAGGCCAAACACCTCACCCCACCCAACCAGCCCTCACCTCCTCCACCCTGGGCCAGCTGAGTGCCACTGCCGTACGGGCCACTGCTGCAGTCTCCGGCTGCCTCGTCTCGTGGATGTTGCCGGGCTGGTGAGACCTGAGCAGAGGTTGCCTGTCCCTCCGGCTCCCGCCACCCTGCCATTCCCACCCTCCAGTTCTGTTTCCCCGATCTGCCCAAGGAAGGGGGGCAGCTGTGTCACAGCCACCCCCAAAGCCACCACCTTTCCCCTGAACCCTCCCATCCCAGCTGGGCCTATTGAAGGCATTAGGGTGACCGGTACCTCAGGTAGGCATCCAGCCCAATGACGGCTATGTGGGGGCTGGCGGAGCCCTCAGGAGAGATCCACGGTACCGAGCAGGGTGGGCCACAGGTCTGCAAGCCAAGGATGAACACACCCGTTTTGGAGGCTGTGGCAGGCAGGACCCACGGGCTACCAGGCCACAGCCAGTTTGCAGACAGAAAAAAAAGCGAGCTTGGGAATAACTGAGGGGTCCTGGGAAAAACAAGCACAGTCTCTCTCTGGTCACCCAGCCAGCTCCGTTGGAAACTGGCTTTACGCCTCTAGCAAAAGCAAAGAACATATAAAAGCCCCGGGCACGTCCCAGGTACTGAAAAGAGCAAGTCTGAGTCCCCATCCCCCATTTCTGCTCTATCCCTGCACCCTAGCCTGCCCTGTGGCTGGCATATGACACGTTTGATAAGTACCTAACAAGAGACAGCAAAACCTGCAAAGAGTCTGATTGAACGCCTCTGACTTCTCGCTAGTTTCTCTGGGAAACCTTCCTCATCCTGACTCTCATCCTGTGGAAATGGCTGTGGCTCCCATCCACTTCCAGGCCAAGAACCCACTTGGCTTCTCCATCTTGCCCACAACAGCTCCACAGTTGCTGATGAGAACTCCAGACTGCTGCATGCATGCCCTGTCTGACCCTCTCTCCTTAAGCAGGAAAGGGAGACACGCAGAACAGCTCCCCCACGCTAAGAAACCCAGCCCCTGGAGATTTGTGGACGACTACCGCCCCCACCAGAGCACCTGGGTCAGCTGGTTGACGCCCTGCAGAAACTCCTCCGGCTCCAGGAGCAGCAGGAAATCCTGTTCACCTGCGTCCCACGCCTCAGATGGCACCTGTGGGGCACCCAGGTGGCTCTGAGGCTCCTGGCCACAGTCAATCCCAGGCTCCACCAGAACTACTCTGCTAAAAAACCCAGGTCCCATCCCCTGCCAGGTCCAAGGCCAGTCGGGTTCTAAGGACAGGAGCCCTGCAACTTACCAGCACAGTAGCTTGGGCCCCACCCACTCAGTGTTCTTCCTTCCCAGTTTACCGATCTGTAAAATGTGCAGGGTGTGTGAAGCCTCGCACATAAAACACTCTGGCCAGAATCGTACTCTGTTACAAACCAGGACACTCACGGTGCGGGGGCAAGAATCCGGCTTTGCTCTGGTCCACCTGAGGCTCCGGGCCAGGCGCTGGGTTTCCACTTGGTACTCACAGCCCAGAGTGCTCAGGGCTTCCAGCAGGATGCCAGCACCAGCATCTTCCAGAACGGCTGCGAAAGGCCGCAAGAACACAGCGGTCACTACTTCCCTGCCCCGCGGGCGAGGCCACCATCTGGTCGCCCCCAGGCCACACGCGTCCCCGCCAGGAAACCCACGCCAATTCCTGGACGGGAGGCGGCCTTGGGGATGCGGCTGCCCCTGGGGCGCCCGCAGGGGGAGGTTCTGGGTCCCGCGGCCACTCCCCGCGCCCGCCCGCACCTGGGTCCACGCGCACCGCCACGCGCCGCAGGGCCTGCTCGGGCCGCAGCGCCTTGGCCGCCGCCCTGCGCTCCTCCGCCGGGCCGGGCACCCTCGCACCCTCCTCCGCGCCCGCGGGGCCCTCGGCGTCCGAGTCCGAGACCTCCCATGTCGGGGGACGCCGCAGACACCCGCCCCGGCGCGAGCTCCCCGCCCTCCCCGCATCCGTCCGAGACATGGCCGGCCCGGCCTCCAATTGGCTTCCGGCCGAGCCCGGACGCCTTTGCGCGGGACACCGGCCGCTTCCGGCGGCGGCGGTGGAGCGGCTTCCGGTCGGCGGGGCGCGGACCATGGCGCGGAAGAAGTTGCGGCCGCGGCTCATCGCCGAGCTGGCCCGTCGCGTGCGGGCCCTGCGGGAGCAACGGGAGCGGCCGCGCGACTCGCAGCGCTATGCGCTGGACTACGGGACGCTGACGCGGCCGCACTCGGGCCGCCGGCTGCCCGCGCGCGCCTGGGCCGACGTGCGCCGCGAGAGCAGCCTGCTGCAGCTGCTCAGCCGCCTGCCGCTCTTCGGCCTGGGCCGCCTCGTGACGCGCAAGTCCTGGCTGTGGCAGCACGACGAGCCGTGCTACTGGCGCCTCACGCGCGTGCGGCCCGACTACACGGCGCAGGTGCGAGCGCGCGCCCCGTCCCCCGCCACCGCCTCCGGGGCCGCGCGCGCGCTCTGAGCCGACCCCCTCCCTCTGCCCTTGCTTTGCAGAACTTGGAGCACGGCAAGGCTTGGGGCATCCTGACCTTCAAAGGTGAGGCGTTGGGGCCCCGGGTGGGGTGGCCGTCGGCCGCAGCCTGCCCCGCGAGCGTGTGTGCGATGCGCGCCGGCCCTCTTTCCCAGGACACACGGAGAGCGAGGCCCGGGAGATCGCGCAGGTCATGCACCACGACTGGCGGCTGGTGCCCAAGCACGAGGAGGCGGCCTTCACGGCTGTCACGCCGGCACCGCCCGAGGACGCTCAGTGCCGTGTGCCCTACCCGCCGCTCCTCCGGGCCATGATTCTAGCGGAGCGACGGAAGAGCGGGGACACCAGCACCGAGGAGCCCATGCTGAATCTCGAGAGGACGCGAGAGCATCCCTGGGACTACCCTGCGAAACAGGAGGCGAAGAAGAAAAAGGCCAAGGCCGCCGCGGTGTAAAACGCCAGAGCGGGCAGGCTGTCGGGGAAGCGTAGGGCGCTGGGCCCCGGTGTGAGAGCGAGAATGAACCCCCGGGAGCTTGCATCCGACCCGCCCCCCGCGACTTGTGCTGAAAAGGACGGGCCGTTGCCCCTGTGTCTTTCCTTTGTCCCCCAGCTCTGTGATGGCTGCTGGGGGGAAGCCGCGGGCGGCGGGGCTGGCCGTGTGCCGCCCTCGCGCTGGCGCCTGTACCTTCCAGGCTCTTTCCCCGTCCCCGTCGCGTGCGGCCTCTGCCGGGACTCGGGCAGACTGCACGCGAATAAAGGCAGAAGCCATAGCCTTGGGGTGTGGTTTCTTTGAGTTTGGGGCTGGGTTGGAGAAGTCTGGGGCTTGGGGAGCGCCCGGCGGGTGTCGCAGGGGTCCTGGGGTGGGCGTGAGCCTCAGCGCCCGCGCCCGCCCTCCGGGCCGCGGCCCGGCCCCTTTAAGCGCAGGCCCCGCCCGGTCCGAGCCGCTGCCACCACCGCCGCCGCCATCATGATCTGCCTGGTGCTGACGGTGCTGGCCCACCTCTTCCCGGCGGGTGAGCGGCGCGGGCCGGGGCGGGCCGCCGGGGCAGAGGCGGGGGGCGGACGGGCCTGACGCGCCGCGCCCCGCGGGTCCCCGCAGCCTGCGCCGGCGTGCACGAGCGCACCTTCCTGGCCGTGAAGCCCGACGGCGTGCAGCGGCGGCTCGTGGGCGAGATCGTGCGGCGCTTCGAGAGGAAAGGCTTCAAGCTGGTGGCGCTGAAGCTGGTGCAGGTGAGGGAGGGCGGGGGCGGGGGCGGGGCGCAGGGCGCAGGGAGAAGCGGGCGGGGGTCCCGGCGCGCGCGGCCCGACCCCACCCCGGCCCGCCGCAGGCCTCGGAGGAACTGCTGCGTGAGCACTACGCCGAACTACGCGAGCGCCCCTTCTACGGCCGCCTGGTGGACTACATGGGCTCGGGGCCGGTGGTGGCCATGGTGAGTGCCGGCCGCGGGCGGGAGGGCGGGCGGTCCGTCCCTGGCCTCGCGCCGAGCACCCCGCCGACCCGCTCACAGGTGTGGCAGGGGCTGGACGTGGTGCGCGCCTCGAGGGCCCTCATCGGGGCCACGGACCCGGCCGACGCGGCGCCCGGCACCATCCGCGGGGACTTCTGCGTCGAGGTTGGCAAGTAAGGCCGCCAGAGCTTGCGCCCAGCCCGTCGCGACGCCGCAGTGGCCGCCGGCGCTCACGCGGCTCTCCCGCAGGAACGTGATCCACGGCAGCGACTCGGTGGAGAGCGCCCGCCGCGAGATCGCCCTCTGGTTCCGCGGCGACGAGCTGCTGTGCTGGGAGGACAGCGCCGGGCACTGGCTGTACGAGTAGCCCTGCCCGCGGGCCCCAGGGGCCGCCCGGTTTGCGACCCGCCTGGAAACGCACTCGGGCCAGCGCTGAGGCTGGCCGGCACTTCTGTTTACAATAAAGTGAAGTGCTTATGCTCACGTTGGTCTGGGCCCAGGGACACGGAGCTACGTGTTAAGACATTTATTACATACAGAGCAGATACGTGGGTTTGCTTGCAGGGCCAAAGCCTGAGGAGAATGTCCGCCCAGCCCCTCCCCCCCAGCCGCACCCACCCAGCTAGCCCCCGAGTCACTGCACGGCCTGTGGGAACAGACAAGGGACTAAACGTACATCACAGTGGAGGGTGGCAGGGTGGTGGGGGGAAGCCTGCAGCTGCATGGGGCTGTGGCCAGGCCGGCTGGGCTCCTGGGGAGGCTGCCGGAGATGTGTGCTTCTCTGGTGGGAGGTGGGTGGGCAGCAGGGCCGGGGGCTGCCCCAACCAGCGCCCCTCTCCAGTAGGTTCAGGGAGCAGCAGTCCAGGGCGGCACCCCTCAAAGCAAGTGGCCATCCACACCCAGAGCCGGCCACACTGCCAGCCCTAGGCACTTAGAGTGTGTCTCGGGAGCTGGGCTCCTTGGAAACTGTGGGAGGCAGTCCCCAGACAAGTTCCCCTGTCACCCTGAGGCTGAGCCTGTATCTTAGGACCGACCCCAGGAGAGGCCAGGGGCCTCCCCCTTCTTCCTGAGGCCTGGGCTTGCCCTGGCAGCCTGAGAAATTCCACCCTAGGGGTTTCTGGGATGGGTAGGACTCCAGAGCCTGCTCCTGCCAGGGGGTCTCCTGCCCGACAGAGCGAGCAGAAAGAGGGCAGCTGCCTTAGGCAGGCTGGTCACGCGCTTTCATGCCAGTTCCCGGGGTGGCAGGGAGCGGGGTGGGGAGCGTCCAGGGAAGGCTGGTGGCTGGGCCGGCCCCCCTAGGGTCAGGCCCCCCCTTCAGGCAGCAGGCAAAGGCTAGTGGGCTCCGGCTGGGAAGACTTGGCGGGCGGAAATCCCTGCCTCCTGTTCCAGGAGCACGGGAAGTGGGGGGCACCGGGGGGGAGCTGGGAGCTGCCTGTAGGGCCTCTTCCCAGCCTGACCTACCACGGGATCCTGCCTCGCTCTGGCCCCAAAGGGCCCCTGGGACGTGGGAACTTGGGATGGGGGGCCGGCCACAAGCTGCCGGGGAAAGCACGTCTGTCTGGAGAGGTCCTTCCCCTCCCTGGTGAGAGCGCCACCCGGGTTCCCTGCCTCCCTGACCCACGTTGCCGCCCGCTGTCGGGGACGCCCGGCCGTAAGGTGAAAGCTGCAGGTTGAGAGGTTAGAAGAGGGGCTGGCGCCGGGCTGCCTGCAGGGCGGGCAGTGGGCAGGCGGGCGGGGTCGTATGTACACGTTGGCGTCGGGCAGGAGGGGCGCCGGAAGCCGAAGCCTCACTCGGGGCTGTAGGACACCTGCCACACGATGATGTGGCTGCGCTCGGCCTTGGACAGCAAAGGCTTCACCTGGCTCACGTCCCCCGCGCTCTCCTCCGTGTCGTCATCCTCTCCGTCGCCTAGGGAGACAGCAGCCGCGGTGATGAGACGGCCCTGCTGGGGACACGCTGACCCGGGCAGCGCCCACTCACCGATGCGGAAGTCGATGTAGCCCTCCCCGCCACTCAGCACCAGCACGTTCTTCAGCTGCTGGCCCTCGGCTTCAGAGGCAGGGGCGGCCGGCCCGGGGCTCTCGGACGGGCTGTCGAGCACGCTGCCGTTGAGAGTGGCCAACACGTTCCCTGTCGGGGCACAGGGGCCTCAGCGGGGCAGCCGAAGGGAGGCCACGCATGGCCCTGCAGCGGGGGTGGGCCCGGCCCCTCCTCACCTGGCACGGAGACGAAAAACTTGACGGCGTCGCGGTGCCCGTGGAAGCAGAGCTGGGCCTGGGCCATGGAGCAGTAGGGGATGAAGCTGCTGGCTGATTTGTCACTGCTGTCGTCACCATACACGTGGATGACACCCCCTGGACGGGCCCCCTCTCCGGAGGTGGGGGAGGTCTTGTTGGCTGGAGAGAGAGCAGGGCCCCAGGACCCGAGCCTGAGTAGGAGACCAGATCTCTAGCGGGCGAGGGGCAGAGAGTGGGAGTGCACCCTCGCCGAGGGGCCAGGCCGGCCTCGGCCCACAGGGCCTCTCAGGCGGGGCTTCCCTCTAGGGGCGGGAGACAGGTGCTCTGACTTACCCCGGAGCCCCAGGAGCTGGCCTCGGTGCAGGACCACGGCTGGGGGAGATGGGGGGGACGGAACATGGAAGAGAGAGGAGAGGAGTCACGGGAGGGGCGGTGGGGGGGCGCGGGGCAAGGCCGCAGCCCGGGAGGCACCCCAGCCCCCCAGTACGGCCCGGCAGAGCCCGCCCCGCAACGCCGGCCCTGACTCTCGCCCTTTGGCAGCAGCCGTCGGTGGGGGGTGACTCACTCTCGGTCAGTGGGATGGAGATGACGACGCCGTTGCCGGTGCCCACCCAGAGGCGGTTGCCCGCGATGAGCAGGGCTGTGATGCGCACGAAGGAGAAGCCCAGCTTGCCTGTGCCTGGGGGGAAGGGGGGGGAGTCAGCATGGCGGGGCCAGGGGCCCTCCCTGCCCGCCCCCCGAGCCGTCGCAGCCCCTCACCCAGCATCTTGCTGACATAGGGTTCGATGTCCACGTCCTGCAGGTGCTGGTGGGTGTGGGCGTGGTAGAGCCTCAGCGTGGAGTCCAGGCGGATGGACACCCACACCCCGTCGCCGATCCACGCCAGCTGCCGGACCTGGCTCTCCCGCCGTGGGTGGGCGTCAAACGATTTCTGTGGTCACGGCAGCTTGCGTCAGCGGGGGCGGGGGGGGGCGTACTCTGACCCCGCCACAGCCACCGGGTCACTGCAACTTCCCCTCTACTGCCTGCTTCGCTCCTCAAGGTCCAGGCTCCGAGGAGGAGCTGTCGCCACCCACCGGCCCCCTCCGCGCACGGCCAGGTGGCCGAGGGGAGGCATGTGGGGTTAGGGTTAGGGTTAGGGTGTCACTCTGACTTGTCACAGAGTGCAGCAGCAGGTGGGATCCGGACAGACGCACTCGCAGCCTGGCCGGTGACGTCGTCTCCCCGAGCACGTCTCCCGTGACCCCACGAAGCCCCCAGTGCCTGTTAGAAGGCACGCGGGGAGTGACCTCAGCTGACCGCCCCTGCACGGAGACCCTCCTGCCGCCAGCACTCACCTCGATCTGCATCGTCTTGGGCTGGATGACGTGCACCTTGTTCTTGTAGCCGCACCAGACGCGGTCATACACGACGGCCATGCAGCGGATGGAGTGATGTGGGTGGCCCAGGTCCATCAGGTGGTAGTTGCTCAGGTCCCACTGGCCATCTGCAGAGAGCCCAAGACACCTGCTCACACCTGGCCGGGGCCCAGCTCCGCTCACACAGGGGTGGCTGCTCGGCCCAGGCCTCACCTTCGCCTCGGTGGAAGATGGCCAGAGTTCCGTCTGCCAGGGCCACCAGCACTCGCCCTTTCACGTGCCTGGAACGGAATGGTGGTGAGCGGGTGGAGGCCAGGCCACCCCGGGCCCCTCCCGTGCCCTGGCCTCTGCTGGCGGTCACATACACCAGGCTCAGGACGGAGTCCTTCAGCTTGATGGAGTGCAGACACTTCTTCCAGTTGGCCACAGCCGAGTGCACGTAGAGCCTGTGGGAGGAGGCCGTGGTGGGCAGGGGTGCTTGCCCGGGGATCCTGCCCCACCGCGGCCCCAGGGCCCCACCTACCAGCCGTTCTGGGCTCCCAGCCACATAGTGGGGGCAGCGCTGGTGCTGGCCCCCGCAGGGTCTGCGCTGGGCTCCGGCTCTGGCTGCACACCCCCCGTGTCGGCCTCCTGCCCGTTCTCGCTGCAGGAAGGATGGCGGCTCCAGGGTGGCCTGTGGAAGCCCGTCCCCGCCCGCCTCTGCCAGTCTCCCTCCCCTCTGTCTGCCCCGACCCGAGATCGCCCACCTGCCAGGCTGGGTGCTGGGGGCCGGGGTGGGGGCCAGGTCAGTGAAGACGTGCTCCGTGAGGGGCCCGGGCCGCACCGCAGCTGCCTCCGCCTCGCTGGGCCCAGAGTCTGGCACCTCCGTGGCTTCTGTGGCCTCTTCCGTGGACTGAGCTGGGTTGACCTTCCCGTTGGCGACGGCAGCCACCTCCCCTGCGTGAGGAGAATGTGAGTCTGGCTGGTTGGGCGGTGGGGAGGAACGCAGGGCTCAGAGAAGATAGCCGCCCGGGCTCAGGCCCAGACTCACCTTGGCCCTTGTCCAGCACCGGGGTGTCCCCTCGGGAGGAGCAGTTGCTGCGTGGCACGTTGCAGCGGGTGGCACAGCCCACCAGGGTGATACCCGCCAGCACACCGTCTGCACTGGAGTCTTCTGGGTTTACGTCGCCGTCCAGGAAGATCTCCCCCGGAGGGTAGTCGCTGTCACTGGCCGCTGGGGGGAGAGTCACCGCCCCGTCACTCCTCACCAAGAAGCCCCTACTACAAGACCACACACCCAGGGCTCCTGTCCCGGTGTGGGTGCTGGGGGAGGAGGTGGGCCCCAGGCTCTCCTCTCAGGCCAGCCCAGCCTCAGCACGGGGGCCTGCAGGCCACCACCGCCTAGAGGCCTGGGAAGCCTGCGAGAGTGGAGTAGTGAGACTCCGGGCTCTGAACAAAGGACTGGTCACATGACAGAACCTTAAGAAGTCTGAGGAGCTTGGATTCATCTCAGCAAATGGACCCCGGCAGGGCCCTGGCCACCCCCAGGTGCTGGCATGCGGCAAAGCCAAGCCTGGGGGGGGGGGCCCCAGCTCTCCCTGCTGCAGCCGGGCAGTGGGAGCTGGGCCCCCCAGTAGGTCCATGTTCAGCACCCAAATGACATTTCCGTCTGTCCCGGGGCCCAACGCATCTCCTTCCAGTTGGGTGAGTGGGCCTCACCTTGGGTCTCGCCAGTTGTTCACAACACTAATGGGGACACCCCCACAGGCTCCCGAGTGTCCACATCATGTCCCAAGCAAGGCCGGGGCCGCCTCTACGTCGCAGCCACGTGCGGAGCGGCGCAGACCCCAGCGCTGTGGCTGTGGGCGTCCACGCGGGGCTGGCCCTCACCTGGAATGCTGGAGATGCACAGGACGTGGGCATTGCAGACGGTGAACTGGTCCACCACGGTGCCCGGCTGGTTGGCATCGATGATGACCACCTTGCTGGTGGTCAGGGTGCTGGTGAGGATCCACACGCGGCTGGAGGTGGCATCCACCTCGGGGAGCTCTCTTGCCTGTTTTGGGGCACAGGAGACGGGGGCTGGTGCCGGGTGCGGGCCACACCAGCAGCCGCACGGGGCGGTGGGGCCACCTGGACTCTATCAGGAGATAACCTTGCCTGTGGCCTTAGGGGAGACGGCTGTCCTCCCTTGTAGCAGGGCGACAAAAACTCGGGACTGGACTTTCTACCAAGACCGTCGGCATGTGTGGCCTCACTCCCGTGGAGAACTGAGCTCCTGAGTCTAAGTCCCTGCCCCCCAAGTCAGCCTAGGCCACAGAACAAGGACCCGCGGGTGAATCATTTCCTGCCGCCCTCCTGTGCACAGCTCGCAAGGACAGAGATGCGCCCGGTGGCCTGACCCCTCCAGCCCTACCGCCTGCAGAGCGTCTGGGCCTCCACACTTCCCCACCCGCCGAGGACAAAGCACAGGCCCCGCGTGCCCTGGACAGGGGGTGGGTCCTCAGATGAGCCCAGTCTCCAGCCCTGGCCTTAGTCATCCTGTCTCTGTCACTCCCAACAAGACTCCAGTGCCGGGCACAGCCCGAGTACACACACGGCAGCAAAGCAGGTGTCCCCGGCCCTGCCTTCCACTCTGACCTTCTTCTCGGGGGACGTGTGATTGCTCTTGGTCTCTCCTTCCACTTCCCGGTCGCAGGTCAGAGGGTCACGGCCTGGCGGGGGCTTGACTCCATTCGCGGAGGAGTCGTCCTCGCTCGGTTTCCACCCACTCAGGTTGACGCCCGCAGCACACCACAGCTGGGAGAAGGGTCGTGTGGTCAGGAGTCCAGTCCCCTCCGCTGGCCCCTGGGGGCGGCGGGGCCTGAGACAGGTGCTCCCGCCCACCCCCATGTGCCAGGCCGACTGGGCCGGCTCACCTTCATGGTTGGGTCCTTCTCCACCAGAGGGCGGCAGTACACGGGGACAGGCACGTTCTTCATCCGCGTGTCCTCCTGGCCCCCATTGGGACTCAGCTGCAACCACAAGGCGGAGCAGCCACGTGGGCGCGAGGCGTGGGGCAGAGGGCCGGCCCCGGGCAGGAAGGGCCGCGGGGGCACTGCAGGGCTGCCCCAGCACCCTCCCCACCCCACCCCACACCCCGCGCCCCCTGCAGCACCTGCTTGTACTTGGCCGGCAGGCTCCAGCCGCAGGCCTGCAGCCGCCCGTCGTCATTGCGCACGTGCTCGCGCACCTGCCGGTACTGCTCGCGCTTCTGCTCCCGGCGGGCGGACGAAGTGCAGTCACTGGGCAGGAGACGCGGCAGGTTACTCCTCAGCCGCGCGGGTCTGCCCTGTGGGGCGTGCGCCCCGTGCCCCGGTGCCCGTTCGGCCGTTGCTGCCACCGAGGGCTGGCTGGCAGGGCCCTGCAGTGAGGTTCCCCCCCCGCCCCGCCCCCAACCCTTAACAGGGCAACATCAGTCTTCTGATGCAAGACACAGAATTCCCCACTTCTGCCCTGGAGCCAGATTCTTGGTATCAAAACTAAGGAAAACATAAAATTCCGAAGGACGCCTATTCCCCCGAAGAAAGCTAACCTTGCTGGTAAACTTCCCATCAGCTCCAAGCGTCCCTGTGGGGCGCAGGTGCACAGGCCAGGCGGGGTTGGGGGGGGGTCCCCCAGGGCAGGGGAGCACAGCTGAGAGACTTTGTGCGGGGACTGAGGGGAGGGACACCTGGGGCGCCCCGTCAGGGTGTGGGCACAGAGAGGTTAGCCTCCTTCCCAGCAGGGACCCCGCCCCCAGCACAGGCCTCACGCTCCTGCCTCGGAGCCCAGAGGGGAGAGGCCCCGGGACACACGTGTCCTCCTCGCCCCCGCCCCCACGCAGGCCAGTGGGAGACACTCACTCATCGGGGAAGAACTCCAGAGGCCGGCTGCCAGCCGAGATCTGGCACATGGCATGGCTGCGGCGCTGGCTGAAGCCGGCCGTGGTGGGTGATTTGTAGTGAATGTTCACCGAGGGATAGGAGCGCTTGGCCGGAGGGGGGCTGGAGGAGGAGCTGAAGAGGCGGCTGAAGCTGCCAGCGGAGGCATGGGAAGTGAGGGGCGGCCAGTGGGGAGCCGTCCCTGCCCCCACCCCACCCCGGCGCCCCAACTCACAACTGCCAGATGGTGGACTTCTTCTTCTCCTGGACAGACGGATGCTCTCGGGACGCTCTGCGGGGAGGGGCCGGGAAGGAGCCCCGCTCGGCCAGCGTCCAGTGGACTTGCCCACACACCACACCCCCTCTGGGCCCTACCCAGTCAAACCCTGCACCGCTGTTGCTGGACTTCTCTGGCTTCGCTTGCCCAGGACCTTCTCAGGGGGTGGGGCGGGGGGGGGGCCCTCCCCGTGGCCAGGAATGGAGCCTCGGGGAAGAGGGGTCCCTGCGTGGGTCGGTTCAAATCCCCCGAGGGGTTCCGGCACACCAGGCCCAACATGCCCCAGCCCAGCTCTAGCCCCTGGCCGGGTCGGGGCCCCCAAACAGCTCCCATGAGGCCCCTCCAGTCCTCCTATGAGACACGGGGCTGGGGTGCAGACCAAACTCAATTCCACCGTCAGGGCCTCCTCTGGGGGTCACAGATCACAAAAGGAGATGGGGGTGCCTTCCAGAACCCCAAGGGCAGCCTGGGGGACCCACCTGATCATCTCGGTCCACCGCACGGCCTCCTGAAGCTCCATCAGCCTTTCTTTGTACTGGTTCCGCTCCATGAGCACACGCGCCATCTCCACCCGCGTGAAGCGGCGGCGCTGCGCCATGGGGATCTTGTCCTGGGGGGGGAGGGGGGCGCTGCCGGTCAGCCAGCGAGGGGCCTGCTGGCCGACTCACACTGCGCTTCCTCGCCGGGCCGGCCCAGGTGTGGGCGAATCCCTGGGCGGGTTCCCACGGAGCCTCAGGAAACGTGGCGGGGAGGGTGTGGGCAGGGGGCAGGAGATGCCAGGGGCCTGCCCACCCCCAAAAGGTCACACGATACACTTGAGGGCTACGACACGGCCCCTGGACACCCTGGCGATCCCAGGTGAAACCGTCCGTCAACGCTAACAGGTGAGGCCGGTCCCAGGTGGAACCATGGGAAGACAGGTTCTAGGGAAGGTGCAGTGAGCAGGACCTGGGGTCACACGTCCGAGTAGGACGTGGGAGGTTCTGGCAGATGTGTGGGGTCTGCCATCTGTGGGTGCTGTGGCAGGACCAAGTCCGCTCCGAGGAGCTGTGTCCTGGGCTGCTACAGTCTGGCACAGGGGTGAGGGGCCAGGGGGAGCTGCTGGGCCAGGGAGCATGAGACCCTGGCCCCACGCGAGGAGGCACGGGCCCCGATTGATGCCTCCCGTGGCTCCACGATTCACCCGCACCTTTGTTTCTGCTCCTGGGGGTGGGGTTCGCTGGGCTGAAGGAGCACCTACTGCGTCTCGGATGGCTGCTACGTGAGCAGCACCCTGACACCCCCGAAGCTAAGAGCTGACAAGAGGTGCAGCCAGGACGCACCACTCACTTTGGGACGAGGAGCTGGGCCCCACCCTCTCCTACAGGAAAGCGGCCCAGTCACCAGACCTGGGCTCTATTCCGGAAAGGAGGCCAGAAGGGGTCCACGAATTACGGGCAAAGACCCCTACAAACATTCCCTGCATGTCAGGTACAAACCCCCAAGGAGCAGAGGGCTCCTGAGAACATTCCTTGCACCTCAGAGGGGGCCCACAGGCCGAACGGGGGTTCCCACTAAGAAGGGGCAGAGGAGCTGACAGAGGAAGGATGAGGAGGGCCCAGAGACCCAGAGAATTAGCGCGCCCCGGGAGCCCACCCCGCACCACCCGCCCCCCCTGCCCCGCATGTTAATAGTGGAATATACCAATTCTGTACAGAGATAGCTGCTTACATCCTCCACCTCTTCTTTGGGTTCGCGGCGGGCGATGATGGCTTCTGACTTCACTCTGCAGGACGAGGAGGGAAATGTGACTGTGGGGAGGGGGGGCGGAAGCCCACAGCCCTGCTAGCTCACGCCCGGAAGCCCAGATGTCTCTCCTGGCTGCCCAGCAGGGCCGTGGGGCCTGGCTAACGGGCAGGCAGGGCCACGTGCACAGGCGGCAGGGCCGCAGGCCGGCCCCAGACAGGTGTGCGGCACCTGCAGGCCCGACAAGTGCCACCTGCCCCCCCTCTCCTGTCACACCCCTACTCCGGTCTGGAGCTACAGGCACCCCTCGGATGAGCATCAGGCTGGAAGAGAAGCCACAGGGAGGTGCAGAGTGCTGGGGAGGGGACCCCAGAGCTTCCTGGGTGCCTGAACTCCCTCCTCCTCAATAAACATAAGGCACGAGAGTGGCAGGACACCCAAGGCGCGACATCCATGCCTCCTGGGGGACTCCCGGGAGGATGGGGAGAGGAGGCCCACAAGTGAGCTGGAACAGAGAGGAGGTGAGGCTGCCGCCCGGGGGAGGAGAGGACTGGGGTGGGGGGCGGGCCTGGCCCCTCTTCCTCCCAGGAGCCTCCAGGCCTACGCTCACCTCCTCAACTCCTCCTCCAGGTCCTTGATGCGGCCCTCCAGCCGGGCTTTGGCCTGTCTGGCAGCTTCCAGGTCCCCTTTCAGCACCTCCTGCTCCCCGGACAGCTGGTCCACCTTGGCGATGAGGTCATTCTTCACCACGTTCAGAGCGTTTCTTTGGAAAGGCAGAAAGACGAGGGCTCTGCGTGAGCCAGCCTGCTCGCTATGATGGGGGCCTCCAAGGGGCCGAGAGGTCACAGCTCCGGGTTGCTACAGGGAAGCCCGGCCCTGGGGAAGGGCCATCTCAGCAAGCCCTGTGCCAGACAGGAGTCCTTACTTGGTTTCTAGAAGCTGTGAGTTCTCCAGCAGCAGGTTCCCCACTTCCTTGCCCATTCCTACAACAAAAGGCACAGAGAGATTACCTGTGCCTGGCGAGGCCAGACCCTGACACTACTATACCTGCCCCAGAGTACCAAAAATCCTCCCTGGGGGGTGGCTCAGCCCTGGGAGGGCAGAGGCGAGGGCGCGAGGCCAGCAGTCTGGTCTCCGGGAAGCCAGACAATCCCTGCAGAGGGATCTCTGCAGCTCCTCGGGCGGGCTCTCAACCCAACAACGCGGTCAGGGATGCAAGCCCAGAACAGCCCCTGGAGGGTACTGAGGGGGGCCCTGCTGCCTCAATGGGCACGGCAGCCCTGGGTTGAGCTCCCGTGGCTATCCACGTGAGGCCAGCGTGCCGCAGGGCCCAGCCGGCACCAGCGTGAGCCGGCCCCAAGGACCACCTCAATCTGTCCTCTCTGCCAGCATCCTCCTGTCTCCCCTCGCCCTTCGGGAGGCACACCCTTTGCAGGGCCGTCCCCGGGAGTACAGCGGTTGGTGCTGTGGTGACGGGGACAGAGAAGGCAGCTCAGGACGGCAGAGAGCCCCCGGCCAAGGAGATGGGATGGCCCCATGGTAGGCGCGGCCCTCCACCGGGGCCAGGAGTAGGGCTGGGGGAACCTGGCCTGCCGCGGTGGGGACAGCAGGAGGCAGGGGTAAGGGAGAGCGGGGAGGACACGCTCCCTGGGGTTGGTGCCCAGAGGGGCCGACCCGGCCCCTGTAAGCCAGCCCCAAAGTGGACCCCGCCGTCTGAGCTCTGCAGGCGCGCCACAGCAACTCCAAAGGACTGAACCTCATCTGTTGGGACAGAAAGCCCCAGAGACCCAGGGTCTGTTCCTCCCATTCACCAGCCCCCCCCACCCCCGGTATGAGGCGATCGTGAGACGAGACCCCCGACACACACGGTGTGCGCAGAGTGGGTTCTGACGGCTGTCCCCATCTGCGCCCCCTGGCCTCGGATGTGGCCCGCCCCCCCTCCACCTGTCCAGGGTGTGCTCGGAGGGAGGCGGCTGGGGGGCTCAGCACTGCAGCTCCCCACTCGAGCCCCAACCCCACCCTGGAGCCAGGAGTGCCTGTGGCCCCTGCTGACCCCACCGCCAATCCCACCATGCAGAGCAAAGCAAAAGGCTCAGGAAGCACGAGAAGGTGTGAGGCAGACAGAGGAAGCCAAGAAAGGGAGGAACGCAAACTGAAACAGGGCCTTGGGCTTACCAAAGAAATCATGGCGCACTGCGAGAGTCGTCCCAGTGCGGGAGCCCAGTGCGGGAGCCGGGTGGCGGGGGGGTGGGGGGGGCAGGGGAGGGAGGGAGGGAGAGAAAGAAGCGCATTAAGCCTCAGTGAACAGCAGGGCGGCGGTGCCGTGTGGCTGCTTCTTGCTGTGTTAGAGGTGGACACGGGGGAGGGCAGCAGGGCCAGGGGGGTGGCACAGAGCCTGCTTCTCGCTGGGTTAGGGGTGCACACAGGGGAGGGCGGGAGGGAGGGCCGGGGGGTGGACACAGGAGAGGGCGGGAGGGAGGGCCAGGGGCTGGACACAGGAGTCGGGGGACGGAGGGCCGGGGGGTGGACACAGGAGACAGGGGGAGGGAGGGCTGGGGGGGTGGACACAGGGGAGGGTGGGCAGGCCGGGGGGGTGGCACGGAGCCTTCTTCTTGCTGGGTTAAGGGTGGGCACAGAAGAGGCCAGGGGTGCCGGGAGGTGGATGCAGGGTAGGGCTAGGAGGGCCAGGGGGTGGACACAGGGGAGGGTGGGAGGCAGGGGGGGTGGACACAAGGGGGCCGGTAGGGCCGGTGGGTGGACACAGGGGAGAGCTGGGAGGGCTGGAAGGTGGACATAGGAGAGGGCTAGGAGGGCCGGGGTGGTGGACGCAGGAGAGGATGGGAGGGAGGGCCGGGGGGTGGACACAGGGGAGGGCCGGCGGGCAGGTGGGATGGACACAGGGCTGGGTTGGGAGGGCCGGGGGGTGGCACGGAGCCAGCTGCTCCTTTTGGACATTGCATCCTTGGCTGCACAGGTCACCAGGCCAAGGGCAGCGGGTGATGAGATGAGGGGCCGGGCAGTGTACTTGACCCCGTGCACCAGAGTCCTGGGCCGTGTGGGTGGTGGTTAAGGGCACAAGTCTGCAAATGAGGGAAAGCTGTGCCCGGGGACCCGGCACGCCTTCGAGTACACGGGGAGGCCGCGTGTGGACGGGCCGGGGCCTCAGAGTCTCCTGCTGCGAACAATCGGAGAAGCCCGGAGCTGGGCCATCTGCCACGTGGGCATGGGACCCCTGACTTCTGGGGTGTGCCTGACAGGGGAGAACCCTGAGAAATGTCACTGGGGCATTCTCTGCCTTTGAGGGACAGGGTCCAGGGCACAGCCATTCTCCCTCACGTGTCAGGGCCATTGTCAGTGGGCTAGTAGAGCAAACCAAGAGAAGCTTCCGAGCGGCAGTAGGCTGGTAAGCAGAAGCACATGTGCCTTAGTGGCCTGGAGGGGACCCAGGAAGGGACAGGCCGCACAGCCTGTGGTGACTGGACAGCAGTGGGGAGTGTCCCCAGGATGCCCCCCACTGCAGCCGGACAGCGCCGTGAGGAGGGGTGGCAGACGGCTGGAGATACGCACCTGAGAACTCCCCTGGGGCCGTGTCCAGCAAAGCACAGAGAGACGGGGGAAGGAAGTGACAAAGGTCAGTTGGTGACTGGAACCAACAAAATAAAGAAATTCTTATTACAGAGAAAGCAACAACGCGTGAAAGAATACAAGCAGATGTCACCAGGCCTGTGGGCGACAAATCCCACTGGGGACGGCAACCCTGAAGGAAAACAGAGACCCCGAGCGCCGGGCCCCACACCTGCTCAGCCCTCAGGAGGGCGAGGCCCCCGAAGACGCAGCAGCGACGGCCGGGGAAGGTGAGAGGGTGTGCGCGCGGGGGCTGCGCCGGGGGGCCCGGGGCGTCCAGGCCCCAGGTGCCCCCAGAGCGCGTGAGCTTGGCCTCGTGGCCCCCGCCTCTCCCGCCAGCCCAGGCCTTTCAGGAAAGGCGCGACCTCAGGGAAAGGACGGCCAGAAAAAGAGAAAGAAGCAAGGGCCCGGCTGGCAGGGAGGGAAAGGCAGGCAGAAAGCAGGGGCGCTGGGGACAGGGGTGGAGGCGTGTGGGGCCGGCAGTGCCTTCCTCCTGGGCTCCAAACTTTTCCCAGCTGAAGACTGGGTGCAACAGTACTGTGTACGTGGTCACTTCGTCACTTGACGTAAATGACACAACGCACAACGTGCTGCAGGAACTGAAATGATAAAGGAATGTGCCTGCTCAACAGTGGACGTGACCGCTCGTCTTGACGCCCCAGGGCAACCGTGCTCAAGAGCTGATCTTCTGTCTCTCAGAACTCTTTCCAGATAAACACCAGCTTTTCTTTTTAATATTTTTATTTTTGAGAGACAGAGACAAAGCATGAGCAGGGGAGGGGCAGAGAGAGAGAGGGAGACACAGAATCCGAGGCAGCTCCGGGCTCCGAGCTGTCAGCACAGAGCCTGACGCGGGGCTCGAACTCACGAACTGTGAGGTCCCGACCTGAGTTGAAGTGGATCACAAGTGATTGAGCCACCCAGGCGCCCTGAAGAACACCAGCTTTTAAAACACAAAACCAAAGGGGCACCTGGGTGGCTCAGTCGGTTAAGCGTCTGACTCTTGGTTTTAGTTCAGGTCATGGTCTTGCGGCTTCATGGGTTCCGGGCCCACGTTGGGCTCTACGCCGGCAGTGCAGAACCTGCGTGGGATTCACTCTCTCCCTCTGCCCCTCCCTCTCCACGCTGTGTCTTTCTCTCTCCCAATAAATACATACATACATAGGGACATACGCACAAACCAAGGGCAAATACCCAGCCTCTTGGCCCATTTGCTCTGTCCCACCTGACGCCGTGTCACGGGACTGTGCACTGGAGATCTGCGCTCGCCTGGGGTGAGTGCTCAGCGCACAGGGGCGTGCACTCACCGCCCAGCACTCCGGACTTCCAGGCGGGGACGGGTAGGAGCGACCGCTCACCTCACCCCGCCAGCACGGCTCCGTGGGCCGCACGACCAGCTCCCAGCCGTGGGCGCCCTAGCACCTGCTTCGTGTTTGTTGCTCTTGTGAGGAAAAAACAAAAACAAAAACTCATCTGTGTTTTCTCTTTTCTGTCCTGCCTCATTCTTGAAGTTGAACATCTTTTTGTGGGAGGTGGGCATCTTCTGGGAACTTCCCGATTTCATCCTCTGCTCAGGTTCCACTGTACTTGACCTCTGTCAGCGAGGGAGATCACGTATATGTTGACTTGTGCGTAGCCACACCTGGCAGCACTTTCCTCTACGGTTGTGGCCATGCAGAGAACACTCTCCGGCGTTCTTCCAGTCCCGCTGTCCTTGCGTGTTTATGTTTAGGTACGAAGTCCCCCTACAAAGTCTTCTGTGTACGGCGGGAGGTTGGGACCAGACTTCACTCTTCACCAAATGGCTATTCAACTAATCCACCCACTTTCTGGTGATGTGAAGCACCACATTCAGCGTCGGTGAATTCCCACGCGGGGCCAGCTCTCCTCACACGAACCGGAGGGGTCACCGGTCTGTGGCCACCCCGGGTCCGCCGCCCTCCGCGTCACAGCTTGTAAACCCTTTGGTGCCTGGAGCGTCAGGCAGCCCTGCAGCCTCTTCTTTCTTAGCCCTTTCCGGGCTCTTCTCACATGTTCTCCTGGACGGAGTCTGGAGTCTGCTCACGAAGCTCTTTGGCCGGGGCTGGGTACGGACAATGGGCTGAGCCGTGAGGCCACCCGGCAGCTTTACAGAGCTCAGCCTGCAGACCCGGAGCGTGCAGAAGTTCTCGATGCATGAGGCCTTTCATGTTCTTTTTTTAAATGTTTATTTTTTTCTGAGGGGAGGGAAGGGCAGAGAGAGAGGGAGACACAGAATCCGAAGCAGGCTCCAGGCTGTCAGCACAGAGCCTGATGCAGGGCCTGAACTCAACGAACTGCAAAATCATGACCTGAGTGGAAGTCGAATGCTTAACTGACTAAGCCACCCGGGCGCCCCTTTCTATGTTCTTCCGTCATGTTCCCGAGTTCTGTGCACACGGGCTGGTCTCTCTCTCAAGGTTAACGTCTAGACGGCATCTGGGTCTGGTTGCCACGGGGCGGGACCCCGCTACCCGGGCACAGCGCACCGGGTAGAATGCACGTCCGGTCGGCCTGTGCGGCCTTCAGACTCCAACTCACTGACGCAGGGTGCACTGCCTGGCTCGTCTGAGCCTCAGTTTCCTCGCCCGTGAAGGAGAGACATGACCTCCGTAGCTCGGGCTCCCTGGAAACTCCCTGGTAGACGCCCAGCACGTGCTACGTGGTCACTAGGTGCTAACTCCTCGGCTCCCCAGCTATGTCAGCTCTGAGAGGCGCACTCTCGAAGCACGGCACCTCTGAGACTGGGCGTGCTCTCACGATCGAAGGCGTGTCCCCCTTCAACTTGAAGCAAGGGCTTCCTTTCCTGGAGATTTCTAAACTAACGGTGTAGCTTACAAGTGGTGCGGTCAGCTCAGTGAAACGTAACAAGACAGGCCCATCCAGGGTCATTCCTTCTTTGCTAAAGGAATTCACAGTCCAAATGCCGTGGTGAACAGACACGATCCAAATGCCCGATCCAGACACGCGGAGCTTTGAAGGACGCCGTCCTCAGCCACGCCGACAACATCACCGTGTTTCTGCTATCGCAGGACCTTGCCACTGTGAGGACGGCCGCCCACCGGCCGCGGGCTTTTTGCTGTTTAGCAGCCACACAGGGAACACAGGGGACAGGCGCGAGGCTCTTCAGAAAGACTCTAGCCGAGCCAGACAACGGGGCTGGGGCCCCTCAGCGAGGGGTCTGGAGCCGACCACAGCCCATTCCTCCACCCTGCTGGGCAAAGGGAGGGCTCCTCTGCCTGGTGCCCCACTGACACAGTGTGACAGCGCCTGATTCCTTCTCAACTCCCCGGGGCGGCCTGCCTTTCAGATGCCCGTCGTGCCTAAGGCTCTGGAAGGGTACGCCCAAGAACGGGGCCCACGCCAGCCAGAACAGAGCGGGGCCCAGGGTGGCCACCGGCCAGTGACCAATGACGGGACGTGCTGGCGGGCAGGCCACCCAGAGTCACGGGCGGTGACGAGGCCGGCCAACTCCAGTCATCCTCCACGATCACGCGAGGGACCAAATGTGGAGCAAAAGCATCAGCCACGATGCCCAGCAGTGGATGAACGGCCACGTGAGGTGGGGGCCCATCTGTGCCACGGAGCACCGCTCTGCCGGGGAAGGATGGAACGCTGACCCCTGGTACAACACGTACAAACCTCACGGGCACTCGTGCACAGAAAGAGGCCAGGTGGAAGAGGAGGGCCAGGTGACAGGAAGCGCCCAGGAGGGCAAGCGCACAGACACAGATGGGTCACTGTGCGTGGGCACAGGCTTCCTTCGGTGGGGACAGTGCTCTAGAGCTGTGGGGTGCTGACCTCACGGCCCTGAGCTCACTCAGAGACACTGGACTGTGCGCTCTGGGCAAACCCATGACGTTCCATCCCTAGAAAGCACAGAGGGCGGTCAGTCACGCCTGCTGCTCTGGCTGGACCTGGGTTCAAGTCCCCATTGTGCTGCTTCACTTTACCTTCCCCGGGCTCAGCTTCTTCATCTATGAAATGGGGGCGGCGGCAGCACCCCAGATTAAAGGCAGACGTGCACATCTAACGCTGGTGTGACTCTTCTCGTGACCGTGTCGATGACTGGAACGGTGTCGTGAGACGAGACCGAAAAGCACAAGGTCTGGGACTCCAGCTGGGCGCCTCCCCTACGGTCCCCTCCCCAACCTGCGGCCGGCCCCTAAACACGGCGCAGGGCAGCCGAGCTGCCCACGGCCAGGAACTCGAACGTGGAGCCGGGTCGCGGACACGCGAACGCCACGTGCCTATGCGCTCTTCCAGGGAGAAGGCCGCCACCTCATCAGAGACTCAGGAGTGCAGCACACACGAGGCCCTCGCGCCCTCACAGCCTCCAAGTTGGGCCTGGCAGAAAGGTGCTCCTTTGCGGACACACACGTGCGTCCGGTCACCCACTACAGCCTTGCTCCCGGGCACAAACTCTAGGGACGGGAGTTCCTTCCCATGCCGCTCCCGGCCTGGCAGGTCCAACGTCTGAAGAACAGCCAGGCACAAGCCCCACGGAAGCCACATCTGGGAAAGCAACGTGGAGCCAGCGTCAGGAGCCCACATCTCTACGCTGAGGTTCGCACCTCTAGAAACCTGTCCTGAAGAAGTCTCCAGGGGGGCGAGCTGACTTACGCCCACAGGTATCTGTGACCGCAGTATCCAAACAGCAAAAACCAGAACCTGGCAGAACGGGTTGAGTAATTTAGTCTCATGCCACAAGGTGAAGCGCACTGGGGGTATTAGCAGGTCAGAGAGATGGTAACATCGCCCACAAAGGGGGAGGACAGACATGACCCGAAACCCCCCACGGGCCACGTACGTGTGTGTGCTACGGCACCTGGGAAGGTGCACTCGTCATGATCGTCTGGTTTTTACGCTCTTATTGGCAATTTCTGGTATTATGCGAATATTGTTATAAACGCATACTACTTTTCCAAAAATAAAAATTGGAACGTATATAGGATTACCTGAACTCTATAAAGGAGGGTGCAAAGGTGTCAGAATATTGAAAATGATTTCCTCTAAGTACCTTTTTTCTATATGTTAACAGTTTCTGTTATTTTTTTAAGTAGGCTTCACTGCAGGCGGCTGTGCTCCCGGGGGGCCTCTGCGGCCCGAGCGAGACAACCAGCAGGGCCGGAGCTAAGAGAGTGAGGCTGTGCAGATGGAAACCACCAGCTGGTGGCCCTCCCTCGTGGGCTCCAGCCGGGCCATGTCTGCAGCCGGAAGCCCGGCCATCCACCGAAGACACTGCCGTCCGCACAGGGGAGCTGAGCCCGAGGCAGACACACTCTACAAATGTCCTCAAGTCCCTGATGGCCAAAGGTCACCAGTGCAGAGGGACATTGGTGGGAAGTAGAACTCTTCGACGCAAGGGGCACCTGGGCGGCTCAGTCGGTTGAGCGTCCGGCTCCTGTTTTCAGCTCAGGTCATGATCTCGTGGGTTCGTGGGTTCGAGCCCCTTCGTCAGACTCTTGGCTGACAGTGCAGAGGCTGCTTAGGATTCTCTGTCTCTGCCTCTCTCTCTGCCCCTCTCCCGCTCTCTCTCTCTCAAAATAAATAAACATTAAAAAACAAAACAAAACAAACCTCATCCACGTGAGGCAGCTCCACCTCCTTGGGCAGCACGTGACCAAACCCGGGCCACAGGGCCTGCAGGCGGCCTCATGGATTTCTGGGCTGAAGTGGCACCGCCTACTGGCTGCCCCCTCCTAAGCCACGAGAGCTGGGGGTACCATCCCTCCACAGAAGCCGGCGTGGGGAGGAGAGGACAAGCCAGAGCCACAGATCCCCCACAACACGGTCACCCTCTGCCCCAGAGGCTGCCTTGCTGGGAGGAAGGGACCGAGAGCTCTGGTCCTGCAGCAGGCCTTCAGGGGACGAGGTCAGCAGGGGTAGGAGCTGGCGGGGGGGGGGGGGGGGGAGTGGGGGGGGGGTGAGGCGTGCCACTGCAAGGATCCGATTTCCCACCTGGCCCCCAGACCCCGAGGGCAGTGCTCGGCTGCATACATGGCCTCTACATGCCTGACGCCCACCCCAGGACAGGAAGGAGGCCCCGGAGGGAGTCCACATAGGGAACTGTCTCTGCACCAATTTCTGACCCAGGTGCAGGGAGCTCTGGAGGCGACCACGGTGCCGAGGGCTTGCAGATGGGCACCGACCCTGTCTGGGCATTTTCTGCGAGGAGCACAATTGCTAAGAAGTGCACCGCCTAGGCACGGGCACGGTTTTCAGGGTGATGGAACGCTCTAAAATTAGGCAGTAACACAGCTCTGTGAGCACCCTGAAACCCACTGAACTTTATACTTTAAGGGGATACCTTTTATGGAATGTGAAATATATCTCGACAAAACTGTGAAAAGAAACCCCTAGGTTGCAGCTGACAAAGACTTTGCTTTCATTACGAACAAAAGCAACAGCAGCAAGCCCGAGGCCCTGGGGTCACGGGGGTGGCCTGAGTTTACCTAGCAGGTCCGCTCCTTCATCCACGTCCCCGATGACCTCCGACCCCGCGGTCGACAGTTCGTGGTACAGGGAGTCAGTGTTGATGCCAAAAGCCTTGTTCACGATCCCCTGGGTTGGGCTGTGAGGACATGTGGCCGGGGGAGGGCAGGGTGAGTGGGCAGCGTTCTGGGCTGCGGGCGGGGGCTCTCCAACACCGCCCAAGGGGCCGCTCAATGCCAGCGCTGCCTGTGCAAGAGGCTGCAGGGGGCACCTTCGCCAAAGGCCCCACCTCCACAGTGAACACTGAGCCCACCCGGCCCCCGGGCTCAGTGAGTACCTGTTGCCCGTGCGATCGAGACGGGGCTCCCGACTCATGTCCAGCTCCGGAGTGGAGTCGATGATGTCTTGAACATCAGACCACTCGTCACTGCTGCCCATGCCTGAGGGGTGGGGGGGACACACAGGAACCCCAGGGTTAGGGGGGGCGCCTGCCCTGTGGCCCCGTATCTGGAGACCCCACACTAGACCCCCGCCAGGCAGGGACAGTCAGGAAAGGGCTTCCTCCTTGCCAGCGGCCACGTGGGGCCCCTTCATCAGAACCGGGTCTCCTTTTCATGACCTCCAACGACCAGACCCAAAGCCCTGTCTCTCCTCCTGTCCCTCCTCTAGTGAGTGCGTCTGCTGGGTGATGGCAGTGTACCGTCAGAAGCCAGGTTGCCCCCTGAGTCCACGCGCTGAAGCCACGGCCCCCGGAACCCCTGCATGTGACTGCATCTGGAGATGGGGACTCTGAAGAGGTGAAGGCCACACGGGCAGGCCCTGGTCTCATCTGACCGTGTCCTAAGAGGAAGGGACGACCCCGCGAGGACACTGCCACCCTGATCGCTCACTTCTGGCTCTGTGGCCGGGGAGCCCACGAATGTCTGCGCTGTCTGTGCTGGCACCCGAGCTAAAAGCGGTAGCCGGAAGGGACGGCAGGATAGCGGGGGGGGGGGGGGGGGGGGGGGGGGGCGGGTGCCGCCCGGGAGCACGCGGGCGGCCGAGGCACCTATGCTGACGTTCCGCATCTCCTGTGTGACCTGGACCTCCATGTTGCGGCTGTTGCGCTTCTCCCGAGCCCGCTTGCTGCTCTTTGTGCTGGCGCCGTAGTCCCCCAGCGGCTGCAGGCTCTCGTTGAGCGGCGTCACCGCCGCCGAGGGCACGGAGGACGTGGGCGTGTTGGACTTGGTGCCCGTGGTGCTGGGCGTGGCAGCCGCGGAAGACTGGCCCGACTCGGACATCTCGTCCTGCGGACACTAGGGCCAAACACAGGGAAGGGAGAAGCTCGTCATGTGGGCCACCACGCCCCCAGGCTCTGGGTACGGCCGGGCACGCCGTGCAGGGCCAGCAGGGGCCTTGGCCACCTCCACGGGGCCCCCGTGCTGGGCTCCCTCGGCCACGGTCAAACGGCGCTCTGTGCCGGGACCGGGAGGGACAGGAGGACCCCTGCTCTCCTGTCGGGCCAGCTCCTCGGGCCCAGTCCCTTGGTTCACCCAGCCACTCCTCCCACTTTGCAGAGGCTGCTGCCACCCTATTTAAATGCTGCACATCGGGGCTTTTAGCCTGCACGCTCCCGGGAACAGCCCGCCGATGCCGCGTGTGATGGACATGAAGCTAGGTGAACGTGACAAGCAACCCTTTGCAGCCAGCGGGGCGGGGGTCGGAAACAAGGTGCGCCTCAGGGCGGGGCGGAGGGCTCTACGGGGCCTGGGAGGAGGCTGAGCATGCCTTCGGATCAAGCTACGGGTGCTGCTGCCGGCCAGCCCTGTCTCCCGTCTCCCGTCTCCCGCCTCCCGCCCCCCACTCCATCTCCTGCTCCCAGTGCTGGCCGCAGCCAGGGGCTGGGAGGGGCACAGACCTCCCGAACGAACGCAGAGACTAGAGGGAATGTGGAATTCTCGGCCCCCACGGCTCAAGCACCTACACGTCCACACAAATGCCAACAAACTGTGACTCTTCTTCCACGGAACGGGTCACCCTCAAAACATTCCCGGAGCGGACAGAGACCGACCATTAAAATGCGCCCTCGGCCGCTGACCGTGAGAGCCTCCTGCCGCGAACACGCTCTACTTGAGGAAGTACGACGCAGGAAACCAGCCCACTCCTCTCCCGGTCTTTCCTCCTGAAGCTCCTGACAAGATCCATAACCTGGCCCCACGCGGCTACGAACACCGACAACCGTGACTCACCCCCAACCCGGTCCTCGGTGGGCACTCCAGAACCTGCCGGCAGCACCCCCAGGCCCTATCACCACCCTCTTGCGGGGCCCAGCTCCCGGTGCACACCCCAGTCGCCAGCGGCAGTGGCTCACACGGTTTCTCCAGAAGGGGTGCTTCTGGGAGCGCTGAGGGGAAGGAGCTGGGGGCAGGGGTGCATGGCCTTCTCCATAAAGCTGGACACACGCTGGGACCCGCTCACACCCGCCTTCAACTAGGAAGGCCTGACCAGGCTCCCGTGGCTGCCTCTAGGTGACCGGGAGGCAGAGCTGGTTGGGGACCTCTGAGACCCGCCTTTTCCTGACCCGCGTGGTCAGTGTCAGGCCAGGGCCTGGAGTGGTGACCTCCAGCTTCATCTAACAGGATGCGGGGACGCGTCTGCCTGGAATCCAAATCGACACCCTCCTCGACCCGGCGGCCAGGTGCGCGGGGATGTGTGTTGATGTGTGGGAACACCCGTGGCTCTCACAACTGGGGACGGGTAGGTGCTCCTGGGGTCCAGTGGGTGGAGGCGGGGGTCCGCTCACTATCCTGCAGGCCACAGGACGGCCCCCACAGCCAAGAACAACGGGCCCGGATTATTAATGTGCTGAGGCCACAGGCCCCGCGTGACAGGTCCTGTCTCCCTGGGGGCACCCCGTCCAAGCATTTTCTATTTGGGTTCCACTGCCTAAGGCCGATTTGAGAAGGAAAAATCCTCTTTGTGACATGAGGCACACTGACAGGCTCTGTGATGGAGCTACCCCAGTGGTCTGTCCACCCCACACGACACAGGCTCCCAGGCCTCCCGCGGGCAGGGGCCCTCTGCTGCACGGAGCCCCGGGCCAGCACTCGAGAGACGGCCGCAGGGGACCGGAGGCACGGGGAAGTCCGAGAGGGCCGAGGGAGGCCGGCATTCGAGTCCACACCTCTCTGGACCACACGTTTTCTGGGCCGCCTCCTCAACGGCCACGTCCGGTGGCCTGTCTGTGCCCCGCCAGCTGGTGTCTGCGGGTCTACAGTGGGCCTCCTCGCCCCCAAAGTCACCGAGGGGAACCGTGCGGCGCAGCCAGGCCTCCCCCAGCCCCTGGCTCTCCCTGAGCCTACAGGCCGCCGCCTACCCGCAGGACGCTCCCCTGGCCACCACTTACCTAACGGCAAACCTCTCAACCTCCTAAACCATCAACGTGTGGCAGTGACCTCCAAATGCAAAGAACCCAAACTCTTAGCGGTCATTCCTCACCATGAGTAGCCACAACTGTTTGGTTAAAACACTGAAAATACAGCACATAAAAACAAAAAACAGAACAAAAGAACAACAAAAAAAATTAAGAAATTAGAAAGACCTTAAAACCTAGAACACAAAATAAAAAGAACTTAAATGTAATTAAAAAAAGGCAAATAAAACACATATACAAACTGAAACAGAAAACACGGTGATGAAGAGTAAAGCTACTTTGGACGTCGCAGCGGCAGGAAGAGACGCAGGAAGAAAGCTGGTGGGGGTGCGGGCAAGAGGCGGGGCTCAGCAGCCCCGCAACCCCCGCGGCCACCTCCCCCGGCCGCCCCGCATGAGCCGTCACCTCCAGTGGCATAGCCAGGCTCTGCCGGGGGGGGGGGGGGGCGCACCTGGCCCCCCAGGCCCCTGCCCTTCTGCCCCACCCCCCACACGGGCAGGTCCATTAACAGGTGGGCCGGCACCCAGGTCAAAGGTCGCAGAGACATGCTCAGTGTCTGCAGCAAAAGCGAAAGCGATTGGGGTCACTTGGTGACAGAACAGGCAGCTTGCAGCCACCTCCAGCAGTCAAGCTGGACACCCAGGGACGAATGGACAGTCAGCCACAAGCTGCGGCAGGGAGAAGCTCCACAAGTTCAGACCCCACAACCGCCAGCCCGCCCCAGTCCAGAGGCCCAGGGGCTTGGCCTTCCACAGGCACCTCCAACAGCCTCTGCAGGAAGGGCACCAGGCCTGGGTCGCCTCCTCCAGCCCTGGGGGTGGCATCCTTACCTGGCGATGGGGCCACAGCCTGTCTGGTGAAGGCAGGCTGAGCTCACAGACCGAAACCGGCAGCACGTGACCAGGGGCCCTGAATGAGTGAGTCCCTGCCCCTGGCTTTCTTGGGGACCCTGCTGAGGCGTGCACTCCCCAGATAAGTGCACACACCCAGGACAGCCATCTCCCCAGACTCGGAGACCCAGAAGTCAGGAGCAAAGTAAGGACAGTCTAGAGGAGAAGACGCCGACCCCTCACCCTGGACTTTCCCGCAACTGGCGTGCAAACCTCGGATGCTAAGAGGACGGCACGTTCTGGGCTGGTGTCCAGTCTGGCCACGGGGCTCATGGGCGAGTTGAGGAACAGACGTGCTTGTGCCCCCAAACAAAGGGTCAGCCCAGCCCTGGCCTGAGGCCCACGCCCCCAGAGCAGTCCTCCTCTCCAGCTCGGACGCCCCTCCGCGAGAGGCCCTGCGAACCCAGGGGCAGCTGCAAAGGGTTGGCCGCAAAGACAGCTTCCGGAATGAGCATGGGACGATGGGGGGACGGGACGGGAGAGAGGAGGCGGGGGGACCCTCACTCCACGGCACGGCTACAAAACCTGGTAGCTGGAGCTCAACTGCAGCTGGCCGAGGTCACTCAGGTGCCAGTGGTCCCCCGCAGGCACGAGCTTGCCCCCCATCTGTGCACGTACCATGCCGTCGGCCAGGGGGAAGACGTTCAGAGAGGTGGGGCGCTCCTTCCTGCTGAAACGTGAGGGAGAGAGGAAGGAAGCGCACATTAGAGGTGGCTCACCACTCGAGAATGGGACTCGCTCTGGACACGCAGGGGCCTGCTCTGAGGGAGCGGGGTCCTGGGGGGGGCACAGGGGCCGCCTGCCCCGAGCTCCTCTGGAACCAAACGCGGTCCCATGTTCAGGGGAACCTGGGCTGTCCTGCGGGCCTGTGTGACACTCCCTTGTTTCACCGTGACTCACGTTTGGTGATTTCTTACACCCGCTATGTGCACTAAGAAGTCCCACGGGGGAGCCAGCAGCAGGCCCCCTGGCAACGTGGCCGCACAGAGCGCTCCCGGGGGGAGACTTTACGATGGCGGTCTTTCCTATAGGTGGCGCAGCGTGCCTGCTTGTTGCTGTCGGCCCTGCGTCTGTGTCCTGGGGCCGGACAGAAGGAATCGACCTCTTCGCTCTGTACTTTGCTCCCTGTCCCCCAACCCGCTCCAATGTTCCTTCACGAGACCTCACTGCAAAACGTCAGAACCGACGTGTGCAGAGTGAAGAGGGGCTCCGTCCTCCTGTTGGGTGTCGGTGTCCTTTACAGCCTGAGGGGGCCCCTTTCTCCCACTCCACGCAGTTCTTCCTGGTCATCATGGAGCAAAGACCCCAGAGGGGAGGTCTTTTAAAGGTGTGCCAGGAGACAGGGATGAAGCCAGGATGAAGCCCAAAGCTGCCTGCCAAGTTCAGTCCCCAGGGGACGTTCCATCGGGGGCTTCTGATTGGATCCTGGGTGGCACACAGTCCAGGCCGGCCCATGCATGCCCTGCCCCGGGGCAGACACACCACACCCGGGAGAAGGTGGTCCGCTCAATAGCCCGTGCTGCCCAGAGCTGTTCGGGGCCAAGGATTAAAGCCCCCACACCACAGCATCTCACGCTTGGAGCCTGACCCCCAGAGAGTGTGGTGGGAGGAGTGGCGGGGGCCTTCTGCAGAGTTCCCCAACGGCCGGGTCCAGAGGCTGGACTGTTCTGGAGAGAGAAGACAGGCAGTTTCCTGCGGTGCTTGGAGGGTGCAGGTGACAGAGAGGAGACGTGAGGCCGTCACCCCTGATGTGAACTTGCTGCAGCCGGGCAGGGGCTTCGTGAGGCCTGGCCCTGGGAAGGCGGGGGGGGGGGGGGGGGCTCTCTGGCCGTGGCCAGGATGAAGGAGAAAAACACGGGGTCTGAGTTGGAGTCCTGCTTCGTCCCCTTTGAGGCCGGCTCGTGTGTCCTATTCAGCAAGACGCTGCCTCCCCTGGACCCGCTGAGACCTGGCTGTGCCGTCCCAGAGTCCGTCTGTGGCCAGGACAGAACCAGAGGAGTGGAGTGCTCCCGGGGGCTGCACCCTTCACGGCCTCTCAGGAAGCTGGTTTCCCGTGGACGACCTTAGGGGCCTCACGCAGCCCTCGTCACCCGTGACAGAGGACGCGTTCTCAGGCGTGTCTCAGCCGCTCACGTGAGAGCTAGAGACTGAGATCTTAAGAAAGACATCAGGTTAGCAAGCTCTGAGCCTGCAGGTCCATCAAAACCTCAGCAAGCCTGAGGCTCAGCCGGTGCTCAGGCTGCCTCCTGCCCGCAGCCCGTCACGCCCCCCCTGCCACGCCCAGGTGTCTGGGAAGGCAGTGGCCGCCACACGGTCAGCACATCCCCAGAGGAGGGGCCTGGTCTCAGGCCACAGCGGCCAGGCTCCCAGGAATGCCCATTGCCTGCTCTTCCCCCTCAGGCCCCCGGGGCCAACGTGGGGATCCCTCTCCTCAGGCCTGGCTCCACCTCCGGAGAGATGCAGAGTGGGTCCCTGGGCCCCAGGTGGAGGGCAGCGTGTAAGCATCCCGCCTCGGAGGACACGTGTCCCCCACTTCCATGGCTCTGTGCACAGACGTGCCTCGTGAGCAGTCAGGCTGCTCTCTTGCAATGGCGTCCTCCCTGGGGACCCAACATCATCTCCTCTCTCTGCTCCTCACACAGCCACGGGCAGCCGGGTCCACAGTCCCCTGGGCACTTGCTGGGCACTGCCCACCTGTGGCCCAGAGCTGTCCAAAGCTTGGCCACTTCAGAAGCCGCAGCCCTAGGGAGTCACACCGCCTGCAGAGGTCAAGCTGCCCGCAAGGGTCACGGTCACACAGCGGGCTCTGGGCCCAGAATTGGGAGCGACTGTGAGTCCAGGACCGTGTGACACCAGAGCACAGGGTCTCCAGCCCTGCCCGGCCGGGTCCAGCGCGGCGGACCCAAGGTCTGATCTGAGAACAAGGTGGATGCTTGCCGGGCAGGGCCCCTGCACCACCACCTAGTCTGGGGCTGGCTCGGGAACCCGGGCCCAGCCCACTGCCGCCTCTCCATGGCCTCCGAGCGCCACACCGAGACTCCATGATCGGTAACACCGCTGCGAAGAGCAGGGCGAGGACCAGCCCTGCACCTGTGATTAAGAACCAATGGCCGGACCGACTCTCCCGAACCCCAGGGCACCCCGAGCGCTCCGCGCAACAGCGCAGACGCTGCCCCAGGCTTTACCTTTTCCTCCACGACTGGCGAGGACTGCAGGGCAGCGACAGACAAGGGCCAGCACACAGCGGCAACAGCACAGAGGGCGAGACGAGAAGACAGTATTAGAGGGCAGAGGTCAGGAGCTCAGGTCACACGTGCTCACATGGAGGGTGAGTGTGCGGTGCGGGCCAACGGCCAGGCACCCCACTCTGGACTTCCCTCCACAGGAACAGACACGTGGAAACACGCAGACATCTGCACGCGACAGACACACAACACAGACACATGACCCTCTCCGCTTCACCGAGAGGCCCCCAAGTGGGGCCTGTGCAGGCGAACAGGTTGCACACATACTCTGCACAGGGAGGAGGGCGAGTGCCGTCTGGCACACGTGGGCACGTGGGGATGGAGCACGCGTCACACATACCCTAACCCGCGTCTCTAAAGACACACAGACTAAGAAGACCAAGCCAGGAGTGAAGAAAACGCCGGAGTAGGTTTTGCAGCGATCGGTGGCTCCCAGCACCGGTAGCCTCCAGGAGGGGCCAGAGAGACTGAACTTGGAAGCTGGGGCAGACGTACATCTGTCCCCAAAGAGCTGCGGCAGGAGAGGGACACCCTGGAGAAGCAGGTCAGGATGGTGGGGGGGGGGGGGAGGGGCCTCCCCGGGCCCCCAGGTGCAGTAGTGCAGCAAGAGAAAGGCTCATGCTTCCTGTTTCCACCTGCACTCCCTCTGGGAACGTGGGGTAGAGGCTGTTCACCCGGAAACAGTCCTGCGCAGTCAGACACGCACAGTGCACCCTCAGAGAGTGTGGGCTGCGGGCACGCGATGCAGGAGAGGTGGCCGGTTTCGCGGGCTGCTGAGGAAGTTCAACGCCGAGGGGCCGGCTAGCAGGGCGATGGCGGCCGTGCAGACCCACAGCAACCCCCTCCACCCCCCACCCAGACAAGTGCCGCTCCGGCCATCACCAGGCAGGAGCACCTTCCTCTTCGTGGCCAGAGGGACCCGGCAGAGGCCGACCATATCCAAGGAGGTCTCGGCTGACAGCTCAGGTGCGTTCTTCCTGCAAGTAGGACTCTCTCACACGGGTGGGGCTCTGGCTCAGGAAGGTCTGTTAACGGACTGCTGACGGCCTAGAGACCATGGTGACTACATACCCCTCGACCGTGGGGTTCCCTTCTAGTAGGATCAAATCAGGGAGAAGAGGCTCGGCGGCTATCCGCACCAGAGCCCCTCCCTCTCCTGGACAGCCGCCAGGTCCGTGTTACAAAAGAAGGGGCTCCTGTGGGCTCTTGCCAGAGTCCCCCCGCCCCCGAGGGCGGTATGGTCTACACCAACAGGAGGTGGACTGTCAGCTGAACGGAAGACACCCGTTCCTTGCTGAACAGGTCGTGGGGCTGCTTATGACCATCCTGGGGCCCGGAGGGAGGAGAGCGCACAGAGCTTCCACACACGGCCGTGGGGCCTCGGAGGGGACCCTACACGGGACCCTGTGAGCCGGCCCCTCTCGAGTTTGAGTCTTGACCAGCAGAAGGGTGGCACCCGCAACGGGCTGGAGCCCAGCTCCGACACCAGGGAGGCTGGAGGGCCTGGTGCCGTGCTCCGTTCAGACTGGCTCAGGGTCGAGGGAGCCACAAGACACGCGGGAGAGCAGGTTCCCAGACCAGGTCCTGCGTCCGGCACACACGGAGACATCCACGGAAAGCAACCCCATCCTGCGACCGTGGGGCCTCTTCCACATCCAGGAAGAAACTGAGGCCTGACCCGGCCCCCGGTGATGGCCAGGATGTTCGGTGCCCGGCTTTGTAACTTGCGCAGCTTCTGCTTTTGGCTGAGCCTGCGTCATCCTGAGGTTCTGCGCATCCCTGGGGCCCAGCGTGCTGACCCCTCGTAGAACCCTGCACGCTCATGGCCTCCAAGTCCTGAATTCAGAAGTCACACCTTCCCGGTTTCTGGGAAAACTGGGCCCTTCTCCCTGGGCTCTCTCCTTTGTGACCTTTGAGGTGCTCCTGTCCTAAAGGAGGCTGGCAGGGAAACAGCCTGAAGGTTCTGGAATGCTGCAGCTCTCCGGAACTGGCCACGAGCCCAGCGCTCATCAGAGATGCCCAAACCGCCCAGCTGCTTCAGCCCCAGCCCAGACTGCCCTGACCAACTCCCCACAGAAAACAACACAAAGACCCCTGCCCCAGGTTAGCATTCAAGTGCCGCTGCTCAGAAATCTTCCCGGCACCTCTGAGTGCAGGAGTGAGGACCTCACAGTGCACTCAAGAGAAAATCTCAGCCGTGAACCAGTAGCTTGCGAGATCGCTATATCCCACCTTCAGACATCTGTGACCCAGAAACGATACCTACAGAGTTCTGTCACTCAAACCGTTTGGTCCGTATGCCCTCACTACCTGGTGCTGACTCAGCTAACGAACAGCACAGCGTGTGACACCTCCCTGGGGCGTGAGAATTCACTGCAGGGAAGCGTCCTCAAGGGCCGGCGCCCCCGCTCCCCGCGAGAAGCAGGGGGGCTGTGAAAAACAGGCTGACCGTCCCTGCACCTCCTTTCCTAGGTCCTGCTAGGCCTTCTTCACATGCGTACTCAGTGTTTCTGTTTTCAAGTCAGACGCCTCTAGCACAGGATACAACAGCTCTGCCCGCTGGTAAAGACCGT
This sequence comes from Felis catus, assembly GCF_018350175.1. Classification (NCBI taxonomy): domain Eukaryota; kingdom Metazoa; phylum Chordata; class Mammalia; order Carnivora; family Felidae; genus Felis; species Felis catus. Next base: position 39,749,047 of record NC_058383.1, read on the forward strand.
GGTCGGCAATGGTCACAGCGGCAGGGCCTGAGCCCTCCCGTCTGCGGCGTGGCCCATTGAAGAGGTGGGCACGGAGAAAGCTTTCGCAGCCAGCAAGGGCTTCATGCAACGTGACCATGACTTGAGGCCTTGGCCTGCAGGAATGACGGGCCACCGCTGGAAATGGACCCATCACCAAGCTCGATCTGGGGGACCTGGGATTCTAACCTCCGGCCCCTCCTCCGACCTACTAGAGACTTGGAACTTCTGTCCCGGCCCACCCGGCCCAGGTCCGTGACCTGGGTCTCCCCAGGCCAACTCCCTCAAGTTGCCGACACCCTCGAGAAGTTCGCTGACAGTCCGCTCCTTTGGGCCTTATCCCGACTGAAGGGCACAGAGTGGGGAGAAAGCAGCTGGCCTCGGCAGGCCTCTCTCCACCCCCCAAATAAAACCAGCGGAGCTCCTGGACTCAGACCAGTGAGGGCCTCCGGATCTGCTGGTGCCACCCTGGCCTGCAGTAAGAATGTGGCTCCACGCGGCGGTCACCAGGCTGTCTAGACCTCTTCCCCACCCACGCATCAGTGCTCGTGATTCGAGGTAGTTAAGGCCCACAGTCACGGAGACCTGGGTTAGCGAATGAGACACACACGCCTCACAGAGATCAGAACCTTCGTTCCTGACTCCTCCTAGGAGATGCCACTTGCTATGTTTTACAAAGGAGAAAATGGGGTGTGGAAGAGGCTGCTCCAGGACAGGGGCCAGAGCTGGGCTTCCAACGTCCCTGAGCGGCCCTGGTCCGGGCGTCCCACACAACACTGCACCGCCCCGCCCGCCTCCACACTCTGGGCGTCTCTGCACCTGTCTGTGTGTGACCCCAGAAGCCCCACGAGTGTCGACGGGAGGCCACAGGCAAGTTTTAGTGAGTAGGTGGGTCCAGAAACAAGGCCCTGAGATGATCAGGAACGGCCACCCCATTATCCCAGGGCCTTTGTAATCGCACATGGCCAGCAGGAGGGCCACCCCGTTCCCCCGGACCGGCTCGGGCGCCAGGGGCACGGGCGGGGCACGTTCCTGCTCCAGCCACGCACCCCGGCCAGGAACCCGAGTCAGGGAGAAGCAGCTCTCCGGAGCGCCCTCTGCCCTCCCGGCCCAGGCACCTCGGGGATGAGGGAACCAGAGAGCCTGCCACCTCCAGCTTCCCGCCTTACCTCCTCCCGGGCAGGCTGCCCTCGGTTTGGCTGTTTCCCCCAACCTGCTGCATCTTGGACCTCTCGATATGTTCTACGTAGGTCTGGATCATCTGTGGAGGAGGAGGCTGCCATGTGAGTCATTCCCACTGACCCTGGCCCCTCTCCCCTCCTCTATCTAACTGTGGTACTTTCCAGGCCCGCTGTGCTCCGACAGCAGTAAAAACGACGCTCGTGAAAGGGAGTCTGGCCAGCACGTGGCTAACCGCTTTCCGGCTGGGGCAGGAGAAACCGGAAGTAAAGGCCAGAAGCCTCGCACGGCTGCTGGGCCGCGGGCGGGCACCCACCTCGGTGTGTCGCTGGTGCAGGGCATTGTACTCCTTCTTCATCTCGGACTCTCTCTCCTCCAAGCGGGAAACTAGAAAACACAGCCGCCGCGTGTCAACGGCACAACCCGCATGTCCACGCCCCTTCACTTCCCCTCCGGGCTCGGCACGTGGGCAGAGGGTCCCAGGACAAACTGACGCCTGGTGCAGAGGGCCACCCTCAGGAGAGAACGCCGGGGCCGCCAGAAGGCAGGTCCTGGCTGGTCTGGGCGGCACCTGGTGTGCTCAGTCCTGCCACGAGGAGAACCAGGGTGCCTGAAGCTCGGCCACGGGCGACTGGCTGCGTCTGAGCTGGCCGGTGGCCCCCGAGACGGAGTCAGGTGCAGACAGGACTCCAGCAAGTGGCTTGTACAAGGGGGCAGAGTTCATACGTGAGTAGCCTCCGTGCCGAGGCAGAGAGCAGAAGACATCTGAAATGTGGGACGGGACACACAAGTGTCCCTTACACGTGCCAAAGGCTGCAAAGACCACGCCGTGACCTGCCACCTCCGGGCACGGGGGTTCCCCCTGAGTTGACAATCCCTGCCCCTCAGCAAGGGCCACTCTGGCCACGAAATGCAGGGAAGTCACCCGAGTGCCCCACAGGCCTGCTGGGGAGCTCACGAGACAGCCAGGCACCCTGCACCTGTGCCCCACCGAGCAAGCGTGCGGCCAGGACACCTTCCGCCTGTGGCCCTCTGTTCAAACTTCAGCTGTGTCCTTTCTCCGTCACGAAAACTTCTACTCGTGGGTCACCATAACGTTGACTTTTAAACAAAGACTTGTGAAAACCGAAACAATGCTTCTTATAACAACCCTCATCCAAAAGCACTCCATTGCCCCTGCATGCAGGGGACACAGTGATCCTGCAGGCCCCCGGCCTGCCCGGCACCCCCAGGCAGGGCCACGCCGGCGGGCTCCCTCAGCAGGCCTGGCCTCCCGACCACCCAACAGCGGCGTCCCCTTGGTGCCACGCAGACAGGGGCCCGCGCCGCACGGGAGCTGTAACCCAAGGGGTCACACGGGATGGCGCGCTGGCCCAGTCTGGCTCGGACCGCAGCCTGAAGCCAAAATGCTTTGTCATCAAAGGAGCCTCGTTTACTTATTTCCACAAGGAATCGGAGGCTGATTACGGGAAATGCGTGGCAGCGTAAAGAGGTAAGACAAAGGGTAGGGCGAGTGACAGTGCGGGTAGAATATGGCTGTCCCGGGCTCCCTGGCTCTCCTTTCATCAAAGGCTCTCAACATCCTTCCCAGCTGGGGTCAGCCTGGGAACAACAGACACATTCAAATGCCGGTCCCCCTCTGGCGGGCCACTTACTCTGATCCGCGTAGTTCTTGGCCTTCAGTTCCAGCTGGCGGGTCTGAAACTCATAATGTTCCACCTGGATTTGCAGCTCCTTCTTCTCCTGTTCCAGGGCATCTTCAAACTCGATGAATTTCTACACGCGGGAGGAGAAACAGAGCAGGCGTGTCGTGAACGCGGGATGCCAGGCGACAGCAGCCTCTCACAGAGGGGTCAAAGGCTTCCGGGACCGACATTCACAGGCTCCCGAGGCCACACGGCCTGTCACCCGCAGGCAGCAAACCCCGACACACGGGGGCCCCTGAGGAGGGGCCAGAGTTTCCCAAGAAACCTTCGGTGTGCGTGGGGGGCTCCGTCGGTTAAGCATCAGACTCCTGATCTCCACTCAGGTCGTGGTCTCACGGTTGATGAGTCTGAGCCCTGTGTCCGGCTCTGCACTGATGACAGAGGCTGCTTGGGGTTCTCTCTCTCGTCTCTGTCCCTACCCCGCTTGTGCTCTTTCTCCCTCTCTCAAAATAATAAATACCCTTATTAAAAAAAAGGGGGGGGGCCTCACGGCTGGTTTAATGTTCTGCTGTTGCCATGCTGCAATTCCTACTAGTATTTGAACAAGGGACCCCACAGTTCCATTTCCACACTGGGCCCCACAAGTCGGGTACCTGGTCCTTTTGCAACAGGGTGACGTTACGCCTCTCGATACCACAACACACCTAAACGAGGTCAAGTCTACTTGGCTCTTCATCTGTATTCCCATTGCCACTCAGTTCAGGAAGGCATCACTACTGGAATAACCAGCAATGGAGATCGGTCTTGGGAATCTTTCCCTTACATGCTAAGTAGCTAAGCAAAATTACCATCAAATCAAGTGAAAAGAAAGCACTTTGGAAAGAAAAAAAAAAAAAAAAAAAAGGACAATTCTTGGGACTCCCGGGTGGCTCAGTCAGTTAAGCGTCTGACTCTTGATTTCCATTCAGGGCAGGATCTCAGGGTTCACGGGATTGAGCCCCGCATCAGGCTCTGCGCTGACAGTGTGGAGCCTGCTTGGGATTCTGTCTCCCTCTCTCTCTCCCCCTCCCCTGCTCTCACTCTGTCTCTCAAACAAACATCAAAAGCAAATGATTGCTACCAACAATTACATGACACGCAAATTCGTCAAGCGTTCCCTATTTTTGTGTTGTATGGAAACCAGTTTGACAATAAATTTCATATTAAAAAAACAAAACATAACAAGCCTAGTAAAAATAAATAAATTACAATTCATTTGAAAAACAAAAAGCGATTTCGTTTGTAGGAAGCAGGAGTATCAGCTACGTTAACACATGAAGAGTTTCTCAGAAGATGGGAATACAGGGGCGCCTGTGTGGCTTCGCCGGTTAGGCGCCCAACTTCAGCTCAGGTCACGATCTCATGGTTCCTGGGTTCAAGCCCCGCGTCGGACTGTGTGTTGGCAGCTCAGAGCCTGGAGCCTGCTTCAGATTCTGTGTCTCCCTCTCTCTCTGCCCCTCCCCAGCTCACACGGTCTCTCTCAAAAATATACGAACGTTAAAAAAAATTTTTTTTTTTTTTTAAAGAGATGGGAATATAAAACTGATGGCTGGTTTTGGGTTTCGGGCATCTGGAAGAGTGCTGGAATAACTGCACCCAGGACCCAGCGGCTCAAGGCCTTTGTGTCCCAAGCCGACTTGTCAGGGCCCAGCGGGAGAGGGCGGGAACCCCGGGGGAGGGGCAGACAGGCGCCCCAGGAGCAGGAAAATGCACGCTGATGGTGCAGCTGTGCACAAAATACAAGTCAGTTGTTCTGTGTGCTTGGGACTGAACCAGTGTGTGAAGAATAAACTGTTAACAGACTGATAAGGATATTTTTTAAACTGGGTAATTTTAATTCCCATTACTTAAAAAAAAATTATGTTGGGGCGCCTGGGTGGCTCAGTCGGTTAAGCATCTGACTTCGACTCAGGTCACGATCTCATGGTTTGTGGGTTCAAGCCCCGCGTCGTGCTCTGTGCTGACAGCGCAGAGCCTGGAGCCTGCTTCGTATTCTGTGTCTCCTCCTCTCTCTGCCCCTCCCATGCTCATGCTCTGTCTCTGTCTCTCAAGAATAAATAAACATTAAAAAAAATTTTTTTTTAATTATGAAAATAATGAAACGTACGGGCGCCTGGGTGGCTCAGTCGGTTGAGTGGGCAACTCCTGATTTCGACTCAGGTTATGAGCCCAGGGTCGTGGGATGGAGCCCCACGCTGGGCTCCATGCTGAGTGTGGAGCCTGCTTGGGATCTTTCTTTCCCTCCGTCCCTCCCTGCTCATGCTCTCTATCCCTCTCTCAATTAAAAAAAAAAAAAAAAAGAGGGGCGCCTGGGTGGCACAGTCGGTTGAGCGTCCGACTTCAGCCAGGTCACGATCTCGCGGTCCGTGAGTTCGAGCCCCGCGTCGGGCTCTGGCCTGATGGCTCGGAGCCTGGAGCCTGTTTCCGATTCTGTGTCTCCCTCTCTCTCTGCCCCTCGCCCGTTCATGCTCTGTCTCTCTCTGTCCGCAAAATAAATAAACGTTGAAAAAAAAATAAAAAATAAATAAAAAAAAAAGAGAGAGAGAGAAGAATGAAATGTAAACAACATGCGCTTTTGTAGGAAAATCAGGTGAGAGCGTGAAGTCAAAAGAAGGCTATTTTCAAGAAACCACAATTCTACCCTCTGGAGTCGGTTTAAGATTAGGAGGTGTTCTTCCAGATGTGTGTGGGTGTGGGTGCACAGGGCAGATGCGCAATCTCTTGTACGCAGGGTCGCGTGGCCTGATTTACTCGGTGGCTTCGGGCGGAGCTTCTTTCTACATCCAGAAACACTCTACCACTTCCGCCGTGAGAAGCGGTGTGTGCAGAGCGGATTCCGTCCCGTGGATTACCCGCTGTCGGGGCTTCCGGGCTGCTCGCACACGCCCGTTATTGGGGTCACCGCCTGCGCAAAGGCACGATGGCTACCTGCTCTCGAAGGCTGTGGTCGCACTCGGCTGACGACCCTTCGGCAGGGTCGCCCAGCTCCGGCTCCCCCGGGGCTAGGGCAGCAGCCCTTCCCAGAGCCCTCCGCTGCCTCGGCACAGAGCTTAACCAGAATGCTGCCAGCCGCACGCGTGGGAAAGCGACCGGCCACGATCGTCCTGGCTTTCAGTTCCCTGCTGACTCTGCTAGTGAACATTTTCCACAAACCGACCCGGTACATACTGCACCTCTTCCACGAGCAGCTCGCTATGTCCTGGCCCAGCATCCTACGACTATGTCCCCGCTGCTCTCCGTGATCTGCAAGGACTTCTACTGTGCCTGCTCGAGTCTGTCTCACAGGCTACAGACGCGCCCCAGGACGCGGCTGGGTGCGCACACTGTGCAAGTTGACTTAATGGTCTCTCCTGTCCCGTTGCTTTGAAATGCCACCTTTATCACAGGCAAAACCCTAGTGGAGATTTCGGTCTGTCTGTGAGCCAGTACCAGGGGGCTTTCTGAACGTGGACTGTTAACGTTACCCTTCAATACCTGTTCCACACTCATCCTCTCAAGTCCCCTTTCAACGTTTTTTGGTTATTCCCACTTGCTCATCCTTCTAGAGTGGAGCTTCTTTCTACATCCAGAAACACTCTACCACGTCCGCCGTGACAGAGCACCGTCTGGAGTCACTTCTGTATTTATTTTTGAAGAAGCAGTTTCCCTGTCTCTAAGCACCAGCTCTCTGCACCTCGGGAAGGGGTCCCGGTTTTTGGTGACCAAGTCCTCAGGGCTGGGATGAAGAGGAAAGTCATCGCGAGCCCGTCAAGGGCTGTTTGACAGAAGACGGAAAATTCTCCCTTCCTTTACACTGACCCCACCCGGGGCCAGCAGCACCACTGTGGTTTCACACAAAGAAGGGGCCACGTCGTGACAACCGCCCCGTCTCTATTTCGTCACGTGTTACTTGCACTTGACATGTGGAAACCAGCTAAGGGATTTCCAAACTAAAGACCGTGTCAGAAAGCTGTCCTTCCCAGGTTCTTACGAAGCTCAAGACAGACTTTCTTAAGTGTATCCTGATAGGTGATGATTAAAATTTTTTAACGTCTATTTTTAAGAGACAGACAGAGAGCAAGCAGGGGAGGGGCAGAGAGAGAGGGAGACAACAGAATCCAAAGCAGACTCTAGGCTCTAAGGTGTCAGCACAGAGTCTGACGTGTGGCTCAAACCCACGAACCATGAGATCATGACCTGAGCCGAAGTCGGCCGCTTAACCGACTGAGCCAACCAGGAGCCCCAGAAAATATTTTTAATTAGATACCACTTAGTTTTGATTTAAGGGAATCAAGATTTTTCAGTGCTAGCAGACAGGGTAGGGTGGAGAATAAGTAAAGTCTGTAAAGAAAATCTTCCAAAATTTTAAAAGTAGGATCTGACGAGGGGCGCCTGGGTGGCTCAGGCAGTTAAGAATCTGACTCTTGATCTCAGCTCAGGTCATGATCTAACAGTCTGTGAGTTCGAGCCCTACTTTGGGCTCTGGGCTGACAGGGTGGAGCCCGCTTGGGATGCTCTCTCTCCCTCTCTCTGTGCCCCTCCCCCACTCGCAGGAGCTCACATGCGGGCTTTCTCTCTCAAAATAAATCAACAAGCATTAAAAAAAAAGAATCTGTGGGGCGCCTGGGTGGCTCAGTCAGTTGAACACCCGACTTCGGCTAGTGTCATGATCTCGCAGTTGACGAGTTCGAGCCCCGCGTCGGGCTCTGTGCTGACAGCTCAGAGCCTGGAGCCTGCTTCTCATTCTGTGTCTCCCTCTCTCTCTGCCTTTCCCCCGCTCATGCTCTGTCTCTCTCTGTCTCAAAAATAAAGATAAACGTTAAAAAAAGAAAAAGAAAAAAGAAAAAAATCTGTTACAAAATAGGACTACAACTGACAAGAATAAAAATTTGACCGTCAGCATTTGGGCTGTGTGGGTCTGCACGGTACCGAAGACACAAAAACAAAAATCTCCCACCGGAACCCACTCTACACATAGTAGCATCTCAGGCCCAAAGGTGTCCGGAAGGCGTGACTGCAGCAGAGTGAAAACTCGGTGCACGTGCTGACTATACGTACCACGGGTTTGAGTGCATTTGAAGTTAACCATCTGTCTAACCAAGTCTCCTCAAAATATCACGAAGCACAGGATAACGCACAGTGTTTACGGTCACTCTTGTGACAAGTCTTTTGAGCGCCCCAGAGAGCAAGGACCGGCCAACACACAGTTGAGGAAAACGCGTCCTATTCTCAGCATCTAGACATCAAACACCGAAGGCGCACTTCTAAATACCAAGAGACCACACAATTCTCTTTTTCGATTTGTTTTAAGGAGTCTGCCCCCTCTCTCCCATGAACAAAGTGCTGTTTTATTTTATTTTATTTTTTTTAATTTTTTTCAACGTTTTATTTATTTTTGGGACAGAGAGAGACAGAGCATGAATGGGGGAGGGGCAGAGAGAGAGGGAGACACAGAATCGGAAACAGGCTCCAGGCTCTGAGCCATCAGCCCAGAGCCCGACGCGGGGCTCGAACTCCCGGACCGCGAGATCGTGACCTGGCTGAAGTCGGACACCTAACCGACTGTGCCACCCAGGCGCCCCCAAAGTGTATTTTAAAGTGAAACTAGGGGCGCCTGGGTGGCTCAGTCGATTAAGCATCCAACTTCAGCTCAGGTCATGATCTCATGGTCTGTGAGTTTGAGCCCTGTGTTGGGCTTTGGGCTGACGGCTCAGCGTCTGGAGCCTGCTTTGGACTCTGGGTCTCCCTCTCTCACTCTCCCTACCCTGCCTGCGCGCGCGCTCTCTCTCTCTCTCTCTCTCTCTCTCTCTCTCTCTCTCAAAAAGAAATAAACATTAAAAAAAAGTTAAACTCAACTTTGATTTTCGAATTTGCTTTCAGGTGAATTTCAAGACACACACTGAAATAACCTGAGCCCGGGCTCTTTCTAACTCAGAGCCAGAGAATTTCCTCAGTGTTCCATGGAATGAGGTCATTCATCCCAGTGTGTCCATAAAAGCAAAGGTAAGAAGTAAACCGACCTTTTGTGTCAAATATAAAATTAAAAACACAGCAGAAATCAGTATCCCTAATTCCCAGAACATAAGAGAGATTATCAGGTAAACATTTTTTATAACGTAATCATTAATTCTGGCAACTTCCATGACACAAGGTTATTTTAATGGCAAAGTAAGTTAACATATTCAATCTAATCCTTCCCTCATATGTGTCCTTTAGGGCAGGGTCATACACAGGAAATAATTCAACTCTGGCTGGTTTGTTAGAAGAAAGTCCAAGGGCGCCTGGGTGACTCAGTCAATTAAGCATCCGACTCCAGCTCTGGTCACGGTTCTCACAGTTCGTGGGCTGGAGCCCTGAGTCAGGCTCTGTGCTGACAGCTCAGAGCCTGGAGCTTGCTTCGGATTCTGTGTCTCCCTTGCTCTCTATCGCTCCCCTGCTCAAAGTCTCTCTCTCCCTCTCAAAAATAAATAAATAAACATTAAAAGAAAAAAAAATGAACCCAACAGAAATCAAAGACCTTGTTTTTTTGCATCAGTCATCATTTAATTCCTTCTGGGGTGGTGCAGGGATAGAGTAGATTTCCAAAAAAAGTCCTCTTTTTTGGACTTTTAGGCAGGCAGGGCAGTAAACAGTTGGGGTGCTGGGCACAGACTTCATGCACAGGGGGAGGCACCCTTCTCCTGGAGGCTGACCCCCTGTACGGCGACGGCACTCATGAAATGTTTACCGGGCTCTCCCTGGGGCGATGAATCCCTAAGACCTCACACCACAGATGTTCTTTTACAGCTTGCTTTCCAACGGTGTCACCACGTAGACCATGAAACGCAGTGCGGGCAGCGGGGCGGAGCAGCCGGGAAGTTACCCCCAGGTACCGGCCCGCCGAGCCCAGGGGGTGGCCCACAGGGTGAGAGAGGAAAGTGCACTTTTGTATTCTGGCAGGATGCACACCTGTGGGGGGCCAGGCCGTGCAGGAATCCAAGAATCAGGCTGGATTCACAGAAAAAGCAGAAGTTTCTCACATTCATGTCACAGGGACCACTGGTTTAGCATCCGCCTGAACCGAATCCCAACAAATGGCGATGGTTTAATTCACACTGACTTCTAAGGATTGGCAAGACAGGAAAAATATCTTTATTTTTATGTCTCAAAAAAGATTTTTATGGGTGTGTTTACATACCAAGTATTAGCATATACGTTATATGTTAAGTATATGCTATATAAAACACACACACCAGATACACAAAATACCTGACGTGGGTGGTAACGTGGGACAGAAGGAAGGGAAGATAAAACTAAGAGCCTGACTGTCCCAGCCTGGGACAGATGGCCGAGTGTCTCTCAGGGGTGTGCCCGGCTCCTTGCACGCGCTTGCCCGCCCCGTTCGTACCTGGCCCCTGCTCCTACGAGGCTGAGAGCACGCGTGCCAGGGGCACTCTGTCTGGCCGTTCCGTGGGCACAGGGGGCTGCTGTCTAGAAATGAACACGGCAGGCGTGACAGAGACCCTGAGCCACACGCGTGAGCAGGCACCCACGGGCTTCCACAGTGCTGAGGAGGGGGCTGGGAAGGGCAGGGAAGGACCCATGAAGCAGCAGGGCATCTGGACGGCGGGCAGAGTTCCTGGGGACAGGAGCCCAGAGACTCTTATGAGACGTGTCGCTTTGAACCTGTCGCTATTGACAATCAGAATCTAAACTTGCCGGCCTTTGCCCCACAAGGCCTCCCGAACAAGGGGTAGTCCTCGGGGACAAGGACCTGTCCCCACCTAACCTGGCAATTCCCCAAATCTCCTGGCCATAAGAGGTGATGACTACGCGGGCTCCAAGTATCTGCTGTCAGCCACCCGCTGCTCGTGGCCTCTCCTGGGTTCGGGGTGTCTCCCCAGGACCCCCGCAGGCAGGGGCTCCCGGGCTGGCCTGTCCCAAGCTACAGCAGCAGGGCCTTGGGCCGCAGACAAATGCACCTCCCCACTTCACCGGCACAGGCGGGACGGACAACGGGGCCAGCTCAGCAGTAAGGGGAGGGTACGGACAACACCTGCAAGAACCCGGATGAGTCTCAAAGTCATTACACGGAAAGACGCCGGACCAAAAAAAGACCAAAAAACTGCACGATTCTATTTATATAAAGTTCTAGAAAAGGCAAACTAATCTACCGTGACGGAAAGCGGATCAGCGGTTCCCTGGGGGTGGGGGACGCAGAGAGAGGCCACTGAGGGGCAGAAGGAAACTTCAGGGATGGTGGCGACCATCGCCACCCTGACCGCGGGGACGGTATCTGGGTGTGAACAGATCAACACTCGCCACACTGCACAAATGCATACAGTGTAGCGCGTTGAAGGGAAGACGCGGCCGGGGTCCCAGATCTCCACCTGGGCCGTGACGCCAGCCATTTTGTGGGCGCTGGGGATTTCTCGGCAGGTTCTTCCCAGCCTTTCGAGAATTCCCTCGCCTCCTGCTCTTTCCCGAACAGCTGCCATTCCTTTGTTGTTGCTTATGTCACAATATTTTGCTTCTGTCTGGTCTCCCGTGTCCAATCCTCCTGCTCTGGGTGCTCTCCTCTTTCGGACCACAATCACTGCCAGCGGCTCCCTTTCTGGCCCGAGGCTGTGTAAGGGGATGCCTCCTGCCTGCCCTGCCTGCCCGGGGCGGGGCCGCTGATGCTGTGGCTGTTTACGGGAATTAAAGTGACATAAAATAAAAACTCACTTCCCCTGCGGCCCGAGCCACCTGTGCAGTGTCAGTGATCCCATGTGGTCACTGGCTATTGAACCGGACAGCTGCCCCGTAGACTCAGTGGTGGAGGCCTTGCCCTCCGGGAACTAGAAGGACGGTTGGGTGTGGTGTGCACTGAGGCAGAGGAAGGCCGCTTCCCTCACCCTCATGGCGCAAGGGCGGGGCCCACTCCCGGGTAGGGTGGGAGGTGTGGGGTGGGCCGACAGGGCCCCTCCCTCTGGTCGGGCACTCATCCATCCAAGCACCCAGCATCTGGATGTGTCCACAAAGCCCCTGTGCCAGACGCTGGGGAGGCAGGGGTGCACGGGGACTGGAAGACCATGCAGAGGGGCAGCGTGGGGGGAGCAGAGTGTGGTGCAGGGAGCCGGCCAGAGTGAGGTAGGCCTGGCCGGTTCAAGCATGGGGGTGGGGTGTCGTCTCTGTCCCTCTACCCAGAGTAGTCCCGTCCCCACTTTTCACCCCACATCCCGTGCCCCCACTGCACGGGAACATGTAGCAGCATCTCCCCCCGTATCTTCCCCCGCCCCAGACCTAATCCCCAGAGCCTGCAGCCGAGCCTGGCACTCAGGGGGCTCTGGTGAACGAGGACACGGGTGGGTGCAGGCCCGGATGGGACGTGTCTTTGGAAAAGTCCCCTCTGGTGGAGGAGGGGTTGGGACAGGGAGAGAGGCTGGCAGGCCAGCGTGACGATGCCGACTGGAACCAGGACCGTGGCAAAGGAGACCAAAAAAGCACGGGAAACCTAAAGTCAGGCCACAAGAATGGCCAGGACTCAGTGAGTGTGGGGCTTGGGAGGTAACGTCCTGACCTTTCCCAGAGCACAGGAAACCCGTGCCCGAAAAGGCACATTGGCCCTGCCGCTGATGGCGCCCCTGGCTGTCCGCTGCAGCTCCGTGTTGGTGCAGTGAACAGGCCATCCCGCCACCCTCACAATGAATGGGACCTGAGAGAGGGCCCTGTCCTGCACTCGTGTGCCTCCGCCCGACACCCATCTTGTACACAGCAAGGATTTCAGGGACCCCAGGAAATGCGTGATGTCACCTCTGGGGGCTCTCTGCTGTCCTGAACCCGGTCACGCGGTCACGTGAAAGCCAAACTGAGGAGCGTCCTGCAAAACCAGGGGCCTGTGACAGTCTCAAAAAGTAGAAAGCGAGGAACCGATCCAGGAGAGAGGACCAGCAGGACCCCGGAGTTGTTGGCAGAGTGAGGAAGAGGGACGGAGAGAGAGAAAAGCAGTGCAGGGGGTCCTCGGGAGGCTCAGTCATTAAGCCTCTGACTCGTGGCTCAGGTCATGATCTTGCAGTCACAGTTGGTGAGACCCAGCCCCGCGTTTGGGATTCTCTCTTTCCCTCCCCGCGCCCTGCTACCGCGTACATGTGCCCTCTCTCTCAAAAATAAAGAAACATTAAAAAGTTTGCAAATAAAAAGAACAAGGTAGAAAAGTGCTCCTATTTGGGAATGTACGCAGAGTATTATTTGCGCACCCTCTAGAAATGGTTCCAAAACAGCAAGTTTTAGAAAACTTAAAAATAAAAAAACCCAGCGGGGTGCCTGGCTGGCTCAGCTGGTAGAGAATGTGACTCTTGATTTCAGGGGTTGTGAGTTTCAGCCCCGTGTGGGGGGGAGGGGCAGAGCTCATTAAAAAAAATTAAATTAATACCATTAAAAAAACCCCCAGGTATTAACTTTAATTTAGCATCCGACTTCGCCTCAGGTCATGATCCCCCAGTTCTGGGAGTTCGAGCCCCGTGTCGGGGTTTTTGCTGGCAGCTCAAAGCCTGGAATCTGCTGCAGATTCTGTGTCTCCCTCTCTTTTTGTCCCTCCCATGCTTGTGCTCTCTGTCCCTCTCAAAAACAAACTGAAAACATTATAAACAAACAAACAAACAAACATTAAAAAAGAAGCCCTCGCTTGGGAAGAACTCACACTGACTTGTTCCAGTCCTTGACCCCGCTGTCTAGCCACCGCCACCGGGCCCGGAGGGTTCCTGACACGGCAGGACAGGCAGGTGGCAGGGCTGTGGGCCCAGAGGCCAGCAGACCGCAGTGGGCACCTTCCACACGTTTGCTCTGGCCGGGGAACGCCCCAACCTGTCTGCACGTTTAAGGGCGATTCGGTGGTTCTCTGGGAGACTCAGGACAGCTACAGCGGGCCAGCCTTTAGAAGTAACCGGGAGAGGCAGTACTGGCCACTAAATCTTAATGGCTTTATCCAAAAAAAACCTTACAGGCTTTTAAAAACTACTTTTAACATTACCACGTGGCAAAATCAGAAGATGACAAGCCTTGTCCAAGCAGCAGCGAATTTACTATTTGTCATCTGGGAAACAAGAAGAAAAGCTTCTGATTCAGTGCATTAATTCACTTATGAGAAGCGGCAAAATGATCGTCTCTACAGAGGGGATCCAGCTTAATCCTATCCAAATCTTCTCCCGAGAAATAAATTACTTTTACAGAACCAGAAACAGTTTGGGGCAAAACTTTCTTCCCGTCGGATGCCTTCCTTTGGTAGCACCAAATGCCGAGGCATCGGCACACGTTTCTCTGAAAGGGCATCCACTTGGTTGACTTGAATGAGTTGGGGGCACAACGAGTAGTCTCTTTAGGGTGAAGACGATTTTGATGCAAGTAACGGCTATCAAACTGACATCTGGTCGAAAAACGACTGTTTTTCCTCCTATGAACTACGTGCCTGAGCCCTGCCCTGCCCCGGGGAGCCCTCTGCCTGTTCCTCCCTCAAGTCACACTGGGTGGGCAACTACTTGCTCTGTGTTGCTCTCACCCAACTGTCCACCGCCACCCTTCCTAACAGGAAGGAACTTGGTGGATTTAAAAAACAACTTCCTGTCAATCAGATAAGGATTCGGAATTTTTAAGGTCGCCGTAGAAATTTTAGAGCCAGCAATAGGTCCGCTTAGCTGCACAAGCTTGAGCAGGAGTCCGAGATCTCAATTCCAAGGGCAAACCCCACACAATCAGAGACCGAGATGCCCAGCGCTTGCCGTCTGCAAATCCGAGGCGCTCTCCCCTGACTCAACTAAATCTGCCTCGCCGCAGTTCGCCAGGCAAATGACAGCCAACGAGGAGACTTGGCACTTGGTAGGAAAAGAACTTCGCAGCTGGCAAGCCGCTTGCCCTACAGAGGTGGCCACTGCGGCCGGAAAGGGGCACACCAGGCGACGCGAGTGCAGCTCCCAAGCGCAGGGCTGGTGCTCAAGCCCATGTGGACTCCAGGGCTTGGCCCCACCGTCTCTAGCCGCCCTCGCTCCCACCAAATGAACCATCCCAGAACCAGAACATGCTCGCAATCCCTGGCTGCAGTGATTACGGGCAGCAGTAGGGGGACATGGGTAGCTGCTCTGCTCAAGGCTTTTTAAACAAAACCTGCAGATTCTGTCTGCTTGGAAGGCTACAGTGGCTCAGGTTACCCAGCTGTGACTAAGCCTTCTTGAGCAGAGTGGCCAGGGACGCAGGAGCTACTCTGCGCCACGAACGTGCCTCAGCCTGTGACGTTCCAGCTCCTGTGTGAGGAGACACACATCTGTGATCTCAATTCCCTGCCTAGAAAAGAAGTGGTCTTTTCCACAAAACTGGAAATAAATGTCTGGCAGATTTAAGGAATGAGATAGAATGCCAAAATGGTTACAGTATTTGGCCTTTTTCTTTACTCGTAACATGGCCTGAGGTCTTTCCAAGGGCGTCCTATTAGCAGCTAATCACAGCCCTGGGCCGGCTAGCCAAGCATTTGTCTGCTTCATGGCTTTCTGCTCAGGAAGCTCTAGGCAGCTTCTCTTAAGAGCCGGGCGATGCCGGGTCTCGGCCTCAAAGGCAGTGTCCTGCTAACCACACGCACACCCCCCAGCTTGTAATCCAGGCGAGTGCAAGTGGGAGGCAGGAAGCACAGTCACTCATGGCTGCACTCAGAACTGCACAGAGCAGAGCAGAGGCCTGATCCACACCTCGCTAATTTTTTAAGCTGGAAGGTTATCATTGTTAGCCTTAAGGTGGTCAATCTTGATCTTCCCCTTTCATCTCTTCTCACCCACCATGGGGACCAGACAGGCACAGGAAGAAAGAAAACACATCTATGGGAAACATCAGTTAGACATCACGTGGCTGCAGAGAGGAATCGGAGAAGGGGAGGCCGCGGCCACTCCCCACCACCACGGTCGGGCAAGGGTAACCCCCGCACTCCACTTTTCTGGGGGTGCAGCTCTCGGACCTCTCGCGATAGCATGATACAGAAGAGACCAGGCCAGGAGTCCGGGTAGACTGGGTCCAGCCTGGCTCTTGTAGGGCTTGTGACCTTGGTCCAGCCCCCCCCACGTCTTGGGCCCACTTCCTTCCCCAGTTAGGGCCACTCTGAGCACTAAAATCCTATGAGCTCTTGCACCCCCTCCAGTTGAGAACTTGAAACCAGTGGCCAGACTGGTACCCCAACCAATACACAACAGCCTCTTGACAGATGTATGACCCCAAAGGCAAAATAACTACCCTGAGTAGGAATGACTTAAGAACCAAACTAGAATGTAAACCACTCCGATTCAAGAAAAAGCCTGAACACCCAAACAATCTTCTGCTTCAATACTAACATCAAAAATTGCGCTAAGCCAAACTAACTGAAAAGAAATGTGGCCCATGTAACAAGCAGCTTCGCGTTCATACGTCAAAGACTATCACCTAATGCCTAGAATGAGAGACCCTCAGAGAGGCTTAGAGATTGTCTAGAGCACCTGATTCATTTGATGGGAAATCAAACTCCAGAGTGGGCAGGTGATGTGGACAAGGTCACAGAGGCAAAGCAGGGCTGGGGACCCACACCCCCTGCACCCGCCCGGGGCTGGCACACAGTTGGCACTAAGCATCTGAGAGCGAATGAGTAAGTCAAGCGGTGTTCCCCACAACGCATGGTTCTTCTAACTGGCTCGTAAATAAGTGATTTCCAGGTTACGGAGGTTTCCTAGAACGTAATCAAATATTTCAAAATTCCACTCTTAATTTCCCAGAAGCCAGGGTGAAATTTCTCAGCCTTTTCCACGTAAGCTAATAACACTCCCCACTGAGGGAACCACAAGGCAAAGACGTCACCTCCAGAAACCTGGGGTCTTTCCCCTGGTGCCAGAGGAGCAACCCAGGTGCCGCTTCAGTTAGCTGTTTACATCAATCACCAAATTCATCCACGTCCTGCACTGGGGCCTAAGGGAAAGGTGTTCGGACAACACCCCGCTTCGGGGCGCAGAACCCCAAGGCCAGATGTCCCGTTTCGGGGAGGATTTAGAATGGCAGCAGCCAAAGGCAGTAACGGGGGGGTGGGGGTGGGGGTCTAGGAAACGGCTTCGCAAAAACACACACACGGGCCAAGAGAACGGACGCCAGGAGTGAGAGGTGG
The DNA here is from genome assembly GCF_018350175.1 of Felis catus. NCBI lineage: Eukaryota > Metazoa > Chordata > Mammalia > Carnivora > Felidae > Felis > Felis catus. The sequence goes on from NC_058383.1 coordinate 39,766,030, forward strand.
GTGTGGAGCGGGCAGAGAGGCCTGGCCAGAGGCTCAGGCCGCTCAGGCTGCCTGCTGCCGCTGACTGGAGCAGCGGGGTCAGGACCCGGGGAGCGGCCGAGGGGCGCGGGGGGTGGGGGGAGGGGCCCGGGCGGGGCAGGGTCCCCCGGGCGGCGCGGGGCGGGGTCCCCCGGGCGGGAAGGGGTCCCCGGGGCGGGGCGGGTCCCCCGGGCGCCGCGGCCCGGCCCACGCACCTCCTCGGCCTGCTTGCGCAGCGCCTTCTCCCGCTCGTACTGGGTGAGCAGCTGCTCGTTGTCCTCGCGCAGCAGCTCCAGCTCCACCTCGTGCTCCTGGTTCTCGCTGAGCACCGAGTCCAGGTTCTCCAGCACGTTGACCACGAGCGGCATGAGCTCCTTGACCACCTCCTCGTCGTAGCAGTGGATGAGGCGCTCGAACTCGCGGTAGATGGAGCCGGCCAGGCCCGACACCCGCTCCGACATCACCGAGCCGGAGCAGTAGTCGTCCTGGTACACCACCACGCCGCCGCCCTCGTCCATCTGGATCTCCATCATCGCGGCCACCGCCGCCGCCAGCGCGGCCCGCTGTCCGCCGGCGCGCCCGCCCGCCCCGGCTGCCCGTAGTCCGCAGGCCGCGGCCCGTCGCCTCCTCCTCCTCCTCCTCCGCCGCCGCCGCCGCCGCCGCCTCAGGGCTCGGGCGCCGCCGCCGCCGCTGCTGATGCTGCTGCTGCTGCCGCTGCCTAGGCTGCGCCCGTCAGTCAGCGACCGGAAGTTCTGCTGCCCGGAAGTCCCGCCCGAGCCCCGCGGCGCGGCACCACTTAAGGGTCGCGGGGCCCGTGACGTAGGGGTAGCCCGCCCCTGGGACGGAAGCTCGGCCGAGCGGGGCAGGGAGCACTTCCGGTCTGGCTTGTCACGGCCGCTGCTCGCCAGCGCACGTCACCCTGAGCGGGTTCCCGCAGCTCCCACGACACTGGTCCGACTTTAAACGTCACCTCGCCCTGTCCCAGGAGCATATGGGCACGGTCGTTGCGCCGTAGGGGCTGCGGCCGCAGCAGCCATCCCGCGCCTGCCGCGGCGCAGAGCTGCCTGCCCCTGAGCTCCGCGCGCGTGCGCGCGTCCCCGCGCTTGTGCCCGGGTACCAGCGAAGTGACGCTGCCCATCTTGTCCCCAAGTCCCCGAATAAGCTCTTCCACCCGGGCTGCTGCGCTGTCCTGCGTTGTGTGTAACTTCCTCAGACTCCCCGGCTTCGCGATAGCTGTAATCACCCCACTGGGTTCTGAATTTCAGGGGTTGTCCTTTGAATTTGTCCTTCTTGATCCTACATTCTATGTCTTGATAGGCTCTTATTTCCTCCACTTGCATCCACTTGAATGAAATCTCTTTAGCAAGGTTTTTTTGTTGTTGTTGTTTGTTTTTTAAATCATAATTACAGCATCTGCAGCCTTTGCGAATCTGATTATGCGGTCTGTTGTTTTGGTTGATTCTTGCTTAGGCTGCTCCTCCTTTCCCTTCTGAACTAGGATCCCTTGGATCTTTGTGGAAACACTTTGAAGTGTGAGTTTAGAGTTGCTCCACAGGGATCTGCATCTGCTTTCACCGGTATCTGAGGACACCAACGCACAAGTTACACTTGCATCTTGAGGGTCACACAGGTAGTAGTAGTTGATTAAAAACAACAGCCCCTAAACTTGTCAGAGCTTAATACGAACAGAAATGCTCTCATCCCTTTTACCTAATGAAATGCTTCAAGGTCAGTTCATCCTAACCTGACTGCACCAAATCAATGAACTCTCCTGCAGATAATGATGTCCTGAATACTATTGCACAAATTTTCCCCTTGCAACCTAATTTGCTGTATGGATGTTCACCCACCCCATTAGAGATAAACTAAAGTTTCTGTCTCAGATCCAGATTATCTGGAGTAAAAAAAACAAAACAAAACAAAACAAAAAAAAAAAAATTTTTGAGAGACAACATGAATGGGGCAGGAACAGAGAGGGAGACACAGAATCCAAAGTTGGACGCTTAACCGACCGAGCCACCCAGGCGCCCCCAGATTATCTGGATTTTGATGCTAGCTAAGTGACTCAGTCATCCCATTTCATTTCCAAACTGAGCCTAAAAATACTACCAACCTCCTAGGAAAGTTATGAACATTAATAAGCTAATCCATTAAAGGGGCTTCATACATTTCTAGCAATATAGTAAGGGCACAATATATAATTGTTAGGTTTATTCTCAAGATGAAGAGTCAGGACAAACAGGTATGTGTAATTTTTCTTTTGAGCCAATGACAAAAAAGCTTGTGAGTGTTTTGGGGGAATGTTCAAGACTTCTGCCTTAGGCCTTTCTTCAGAAACATGACCCCTCTGAACCTTCTTAGTACCAAATACACAGTAGGGTAGCCCCCGCTGTGAGGCCAATTGGTCACCAACTTTATTGGCTTTTATTACTAACATAACTGGGCAGATTTACTTGACACTGGCTAAAACAGAACGAAGTCTTAACAAGATGAGCCGCTGGGCAACTCCTGATGCGTACTTGAGTACGCCACTTGTGTACTCGGGTGACATAAGCTAGCACTTGCTTGAACAGACTTTCATTCAGATTTGTAAGCTAAAATGGGGCACAATTTTTTTTCCCTCTGCACATGACCCTAAAATGTAAAGTGAGTACTTGGGTTTCAAAAGTGCTGCTTTAGCCTGGCTCTGTGGCACAATGGATAGCATACTGGACTTCCAGGAGTGCGCTCGTCATGATGAGCGAAGGGCGATGTATCAAAGTGTTGAATCGCTGTACTATACACTTGAAATAGTACACTGTTTGTTGACTAACTGGCATTTAAATAAAAACTTTAAAAAGGTTATACTTTAATTTGCTAGGAAGTCACCTAGGACCCTGTAATGTCTCCCTTAATTCTTCCTATGCTGAATTTTGATGGCACTTCGTCGTCAAACATACAACAGGAATATTTCACTCGTGATCTTCAAGAATGCTAAGGATTAAGGAGATAATAAGAAATGACCGGGTAACACAGGAGGAATATACATCCTTGCCACGCTTGAAAATAGAACAAGTTCCGTTCCGCTAATGGAGCCAGTACATTCTGGAGAAAGCACAGGATGTGAAACGGCAACCCTTTCATGTTTGTTGATCGCTCCCTCGCCATAACATTCGTAGTTACCTTGGTCCTTTCAGACGTGGCCACTGCCCAGCTGCTGGAGACAAATGGGTGGTGACTCTCCAGGACCGAGCTGCCCTGTGGCTGGGGCCGCTTTAACGTTACCAGTGCCTAGCGCACGTCTTGGGACATGCTCTGCAGTCGAACACGTTTTCGGATGAACAAACGAAGACGGCGTCCGTGGCGTATGTCCGGTTTCTTTCTGATATGCTATTCTGGTGCTGGCTGTGGTCCAGCAGGGAGAATGGTGTGCAGCCTCCTGTGGGGTGGGGCTGTGAGGGGGGCCTCCCAGCAGGTGGTCTGAGTGGTTTCATCACCCTAGGTCCATGTAATGCATATTGTTTGCTTTTACGACTTAGGGAAATAGCTATCATGTAAGAGGGAAAGACATTCAATCTGTGCTTTCTTTGCAGGACTTTAATCTAATGGCAGACTAAAAGCTCAGCACCACATCTACTTATTACCAAGCCTGTTACTGGAGTTGGAAAGCCCACTCAAGAGGCAAGTTCAATGCTGTCATTTCTTTAGGAAAACAAGTGGTTAGGAGGAAAAAAAAATGATTACCTTTACCTTACCTACAGAAACCCAAAAGGACACTGGCAAATTCCTGTTCATTCTATTCAAAGTTAGGTCTTTGGTTTCCAAACTTAAAACTGTAAACCCATGGGGCGCCTGGGTGGCGGTTAAGTGTTTCACTTCAGTTCAGGTCATGATGTTGCAGTTTGTGGGTTCGAGCCCTGTGTTGGGCTCTGTGCTGACAGCTTGGAGCCTGGGGCCTTCTTCAGATTCTGTGTCTCCCTCTCTCTGCCCCTCCCCACTCGTGCTCTGTCTCCCTTTCTCAAAAATAAACCTTAGAACAATTTTTTTAAATAATAAAACAACCCCTGTAAATCCATAACCTCTGAGAAGATTAACTTGGGCATCCTCTGGCTAAATGGTGCAGGGGTGGGGCGGGGAGGGGGTGAAGGCAAACCCCTTCAGCAAAGAACACCTGTGAGCGAAGGAGCAGGGTCCAGGCATTTCGGGAAACGGATGCTGAGAAGCACATGTGAACATCCACACAAAAGACTGACCCAGACTCCGAGTACGTGATTGCGAAGTTTAATTCGACGTGTATACCCAGTCCTGCTTTGTAACAAGATGCCCCTATCAAAACTACATTGTGCTGTGAGTACAGACTTCTCGTTTTTGATACAGCTCTAGAAAAAAGTTGGCACCAAATGCACATAAAAAAAATTTTAAGGCTTAATAAAAATACAGACATAACTTCTCAATGCAGCTTAGAGATTGAAAACAGGATGCTGAGTTAATGAATCTTCCAAATACAGGCAGTCCCCAGTTACAGAGCATTTTCCACATAGGAATGGCCACCCCACTGGCTCACAGGAGCAGAAAGGCCTCTCCTGCTCCTCCCAGTGACCAGACCACCGGGCACCCTAAACTTGTTTCTGCGGCCCCAGGGAGGGAAGGATGGAGATCAAAGGCAGCGCGTCTGTCTCCACTGCACAGAGGCTCTGGCTACAGTTCTGGTTTCCCTCCATTCCCACCCATACCCCCCCCCCCATCTGTGCCTGAGATCCCTGCAGGTGGACAGAAGTAGAGAGCTCCTCCTTGCTTCCTCTCGCTGGGTGGGCAGCGAGGGCAGGGGTGAAGCCACAGGGGCCAGCACTACGGTATCAGGGTTCCTGGCAATCCAATTTGGAATTCACAAATCGGTTTCTTGCACACTGAAAACCACAAGACAGAGTCATAAATGGTACTTCATTTCTACCACGAGAACACTGCGTTAAGCACGTTAACGTGTGTTTGGGCTTAAGCCCTAACCACCATTTACGACATTTTTTAATGGGGGGGGGGGGGGAAGATGCTCTGAGTTCCAACCAACTTTCCTATAAATGGCCATTTGAAAGGTGGAGACAGGAAGTACTTGCACGAGACAGGAAGAGTTGCATGGAATGAGTTTCTTGGCTCCAGAGAGCACAGGGCAGTTGAAAGGGGGAAAACGGTCTTTGGTTGACAAAGCCACGTGCACCAGGTGTAAGAGTGGAGCTCGGCAGGTGGCTCCCGCAGGCACTTCGGTGTCTAGGCCACGGTGGGTGTGACTGAACCCAGCGTTGTTGCTTTTCTACACTGTGACAAGGATGCAGGTGTTTTTAGCACATGGCACTGGCTTTGTAGGCACTCGTACTGACAGGTACCCTCACCCAAACCCTGTCCCCTGTGAGCTGTTGGTCCAATGTGAGTGATCTAAGAACAGAGAATGTAGCCCTGTAGGGGCAGGCGGGAGAAGCCTTCGCCCGACAGATCAGAGCGACGGGACCCTGGCCAGCCCGTTATCTCAGCTGGCGAGTAGCACGGAATTGGCCAGTTGAGACTTCGCTATCGAACAATTTCATCTTCTGGCCCAAGGTCTCCAGGTTTCCTCTGGAAACTGAACATGGTCCGGAGGTTCTGCAAAGCTTTATAAAGAGCAGCTAAGCAAACTTTGCTTCCTCTTTACTCTACCTGAGCAAGTGACTTTTTCCTAGAAAGGTGTCAGAAACAGATCAGCGTCCACAGTCACTTATGTAAAGCTGGGAATTTATAATAGCTCTTTAGATATTATTAAAGATTCAAACCTAAGAACCCAAGGTTCAGGAGCACTGCTTCCTCCCACCGTCAACAGGACTAAAGATGTAGGAAGGATTTAAGTAACCCGCTGTCTGGATGCATGTGGACAGTTTTAAAGCTGCAGAAGTCAGGGGGGCTGGCCAACAGGAAGATCTGACTTGAGAAGGGGTCTGTCCGCCTGGCTGGTGATGGGCACGGACCTAGCATGGAGGCCGCTGAGGAAAAGAGGGGACAAATCACAGTGAAACCAGCCTGCGCATGGCCAAGCGTCTGGATGGCAGACACGGAGCACCTCAAAATGCTGCCACAAAGCGTGAGACTGAGAACGACTTTTTGGTTTCTGCTGACAGCTGCCGAACACAAGCAACTGACGTGTCAGGAAATGTGCGGAGCCACACGCTGGGGCTGATGGCAAAGGAGGCACCGGGGGGCCACAGCGGCAGGCACGGGAACCGTCCTGCGGTCAACGGGCTGAGGATCTGAGGGGCCAGCCACCCAAAGACCCCACCCCCACCAGTCCCCGCCCGTAGTGTCCTGGCCAACACCTTGCTCCTGTATCCCACGGCAACACACATGTTGTGTTTGATTTTCTTGCCAAGGCTTTAAATTTAAACTCTGCTGCCGTGTTAGTGATTTCTGGACCCCCGGCCGGCCAGCAGAGTGCCAGCGCGGCAAGGCCGAGGGCAACCCCATGCCACCAGGACTCACCGTGGCCCGGCCCCACTGGCCCCCGCGCCCCTCGCAGAGCCCCGTCACGTCTGCAGTTACAAGCAAGTCCCGTCTTCTACCCACCAAGACAGGTCTCCCGGCAGTCTGGAAGGTGAGGTCCTCCGCGGCTCTGGGATGGCCACGTGCCCGAGCTGCGGCTTCAGATACACAACAGACCCTCTCCCCACCCGGCTCCTTTGGGCTACAAGACTACAGTATTTGAAATCCTATCTCTCCGGTGTTTTGTCTGGCTACAGGGGAAGCGGCAGCCCCTCTTAGTAGAAGGAGATACTGGATTTGCCTCCAGGCGGGTTCAGGACTTTGTTGTGAGAACGAGGGCGGGGGCCCAACCTGGGCTCGTGGCTGTCAGCTGTGGGCATGGGCACAGGCTGCTGGGTGCGGCCTGCGTCTCCAGGGCCGCCCTTCTGCCCCAGCTCTTCTCCTGGCGAGGTGCTGGCTGCGGCTGTGGGACAAAGTCAGCATGCCAACCCGTTAGAGGCGGCCCAGCAACCAGACGGGCGAGCTCCACATAAAGACTGGCACAGACCAGCCGCCAAGGGCACACCATAACGAGCACAGAGCAAGGCTTCCGTCTTGTCCCAAGAACACATACCGATTAGCAGAGGGCATTCTTGAACCAGGGCTTCATACCATAAACTCTTTGGAAAATTCCTTAAGTTAATTATTCCTTTACACTGCTTTTTGGACCCCATTCCCCTTTCTTCCACGTCAAGAACAAATAACAAACTTTCTCAACTTGAGCATGACGAGGAAGAGAGGGATCCAGCAAGGTGAGGCGAGGCTTGTGGACAGTCACTCAGCCTTTCTAGATGAAGGGACTCCCGTTTATCTTGGTTCCCCATCGGGGGAGTGGTGACTCTCAGCACAGCCAGCTGGGAGGGCGAGGCACAGGCTGGCACGCACCTGCCAGCGGGGCAGCTCTCCCCGCCACACACAGGCCTCACGGTCCCCCCCCCCCTTCCCACTCCACCGGTCTTGCTGTCCCCTGTGCGCTTCTCTTCTGCATCAGTGCTGCCTGTGCTACCCTCGGTCATACGTCCATTCAAGTCTTCAGATCCCTGCCCTTCACTACATGACATCAGCTTCTAGAAGGGGACCCCCAATCTTAGACGTAGGCTGACCACCAATGACAAGAAGTGAAGAAAGGCCCATGGCGGCCCACTGGGAAGTTTTCACCCACCCAACTGAGCCCACGTCCCTGGCTTTCTTCAAATACTACACATCCTCTCAGCAATAAACACGACCTTGCCTGTTTTTGTCAGCAGGCCGGAAGGGGCATGGAATATTCCCTCATCCCCTGGGGACACACCAGCAACTCTCCCAGAGTGAGCACACTCAGGGGAGGGACAGAAAACAGCAGCTCACCTTTAGGGGCCGACTTTGGGTCTTCTCCTTCGCACAAGAACACGTGGTCCTGCAACAAGGCAAAACGCAGATCAACACATGATTCAGAAACGTTTTACCCACCTTCAAATGTATGATAAAAATCGGAGCACAGACGGGTTTATTTACTTTTAACTTTTAAAAATGTTTTCACTGTGGAGAATTTTACCCACGGACGGTGACACAAACCCCCACGTAACATACTGCAGCGACAGAGACGTGAGCTCTCTGCCGTCTGGGGCTCAGCCACACTTCCAACTGCGATGTTGAGCGCCTTTTTTTCCTCTAATTTATTCTGAGAGAGACCACATGCGCATGTGAGCGCAAGCAGGGAAGGGGCAGGAGAGAGGGGTAGAGAGAGAATCCCAAGCAGGCTCTGCACTAGCGTAGAGCCTAACGTGGGCCTTCATATCACAAACTGAGATCCTGACCCGAGCCAAAATGAAGAGTCGGACGCCTAACCGACTGGGCCCCCAGGGCGCCCCTGCTGAGCATGTTTTTATGTGCTTACTTGTAGATCTTCTTTGGGGGAAATGTCCAGTCAAGTCCTTTGCCCATTTTTGAATCAGACTGTCTTTCTGTTGCTGAGTTTCGGAAGTTCTTTATGTATTCCTGAGAATAAACTGCTATCCGATGATAGGATTTGCAATGCAAACGATCTCTCCTGCTCTATGGGTTGTCTTTTCATTTTCCTAACAGTGTCTTTTGATGCACTTAAGTCTAAAAAATTTCTTTTAAAGATTTTTAAGTAATCTCTACATCCAACGTGGGGCTTGAACTCATGAGCCTGAGATCAAGAGTCACACACTCCTACTGACGGAGCCAGCCAGGCGCCCCTAAAGTTTTCAATTTTAATGAAATCCAATGTACTTACTTAAAATTTTGTTCCCAGTGTTTAGTGTCACGTTTATGAAACCACTGCCAAAGCCACGCAAACACTGATCAGGCACCCGGCCAGCCCCGTCAGAAGAGCTCTTGGGGGTCACGGTCATGAATTCTAGCCGCACGTTGGGTGCACATTATTTTAAAAGGAAATCTTAACAAACACAACAAAACAAAGCACAAAAAGATTGTGAAGAATTGTCCCTATGTTTTCTTCTAAGAATCTTACTGCTTTAACCCTTAAATTTCGATCTTTGATCCATTTTTAGCTCATATCTATACACAGTGGAAGCTGGGAGTCCGCCTCCACTCTCTGGCACGCGCATATCCAGTTGTCCCAGCAGAAGAGACTGTCCGCCCCCCCCCCCCCCCCCATCGAAATGACCCAGGCGTCCTTGTGCAAGTACCAATCAAACCCGCACGTGAGGGTCTATTTCTCAGCTCTCCGTGCTACTCCACGGTCTCTGTGTCCTTAGGCCAGCACCACACTGTTTGGACGAATGGAACTTTGTACCGAGTTCTGAGACTGGGAAGTGAGAGCCATCCAACTTTGTTCTTTGTCAAGCTGTCCGGCTACTCGGCGTTCCTTGAGATTCCCTGTGAATTTTAGGGTGGGTCTTTCCCTTTTTTACAAACAAAAAGTAAAACCAAACCAAACAATGTGGTTGGGACTTTGATAGGAATTGTATTCTTTTAAAATTTTTTTAACGTTTATTTATTTATTTTGGGGGGGGGGGCACAGAGAGCGAGTGAGAGAGAATCCCAAGTGGGATCCACACTGTCAGCGAGGAGCCCGACGCGGGGCTTGAACTCCGGAACCATGAGATGACGTGAACCGGAATCAAGAGTCGGATGCTCAACCCGCTGAGCCACCCAGGTGCCCCAGAAGTGTAATGTTCAATCTCTTTTTAACCGTCGGGATTACTGACTGGCCTCCTGTGACCACTACGTAGAGCCCTCTATTTCACATTACGCTGCCTGAATCCCTGTGGTATCAATTAATGTGAAGTTCGGTCTGACTCTGCCTCGATTTTCTGACAAGAATTCAAAGGTGGTCTATGATGTTCTATCAAAAGGAAGAGCCTGTGATTTCTGGTGGTCCCGTCTTGTGACGTTGTGGTGTAAGCCCGGGGGATTCCTAAGATTATCCCCCACATGACGTCAGCCACAGATGCTCATCGCCGAGATCCACAGTTTCATTACAAGTTGGCAAAATGGTGATATTTGAATTCTGTTATTCCTTCCTCATTTTTGGCTGAGTACTCCTGTAAAAGGAAAACTCCCTCCACAGCAGCCACCCTGGGGTGCGGCTCACGCGGGAATGCTGGCACATGGTACATTCTGTCCTCCGGCACTCTCCCGGCGACAATTAGACTTCTCCAAGTATGATGATGAGCCCATGAATTCGAAATGCCGGAGCCAGTTTAATCTAATGGGGCTGCTGTGCTCCCGGTGACCACTAGCACCCGCAGGGAAGGACGGTCGCCCAGGTCGCCCATCGGCACACGAGACCAGCTTCCCAGGCTACAGTCATCACGAGGCTGGCATGTAGTCTCCCGTGATTCAGGGGAGACAGGAAACCCTGTGACTAGCGACCGCACTCAGGAAGACCAACGTCAGCCACCTTGCCTCCTCCCCCTCACACACCACACCTGCCTCAGAGCCTGTTTTTCCTACTTTCACGTGTGCTACCTGACGTAGCCCATACCTTGGGTTTGTTTGGGTGTGCTGAAGGCGACGTAGCAGCAACTGGGGACCCAAAGATATCACTGGTCTTCCCACCGGGTGGGTTGAGACGTTGTCGCGTCTGCACAGGCGTGGATTCGTCAAAGATACCGCTTCCTTTCCCCCCTGTAGAAACAATTACATAACAGTGAGCAAACCCACAACATCCATCTGGTCCCATTCTCGACGTTCATTACTTCAGAGACCTCTCCTCCTAGGGACACCCCAATGCCAGTCCCTGGTTTAGGCCAACAAGGGTGGGGTGATTGGGTTGATGAGGGTCCCTAAAGCCCTATGTCAGACCTGCTTTTTTGGGGGCCTTCTGGGACCTTCATTTCTAGAAGCTGAACCAGGTTGGCCTCTAGAGACAAGACGGTAAGTGGCATAAAACACCACTTCCCATCTATTAAAATTTCCTTAACTTTGAACTTGGTGTGTTGTCTGTTGAACAGTCTTCTTCATTAAACCCGTGAAAAGTCCTTTATGTTAAAAGCAAATAGCTGTTGCACTTTTAGGTCAGACAGACATAAATGAATTTAACAACATGTCATATTCAAGGCAGACCTGTAATCTGGAAAATAACACAGATCAGTCATTCTTCTGACCTCATTCTGGCCAGAACACCCAGTGACAACTACAGGTGTCAGCAAATTTCAGACACGGAACGCCTTGCAGTACAGGTAAGTGACTTGATGAGCCATAATGAAGATATGCATCTAATGCCTAACTTTTCACAGCTGATGACTCTGGCCAGACACCAAAGTCAACGCCCAAAAGCCTCCGTGAAGCAGAGATGGCTGTCACACAATGCCAGCTAGCCGTCTCTTCACTCCACAGATGCCAGCTCCTCTCGGCATGCGGGGGTGGGGGGGGGGGGAGGGCTGTCACAGTCACGGCCCTCATGTACCAAGGATGTACCTTAAAATCTCACAAGAGGAAAAAAGATGCATCCCACTAACTAGCTAGGTGACCACACACAAATTACTTGGCCTTTCTGTGCCCACAAATCCTCAACTGCAGAATGAAAGGACCTTGCTCACAGCGCTGTGAGCGGATTCAATGCCTCACTGTAGCTCAGACATCACATGCTTAGAAGGATGCCAGGGACACAAATGCTCCAGAGCGTTCGCTGTGTTGTCTACGTACCGATAACAAAACATCTCCTGGATGCATATACCGTTCAGCGACAAAAGGCACACAACATTCTGTACAGCGTATATTCACTTGTATCTGAATCAACAAAGTGGTTACTCCACGTCCCCCCACCCCGCCCCGGGGGGCCGTGTGCACACAGGACACGGGATGGACGGGGTGCAGGACTCATGACTGCTTATCATGTCATTTTTCACAGCGCTGAGCTTTGCCTACTGTTTAAGAAACCACGTGGCGAGCCGTCCCTGCTTGGCTCTAGTAACACGCACGGCTGACACGGAGAAACACGAGCACGCAGGCCCGTGGGCTCCCAGGGGATGGGCTTCATCGCCAGAGTGGATGGTGACCCAGAGCGGCTGCTGGGATGCCAGTGTCCCGGGGCCGCCTGTGCAGGAAGCGGGCGCATGCTCGTGTCACCTTGGGGCGTCCACACACCTTGCCCTCCCAGGCCCTGCACACCGGGCTAGGGAAGCCAGCACAGCATGGCACAGCACTGGACTGCGGGGGGAGCTCCTGAACAGCCACTTGCCAACTGAGCCTGGACAAGTGGCTCCAACCCTCTGGCCTTGTGTGTCAACTGTCAGGAGGCGATACATAACAAGAGGACCGACCTAGGGCGGCTGGTGAGGGGGCAGAGAGTCGAGGGGGCAGAGCGGGACCGGGCAGATGAGCCCTCAGTGATCCCCAGTGATGCTGCTGAGCTACAGTCAGCAAAAGCGTCTCCACCACAAAGTGGAGAAAAGTACTGCTGAAGGTCGTCCCATACTGTGTTGTTTCTGGTTGTGCTACAAAGCCTTAATTAAATTCTTTAAAAAATGTGCACTCAGCTTTTAAAAAAAATGGAACATAAAGGTAACTCAATTTGGGGGCACCGGAATGGCTCAGTCGGTTAAGCGTTGGGCTCAGGTCACGATCTCACGCACGGTTCTGAGACTGAGCCCTGCTTTGGGCTCTGCGCTGGACGTGGAGCTCGCTTAGGATCGATTCTCTGTCTCCCTCTCCCTGCCCTCCCCCCACGTGCACGCATGTGCTGGCTCTCCCTCTTGGAAAGACAGACAAAAGTAACTCAAGTTGAAGTTTTTGGCTAAAGACACTGATCATTAAGGAAAAAAACCTTTTTTTAATGTTTTATTTTTTTAAGAGCACATGACTGGCAGAAGGGCAGAGAGAGGGAGACAGAGGATACGAAGCAGGTTCTGAAGCAGGCTTCACGCTGACGCACAAAGCCCGACACAGGGCTCGAACTCACGCACCTCTAGATCAGGACCTGAGCCGAAGCCAGACGCTCAACTGAGCCACCCAGGTGCCTCCAAAATTTTTTTTAATTATAAAATGTAACTGAAAATCTCCTAAGACATAATTGTCTCAAATAACGACACAGCCAACACCCAGGTCACTGCTGGCCGAAGCGTACAGAGCACGACCAGCTCCCAGAAGCCTGCGTGTCTCCCCCACCCCAGGTCACCACACGCCTGAGTTTTGTGGAGACTGTGGCATTGTCGGTGTGCTGCTCCTGTGTGTAGGTCCAGCCCTACACAGTACAGCTCTGTTCCTGCCCTTTATGAGGGGTCAGCCTGCACGTCTGCTGGTCGACATTTACCTGGGCAATGAATTCAGCTCTGAGGAAGGAAAGGTGCTCGATGCACTCATAACCGAAGGAAGATAAAGTCAAGGTGCGCTCTTTGAAGACTCAAAGTGCGTAAGACAGACATGGTGTCGGCAGGGTGGGGAGCACGTGCGGCACAGAGGGTGGCCGACATGGGGGGCAATTTTAAATGATCCCGCAATTCCATTTCTAGACACTTATCACAAATGGTTTTCCAGGTGGTAAGTTCAGAACACGAGCACTGGAGTCCAGAAAAGTGCCACCTGAGGGCTAGTTCCGCCCCTGGTGAGGTGTGAGGTCCAGGTGCTGCAGGGAACCCCCTGAGCCTGTTTCCCTCTCTGTAAAGAACCCCGCCCCCCCAACCTCCTAGGGGTGTCGAGACAAAGCACCGTGCACAATCCCTGAAAGATGTCCGGTCCCTGTTGCTAGAACTGGAGGACAAGCTGTGGGAGATGTGAGCCGGGCAGCCAGCAGAGCCCACGTGTGAAGGGTCGGTGAGCACTGGGCCTGACCACGCCGGTGAGTCCTCAGCGATGATGGCGATGATGGCGAGCTAAGTCACACCCTCCGCCCCGGACACGTGGGCAGGGGCTTAGGTCTGCGGGGTGGGGCACGCTGGCACGCTTCCCTTTCAGGCTTCCCTTGAGAGTTCCACACAGATGGTTTCCAAAGAGCACCTGGCAGGACCGAAACCAGGCCCCAAACGACAGGACCACGAGGTCCATGCGGGAACCCAGCCCAGGGAGTGAGTTCCGGCAGCTGTGGCCACATCTTGGGACCACACACCACACAGAGGCTCTCCCGTTCTCCCTCTCTCTACCTCTCTCCAACCAGGAGGGGCCCAGGCTGCTCACTGGGGAATCACTGGAGGGTGTGCAAAGCAGCACCGCCATACTTCCCAGGGAACTCGCCACCCCAGGGGCAGCCCCAGACACCCTGCCGAGCCAGCGGCCAGTCGTAGGTGCAAGAGGCACATAAGGTAACTTACACGGCTATCGCTGACACACAGGTAGTGCAGGGCTGACCCCTCCGGCCCACGCCTGTACGCCAGATACGAGGAGAATGTTGCTCACTTTGAAGAACTCCTGCTTCTTCTGCTACACCCAGAACTTTAACCCTCCGCCCTCCCTTGCCATAAGAAAACCACCAACCAAACACAGAACTAGCCGTTCCTCTAGGGTTTGGTAAAGAAACACGTGCAGCAGGGCTGCAGCGGCGTGGGGAGCTGTTCCAGCCTCGCTTCCGCGGCGTCTGCCATCTGGGTCCGGCCTCTCAGATCTTCACTGACGAACAAATGTTATTCTCCCCAGGATACAGGTAACTATCACCGTGGTCACTCAACTGGATAGTCTATCAGCCAAAAAACATTTTTCTAAGACTGTCTCACTGTGACTACTGGAAGGTGGGCCAAACGGTAAAGCGTTATATGAACAGAGTCATCTTTTTAGAGCTTCTATCCCATTGACAATCGGATTAAAATGTTCTCCCTAGGGGCGCCTGGTGGCTCAGGTCACGATCTCACGGTTCCTGAGCTCGAGCCCCACATCAGGCTTTGCACGGACAGCACGGAGCCTGCTTGGGATTCTCTCTGCCCCTCCCCTACTTGTGCATGCGCTCATGCTCTCTCAAAAATAAACATAAAATATCTATTATATAAATATTCTCCCTAAGAAAAATGTTTAAATGCGTAGCCTGCACATAATTTCTGAAATCACAAGGGGCCCTTCAAACAACTGGGAGAGCCTCCCTTGGTGGGAACCGAACCCCTTCGTCTCCTCTGTATCCTCAGGGCCTGGATTCAGCCAGGGTCTGTGGTCAGAGGAAAGAGGATTGAAGAATGACTGAGCCACCGTCAGACAAAAAGCAGAAGTCAGGATAAAAATGTCCATACATTCCAGGGGCGCCCAGGGGGCTCAGTCGGTTGAGCATCTGACTTTGGCTCAGGTCATGATCCCACGGTTTGTGGGTTAGAGCCCCACATCGGGCTCTATGCTGACAGCTCAGAGCCCAGAGCCTGCTTTGGATTCTGTCTCCCTCTCTCTCTGCCCCTCCCCCACTCACACTCTGTCTCTCTCTCTCTCTCTCCTTCAAAAATAAACAAACATTAAAAACACTTAAAAAAAAGGGGGGGGGTCAGCACAAAGAAATAAAAAATGTTATAAAAAGAGCAGCTTAGAACAGAACAGACAGAGGCAGAAGGATTAATGGCTCACAAAGGCCCTACCTGGGGGATTGGTCCTCTTAGGTATGTTCTGAGGCTCTTCAGTTGGTCCAAAAATATTAGATGCCATCCTATTGGGCCTGCTTGAAGGAGCAGCTTCTTCTGGACTTCCAAAGAGATTGCTGGCCTCTCCTCCCGGGGGCTTCATGGCCCTACAAGCACAGAGGGAGTGTGAGTCACTGATGGCCCTGGACATCACCATTCAGGCAGTATGGCGTAACCACACAGGACAGATACACCTTCTGATGTCTAAGAAAAAAATTACAATTATTTGACACTAGCCCCTCTAGAAATGGTACACTTGCAAATTATTGTGACCCTGTGGTAAGTAAAATTAATTTCCCTAACAAAGTGACAGCCACATTCAGTAGAGTTTAATGCTAATTTTAATTAGTACACAAGAGTACACAATACTACAAACACAATTGGGGTGCCTGGCTGGCTCAGTCGGTGGAGCGTGTGACTCTTGCTCTTAGGGTCGTTAGTTCAAGCCCCATGTGGGGTGTAGAGATTGTAGAAATTCCTTAAAGAATTAAATTAAAAAAATTAAAAATTTAATGCCACAAACGCATTCAGTAGTGTTTAATATCGTAGCTGACATTTGTTAAGTACTTACTATTTCCATCAACTGTTCCAAGGAGCGCACGCAACAAACCCTCTAAGGCAGGCAGTATTTTCACAGACGGTGCATCAGAGACAGAGAAAAGTCAAAGAAAGGTCGTGTGGGAAGGAGCAGAACCAGAAGGCAGGCCCAAGCAGTCTGGGTCTAGAGTGTAGACTACAGCCTCAGGCCTCTGTTAAAGGCCTCTAGAAGAAACGAGGGTCAGGACTGATCTGCGCAGTCCACACTAGAGTAATCACCTCGGGTCCTGAAGTCCCAGGACCCGGTAAAACCAATAGAAAGCCGATCACAGAGATCGGAGGACACACCCACCAGCACAACTGCTGGCTTCACCTCAGCACACAGGCACCACGCGACCACTCGGGCACCCCCCGCAGCATCTACCCCAAGCCTCAACCGGTGAGAAAACAGCCTGCATCATTTGGAGGCTTTCAGGAAACATTTATGAAGGGGAAGACCGGGACCTCGAGTCACTTTTTATGGCAGTAACTGAAGAGTTAAGAAACTTTCACAAAGCTCCGCCTGGACTCCCCCAGAGCTTCAAACCACGTCAGTAGAGCAGTGGCGCACTGAGTTCGTGTGCATCTTTGCAGAACACGTACCAAGATCTTAAAAATGCATTTTAAAGGCGAGAAGGCACTATTGAAACGGACTTTGAAACCGGGGAGCGGCCCGTGTGCCTTCACTAGTCCTGGGCAACCGGACCATGCTACAGACAGGGGGAAACCGAAGGAAACTCAGAGCTCGAAACCACGTGAAATGCATGAGGCTTTGCAGGCACTGTGCATGACTTAGGTCACAAGAAAAAAAAAAAAAAAGACATTTAAAATGCTTTTTGTTTCCTTAAAAGAGCTAAAAAGGGAGAGGTGCCAGTCGGTTAAGCATCTGACTGGCTCAGGTCATGATCTTGCGGTTTGTGGGTTCAAGCCCCATGTCGGGCTCTGTGCTGATGGCTGTGTCTCCCTCTCTCTCTGCCCCTCCTCCACTCGCACTCTGCCTCTAAAATAAATAAACATTAAAAAAATAAAGATTGGGGCGCCTGGGTGGCGCAGTCGGTTAAGCGTCCGACTTCAGCCAGGTCACGATCTCGCGGTCCGTGAGTTCGAGCCCCGCGTCGGGCTCTGGGCTGACGGCTCAGAGCCTGGATCCTGTTTCCGATTCTGTGTCTCCCTCTCTCTCTGCCCCTCCCCCGTTCATGCTCTGTCTCTCTCTGTCCCAAAAATAAATAAACGTTGGAAAAAAAAAAATTAAAATAAATAAATAAATAAATAAAGAGCTAGAAAGGGAGCTGACCATGGACTATAATTTAAAGCGAAGGGAGTTCTCAGACTCTCTCTGGCTGTAAAGCAGGACTGCAGAAAAGTACCCCTCTGCTTTATACAGGGCAGATGACGTGCCAGCTGGGACCCAGACACACTCCACGGGCAAGCCTTGCTATACCACGCACCAGCAGGCCTTCCACACGGTGCTGGTGCCGAATCCCTGGCTGCCTGGGAGGGTGGGGAAGGTGGATACATACTCAGCAGTTAGTATTTCCTTAACGATTTGGTGAAGGAAAAAAAGTTACTTTCATTTGAGAGAAAAAAAAAAGAAAAAAAGAAAACTAGTAATGAGATTTAAATTAGGAAGTTAAAAAAATTTTTTGTTTCTAACATTTATTTATTTTTGAGAGACAGAGCAAGATAGAGCATGAGTGGGGGAATAGCAGAGAGAGAAGGAGACACAGAATCTGAAGCAGGCTCCAGGCTCTGAGCTGTCAGCACAGAGACCGATGCAGAGCTTGAACCCACCAACTGTGAGATCATGACCTGAGCCGAAGTTGGATGCTTAACCAACTGAGCTACCCAAGCACCCCAGAAAGGTCTTAATAAGGTCAGGTTCTGGGGCGCCTGGGTGGCTCAGTCGGTTAAGCGGCCAACTTTGGCTCAGGTCATGATCTCGCGGTCCGTGAGTTTTAGCCGCGCGGCGGGCTCTGTGCTGACAGCTCAGAGCCTGGAGCCTGTTTCAGATTCTGTGTCTCCCTCTCTCTGACCCTCCCCCGTTCATGCTCTGTCTCTGTCTCAAAAATAAATAAACGTTAAAAAAAAATAATAATAAGGTCAGGTTCTGCAGTGACAGGGCAGAACCTGCTTGGGATTCCCTCTGTCTCCACCTCTCCCCCTCTTGCACCTGTGCTCTCTCAAAATAAACTAAAAAAAAAAAACCCAAAAAACAAAAGGTCTTAATAAGACCTCAGGTCACCTACTTTGTTGGCGACCACACTAAGGCCATCTGACTTCTACACCATTTATAGATCACACAGCCCAGTCTCATACTCCTGGCTGGCTACAGCAGGCCAGACATTCTCGGGTCTCTACAACCATCTCGCTGACAAACGGGATGGGGATCTGCAATCTTCAGAACTGAACTGAATTTATCATCAAGCCTCCTGCTGAGTTCAAATTCCTATTTTACGAGTTTACTTGAAACATGGCTCTTCCTTCAACCTCCCAGGTCCTGTTCTAATCTGAAGTGGATTCCTTCTGATTCAGAGCTCTTTAGGACTCTCTCCACAACCTTGTAATCTCCCGGTCCCCTGTGCCCTGCACCCTTGCTTCGCTCATCCGGGGGCCCAAGTGCCTGTCCCTGGGCACGTGCACCATACCCTGTGCACGGAAAGATGGCAAGAGCAAGTCCTGGGCCTGGAGCAGCTTTGTCTGTGGGGAAAGCCAGCGCCGTGTGCAGGGGGCTCTACTGTTCCAATCAGCGATGCCACTGAGCGCTGGGTCTTACTGGAACTTAAGATCTCTGTAGAGGAAGCAAGGCCCAAATTGAGTCTGTGGTCTCTGTGTGGGAGGGGTATTCCCGGGGCCAAAGGAGGGAAGCCAGAGTTACTGGAAATGACCAAATATTAATTTGGGGTGGTGGAAATATAGCGTTTATTACATTATGCTATATACCTTCCTGAATTTTATTTTACTTTGAAAACAAAGGGAGCACAGGAAGCCCAGAATGCTGCAGTCAAGAGATCGCTGTGCCTACTGACCAAGTTACCTGGGTGGTGACATCTTCATCACAAGGCGTGGGGTGGGCGCTAGGGCTGCCCACCCTTGGAGCAGATCTGCAGACCGCACAGGCTGCCCAACAGGATCTCAAATAAGGGGACTGAGAGTGAAAGAGGTTATTCTGATAAAAACAGAACCCATGGCAAAGGCTCCGAGTGGCCTCCAGGAGGCTCATTACCAGGTGCAGTTATCACTAGGACACTAACTGCAGGGAGGCAGATGGGAATACTGGTGAGTTCAGAACTCCCAAAGGAGGGGCACGATCCAATGACCTTTTTCTCTCGTCTTACCCCTCAATATATTCCAATAAAAGCATTCAAGTACACAAGAGGAGCGAGAGGGCACGTGACAAAGAAAAGCCACAGATAAAGCTCAAGGGGACGGCGGTACCAGCAGAGGCAGGTCCCCGTACCCCTGACCCTGCCTCCGAGAGCTGGCGTCCAGGTTTCAGAAAAGCTTTCTGGGGACTGCTCAGACTTGGAGAGAAGCGGTAACAAGACTTTCCAAACGCACAGTTTACAGCTTAGGTGGATGACCTCAGACTAATGCTGGCTGGAGTGTGACGCCTGTATGGCTCAAAATCTCTTTAACACAAGATAACCCCTTAGCAAGAGAGAAGATGTAGGCTCTTCAAAGAGGAAATCCCGGCCAGGTGGTCTTGCAGCCACCACTTGACTCCCTCCCTCAACAGCCAAAGAAACATGAGCCTTACAAGGCCCATCCGGCTAATCAATCCCTTTAACACGGCTGCGGAAACCCAAAGCTTGTGACCGATCTCAGCAGCAGCTTCCAATCACATTGAATCATTCAACCAAGAAGACTGCTTTTCCTTCTTTAACGTTCTCCAAGAAATTGTCTCCTGTCCATAATACCCTCTCCAAAGGAAGCATGAACTGATACTTTAGAGCAGAGGCTCTGCAGCTCGAGAAGTCCACAGGACATCAGCGTTAGGGTGTTTATTCATTAACGCCAACGTTTATTGGGCATCCAGTGCCAGGCCACGTGCATGACAGGGGACAGACCCAAGGACATAAATGATAAAGTGCTAGAAGGGGCCTCCACCCAGCGGGCACAAGTGATGCTCCCCAGTGGTTCCTGAGCACCAGAATATGGGTGCATTCTGGGCACTGCAGGATGAACCTCTGGCCCCCGCCAGTACACATCGAGACGTCTGTGACTGGATTGATAGCGAATTACCTGGGCAGGTGTAGAAGTGACGACTGCCCTAACTCCCCTGCCCTAACTCCCCCGGATGTACAGGGTTTCAGCAAATCAAAGTGGTTCTTTGAAGGAATATTTACACTGTATCGATCTCAACAGCTGCTACACACACATATTCCCTTCTACTTTTAGGTCAAGGCTGGGGCACAGAAGAGGCTCACGGTAATGGGAACTTGTCGGCATCTACAACCCCCCCCCCCCCACGACTCTACAGTACAAGCTGGCTGCTCCAGTGCCAAGACAGACCTTCTCCTTAGCTCTGGCAACTGTAATCTATGTGACTTCTAATACCCACACAGCGTTTACAAGTTAAAAAGAAAGCTTGCCATGTGTTCCTGAATGTTGAAGCCCAGTCAGAAACCCAACAATTGGTCATTTGCTTCTACTACTTGCAGTAAGCCTCGTTCTCCATCAGCAAGGCAGGGAAGACACTGCCTGGCTCCCAAGCTATAGGGTTAGGGGAGGGCAGCGCCTGGTCCCACAAGGCCCCGGAATCAGGGGAGGGCAGCGCCTGGCCCCACAAGGCCCTGGGATCAGGCGAGGGCAGCGCCTGAGGGGAGGGCAGCGCCTGGCTCCACAAGGCCCTGGGATCAGGGGAGGGTAGCGCCTGGCCCAATGGGGCTGCGGGACCAGGGGAGGGCAGAATCCCGCCACATGGGTCTGCGGGATCAGGGGAGGGCAGGACCCCGCCACATGGGTCTGCGGGATTACGGGAAGGCACAAGGGTTGGCCCCACGGAGCTGCAGGATCAGGGAGGGCAGGACTCCGCCACAAGGGTCTGCTGGATTAGGGGAGGACAGGGGCTGGCCCCACAAGGCTGCAGGACCAGGGGAGGGCAGGGCCCCACCCCATGGGTCTGCGGGATTAGGGGAAGGCACAGGGGTTGGCCCCACAGGGCCGCAGGACCAGGGGAGGGCGGGACCCTGCCACATGGGCCTGCTGGATTAGAGGACAGGGGCTGGCCCCACAAGGCTGCGGGACCAGGGGAGAGCAAGGCCCCACCACATGGGTCTGCGGGATTAGGAAAGGGCAGGGGCTGCAGGATCAGGGGAGGGCAGCACCCGGCCTCACAGGGCTGCGGGATTAGGGGAGGGCAGCGCCCAGCCCCAAGGGGCTGTGGGACCAGGGGAGGGCAGCTCCCAGACTCACAGGGCTGTGGGACCAGGGGAGGGCAGCGCCTGGCCCCAGGGGGCTGTGGGACCAGGGGAGGGCAGCGCCTGGCCCCACAGGGCTGCGGGACCAGGGGAGGGCGGGGCCCCGCCCGAGGGGGCTACGGGACCAGGGGAGGGCGGGGCCCCGCCCGAGGGGGCTACGGGACCAGGGGAGGGCGGGGCCCCGCCCGAGGGGGCTACGGGACCAGGGGAGGGCAGGAGCAGGCTCCTCGGAACTGCGGGATTAGGGGAAGGCAGGGCCCCGCCACATGGGGCTGTAGGATTAGGGGAAAGCAGCGCCCGGCCCCTCGGGATTAGGGGAGGGCGTGGGCTGGCCCCACGGGGCTGCGGGATTAGGGGAGAGCAGCGCCTGGCCCCACAGGATGCAGGATCCAGAAGGACACCCACGGTGACCCCCCCACCTCTCGGCCCCGTCCACCGCACACCGGCGCTAGCACGGGGTCCGGGAGGGCGGGTCCCCGTACGCACCGGCATGGCCCCGAGGCAGCACACCGCTCGGCCAGCGTCCCCGGGCGCGCCGGACACGGAAGGGAACGCGGGCCCGTGGTGAGACGCGAGGGGCGGCGCGTCTCGGGCCTTCCGCCGAGACCCTAGCGGGCGCGGGGAACGCGTCCCGCCTGAGCGCCCGCCTCTCGGACGGGAAAGAGGGGGCCTCGGCTCTGTGAGGTCACCCGTCACCCGCGCCCCGCCACGTGGCCGCGCCCGCCACGCACCTGGAGCCGGCCCGGCTGCCTTCGCTCTCCAGGCCCTGGAACATGTCGCCCGCTGCCCGGCGCCTCCTGGCTCGCTGTGCCGCCGTTCCCGCCCGGCCCCACGCAGCGCGAGGTCCGCCCGCCGGAGTCCATTAGATATCGCCAATGCCAGTCACGCCGCCGCAGCCAATAGTCACGCCTGGCCCCGCCCCCGCCCCACCGGACAGGCCCTGGACGAGGCCCGCGCCGCGCTCGCAGCCGATTGGTGAGAACAGATGCCGCTCAGGCCTCGGGCGCCGACATTGGGCAGCAGGGCGGCAGGGGCGGAACGTAGCCCCACCCGAAGCGGCCGCCAGGGGCGCCCGATCCCCTTGCGCAGGCGCGGGCCGCGCACCCCGGAAGCGCCTCAGGGCCGGGGACCGCCGCCCGCCCTGGAGGCGCGCGGGACTGCCCGGCGTGGGGCAAGCGCCCACTAGCCGGGCTGCAAAGATGTCACTCGGAGACCGCGCGAAGGAGAGGCTCACTCGGGAAGTATTAGATCAAGTATTAGTATGTATTTATGCACAATAATAAAAACAGATTTACAAGTTGAACTGGAAATTTAAACATAAGAAGTTTAACAGCTTTTGTTTATTATATTAAATAACCAAAACACCTTTTATTCCCAAAATTGGTAAAGAATAAATAATATAATTTACAATATGGTACAAAAAATAATCAGGAAGGACAGGCATTCTGCTTTATACATACACTGTATATGTATATTTATAATCTATAAAACAAATTCACATCTCAAACAAGCCGAAACCTTAGATGATATGGCTTAACGATTATCAAAAGAAACAGCGGTTAAGTTCTGCGGCCCAGACCATAGCTCTAGCGTCAGCTATCCTGTTACAAAACAAAGGGTCCAGGTTGCTGTAGTGCTTCCAAGACTTAACGTGAGTTACAAATTACTGCGGGGTCCAGAGAGGTCTGACAGGAAAGGTTTGCGGTGGGTTTCTTCCTTTGTTTTCATAAGACAAGGTGCCCTATTTTCTCACAAATGCATTTGATAGATCTCAATGTCTTAAAAAAAACAACCGCTGCTTTCCTCCTCTACTGGTCTCCAAAATCTTTTATTCCATAACTTTTCTTTGCACAAGTTTGGATCCCATGCTGTGATCAAGTTAAGAGATGCTATCAGACTGAAAAGGACACCGTTTCCAGGATTCTGATGCTAAGTTGGAAATGTGAGAAAACAAGTAGATCAATGGATGAAATGTTTTCAGATATCCCCACTCCCTGAGCAAGTACTCTACACCTAGGAGATACGGAAAGATGAGGAAAATGTCACCAACAATCCTATGTGGGGCCTCCAGCTTCGACTTCTGTCTCTATTTTCTAGAGTGTAATGCTCATCACTGGATAGTCACCATAGGAATCAAGGCCCAAACACACCAACTCCCTGGAGACCAGCTATCTCCCGTCTCAATCTTTAAAGAAGATGAATCAGCAAAAAGATCCCAGACAGCAGTAGACTGACTCGGGAGGGATTTTCTGAGGAACAGCCCTGGTCTTACAATGTGCTCGAATGCACGAAGAAAGCCAGAGGTTCACACGGACATGACAACTTTCGTTGGGAAGGCAGAGGAAGATAAAGGAAAAGGGAAGTTTCTCTGCTTGGGTCTTTTGAAAATTCCAGCCCTGAACATTAGCTGCTTATTTTTATACACATACATTTAGGCTGGGAGAAAACACACTCATCCTTTTAATGCTAGCGACGCCACTTCCCCTTAGCATGGCGAGCAAATGCTTATTTATACCTGTCTGGTTGCTGCAGAAGTGGCAGAATTCTCTGGAATCGTGTCAGCTTTATTACAGGTGAGAAAAATCCATCCACTGTCCTCATTAACCCACCTCCCAGCTGGATGACACTCCAGAGAGTCTGTGGTCCAGCCCCCAAGGGGAGGAGACACTAAATGGCCTACAAAAGCTGATCCAGATCCCTACTTTTCCTCCTTTTAGGTGTCATTGAGTAACCTGTGCCACCCTACCCACCAGAATGCCTCGGGGCGTCCCCTAAGGAAAGCAGCTTAAGACCTTCTACCGTCTCTGGCAACGTGCACACTGCCACCAGGCACTGCTCCCAGCACCGGTGCTATAATGTTACTTGGCGTCTCTGGTCCCAGACAGTGGGAGTAGAAGCAAGTTATGAGTGGCCTGAACTTGGTCTGGTGTCCTAACCTACTAAAGACCTAACAAAGCCAGATGCCCAGGGACAGATCTGCTGATCTTATCACCTCAACAGGGCGCTAATTCCAGGAAACGGATGGATGGATCACAAAACCACACACACTAGTTTAAAGATGCTGTGGTTCAAGTGATGCCATCTGTATCTTTTATTAAAGGGGCGCCATGTCCCTCTCTGACACATCTCCAGAGCTTTAGGACTTTCTGTAAGAGTCTAGAAGAGTGGCTTTATTGGTGCTATTTGGACCCAGACCCAGACCCGAAAGAGGGAAACCTCCTTATAGGCAAGAGCTCTGAGAGACACTTAAGACGAGGGAAGGAGGCTACTGCCCGGAAGCCCAACTGCCTGCTCTCCTCCACTGCTTGGGGGGAATGACCCTGCCCGCAGCCTGTAGCGGCCACATCCGTCTGCTGAGATGGTGAGATCAGGAGCATCCCCTCTGGTCGCATAAGACCTTTTCTCCCTTTTCACGCTGCCTCAACTCTTCACAGCGGACAGGGAGAGAAGCCCGTGTAGAGGGCCGGGGCTGGCCCGGGAGGCTGCCGCTCCATTCTGCTGCCAGTCGGGAAGAGGAAAGAGAAACGGTGGTCAGTTCTGGTGGGTTTCAGAAGCCAAAGAGCCTGGCTGCGGGGCGGAGGGTGAAGCAGCAGGTGGGACGGCGGGACGCAGGTTTCACCTGAGCAACACCACAGCACTGGCTCCCGGCCGCCACGGATGCGGCCGCATGGTGCTTTGTCTGTGGAGCCTCCCAAGGCCGAGAAGCAAAGGAACCTTGTTGGCTCCGCTCTGCGGGAAGACCGGGCACGGAACCATCTGCAGCGATGCCAAATGGTCACCGGGGCCGGGGAGCACACCAGAGGGATATGGTTTTGTGTGCTCCGACTACACCCAGGCGTTCTGACCTCTGCTTGCGTTCCCTGCGCGGGAAGAGGAGAGACGGAAGGCCACGGGGTGGAAATAACGTGAAGGATGAAATCTGTGTGCCCGGGAGGCTCTGCGCGAAAGCCCACGGAAGGGACAGGAGATGCTGAGGCAGAGAAACCCCTCCCCACAAGGCCCGTGCCGTCAGGTGCCGGACAGCAGCACGCCGGCAGCTCAGGAGCTCGTTGGCAAAGGCTCAAGTGTGGTCCCAACAGAGAGAGAACATCTTAGTTGACCAAGAAGAGACTCAGATCGCCAGGAAGAAACTTGAACACAGGAAGGAAACCATTAAACTCTGCTCTTCTCTGACATCTCCTAATTCTCAAAACACGAGGAAAACTTTTTTCCAACCAGTTTAGCAGAACTTTTCCCCTAAAAGTCCACACAACCTGCGTAAAACAGGATTCTTTCCTCCTTCCCAGTGAGTCAGAACAAACCTCTAGGTTTCTGCGGTGATGGCACCCGTTAGGCCGCCCTGTGATCCGAGGGTCCTCTGAGGGGTCTGCTAAGGGTAGAGACCCCACGAGGCAGAGCCTAGGCCATGCCCTGCTGTCCCTGTCATCACTCTACAGAGAAAGCAACCCAAGAGTGCATAGGTTTGGCAGAAAGAAAGCAGCGGTGGCTGGAAGCATCCCTGCAGAGAATGGGGAGGCCGCAACTCCCTGGGACCAGCGACTACGCCAAGGCACACCCATTCCTTTCCCTCAGAAAGAAAGCCCACTGGAACATCGAACACAACAACTGAGGCAGAAGCGTGGGCAGAAATGTGGTCGCTATGCTGACCCTAACAGGAGACCCCATGGCTGGCAGGGAATTGTTCCAGCCCCATGGCCACGGCTGACATAGGCCCTTCCAGAGAATTCGTCCTCGTGTCCCGCGCCACCACTGGCCTCTGCCCGTTGGGACACGACTTGCTGCGTGTTGTGCGTTCTGGGGTGCAGAAGTTCCTCTGTTCGGACCGTCCTCTGGAGGGCCTGGGCTTGATTTGTGTTTTCTCTAGCCTGAAGAGAGCTACACCTACCACAGTTGAGGACCACCAGCCACGTGAGCCCTCCTCTGCAGCCTCCAGGATGCCCTGCCAGTGACGAGGTGTGGTCACTGGGACAGGTCACCGACGGGGGGCCCACCTCCACTGCCATCAAACAGGACCTCTCGGCGGCTGGGGTCGGCGATGGCTAGCTCTTGGGCCAAATCATTGAATCGAGATATGTAATCGATGCTGTTTTCATTCATCATGCACACCAGCTGGGAATCCACAACCTGTGGGGCAGAGGACACAAGGGAAGACCATGTCAGCCGGTTGACTGGCTGGCTGCTGGACTGGAAGCGAATGGCTGCTGGACTGGAAGCGAATGGCCACCATGACGGAGACTTCGGTGGATGGTCAATGAACCTGGCGTGTGTATAGTGAAGATTAGAATCCCCCAGCAACTAGCCATGTCACAACGGCTATTCTGTCACTTTGAGCACTGCCTCTCTTGACAGGTGTGCACAACAGCTAACCAGGCTATCCGGCGGCCGGGATCAGAGTGGTAGTTCCCAGCACATAACACTTAACGGGAGACGATCAATTAGCAACGAGGCAAACGAGACGGAAGCAGAGATAGCGGGTGGCCACGGGGGTGGGGAGCACATGGCCAGGAAAGAAATAAGAAGTGCAAAGACCGTGAGGGAAGACAGGCTTTGGCTCTTGAAGACACGAGCAAGCTGGCGGACAGGGCAAAGGAAGGAAAACAGGGACAAAGACCAGCGTGTGGAGCAGAGCCCCGGGCACAGACACAGGAGACTCGGTCGACCAGCGTGTGTGGAGCAGGGCCCCGGGCACAAACACAGGAGACTCGGTCGTCAGTGTGTGTCGTCTGCCTCCTTTGCAAGGGGCGTTGCTTTTGTGCACTCAGGGCCCAGAGCAGTGCCTGGCATGGAGTAGGCCCCGGGTAAGTATTTGTCAATGAATTGCATGACACAGTGAACGAATGAGAAGGCTTTGGAAAATTCTGAGTACAGCTATGGTAGGAACCCGAATTTTAAATTTTTTGAGAGGCGCCCGGCCAACTCAGTTGGAAAACTATGTGACTCCTGATCTTGGGGTCATGAGTTTAAGCCCCACAATGCGATGAAGACATTACTTAAATAAGTAAACTTTAAACTTTTTATGAGAGATATCATAGAAACTAAACTTCGTTTTCAAAAAGTAAAGCAAATAGTGTCTCTCTTCTCCATGTACGTCCCCCATCAGCTTCATCATTGTCAATCTGGGCCAGCCTGGCTCCACATTTCCCACCTACAACTCACAGCCATCACCTCTGTTCACATCTTATCAGAAGGGCCTGGAGAGGGCCTAGGATGAACCCACGCTGATCCTGGGAAGAACCGGGGGTCAGTCTAGCACGTGCCTGGGATGAACCTGGGGTGGGCCTGGGGTGGGCCCAAGAGTCTACACTTCTGACAGCCCCAGATACTGCCGAGCTGCTCTGGGGACCACCTATGAACCGCGAGGTCCTGGCGTGCCGTCTACGGGTACGTGTGCTGCACTTGTCTGCACGGATGCTGAGCGCTCGTAAGCGTCCGCGCACACACGGGAAGGGGACAGATGGGCTGCGCACGTGACCGCAGAGCCATGGGGTTTAAGAAACGTGCAGGGAGGGTGGGTACGGCGTTCTTCTGTCTGTTTCTCTGTCTGGGCAGAAGATCTGTTCACATCCCGGGTCGGCTTGAAACTCTGCAAAGCCTCCCTGCGAGGCCCCCACATCTCCAGGCACAGGTGAGGACTCACAGAAGCTGAGGATCCCTGGGAGACAGCCGTGAGCGCCCTTCCCTCCAGAACCTGACTATAAAATCCCCAGGAGATACCGCTGACACCTGGACGTCCCACAGGAAAAGTATGTAAGAAGTGTTGCTTGAGAACCTAACAACTGACTCGACCCTTCGGGGTGGGGGGACCTAGATGTGGCGTTCTCTCCCTCTTAGGCACATCCTCTGCCTCAGTTTGAGTGCCAGGGCTGCATGCCCTACACTAGCTCAGTGCACCTGTGTCCACTCCGTCGACGGGCACCTGTCCTCGCTGGCCTCACCTGCTTGCTGACACCATTTGCTCCTTGTGGGGCGGGTACCCGGGGAGCCTCGTGAGCAGACAATGAAACGGGCCTCTCAGACCGAGTCCCAGCTCCACGTCGAGGGTCTGCCATCACCTGACGCGGGCAGGAGCCCGGGGAAGCAGAGCCCACTCTCCAGCTTCGCTGGCCAGCAGCCTCCTGCCACGATGCAGGGGAATGCTGCCCGTGCTGTCTCTGCCTGTCGGGGGCAGCGTCGATGACGGGCCTCTACTGCTGCCTGCACTGTCCCTGTCTATCGGGGAGGGGCAGCAACGATGACAGGTTCCCTACCACTGCCGCCCACTCGGCTAAAACCAGAAGCAAGGAGGCGAGGAGCGGCACTCCCGCCTCGGGTCACGCAGCTGCTGTAGGACAGAACGAGATCCAAACCCTGGCCGGGCTGCCCCCAGAGGCCCAGCGGTTGGCCCGACGCCAGGGCGTCCCAGGCTCCCAGCCTCCAGGGCCGAGCTGTCACTTAGGGTATGTCACGTGCCGCGGCGTGGGAATGGACGCCGCCTCCCTAGTCGGGAGAACTCGCAGCTCTCAGGCACCACACAGGCCGGCTGGAGGGGAAGGCCAGCTCCGGGAGGCGGGCTGGTGGTGGAAGTTGGGCGAAGGCTGCGCACTCACCTCAGCGACGTCAGCCAGGGACCTGGACACGAAGGAGTCTCTCGAGTTGCCATCCAGCAAGCTGGGGCCCAGCAGAGAGGTGCCGCTGGGGGGCCCCGTGGGGGTCGGCAGCATCTTCCGGCTCTTCTCCGGGGAGATGAAGCTCGCTGCCGAGAGAAGGAGAACGCATGCTGAGGCTGGCTAGCCCGGACCCGTCCAAGGGGAGGATCCTGCGGGCCGCACGGGGTCGGCATCAGCCCCATGCTCATGTGGGTGCAGCCGTTACGCGGTGCGTGGCCCTTCTCACACGGGGAGGCTGGCAGAGCTCTCCGTGCAGCGTCTGGTCATCACCCTCTCCTCCGTGTAAGGTAGTCTCCAACTCTTCATGATTTATATTTGACCTTGCAAACACCCGCACTGTCCTTTGCGATTTCATCATCGACGCTGCCTACCCGTACCGCCATCAATGGAGCCCCCACCGTTCGGGGCCACCAGGCCTGGTGCCCACACGTGCGCCGACCTGGCTCATCGTGTGTACAACAGCCCCTTTCAGGGGCCGCCAGTCCCCTGACGACGCGCACGCCCGGCTGCCCTCAACACCAGGTGCGCTGACCCCAACGTGCCACAGGAGCTCCTCCTGTGTAGGCCACAGAGGCTGGTGTGGCTGTCCTTAGTAGCTCCTCCCACCATACGAACACCTGGCTCCTGGGGAGGGGAACCCATCCCACGATGCTCTCATCTTCAGAACACGCTGAGGATGGGGGAGGAAACTGAAAACCCCCTGAGCCGCATCCGGCCCTGCCGACAACAAGGGCAGAAGGCCCGCGCGGGCAGGAGCCAAGATAGGGGGCGGCCCGGAGAAAGGCACAGGAGACTGAGGGGCGAGGCACCCATCTCAGCTGGGCTGAAGGTCACACGTGTCCACGTTCGCCATAGCACGGTGATGTGCATTTCCCCTGCGTAAGTGCCGCGGGATGCACCCCGAAACAGGATAGGAGTTCTAGGACTTCTGCCGCAGTGCGGAGACGTTAGACTCCAGTCCCCGCCTGATGTGCCACGGGCAGCCTGCTGGCGCCCTGCTGGCCTGTGATGACAACCCAGGCGCCTACACTCACCAAACAAGCTGCTGAGCGACGAGTCTGTGGGATCGCTGGGGCACCACTGGGGGTCGTGGGTGGGGGAGGCGATCCAGTCCGGCTGGGGGCTGCTGGATGGGGACGGGAGGCTCTTGGAACTGTCACTGCCATTCAGCTTCGCTGGAGAAAGAGGGACTCCCTCACCTGTCAACAGACACCCCGGATCAGAGATGGCGGGGGGGGGGGGGGAGAGCACCCCACCTCCCCAACCTGCCATCAACAAACAGCAGCACGGCACAGTCGGGCACCACTGAGCGCCTAGACCTGGGGCCACACGGGGCCCCGTGGAGGATGAACAATATTGGCCTGCAGGGGAGACGCGTGGTGGCAACCCCAGTAGCTGTGGTTATGACTGACGGGGCCAGACCCCACGTTGAGGGCCACCCCAACCTGTCACTGGTGCCGACACCAGCCCTCTGAGGCACACGCTTCCCAACTTCACCAGGAAAACGCACGACGGTGCGAGCTGAGTTGTGTGTGAATCCACAGCCGGAAGCAGACCAGCTGTCTGGGGAGCCAGGGAGGCCAGGGCCCCAAAGGCCCCAGGCCAACACCCTCCAGGGGCCCGCACAACCAGGATTCACAGCTAGCCAGAAAGAGGCCCTCTCTCAGCCTTGGGCTGCAGAGGCCTTGCGGGCCCTCCACTGGGGCCGCCCCCACAGGCAGCAGACCCTCCACACCCCAGAGGGGACTCAGGACGGGGCATGCCTAGCAAGTGTGCAGACACCTGGCAGGAGGTCAGGTCCCCGGGGACCTAGAAAGGAGGGCACACGGGCGCCCCGACCCTCACCATACTGGCCGGAGCTGATGGCGATCTCGATGATGGAGTCGCTGATGTGCGTGGCGGGCTCGCCCTGCGAGAGCACGTCCTCAGGCGGGCCGGGCAGGGAGATGTCCAGCAGTGCGGAGACGTTGGGCGGGGACAGGCGGCTGCTGGAGCCCTCCGGCGCGGGCACGGGTGTGGGGAGCCCGTTGTGGAGGGGAGCCTTGGCCAGCTCAGATAAGGAGAGAACAGGTGAGCCCTGGGCGGAGACACAGCGGGTCAGTCAGGAGCACGGAATGCAAAATCAGCCTCAGCTTCACGAGCAGTGACACGTGACAGGCGGACTGCCGCAAACGAGGACCCGAGTGGTCGCTTCTTCCTCCCCAGCGAGGAACACGCACAGGGGATTCACTTCTCCTGAAACCAGTCCAGGGTGGGCAGCGCGGGAGGGCCTGGTGGAGGCGGCCGGCAGGATAGCTGGTAAACCGGGCAGAGGGGTAGTGCCGGGGGGGGGGGGGGGGGGGCGCTACCCGCTGCCACCCTCCTCCGCCTTGGCCCAGGACACTTAGTCTTTCCAGGGGTGCATCTGAAACAGGCCGCCTTGCGGAGGGGAAGGAGGAAGGACCTGAGGCAGAGGACACACGTTCACCTGTCTGGGTAAGGCAGGTGGACGGACAAAGCCACCAGGCGGCAACGGCTGTGTGCCCTTGCCACAACCTCCGGAGAAGCAAGGCGAGGGTCACAGGAAGACCCCGAGGGTGGGGGCCTGGCCTAGGGGTCCCGGGGCAGGCACTGTGCTCAGCAACTGACAGCACATCCTACCTGGAAACTGTCCGTCACTGGCTCCTGCTCAGACCTCGAGGGAACGCTGACGAACGGGCCGCTGGCGCCCTATAACACCACCAGGACAGCCCGTGACCCTCCGCCCACACCTGGGGTCGTCTGCCAGTTCAGAAGGCAAGCCAAGTCCCAGCAAAGCCCGAGCGCACGGGCGGTGGGTAGAGTTGGAGGCCAGGCGGGAGACAGGGCGAGCGACCTCTGCAGACAGACAGAGCTCCACGCCTGTCTTAGCTCTGGATCCTGCCGCATCACAGCAAGCCTGTCCCCACTGCCTTTCTTGGTGGCTCTCCCCTCGGGACCACACGATGCTCACCCACGCCATGGCCTCCCTGGTTCAGGCACTCTCCTCCGGCCTACTGGGGCCCATCCACTCCTCAGGCAGAACTGGGAGCCCAGCATGACCTCAGCCCCGTGGCCTCGGTGCCCACATATCTGGAAAGTGACCGACCTATCCCAGAAGCTGGTGGGGATGCGAAGAAGCCTTTCTAAACACACTCACCCCCACGGCAGGGATGGGGTCTCCGTTCTGGTGGGTGCCGGTGGAGTCCTGACCCGGGACGGTAGCGGTCACCTCGTCTGAAGAGAGCGGGGAGATGCCAGACAAGCCCTCAGTGTCCAAGACAGGCAGGGGGCTCCCGGGGATGATGCCGGCACTTTTAGCTGCCAAGTCGATAGCACCTAGCAGCAGAAAGGACATTTCGAACCTCGGCTCCAGGGACACCCTGACACGTGCCCCGGGGGCTCCCTCACACCTCATTTCCAAGAAGGCCAAAGGTCCCGAAGGGTAACCACACACAAGGACTGCAGGAGAAGAGAAAAGAAACCTCACTTGGAGGCTGTCGTGCTGACGACAGAAACTTACTGGCCAGATGGCCCGGGGCCTGGGGTGGAAGGGCCTTGGGCACAATCGGCCGAGACAGGGCCGCTTTGGTCAGGGAGGACTGGATGGGCCGGAACGAGCCTCTGCCTGTGAGGACAAGAACAGAGACAGACGCGTCGGCCTGCACCCTCTGACCGCACAAAGGGGGCCGCACACGGTTTCCTTTGAAGCCGCAGACAGAAGCTGAACCACTTCGGGAAGCACTGAGCCTCCCAAACCCTGGCTGACGTCTGACAGGGGTCAGACGAGGTCAGACGGGGAGAAAGCCCCGGCTCCCGGGACTCAGCGCCGCCACGCTCCCCAGGCCGCTGGAAGGGTGCAGTCGTACTGCCGCCGGCGCGGGCCCAAAGGGGGACGTGCGCCCGCACAGCCTGACACTGCCTCGGCAGGTGGGCGCCCCCGCTGGACGGGGCAGCTGAGAGTGGGCACGAGGAGCCATCGACGCTCTGGCGCGTGCGCCCGACAGGTGCGGATCGAGGCTGGCTTAGAGGGTGCGTCGCAGAGTGCAAGCTCCGCTCGCCATCCCTACTGTGTAACAAAGTGTCCCTCAAGAGCCAGGGTTCCTGCTGCGCTTCCAGACCCGCGGCAGCGTGCCATGCACACGCCGAGGTCACGCCTGCCGGGGGCGGACGACAGGTGCTCCCCGGACACTAGCGAGCACAGCCTCCAAGCCAGGGCCCCCGAGCCCACCTGTGAAGGAAGCTGCCCGCACCCCACCTGCCAGGGGTCCAGGCCCGCCACTCCACGGCCCCGGCCCACACGGGGGCACACCCGGTGTTTGTGGACGGGACGCACAGAGGAATGCTGGGGAGGTCATGCCGAGAGCCAACGGCACAAACGTCTAGCGTGCCCAAAGACGAGGCCGGGTGTAGCGGAGGAGTGAAGCAGGGCACTTACCAGTTATGGAAGAATTGGACAGGATGGAAAAGGAACAGACGTTGTGGGACTGGTTTTCAGATGGCCGAGGAAGCAGTGTTCTCTGTGGAGGAAGAGGACCCTGTCATCAGGTGATGGAGAGGCCCTGGCACCAAGAATCACTCAGGGGATGAGTGACGGGCTGGAGGGGACATTCCAGGCAAGAGGGGCCCGAGTGGGGCTCCGGCACTAGAGCTGATGATACGAGGGCCCCCAGGGCACCCTGAGGACAGCTGTGTCCATGGACCCCAAGTCCTTGAATACTGGAGCCTCTCCGGGGAGAGCCCTGGGGAGCAATGCCAGGCTAACCCAGAACGCCCCCCCCAGTCCTGCACAACTGCTCACGAGCGCTGGACGGGGACGGTTACGAGATACACCCTAGATCTGGGACTCCTCACGTTTGTGGTGAAGAAAATAAAGTGGCTCCTTGCGACGCAGACGGGCAAAGGGCCTTCGCCACTCTGCCCACCCGTCCCTGCTCCGGGCCTAGGTCTCCTGGGTGTGAATAATTAAGTGCCAACCGGGCCACCGCCTAGTAGGGAATTATGGGAATTGCCGAAACCGTTAGTCACTGAAGTAAAACGCGAATGCGGTCTATCTGACACCACAAAGCGTCACGAGACGCTGCTGGCTCTGGGTGCACAGGTGTGGTCTCCCTATCCCGCAGAGGCTCCCCGAGGCGTCATCAGAGAGAGGCTGCTACCAGGGCCGCTAACGACACAGAGGGCCGACAGGTCTGCTCAGCTACCAGGAAGCAGCCGGGCAGCCCGCTTCCACGGCAAGGAGCCGTGCAGGTTGTGTGTTGGCCTCGCTTCAGACGCGCGCCGTCGGAGAGGGGGACAGGAAATGCCGGGGCCGCAGCAGCCCTGCCGCCCTGCCCTGGGCGTGTGACAGCAGCCTGGATGGCAGGGGAACGAAAGACCAGGGCCGTGTGCCAATGACACTTTCTATAAAACCGTAAATGCAAAAAGAGCACATACTACACGCGGTTCCGTTTACGTGAAACGCTCAGAGGAAGCAAATCCACAGAGACAGAAAGTGGGCTGGTGGTGGTCGTGGCTGCCAACGTCTGGGGGGGAGGGGCAATTCAGGTAACATGAAGATGTTCCGGGATCAGACGGCGGTGGCAGGTGCACAGCCCTGGGAACGTACTAACGCCACTGAACAGTACACGTCAGACCTTTATGCCGCGCGAATCGTGAACCGATAGAGTCGACACAAAACTAAAGGCCGCCACGGAAGGCCACGCAAGTCTGTAGTCCTGGATGGACTCCCACGAGCCAGCCAGCATCCTCCCGCTTCCCCGGGCAGGACTCGCGAACTTCACCCGACACGCAGCTTCCACGCGTGGCGCACACGGGACCTAGAATACAACCGTCTCCCACATCCACAGGGGACGTGTTCCAAGACCCCCCCCGGAGGCCTCCAAGTGCACGTGGCATCAAACCCCGCGTGGGCTTTTTCTGTGTGGACACACGACGCGGTAACACCATGACGATATACTGGAACGGGAACGTGTGAGCGTGGTCTCGAAGGATCTCAGCGCCGCACGGACTCCTGTCCCTCAGCTCGTCGCCCACGTGAGCGGCACAGGCACGTGATGCAGCGAGCCTACTGCTGCCCTTGTGACGAGCTGTCAGGACAACGTCTGCTCCCCGCTGACCTCGGGTACCATCCGCGGCTAAGGGGGGACCGCTCTACACCATTCTGCGTCAGCCCTGTCGTGTCAGCTCATTTCTAAGGAAGTTCATCTCGAGACAGGAAGACGACAGCACTAACTAACAGAGACCTAACGTGTTTATTCTCACGTAACACGTTGGTCAACGTCTAAGCTTATGGTCTTTTCAGAATCCGAGCGTCACCCCTTTTATCTTTTTACCTGTAAGTACAAATGCCCCTGCAGTCACAGGCCTGTCGCTCCCGGGCTGTGCCCTCGGGGCCGCACGTGGCTCCTATGGGGTCTCCGGCACTCACTGTTAGGAGCTCAGGAGAGCCATTCCGCCCACCTTGCCAACTGCTTCCGCTGACTACATACACCTAAACAGAGGCTCCGACACTCCTCGAACGTATCCCCGCCCGGGACACTCTTGGGACTCAAATCCCCACAACTGCCTGGTTGTTTTGCAAGGGCTTTCCAAGCTATGCAAAGATTATCATTATTTCGGGGCACAGTCAGAGCCCACGTTACTACTCCGTCCCAGGCATAAGAAGGAAGGAGGGGCGGAGGCCTCGGTCTCAGAGGAGGAGCCGCAGGAAGGCCGAGGGGTGGGAGCACCCAGACTCCCAAGGGCACCCTCACCTGGACCACCAATGGCTTCCGCAGGTGCCGGTTCCGCAACTTTCTGGGCTTCGGCAGGAAGAAATCCGACTGCATCTGTGAGGAGACAGCGCGGGCCTGAGAGCGAGCCCCCAGAGCCCCCGGGACGCAGGCCCCCCCCCCTCCGCCAGCAGGGTGCCGCCCCCACTTACGCTGATGGAGTTCAGGTGCTGACGGAAAGTCAGTTCTGTCTCCTTACTGGGAGAGTAGAGCTTCCCGTGTCGGCTGTTGGGCGGCAAAGTAGTGGGGACAGCGAAAAGGCCACCGTCTGAGTCACTGCTGCCTGTGCTGGAGGGGCCAGCCACCAACAGGGGTCTCGGCGGGTTTCTCAGACCTAGAGACCAAAGGAGAGCCAAAACAACCACTCACTCAGCAGCACCCCCAGCGCAAACAGAGCGGTCTCAGGAAGAAAACTGGGAAGGAATTCGGGACTATTCCGATTTCAGTCCCCAAACCTGCTTCCTATCTTCTCCCTGGAACTCTAGCTCCCACTGTGAGTAAAACCTTGGCCCTCGCCGATAAAGGCACTCTGCCGCTTTCATCGACAGCAGGAAGTGCAGACAGGCCTTCAAACACATTACAGAGCTGGAAGAACCTTCCAGGCCATCTTGCGTAGACCAGAGGTCGGCAAGCTTTCTCTATAGAGTCAGAGAGTAACTGCTAGCTTGCTGGGCCATACAGTTCTGCAGCTGTGGCGTAGGCGGCCGGCCCCCAGCAGCCTGTGCGCCTGCGCGAGGCCACGCGCCACGGTCTACCGGTCCCGGCTCTCAATCTCTGTTACACCAGAAACAGCCCGGAGATAAAGGGGCAGAAAATATTTACTTAGGAACCACGACTTTGGGACTCTGCTGTTTCCTGCATGCACCCTCACTTCGTGGTGGACATGGGTCCCCTCTCCTTAGCTCATTTACAAATCTGTGGAATTCAGCTCCTACTCGTGCAGTCCAGAGACAGGCCCTCTAGGCACTAGTTGGACTCTGGCACCACAAAAGTATTGGTCTAGAAGGATCCCCAATTCAGAAAGAGATGGGTGTCAGGGTGCCTGGGTGGCTCAGTCAGTTAGGCATCCGACTTCGGCTCAGGTCATGATCTCAGGGTTCCTGGGTTCGAGCCCCACATCGTGCTCTGTGCTGGCAGCTTGGAGCCTGGAGCCTGCTTCGGAGTCTGTCTCCCTCTCGCTGACCACCCACCCCCCTTCCCCCGCTTCATGCTCTCTGTCTCAAAAATAAACATTAAAAAAAAAAAAGAAAGAGATGGGTGTCCAAGAACGCACAGAATTATGTAATTTCAAGAACAGAACGGAAGGCAGGAAAAGACCACACCATCCACCAGCCAGCCCCACCATCGACACTTGAGCCTCCATCTGCAAGGACACCAGACCCAGTCTCGGTCACCCCAGAGGACACCACACGGTGCTCTCGTTCAACAGGCAGGCTATTC
Source organism: Felis catus (assembly GCF_018350175.1). Classification (NCBI taxonomy): domain Eukaryota; kingdom Metazoa; phylum Chordata; class Mammalia; order Carnivora; family Felidae; genus Felis; species Felis catus. The sequence continues at coordinate 39,803,412 of NC_058383.1, forward strand.
CCAACACACAGAAAACAGGAAGCTAGTGACGTGCTCAGAACGTCTCAGAAAACAACCCCGGAGAACCACTAACACACAGGACGCTAAGTCTGTTCGGTCAGATTAAGAACAAGGCGTGGGGCTGGTGGTCATCACGCAGAGACCCCGGCTGGTGAGGGACGTTCAAGACGTCCAGGACGGCCGAGGTCCTGCAGCCAGAGCACCCACCTACAGGGACTGTTATGACACCCTTCACACCTGGAGAGGACGCACAGCATGTGCCCGTCCTCAACGCCTGTTGCCCCGTGTACCAGGTAACCCAAGTCATGACCCCGAACTTAAGCTGCTCCCCAGGTACAGCTGGGACAGAGGGACAGCGCAGACAAGCAGGCCAGCGTTAACTGCTCGGGAATCCCTTAACGCGAGGGCTGACTTGTAACGTGAAGGGAAACACTCCCTTCTCCGACTCGCAGCCGCCGATTCAGCATGTTAGAGAGGCTTCCGCTGACCTCACGAGGATCCCCCGAAGCGACCCAACTGTCACGGGCCACCCCTTGTTTCCCACCGGGAGCGCCCCAGGACCTCAAAGCCTTATGTGCCAGGCGCGTGCTCACCTCCCCGTGAGGGGTGGGGATTTCTGCTCGAACACCCAGGCCAGCGGGGCCGGGCGTCAGGCATCCCCGTGCCCTCAGCTGACACGGCCCACGCGGCCAGGAAGGCACCGGGACGGACGGGTCTCACCTGAGGAGCAGGACGCAGAGCTCGGAGAGAAGGCCTTGCTGTTGCGCAGGGCGGACTGGCTACGCGGGCAGCGCGGGCTCCGGGAGCTGACGGTCACCACCTTCCCTGGCGGGGTCGCGGACTGCTCCTCCTGGGCGGGCCTCGCAGAAGCCGTGGAGCTGACGTTCCCTTCTGGAGCCTGGGACAGAAAGGGCCACCACAGGAGCCCAACTCAGCCCGTGAACAATGGTTCTGGGACGAATGCCCCCGAACGGAAGGCAGGAGAATGCCCTCGAGCTTAGGGGACACCAACGGGCTCAGAGACCACACTTCTACAACGGCAAAGGGCAGCGTCCCCAAATCACTTGGCAGAAGGCCACTTTTAAAAGCCCCCGGTCGGGCAGGCCCTCAGGGGCACAACCATTCTCTGCTCCTGGTTTCGCTGCCCGTAGGTGACACGGACAGGCCACCCCCTCGTGCGGTGACAGGAGGCAGAGATGTGTGAAGGTAGCGGGTCTCCCACCAGCCTACGAAGTGCTCGCGCTGCTGGAGGGAGCCGCTGGATGGCCGGTGACATCAACCACGTTTCAAAGGCCCGGCCTGTCCTGATCCTGAGCCAGAGAGTCTCTACAATTAACCGCGCTCACAGTCCAAAAGCCCTCTGCGGAGTCGGAATGCCAACCTCGGGGCTCTGCAGGTCCCAGCGCGGGCTGCTGACCCGCAGGGGCCCCGGGGGGGAGACACGCCCTCAGGCCCACCTCAGGCCTCACTCTGGTGACCTCCTCCCGGACCACCCCCAGGGCCCACCGGGCCGAGCTTTCTGTGAATTAGGGAGCCTCGTCCCCTGCTGTCAGCACAACCTGGTCTGCTCTGCTTGCTCAGTAACCCTGCGTCTTCCTGTGCCCCCACAGCCCCTGCCCACCTTTCCCGTTCTGTGGGACCCTCCCTCTCCGTCTCCTCCCACGTGGTTTATCCAGCGTCCCCCTCCAACCAGCCAACAGCGCGCCCAGCAGCCTCCCATAGAGGTCCCGGCTGTCTGGGGCCTGGGCGTCCGCTGCACTTGCTCGCAGGCTCAGCAGGCCCGCCTTTCACTCAAGGTCTCCGCGCTCAGCTTAGGCCTCTGCCCGCTGGTTCTCACACCTGAGCCGTATCAGAATTGCCTGGGTCCGGAGGTCCAGACGGGGTCTCTGGGCCACAAGAGCCTGCATCTCCCACAAGTCCCCAGGAGACGTGGAGGCTGCTGGGCCCCACCCTGGGGCCATGGGTCTGAGCACCCTGCTTTGAGTTCTCTGCAGTGTTTCCAAGCTGCTCCTCCCTCCTCTCCCAGGCAAGGCCAAGGCCAGGACCCGCGTCCCCTGCCGCCCCAAGCTTCTCAGGAGCTGGCCTCGCTTGGCCTCCTTCCCCAGGGTGCCGGACGTGCTTCTGTCTCACCAGGATCCTCCCCTGAGGGCTCCAAAACCCTACCTTGAGATTGCTTCCTAAATTCTTCATCTCTGTTCAGTTACCCAAACACGGCCCCTGTCTGCGCGCAGGTCGCCAGCCTCCACACCACTAAATCTAAAGGCTGCTGCTCACCCTCGGGCCGCACACATGCGGCCTCTGCAGCATCCGGCCGGTTCCCACCCACCCGAGAGCGCCACCTCCCCCACGGCACCACTCGCACCCTCCACGTACTAACGGAGCACCTCTCAGAGGCAAAAGCCGTGCAGGGACGCAGCCAGGAAGGGGATGGGGAGCCTGAGGGAGAAGAATGGGAGAGGGGGGAGGAGGCTCACCGAGGGCCATCCGCCCAGGAGAAGCGGGTGTGCTGTGTAGACGGCACCGAAGGGTCCACAGGGACCCCACAATCCCGTTCTGTCCCCCAAGCTCCACTCCCTCCTGGCCACCATGTTCTGCCCGGAACTCACGAACCCTCACGCTACCGCTGAGCCCACACAGCAACTTAGGAACCCCCTGCCGCAGACTCTGTTTCTTGTGCCCCGGAAAGTCCACCAGACTTTCTCATCAGTGGCACCTTCCCACCCCGTCTCTGCTGACTGGACGCCCCGGGAGGGGGTCACAGCCACTCCCTTGGCTTAGGGGCCACCCCACCACGGAGCCTCCTGAGGAGCCCTGGAGCCCTCACCCCGTGGGGCGGAACCAGCACCCGTCCATCCTCACCCCCTCGCTCCTCTGAGCCTGTGCCACCGTCCTCCAGGACGGCCACACTAAAGCACAAACCGCCCTGTCATTGTCTCCGCTGAAACTTGCAACGTTCCTGACGTTAGCCGAAGCCCGACCCCCACTGGGCTCCTGAAAGTGGCCGCTGCATCGCCATCCCCTCCGCCAGCACGTGAGGGCTCAGTGTGATTACTGATGCCTAGCAAGGCACAGCTTACTGGTCACTGTCGTCTTTGGAGCCTCGTGTGAGCCACGAAGGACAGTGCCCGGGCCTGGCAGCAAACAGGAGCCCTGCTCTGTGAAGCATGGCCTCTGTGGTCACCCCAGTCCCTCCTGCTGCCCTTCCAGCTGAGAGCCCTGGGGTACATGGTCACCCTGGGCCCTCCTCCCCTCTTGCTGAGAGCCCCGGGGCACATGGTCACCTGGGACCCTCCTCCCCTCCCGCTGAAAGCCCCGGGGCACATGGTCCCCCCTTCTCCCCTCCCTCTGAGAGCCCTGGGGCACATGGTCCCCCCCTTCTTCCCTCCCTCTGAGAGCCCTGGGGCGCATGGTCCCCCCAGTCCCCCCTCCGAGAGCCCTGGGGCACATGGTCACCCTGGGCCCTGCCTCCCCTCCCGCTGAGAGCCCTGGGGCACATGGTCCCCCCCTTCTTCCCTCCCTCTGAGAGCCCTGGGGCGCATGGTCCCCCCAGTCCCCCCTCCGAGAGCCCTGGGGCACATGGTCACCCTGGGCCCTGCCTCCCCTCCCACTGAGAGCCCTGGGGGTGCAAGGTCACCCCATCCCCCCTCCTCCCCTCCCGCCAAGAGCCCCGGGGCACACTCACCAGCCTGGGGTTGACCTCGGTGGAGATGAGCTTCAGGAGGCAGCTGAGCAGGCGCTGCTTGTGGAAGGTGGGGGGCGGGGAGCCGCCGCGGGGGCCCTGCGCCTGCCCGCCGGGGGCCTGGCCCTCGGGGCCCAGCACAGCCAGCCAGTCGTACTCCAGCTGCAGCTTGTTCGGCTTGCCCATCATGAGGTAGACTTCGGCCAGCGTAAGGCTTTCGGAGGTCTGCAGGTTCCAGCCCTCCTCACGGAGCTGCTGGGCGAGCCGGCTGGCAGGGACGTCCTTCGGAGGCTTGGCGGCAGGCTGTCCCTGAGGCAGGGGTTCCAGGGGGCTCCCCTTGTCGTGGGGCTCCTCCGCGGGTGCGTCTGCCAAGTCTTTAGTGCAAACATCTGGCTGGAGCCCAGGACTGGACTGAAGCTCCGGACCCGGTGGGGCCCGGACGGGGGATGGGGCCCCGGCCCGGGCAAGGTCAGCCGCCTCCGCGCTGCCAGGACCACGAGTCTCTGGGGAGGGGCACCCCGGGGGCCGCGAGTCCGCGCATCGGCACTGCTCGGGGATGATGAGGTCCTGACAGGACTTCATGTAGCGGGGGAAGGGGTCAAGGAGGGAGAGCTCCTCCTCCAGCTCTGGGAGCTGGCCGCAGGTGCACGGCACGTCCCCGGGCTCTCGGGCGGGGCCATCTGCAGGAGCAGCCGTGGGGGTCTTCTCGAGCCGCGCCCCCGCATCCTGGAGCCTGTCAGGAGTGTCTAGACAACCGAGGCTTGGGGCGGCCCCCTCCCCGGGGGCACTTTCAGGGGAACTCTCTCCGGAGCTCTGCGAGGCGTCGGTGGACGGAGGGGGACGTCCGGGGCCCTTGCCCTCGGCGCCACCCCGTGGACACTTCACCTGGCCCCTGGCCGTGCCCTGGCCGCTCTGGATGCCCAGGATCTGCGCTGGAGGCAATGTGTGGGTGTCCCTGGCGCTCTGCCTGCACCGGCCGCCCTCCTGCCAGTGCACTGTGCAGAAGGCTTTGGAGTGCACCACGCGGGCCACGCCCGGGAGCGGTGTCAGCGTGCAGCTCTCTCCGGGGAACAGGTGCAGGGCCACCTTCTCCTGCGCGGGCGCCGCGAGCGAGTGCTGCAGCTGCCGGTCCTCCAGCGTCTTCCGCTGCCACAGAGGTCAAGGAGCAGCCGCAGCAGTGGGCCCCACCGGGCAGTGCCGGGCCTTGAGCAGACCACCGGCCAGGCACCTCCTCCCTCACCGATGTCACACCCAACGAGCCCCTCCCGGCTGGGGGCAGCCCGGGACACAGGAAGTCTGGGGCTGTCCTCGGCCGTGCCACTCAGCCTGCCAGCGGGGATGCCGTGCACGCCCCTTACCCTGAGCCACGTGGACCAGATGCAGCCACCGGCAGTGTGGACAACAGGAAGGAGCTCACACCTGAGCCCCAGGACAAGGGGCTACAGGTTTAGTTCTGGTTCTATGCAACCCCGTGGGCCCGCTGTACTCTCAGGCCAGAGAAGTGAGACCCCACCCTCAGGCGCAGAGGCCGCGGAGTTTGGGCGAGTTTGTTTTAGTAGGAAAAGGATACGATCCGCACTTCGTGGAGCGCCCACTTCTGTTTTAAGAATTCGATGAGGCTGGAGACCTTCCGGTGGAGCTCCACGATCATCCTGCCGAGAAATCACAGGCAGGACAAGGCGACCATTACACAGGGAGGGGACCTTCTGAAGGGCAGCGCGAGGCCATGAGGCGAGGCCATGGGATCGAGGAAGGGGTATCAGAGGGGCCGAACCCACAGTACCCCAGCAGGCCACACACTCCTTTTCTTAAAAATGAACCCTTTAAATTGAAATAACTAGAAACTCACACGAAACCGTAAGAAGACAAGAGCAATCCCTTGTGCCCACTGCACACAGTACGAGATCTCCCTCAGGACACAGGCCGTGATATGACCCACCGTCCTATTCTGTTAGCACCTTTTGGGTCCAGAAAGCGTGGCCTGACCAGACTTAATCGATACCAAAAAAACTTAAAACAAGGAAACAATGAGGTCCTGACACAAACAAACCTCAAAAAAGTCCTGCTCCCATGGAGCGCCTGGGTGGCTCAGTCAGTTGAGCATCCGACTTCGGCTCGGGTCATGATCTCGTGGTTCTTGAGTTCAAGTCCCGTGTCGGGCCCTGTGCTGACAGCTCAGAGCCTGGAGCCTGCTTGGGATTCTGTGTCTCCCTCTCTGCCTGCCCATTCCCCCCTGTCCCCCAACCCCGTGTCTCTCTCTCTCTCTCTCTCTAAAAAAAAAAAAAAAAAAAAAAAAAAAAAGTCCCGCTCCCTGAAAGAAGCCAGACCTAAGACCACATGGGCACCATTGTCTTTAGTGAACTGTCCCCGGCAGGCAAATCTAGAGACAGACAGCAGATGGGTAACGGCTGGAGGCTGGCGGGGGGGGGGGGGGGGGGGGGGGGGGACGCAATTTAGTGAAACGTTTCCTTTCAGGGAACCGAAATGTTCTGGAGCCAGACGGAAGAGATACTCATACAACGCTGTGCGAAGGTCCTCAAGGCCCCCGAGTCAGATGCCTTGAAGTGACCAACGGTTAATTGTACGTTATAGAATTTGACTCAACCAAAACAGAGGAGGTATAAACGGAAGACGGTGCACACCCGACACGGGGCCCCGTACACGAATCAGACCTACACGTCCAGGAAGATGACGAGAGAGGAGCGGAAAGGGCTTTTGAGGGTAAACACAAGGGAAAGATTCCGGAGCCATCAACCTGGGAACCATATCCTGCACCCTGTGCTCGGCCCACGAGCACCTGCCCAGGTGGGACCCCAGGTCTGAGGGCCACAGTGAGCGCACGCAGGGTCAGAGAGCGCGAAGGCCCGTTCAGAGCACTGGGGAGCCCCACTGCTCCCCACAGATGCCAAAAGCCACGTTACCTGAGCCTCGGGTTCTGAGCCAGGCTCTGCACGCGGGCCCAGGCGTGGTTGTTCCTCGGCTGCAGCTCCACAGGGACTTTCAGGGGCAGGCGCACCGGCTTCTGGTCCTCGTCGTCACTCAAGCCTATGACAAGAAGGGGCCGTGAGAGCCGGGCACACGGACGCTAGTGCAAAATGTGAAAAGGTGCTCCGGGCAGACAGCCTCAAGAGGTCTCGAGAGCGAGACTGGCAGGGGAGCCTGCGAGGCTCCACGTTCTGAAGGAGAACTGCGACGTGGCCGCTTGTGCATCTGGGAGCCCGAGCCACGGACCAGGCTGTGACGGGCCAGGAGAGTGTCACCTGCGATGCCGGCTGCCACTTGGTCTGAACGAGCCGGGGCCTCTGAGGGCACCCTGATCTCCTATGCGGATGCGCTGCCGTGACCAGGGGTTTCAACTGCAGGTGCCGCCAACCGGCAGGACCACGTTCAGTAGACTCTGAACCAGCACGAGACTCCGAACCGTCCATCGAGAGCCCGCGCGAGCCCCTGCCCCAAGTCCATGTTCACGTACCGTCCGGGTCACACAGCTTCTTCAGAGCTCGGCACATGGGCGCTTTGATCCGCAGGTTTCTCCCTTTGTAGCGCACGGTGGTGGCCCTGGGAACAGAGTTTCAAGGAGACAGTGAAGCCTCCAACTGACCGGCCCCCCCCCCACCTGGCAAACACACAAGGGCCAGCGTGCCCGGAACACACAGAGCCTGGGCAGGTGAGGGTCCCCAGGAAGCTGCTAGGGTCACAGCTGTGCACGGCGAGACCTCATCATGACCCGGGCGGTCCCACTATTTTCCTGCCCGAGCCTCACACTGTAGAGGACATCTGCGTGCCCTCTGGCCTGGCGACCGGTGTGGCACCAGCTGCTGTCCATCCCCTGGAAAACCCACCTCGCAGAAACCCTCATCAGACATCAAACGCATGCCCTTCTCTCCTCCCCTTCCGCCTCAGGTCCTGCGAGAGAAAGTCTGAGCCCCCTCGCGATGAAACCGCTGTAAACCACGGCAGTGGTGCCCGGGGAGTACAGGACACTCTCAGCCGGCAGGCACAGTGCCACTTGTTCGTGCTCTCCAGAACTGACCTGTGGGCACATCCACACTGTCACAGCTGTGGGTGACGCTCCGTCTGGATGCTGCTATGGCCAAAATGTATATAGTACACAAACTAAAGTAGTTCCACTTAACCGACAAATAGGAAAACCACAACGGTATCTCCTTTCAAAAAGCACACTTAGAATGCTCCAGAGATAATAACGGCCGGCTGCTCTGCAAAGTGGCAGTGAAGTCACGCATGGGCAGGACAAGTCCGAAAGACGCTGCAGCGCCACTGCCCTGGGCCCTGCTGCTCTCTCGCTCTGCCTCTGGAAAGTCACAAAGGATGCACGTTGGCTGGAGCTGCCATACAAAACACGGACCTCCGGAACGAACTACCCGATGCCAGTGAGCAAAAGTGGTTTTCATTTTGGAAAAATGGTCAAGGTCTGTATACCGTTTACGACTGTGCGTTAACCAGTTCTTCGAATGCTGGCCAGCTGGGACCCCCTCCCGGAGAGCTGCTCTGTCCTTGCCATTTCTGAGAAAACCTCGGTGAAAAAGTTACAGAACGCACGCGGCGTGCTTCCAAGGATGTGAAAAAAGCGACGGATTTCTATCTGTACGCACCGACCTCAGAAGGACACGCGTGGAATCTGCGCACAGTTATTTTGGGGAGGGAGGGGGTGGGGGGCTGGGGTCCGCTTCTGTTTTACACCGAGGGTGTGCACCACTGACGTTTTTACAAGGTCGTACTGCCACACCACTCACGTAGCTTTACACAGTATCGCCCTGAAATGGGGGCTCCGAAGGCCAAGGGCACCCTGCAGTGGGGCGCGGCTGGGGGGCGCACACATCGCACACGCCACAGCGCGTCCCAGCCTCTGCCTCTGAGGAAACAAGGCCGCACGCCCCTCCTCCTTGGCAAGGAAGCCGCTCAAATTTCCAACACGGGTCCCCTAAAGGGCAGACTTCACCACTGCCCCCCGTTGAGCGTTTCTAGGGCCAAGCGGGAGGCGCGACGTGGGGCAGGGCTGACGGCTGGAGACAGCCCGCTAGAACAGGAAGTTCAAGGATTCCAGCAGCGACACGCCCGTGGCCTCCGCCTCTGTACCCGGCGCCCCCAGCGTACCGCTGGGCCCCCTGTGCCGGGAATCCGATGCGGGATGTCACGAGCGGCACTGAGGACGGGCAGGCTGCCCAGAGACCAGGGGACACCAGGAGGCCTCCTCCCCTGTGTCAGGTGGCACGATTCAGACGGCGTCTACGCGGAACGCGCCCCTCGCTCCACTGAGACCAAACACGTGCAGTATAATCATCTCAGTCCGGGAAATGGAGGTGGCCACGTGCGGCCGGGGGCGTGCCACAGATGACCTCAGTCCCGGCCCGTCCCCAGCGACAGCTCTGGGGCTGGCGGGCCTCTCTGCCCGTCACTTCTCATTCCGTCTGTGCCAAACCAACAACACAGAGCGGGAGGGGCCGTGCCAGGGGGCACCTGCGCTTGCGATAATCACATTTTCCGTTAAACTGCTCTTTTGAGACTTCCTTTTTTTTTTTTTTTTTAACGTGAAATTGAGCAGCCTTTGGTAGGACCAGAACATTCTGAGATTACAATCCCTTCCCTATTCTCTCAGATGGAAGTTCTATGAGTGGCCTGAGGCCAGAGCCTGCGGGGGCAAAGCCGTACTTGAGCTCGGCTCTGGGAGGCCAGGCAGCAGCACCCCAGGGCTCGGCGTCTGCACGAGACTCACAGGTTGCCCTCCGACAGGTTCACACAGAGGGCTCCATGCAAACCGCCCCCCTGTCGTCGCTTTGACACAACAGGCAACAAGCTAATTCCTCTACACGTACATGCACAGGAGCCTGGCTTTCCCGTCTGCAAAATCACGTGACGAACCCAGAAAGCGCGTGCTAAGTCTGTGCTGCCCGCCTGCAACCATCCTAGGGAGAGGGGACCTCAGAGCTCTCCTCAGCCCGTCTGCTCCCGAGTCTCACAGGTCTGTAATGAAAGGACACCCACAGTTCACCGAACAAAGCCTGCATGAGAAGCAAGGATGGGAAGGCACTTAAATAAATGCCCCACGAGCTCCGGCCTTAAATAAAGCTGCAGTTCTCCACGGGCACCGTACTGATCCCCCCCACCTGCTTCACCTTTACGGGCCATTTGCTCTGTTTGTGGGAACCAGGGTCTGCTGCTGGAAGAATGGACACATCAGGCAGGGGGACACAAGGGAAACCTAGAGACAGACCCACACAGCAAGGACCCTGGCTTCACACAAGGGCGCAAAAGAGCCAAGGGAGGAAGGACAGTGCTTGCAACAGATGGAGCTGGAGTAAGCGGTCACACGGCCCACAAAAACCCACCCCGGCATAAAGGGCACGTCACGTATCACGGACCAAAATTTCCCACCATAAGACTTGCATACAAAGACACGCAGCAGCGCGTGACCTTCGGGCACACGAAGTCCTTGGACGAGACCCAGAGGTCACGGCCTGCACAGAGAGATGGCGGACGGCACCCTGGCGGGACCGGGCACCTCGCCCTGCCGTGGGCACCACGAAAGCGGGACAAGCCGCGGACCAGGGGAAAACGTTGCCCGCCGCCTATCCGACACGAGGCTCGTGTCTGCGAGGAGGGTAACAGAGGCAAGAAAAATGCAGTTTCAGGTAAGCCTCTTGACGGCCCGCAGCCCCCTAACACCTGGAGCACGCCTGTGACCTTCCGCGAGGAACTCATGGCAGCCTTCCTGCCTTAACGTTTCTGTTCGATTAAGGACTAAAAATTACCTTAGCCTAACAGGAGCTAGCCCCTCCAGGTCCTGAAAGTGTGCTTCCAAATTCCTTAGAGACTCACCCTGTCCCTAACCCCCACTAACTTAAAAGCATATACTCAGCCACTCCTCACAACCCCAGTGCGGCTTTTTCTGCCCACGGGTCCTGGCCCCCTGCTTTAATAAAATCACCTTTTTGCACCAAAGATGTCTCGAGAATTCTTTCCTAGCTGTTTGCTCACGAACCCCATCAGATGACACCTGGAGAACTTTCTAAACTCAGTAATAAGGAAACGGACATGAGATTTGAGCAGGCCCATCACCAGAGACAGACAGAAGGACAGGCACAAGACATTCAACGCGGTCCGTCGCCAGGGAAACGCGCACCAACACCACCGGGAGATGCTGCTGCCCGTCCCCAAGGACGGCTCAGGACAGCTACCACGCCAAGCATGCAGGGCGTGGGCAGCGCCCGGGACGGTCCCTGGAGAGTGGCACGCCATCTCCCCACGGAGCGGCACACGCTCACCTGTGGACTTGCCCAGGCCACACAGAACACACACCCGCAGGCGAAGGTTTAGAGCAGTTCCTTCTGTGTAACAGTTCACGTTCCTCACCAGGGGACAGACCAGGGGACGGCGCAGCGGGGACACTGCTCTGCAGGAAAAGGCATGAACAGGGACCGATCTCAAGAGAGTACCGCTGAGTGGAAGATGCCAACCTCCGAAGGCCACACGTGGCATCACCCCATTTGGATGGCATTCCGGGAAAGGCAGGACCACGGGGGCCAGAGAGCAGCTGAGGGGCTGCCGGGGCTGGGTGTGGGAGGCGGCCACGAGGGGGTGTGGGGGTGATGGAGCCGCCCGTATCTGGATCGGGGTGGTACCCAACTCCGCACACTTCTTGGAACTCAGAAGAGCAAGTGAAAGGAGCCAGTCTGAAAAGGACGTCTGCTGTACGACACCAACTCGGCGACATTCTGGAAAAGGCAGCTGTGCAGACAGTAAAGGTGGGAGATCACCAGGGGCAGGGAGGAGGGAAACGACCGGGGAGCACGTGGGACTCCCGGGGCAGTGACACTACTCTGCAGGATCCCGGAATGGCGAAGCAGGACACTGCACGCTTCACTGTTGTTTACGGGCCATCGTGAGACACGGGCACACATACTGAAGACGTCAGCTCAAAACCCACTTACTGACAGCGACACGCGGCACGCGGCACGCGGCACGGACCACAGACGAGTCCACAGTCCAGCAGGGGAAAAAGACACATTAAAACACAACAGGACAAGTAACACACGCCCCCACGCGCGTGCACACTCTGGATGCACTCTTGCACTGGTAAATCCAGGTGAAGGGTACGGAGCTGTCTGCCATACCTCTGTTCCAACCTTTCCGATGTTTAAACTTTTTCACAATAAACTGCCTGGAAGGCCAAGAGAGTGACCGTCTTGCTTCTTAGACACAGGCGAGTTTGGTGTGCGACACTCGTCTGTCCAAGCAAACAAAGCAGCTGGCAGCACCTGGCGTCGATGTACTTCTCCGCCTGGGATCTGCCGGGGGGCGGGGGGGCAGGGAGGGGCGCCCGGGGAACCCCGACGGACCGGTAAAGGGCCTGACAGGTGAACACCTGCAGCGCTGGATGGAGTGCCGTGCTGACCAGTCACACGCGAAAGATGCGTCACATCCAGACTTACAGGGCTAGGGAGGGGCGTCCCAGTTCGCAGCTGAGGGACGAGCAAGAGCCTGTCACCGAGGGCACGGAGGGAGCGTCCCAGATGGGGCAGCAGGAGGAAACGGCAGTCAGAAACCCGAATCCCAGTGAGGCGTGCAGCCTGCCACCCACAGCTGCGTTCCGGTGACTCTCCCGAGCACCGCCCTACCCCCAGCCACAGCCGCGGTGATGGGGCCAGGAGGAAGAAGGAAGAAGGAAGCAGGAGCCAGGGTACCACGCCCTGTGCTGAACCTGCCGCAGCCCAGGGCCTCACGAGCTCTGCACCAGAGCTGGCTCCTACCCGTCCCGGAGGGAGACCAGCACTGGGGGGTCTCCCTCACCCCACAGCCCTCCAGGGGCTCCTAGACGGTCCTACCACCAGGCAGTGACAGCACCCACGCACGATGAGGCCCAGTCAAGGCTGAAGCCACAGATGTTACATTTTCGCTGCCAGAAATACAGACAAATACGTTTTATAAACATAGCTCCACAGAACAAATGTGATATAACAATTTAAAGCTAATAAAAAAGAACACCTTTCCCCAACATGGAACTTTTCTCTCCTAAATAGACAAAGACACTATTATTAAAGACTCAAATAACAAAAGACACGTATCAAGTCAAGAACGAGGACGCCCCACTGTGTGGGTGGCCCAGCTGGTTAAGTGTCCGACTTTGGCTCAGGTCATGATCTCACAGCTCCTGACTTCAAGCCCCAGGATGGGCTCTGTACTGACAGCTCAGAGCCTGGAGCCTGTTTTGGATTCTGTGTCTCCCTCTCTCTGCGCCCCTCCTATGCTCATGCTCTCTCTCTCAAAAACAAACCCTGAGGGGCGCCTGGGTGGCTCAGTCAGTTAGGCGGCCGACTTCGGCTCAGGTCATGATCTCACAGTCCGTGAGTTCGAGCCCCGTGTCGGGCTCTGTGCTGACAGCTCAGAGCCTGGAGCCTGTTTCAGATTCTATGTCTCCTTCTTTCTCTGACCCTCCCCTGTTCATGCTGTCTCTCTCTCTCTGTCTCAAAAATAAATAAATGTTAAAAAAAAAACCAAAAAAAAAAAAACAAACCTTGAAAAAAAAAAAAAAAAGAACAGGGGTACAAAGAGAACCCCAGTGTGAGGTGGGAGCCCCGCATTGAGCCACCTCACCATAGGCACGCACACACCCCGCCTCACTTCCAGAAAAAGAACAGAGGCCCCTATGTCCCGTCCAGGAACTGGTCTTCTCTGTGATGCCCTTTTGCTAGCGAGAGCCAATCTGAGATGTTACAAGCGTGGCTTGCCCATTGATCTGACCGCTCTCTAGGAGTGGGGTGGGGTCAGAGGGCATACGCACCGAGCTCCCGCTGTTTGCAAACACCCACTGTGGACGGCCGAAGCTAACGCCTCTCCATTCACGCCTACCACTGTGACTGTCTGTCTGCCTTCCTTCTTCTCCTGAGCAGAGGGGGGTGGTACAAGGCATCTAGGGAGGCGGGCGTTAAACATTGACCCCCTTCCAGATCTGGGTGGGGTCATCACGCACTCACAGGGCTGTGCAGGAAGGAGGCTCCGAGGGCATCCCTGCAGCGGTCCCCTGGCAGCACGGCTCAGGGAGGGAAGTTGCTGCCGGACTCTGGCTGCAGCCCCACACCTGTGGATTCAGAGAGTTCACACTGGAAGGTAGACACCCTCTCACGCCCTCAACGTGACCTGCTACTGTCAGCTTTGACCTTGTTCTCGGGGTGAGGTCGTGTCCCATCTGGCTCCTTCCCGCCTCCCCGCGCGCAGCCCACACCCGAGGGGGAAGGAGCCACGCTCCCCTCCCAGCAGGCGGAGGTTCTACACAAATTACGTGGAACCTTGCATGGGAAGTTCATCCCTTGTCCCCCACAGAGTCACCCAATCACCGATGGCATTGGTCCAGACTCGTGCGTGTTTAATATTTACGGGTCATAACCCAACTGTAAACATTCAAAGCAAACAGGAATCCTTGCTTGTCCAGAATAATCCTGACCATCACGTTACCTCTGGGCTTTACTGTGATGGTTCCTCACTGAGACCGAGGGCACCCGGTGCCATGTCTGAGGTTACCTGGACCTTCGGACCCCCAGCTCAGGGCCTGGGGCTCTCCAATCTCTGGCAGCTCCTAAAAGTGATCATCTGGACACTTTCAAACTTATCAAAACATGCCTTCCTCACATCAGATCAACCATGAGGCATCAGGCCCGCGTGCCTTTCCAGAAGCCCAGGTGCCCACCCTCTCCCCGTGCGGGCCTTCCCAACAAGACCAAGACAGAGCCTAAGACAGAGCCAAACGAACTGGTTTTGCCATCAAGCTGGCCACACACGCCCTGAGCAGAAAGAACCAGGAAGAGTCTCGGCCAACGACTCGGGCGACTCAGGTACAAGGTCGAGTGAGAGCTCCCCCAAAATCGCATCCGGGGGCAGCACTCCGCCGCAGGGCAGCTCTCGCCCGCTGGGCAGACGGTAGCGTCAGAAACCACCTGGACCAAGGACTTCGCCTGCCATCCAAGGCTCCTTGGGTGCACACAAGCCGTTCAAAGAGCCTACAAACTCAGAAACTGTAGCAGGCGGCTGGCGGGGGAGGGGAGCCAAATGACTCACAAGGCCACAGCTGGTGGCCTCCAGGAGGCTCCCTCTGCCCAAAGACGAATTTTTAAGGTGACCCGCACTCCCCGGCACGGGGTGGGGCGGGGGGGGTGAGTCGGGGCTAGCCGGAGCAGCAGTGATACGCAAAGCCTAGTTACCATCGGGCCTGTGCACAGAAATAAGCCCCCAGAACTGAACAGGGGCACCTGTAACGGAAGACGCCGGGCTGGAGCCAGAGCAGAAGTCACACGGCTGGCCCCACCCGTCAGGGGCTCACACCTAAGGGATGGGCCTGCAGACCACCCGACAACACAATCAGGGAGAAAAGGGACCTGGGTGCGGTAAAGCCGTGACTGCAGAGGTGGCAGGGCCGACCAGCAGGGGGGACACCAGGTGAGTCCAGCTGAGACGGGGAGCAGGGATCTGGGGAGAGTACACGAGCTCGGGGCGGGGTGACAGACACGGCAGCCGGTGACGGGGGCCAGGCCGAGGGAGAAATGCACGCACACAGAAGCTGCAGACCGCCGAACGGGGGTGGTCAGGGCACCGGCTGGAGCAGCTATGAGAGGCCGAGGGGCCACACTGCCTCCACCTGACGGGAAAAGAGCAAGCGGTGGCCAGGGGAGACCTGAGAGTGCGGGGTTGGCGCCTTTCCCAGAAAGAACTCCCAGAGACTTCCAGCTGGGGCCCAGGAGACGTCTAGGACATGACGGGATTTATAAATCGAGGTACAGAATTGGGGACAAGTTAGATTTGGAATCCCTCACCCACAAACAGGGACAGAAGCCCCGGGGAGCACTAACACGGCCCACGGAGAGCACGCAGGGGCACAGAGCTCAGTACGCCCTTGGGATGGTCCCAGGAGGGGCGAAGGAGGAGAGAAGACCGGGCAGTTACAGGGCTGGAGAGCCGCGAGTCAGACACTTGGCTGGGGGCCGGGATCACCTAGCAAGGCTGACAGTGCAGGAGGGCTCCAAGGCCAACACCGGAGTCGGGGCCAGGGGGCAAAGCACACGGTGCCACTGGGACGATGGGAGATGGGGCACGTGGCAGGGGCCACGTGCCACCTCCGTGGCAGGAACGGCCTCTGCAGTTGGGCTAAGCAAACAGGAGAACCCCAAGCTCCCGGACGCCGTGAGGGTGAGGGCAGAACGCAGCAGCATCAGACCTGGCTTCGCCTCGTGGGGCCCAGAGCCCCAGCAGGTGCGGGAAGGGGCAGCACAGGAAAGGGACCGGGAGGGTGACAGGAAAGTGGGACAGGGCTTGCTCTGGTGAGAGGAGAAGGCACTCCCCAACACGAGGTGGGGAAGGGAACGTGAGGCGGGGAGGGCCGCGTGGACGCTGCCACCCCTGTGGGGGACCCGTGGGAAGAACGAGACAGGGAGCAGCCCAGGCCAAGTCTCCCTGCTCTCCCGGGGCTCTGAGAGGCTATCAGCTTGAACCCTGGGGAGGTCAGCACTTCAGGGACCTCGGCGAGCAAAGGGAAGAAAACCCCACGCATCTTCAGCTCTGCATCTCAGGGAAGGGCGCACGCGTCCACACAACAGCAACGCTCCCCAAGACGGGCCTACTCACCCCGCCTGGATGAGCTCGTTCAGCTTCGTGGCATTCTTGTCGTCCATACCTAAATGCAAAATAAATAAACGTGAGCATGGAGTAGTTCGGAGCAAACTGGGTAAACGGTCCCAGATTGTTAACTTCAAGTAGAAAGCAAACACACCAGTTCCTTTACAGAACATTCAGAGATTTCCAGAACACAACCCCTCCGGCAGCCGCGGCTCCTCCGGCAAAGCCGGTGCTGAAGGTGCCGTCCGCACCTGCACGGTCCTCCTTCCCTCGGGACTTTCTCAGGGGAAGCAAGCGCTGCCTGCCTCCTGCCCAGACCCCCGGCACGCTGCACCTCTCCTCATCCCTAGCCTCCGAGCTCAGAGACTTGCTTCTCAGGGCACCAGGCAGGCACACTTCTCCCCCTGGGCACGTGCCATCCTTGGGCCCGGTATCGTCGGTCGTGGATGCCTAGGTGCCCGGGGTGGACGAATGACAAACCGAGACCCTGTGCGTTCACTAGAGCAGACGCCACGTTCCTCTGCCCTCCCAGGGTTACTGCTGTCCTCAACAGAAGACACAGGGACAGAGAGCACGCGGAGGTAGTGGGGGTTTGAGGGTCATTGCAAAATTCTTTGGACTCTTCTGTACGTTTTGGGGAAACGAAATTAACAGGCCATAAACACACATCCAGGAGGAAAAGCGAGACAAGAACAAAATCCGTAGAGCGGCCAGAGAAATGTAGTGCATCCCCTCCAGAGGCGCGAGGACACAACGGTCAGCAGCCTCTCACCAGAAACAGCGCAGGCCAGAGACGGGGGAGTAACAGATTCAAAGTGAAAACAGGGAAAACTATCAAATCAGAACTCCACATCCGGCAAAGACACCTTTCGAGAACGAACACAACCTAAGGGCTCCTGGGTGGCTCAGTCGGTTAAGTGTCCATCTCCTGATTTCGGCTCAGGTCATGATCTCACGGTTCGTGGGCTCGAGCCCCAAGCTGGGCTGTGAGCTGACAGTGTGGAGCCTGCTTGGGATTCTCTCTTGCTCTCTCCCTCGCTCTCACTCTCAAAAATAAATGTTAAAAAAAGGTTAAGAAAAAGAAAAAGAAAACAACATAAAGCTTTACAGATGACTCACCACTGAAAGAATTCACAGCCACACACGACAACCGCGTGGCGAGAAAGACCAGCGCGAGCCCTGCAGACCGAAGGGAAATGGCGCAGAGGGAGCAGCTGCGGGGAAAGAGGCGCGGCAGGGGGAGGCAGGTGCGCAGCCAAGCAGCCGCCCTGCAAAGAAAAGCTGCCCAGACACACGGGTGTCTCCCGGGCCCCCCAACACCAGCCCCTGTCACAGAAAGCCCCCGTGTGAGACTCAGTCCTGGGGGCAAGAAAACCTGTCACTTAATGGCCAAGGAGCCTACGGTCACTCGTTTTCATCCAACTGGAGCGTCCTGAGCCCCAGGGACAACGCCCAGGACAGGAGCTGCCACGATGCTAGACACGTGCAGTGCATGTCCGAATCCCAGGAACACAGCAGAGACACCACGTCCGCTGCTTCAGGATTCGTGAGTCTGGAGAGCTCAGGGAGAAACAGGCGTGTCCACCGCTGGCATGCCCTGAGCACGCTTCGTGCACAGCCCAGAAGCGGCTCCCAACGAGCAGTCATGAGAGGCTGTGGCCTGGGGGTGCCCTGCACGAGGCAGTACCCCAAAGCCTGCCCTTCCCTGCAGACTCACAAAACGACACAACAGTGTCCCCGCAAATGGACCGGTCGGGGGAGTGTTGTGGGGGGTGGGGCGCTCAGGCAGGGCCTCATGGGGTGTGTGTAAGAGAGAACGTGCAAGTGTGACGTGCAACTGGGCTGGGAGGAACCGACGAGGCACCACCGGCAGGACGGGGTCAGCTGAGCTGCAGGGCGGCAGGAAGAGGGGCTGAGGTCCAAGTGCAGGGGATCCTGCGATAGCCAGGGAGGGTGACGGTAAGCCGCCTAAAGTTAGGGAGCAAGGCGCTGACAGATCAAGGCCAGCGTCACGCAAAGTCAGACTGGCTGAGACACGGGCATGGCAGGGACAAAGAAGGGGCCCCACACACCACCCACCAGAGGACACAGGCGGGGAGCCAGGCTGGCCTATGCGGAGCAATCCATAAACGCCCGTCCCCCCCTCCTCTGCTGCTTCCACGCCCCTGCCCCGCTGCCCCCTCTGAGCGGCCCCCTCGCACAGTCTCATGGGGCCTCGGGAGCGGCCCTGTGGGTGAGCGCTCTTCCCTCGTGCGACGGTGGCCAGGGGCACCTGCAGAGACCAGCGCGCCCCTCTCCTCGGAGGTCACACGGGGAGGCAGGGTCGGCCACGAGCTGCTCGGTGCCCCAGGAAGGCCAGAGCAGCCGATGTCTATCGGAAATCTGGGTGCAAGGAGACGAGCACCGAGACACCCGCGGAGGGACCTGGACCCTCCCAAGTACCAGTGTCTCAGGAGACCAAACGTGAGGTTGTTCTCGTCTACGGGCCCAAGGGGTGCCACAGGCTCAAGTGGGACCACGTCCCCAACTGGCGCCCGGACAGGTACGTTGGGTTTTCCGGGAAAACTGAACGCGGACAGGTACTAGGGAAGACGGCAGCACGTCGAGTGGTGACAGGAAGGCGGGCACGCATGACAACATGCCTGGGTCTAGGACGCCTGAGCGAGAGGGCGCGCACGTGTGGGGAGGGGTGCGCGGACGTGGCCAATGTCAACGGCACGCCGGCCTGAGGGAAAGTGAGGGTCTGTGGGGCCGTGGTGCTCGCCAGCGCACCGCACGTAAGACGTTTTCAAGAGTCAAGTCGGGGAAAGGAGAAGAGCCGTGGCAATAAAGACCCAACGGCGACGGTACGGCAGGCCCCGTGAGGAGCAGCCACACGTGCGGGGACCCCCTGGAGCCCCATACTCACAGCCCCCAACCTTCTTCCGCAGCTCGCCATAGCAGATCAGACCATACAGCTCCTGGGACGACTTCTTCAGCCCACGGGAGAACACTGAAAGACATAGGACGGACAGCGTTAGGGGGCGAAGACACACACGCCGGGGTCGGCCAGCTCGTGGCAGGGAGGGGTGTGCGGGACGTCGACTCCGGGGACACGGAGTGGCGAGCCCACGGGAACACAGGACCGCTTTTCAAATCTGCAACGTGAGAAGTTAAACAAGAAACCTGGGGAGGGGCTAGAAGATGAGCGATGTCCAGGCAGCGCAACGGCCCCCAGGAGGAGAAACCGGGAGGGGGATGTGGCCAGCTTCGGGGAGGCGGGAGGGAGGGGGGCAGGCGTGACCACTCAATCTGTCACGCATCTCTCTGCACACACACAGAATCCGTCCGAGCTCTGTGTGAGGCCGGCAGTCCCAGGACCGGAGAGGTGGGGTGTCGGACCATCTCTGACCGCTGACCAGCCCGCCCCGGGCCCCGGGCCACACGGAAGAGGAGCCACAGCCCCTACGATTACAAGTATTGACACCCAACTCCTGAGCAACAGACCCCCTTCATGGGGAAGCGATGCATCCGGGTCAGACGCCACACATCCCCGCCCGCACCCTAGGTCCTGGCCTCTGGTGTGAGCAGAAGGCTTCCAGAAGCTCCTGAAATGACTGAAGACAGACTCGGGACAGAACGTGTCCCTTTCACACACCTCTCTTTCCTGCTGAGTTGTTGCCTGGAGCCGTCCTGGACCCAGACAGCATGCAGGGACGGCAACGCAGAAGGAGGGCAGGCCCTAGGTCCCTGGCACCCGCCTGGACCGCCTATGCGCTGAGGTCTGAGACGCGAGAGAACCCTTCCATAGTACCCAAGTTCCACGGCAGCTGCAAGCGAACTGGGATACAACTTATCAGCCCAGCCCCAGCAGTCTGGTGGCACTTATGTCGCCTCACAGAGCCGTGACCGGTGCACCTGAGCCTCCACTGTCCTCACGACTGCTCTCTCCGGCCTCTCCTCGGAGACCCCTTTCCAAAGTCGCAACGTTCACCCACGTGTGATTAAACCACCAGGCAAGGAAAACTACGATATATTAGCAACTAGAAAATAAGACCTCGAACAAGCGATCTAAAACAAAAGCTCCAAACCTCGCACAGGCTGCGAGGAGCCGGGGACTGCTAACACCACCGGTCAACTGCTCCTCACGGTTCTCCTGACAAAGACGCAAGGTCTCGTTGGATTCCCACAGGAGATCGCTACTAAGGATGCTTTAGGGTCCGCTGGGCAGAGGACGAACAAGCACGGGTCGTACCGACAACAGAACGGTGACAGCCATACAAGGGAACGAGGCTCTAATGCCCGCAGTGACGTGAATGCACAAAGAAGACGCGATGCTCGGTGTGAGAGGTCACACGCAGAAGGCCACACGCCGTTTGGTACCGTCTGTGTGAAGCGTCCAGAGCAGCGAATCTACGGCTGCAGCGGCTGAGGACGGGTAGGCGGCTGGGCAGCGCCGAGCCCTGAACTAATGCCCGTGCGCCACGAAGGGGCGGCCGGCTGCCTCCAAAGTGCACCAACGTGCTCGCTGGGATCGGCCAGAAACCCAGGCGGAGCCGCCAGCTCAACAGAAAGAAGGCTCTTCTCGTGGGCCACTATACTGAGACGCCAAGAAGCACACAGGTCAGGTAAAGGACAGCGGGGACGTGGGCCACACCGTACAGAAGAGACACGTGCTGGGTCTGAGCCCGCAGGGCCTGCTGTGGAACCGACATGAGGTGCAGGGGTGGGACCCGAGAGCGGTGGCTCGTCCACCCCTCGGCCCAGTCGGGGAAAGAACCGAAGAGGAGTCGCACCTGCCGGGACCAGGGGGGTTCAGGAGGCCATCCAGGAGGAGGAGGCGATAAAAACACAGAAAATCGACCCTAAGTGCCTCTGAAATCCAACCAAGAAAAAACCCCTGTGCATGGTACTGCATCTGCCCTGGGGACCCGAGTGTCCCCAAAACAGTGGCCACCCTGCCCACAGTGTGGTCGGCATGAAAGACAGTGTGCCCGCCAGCGGCCCCGGAGTCACCTCCTCCCTCTCACCCCGCAGCTTTCTCACATGAAGAGAGCTTTCCGGGACCAGCCCCTGGGGCAGAGCCCTCTCTCGTGGATGACTGAAAGCCGCTAGAGAACAGGATGTGCGACAAAAAAAAGTATAAAAAAAACACACACAAAGAGCCAAAGAACTATGACTGTGCCTGCGGCCGCCGGCACAAAAACATCTGTGAAGATGATGGATGTTGTCGAGTCTCGGACTCGACAGGACCTGGACCGGTGGTGATGTTTTCAAATCAATTAGAGATCCGAGCAGCGCTCTCAGGCAGGGGTGAGCACAGCCAGCAAACACACGGACGCCGTGGGGACAACCTGGTCAACGATGACACGTGGCTGACTGGCCACCACGCACCCAGGCCAGCAGACGATCTTCCGTGACTGGTCACGTGGACACCGAAAGCAAATGAAGAAAACGGTATCGGCAAAAGGGCTGCCGACTCTGACCGGGTGGTCCCCATCCACGGAAGGGGCAGGCCGCTAGGAGGTGCCGGACCCACCCATCGCTCTGTGATCTGCTCCGCCCCGAGGCGCCAGCGGAAGGCGCTCCAGCAGTGAGAAATGACGGCGCTTGCTGGCCGGACAGCAGCTCAGCATGGCCAACCCCTGGGCACAATCGTGCACTGCACACGGGGCCTTGGCGGGAAGGCAGACGTGCCGCGAGGTGGACGAGACACTCAAGATGAGACGCAGCTCGTTTCACCTGTCGTGTGAATTTACCCGAAGAAAGGATTTCTGGAGGAGACTGCCGTGTGGACAAGGACGCCGCGTTACTTAAAAACACGAGAAGTGAGGTGCCGGTCTGAAAGGAAACATTTGCGGTAACGCCGACTCAAGGAAACGAGGCTGAACAGAAAGCACACGGAGAAATTCCACAGTGGCGGGAGAAGGTGGCCTGCAAGCCGACGCACAAAGGAGGGAGGGTGAGCCACTGTGCTGAGAACACGGCGGGGGCGTCTGGGGAGAGGGCGCTGGCTTGGCCGTGGGGCTCGGCTCCCCCGCTTACCGTCAGGAAAGGATCTCCGTGTCCGAACCCGGGTTTTCTCGTGTGCCCTCGGGGTGGCGTGCTCAGCGAGCACAGAGCGGGCCAGCCCGCAGACCACAGGGGGCAGGGAAGGATCCGGGCCCGGCAGACGCGGCCCCGCCGTGGATCTGGCGACGCGAGGGGCAGACTAGGAAGGGCAGGACCAGACGGGGAGAAGAGCGATGCTCTAGAACAGGACCAAAGGGGACCAGGCGGTGGGGACAGACCCCAGAAGCTCTGAGGTATGACCAGCAGGACTCTGACTGGCGGGTCACAGATGTCCACAAAGATTCAAAGGGAAGAAACGGCAAGGGACGGTGTCAGGTGATAACCGTGACCATCTAGAGCTTAGGCGCCCCCTCCCCAAGGGCTCCCAGACAGGCCAGTGGCAGCGAGAAAGGATTCCTCTAGGACAGTGGTCGCCAAATGCAGGACAAATACAGCCCACGGCCTCTTTTTGTGAAGGAAGAATTTGGGGAACACGGCAATACACACGTGCGTACATCTGGTCTACAAATGAGCTAAGGCGGCAGAACGTGGCAGTTTTGTTAAAGACGGTAAACCCCGAAGCCCCAAATATTTACCATCCGGCCCTTGACACAAAGGCACACCCCCTTGAATCGTGCTCTCTGAGCCTTTCTAAGGTCAGAGGAGGAACCCCAGGTGCCAGGGGGAGCCAGGGAAGAGGGGCTGATGGGTCACCCTGGGTGGTGCTGGCTCCCGCGTGACTAAAATACACCCCAATGTGCTGAGGGAACGGCCCACAGGCGGGGCCCAGGCGGCAACACGGGAGTCCCCAGGGGCTGACACAAAGGGCTCACGGCAAAGGCTCAAAGGGGGGATGACCACTGCCATCTCGGTCGTCCCACGTGAGGATTCGTATTGTTTACACAGAAGGGTCAGAAATGAACGGAGTCGATAGAAGCAAACATCTGGAAGGACGGAGCTACAAGAGCGGTTGTGGAAGTGAAGACCAGTGTCGAGAAGGGTGGAATCAATGATCAAGTGCTGGCGTGACCCGTGGGGACAGAGGGGCTGGTCAGAATGGCTGCTCCCAGAGGGACGTGAGACCTGCACTGGAGAATGACCCGGGTGGGTGAACTGAAGACACGGCTACCCAAGCCTGGCCTCAAACCCAGACGTGAGCCTCAGGAGAGCTAGCCCTCCACCCCGGCCCTGCCCAACCCCCGCCCCGAGGAGCCACCATCGGGGAGAGAAGGGTGGGCGTTGGCTGTGTGTGTGCGTGGGGGGGGGGGGGGGGGGGGGGGGGAGTCCGATTCTGGCCTGCGCACCTGTGGCCGCCTCTCCTCATCCACTGTGGTGACCTCCCCTCCCAGTGGGGGACGCAGGCCCAGAGCACTAGGAATGCATTCAGCTCAACGGCCGGCGGTCACCAGAGGTACCAGCAGCCGGAGGACCGCGAGGCACGGGAGCCCTGGCAGCAGGGCCGGGTGAGAACCACGCCGCGGTGTGTCTGATGGGTTTGCCGGAAACCAGCTCCGACCGGGAGCCGGCCGCGCCTCCCACCTGCCATCTACCGCGAGCCAAGCCTCGGCACACTCACCGTTATCGAAGTCAATGTACTTGGTGATCTTGTGCCACGTGCGGTAGTAGAAGTGGCGGACCTGCTCTTTGTTCTTCACCATGCTCGCGGGCTTCCCTTTCTTCTTGTACTTGAGGGCGATGTTGTTCTGGATGGCTTCAAAGTCTTTCCCATGCTGGAAAATTAAGCGCACGTTAAAGGCACAGAGCTTACAACAAGGCAGGCTTCCGTACCGCACAGACGCTTTCCGGGAAAGGAGAAAGCCGAACGGACTGTGCAGCGGTCAAGCACGTGTCCTTCACGGCATCAGCTTCAACCTCGCCTCTCCAGAACCTCAGGGGTTTTTTTGTTTTTTGTTTTTCTGAAACCCCAAAGACGTGCGTGAAGACTGAGGTTTTAACTGGAATAATGGATAAGGCAGCAATAGAAACTCAGGGATAAAACCGTCATAGCACGGGAGACCAAAGAGTAGGACCCCAGAGCAGGAGGACACAATGCTCATGGCTCAGATGAAAAGGTTAATGCCCAGAGTCCCCTAGAGACCATGAAAGAAGACAGCACCATGAAGACAATTGTGCGAACACAGAACAGAAAGACGAAGGAGCTCAGAGTGTTGTATACCTGACCTCTTAAAACAATACAACCATCCAGAAACATCCTCACTGCTCTGGTCAAACAAAATGCATCCTATACTCAAATACGGGCCGCAAATATAAACACTTAGAGAACCACAGAATATGCTCTGAATACACCTATGGGCCATCCTTCCTTCAACATCTTCATGCAAAAGCTGAGAATTTCTGAGAATTTCAGACTGGAACTGATGCTCCAGAGAACACCGTCACCACCAGCACTGTTCCGGAGCTGCAGATGCCATCGAAGCTGAGGCAGTGAGGAGTCCTGGGGAGGGCCCAGAGATGACAGCATGCCAGCAGCACTGTGCACCCCCAGCACCCATATCTTGGTTTCTAAATCCCACTTCCCGAGAGGAACCAGGGCCTCTTGGAGAGATGGGAGCAGGGAAAGTACCAGTGAGGCTGGAATATCTTGCTGTGCACGGATGCAAGTGCCGATGGCATCACAGGAGCTTGGGAGAAGAACACAGGAGGCAACCTGAAGAGGCTCCCAGTGGACAAATCTGCCACAATCTGGGCAACAAAACCATCAATGGTGTGAATAGACTGTGACCCAAAGACTAGCCTACATATCCCTGAATCCACATATAAAGGAATTACTGAATTCTCACCTAAATACGGGAGACGAAAGAACTTTTTCTTGAATGAGATTTCCAACTAATAAGTGTAGGAATAATGAAGTCAGAAAATCGTGACGGACAAACACTGTAACAATGGTTATTTCAGATAAGAAGTGGCAATAGTGGCTAAAGTTAGTGGGGAAAAAATGAAAACCGGGGTATTTATTTACGTAGCCTCAAAGTAAAAAAAAAAAAAAAAAAAAAAGACTAGGCAGCACAGGACCTGGCAGGTGCCACCTGAATGCAGTCACCAGGGGTCACACCACGAGGACGGGACAGAACACCTCACACATTCCGGACAGGATGCACCCAGGACAGCCCACACTCCCATGGCTTCCTTGACAAAAGTGCAAAGTGTGTTTAATCATAAGGAAAGCTCAGAGAAGCCCAGAGCTAGGGGCATTCCACAACCTAACAGACCACAAGTCTTCAAAGGGTCCAGGTCTCGAGAGCCAGAAGGAGGTCCCCAATGGGGTGCTCAGGAGTCATGTCCACTAAATGCAACGTGAGACCCTGATCCAGAACGGACATCAGTGGGAACACCAGCTAAACCCAGTAACACCTGTGGGTCAGTAAATGCTACGGTCCCACATCGAATCTCATCATGCTGGCCCCACTGAGGTTACGTGCACATCGGGAAAGGTATATGGAATTCTCTGTCCTCTTTCTGCAAGTTTTTCCTCCAAGTCTGAAATTCAAAGTTAAAGGGTGCCTGGGTGGCTCAGTCTGGTTAAGCGTCTGATCTCGCAGTCCATGAGTTCAAGCCCTGCGTCAGGCTCTGTGCTGACAGCTCAGAGCCTGGAGCCTGCTTCGAATTCTGTGTCTCTCTCTCTCTGCACCTCCCCGACTCGCACTCTGTCTCTCTCAGATATAAACGTGGAAAAAAAAATTTTTTTTAATGTAAAGTTAAGAGGCATCGGGGTAGCTTAGCTGGTTAAGAATCTTACTCGTGATTTTGGCTCAGGTCATGATCTCACAGTTCGTGGGATGGGGCCCCGTGTTGGGCTCTGTGCTGACATCATGGAGCCTGCTTGGGATTCTCTCTCTCCCTCTGCCCTCTGCCCATCCCCTGCTTGCTTTCCTCTCTCACTCTAAGTAATAAGCATTTGTTTTTTAAATGAAAAATGAAAGTTTGAAAAAGAACTTGTTCATTGTTTAAAAAAACAGCTTGGGCACCTGTATGGCTAAGTTAGTTCAGTGACCCACTTTGGCTCAGGTCATGATCTCACAGTTTGAGTTCGAGCCCTGCGTCAGGCTCTGTACTGACAGCTCAGAGCCTGGAGCCGACTTTGGATTCTGTGTCTCCCTCTCTCTGCCCCTCCCCTGCTCATGCTCTGTCTCTCTCTCTCTCACTCTCTCAAAACTAAACATTGAAAAATTTGAAAACACACACACACACACACACACACACACACACACACAATGGCAGGTAAAACACGAAAAGGCGTCTTCGATGCCCTCCTCTGGGCGCCCCGCTCCCCGCGGCCCCCCCCCCCCCCACAGCCCTTGATGAGAACCACAATGGAACGCGTGCAGACAGCCTCTCCATCTCTCGGCTTCGCTGCACGGCGGGAACCAAACCCACGAGGCACACGCTCTGAGTGGGCTGGAACCAGAATCTGGGTTTGGTGATTCCCCATCCCGTGTTCTAAGACGACGCTGCCTTCCGAGTTCCTGGGGTGCCTGCCAGCATGGACTTGCA
Organism: Felis catus; assembly: GCF_018350175.1. NCBI lineage: Eukaryota > Metazoa > Chordata > Mammalia > Carnivora > Felidae > Felis > Felis catus. The sequence continues at coordinate 39,830,254 of NC_058383.1, forward strand.
ACTTTTCAAGCTCCTGTTACACTCCCTAATCAGATCGGCCCTTCGGGGCGGCTTTTTCGCACCCTGGCACCGCTCCCGCGCTCTGTCCCGCAGGGGCCTATACCCACAAGCTACCCGGGGAGAACTAAGCACGGGAGCCTGGCCACTGAGGCGGAAGTCACAAACGTGAAAAGGGAAAACGGGAAGTCGGCAACAGGCTTTGTGAAGAACCAACCAACACCGAGCGGGTAATGATGTCAAGGATGACAACAGTGACGTCAGCTCCCTGACAGGGGCCACGGCCCACACCCGTTGCCACAGGAAGAGTCTGGGACAGGCCTGGCCCGTCTGCGTCCCTCCCGGAACCGTCCCAAGTTTAGTGGGCGGCGAGGGTGGCACTCCTGCCTCTGGGAAGTGTCTGAAACAGGAGACAGCACAGAAATGTCACTTCCCACACACACAGGGTGACAGAGGCTCTGTGCCATCACTAGAGTCCTGCACGGGTCGGGCTTGAGACTGCCCCTCCCCGTTCCTCTCGGTCATGACAGCTGCTCAGTCCCTTGTGTCTCTCTGTGCCGAGCTGGGTCTGTGTCGCTGGAAGCACAGCTGAGTCCCACGTGTGCGTGGAAAAGGCAGGAATGACTGACACACACCACAGGGGCCCCCGCGCCCCTCAGTCCAAGCCGTTCTGTCACCCCCCCAACCCCAGCTCGTCAGCCCTACATCAAGGCCTCGCCAGGGTCCTGCCGAGCCCACGTCAGACACACAGCTCAGTGGTAAAGCACACACTCGTCCTCTCTCTCTCATGCACAAACACACACGATACGTGGGACACCCAGTCTCAGCTGTGGAAAGCATGAAGTGACCAGAAGTGTCAACTATTATGGTTAATCCAGGATTTCAGGAGATCTCAAACACCTCGCTGGCGGAAAACGTACAACCAGAAAGCTGGCCCAGCGACAAGGGACTGAACTAATTCATCCAAAGACAGGCGGGGCGGGTCACTGCCAGGGAACCCTCCCCGCACTTTTTAACAGACGAGCATATCTTCCGCCCTCGTTCTGCACCCTGGCAGCCAGACCCCCACAGAGCTGCACCCCCCGCCACCCCCCGGGAAGGAGGGGCCACACCAAAGCAGCTAAGGTTTCAGGTGAGGGTCAGCTACACATTCAAGGCCAGTCCTCAGCCCTCTGGTCTTCTACGCCTAACACACAACTTCAGGGAGGCCTAGTCTGGGGACATGAGTATACAAAACCAGCCCGTGCCGTGCTCTGAAACCGTCACGGGGAGGGAAAGAACACACTTGACCTGTGTGAGGGACTCTGCACCTGGCAGAACGAGCCTCAAATACACACTCCGTGATCTCCCCGGACGACTGAGTCCCTCGGCATGGACACAGTGGCCTCCTCCAACAGGGACAGCAGAACCGAAGCACTCCCCGGAGGGAGAAGGGCAGCCAGGGGAATATTCTGCCATCGGCACGGAGTCTTCCCTCCACGCGGCTCTAATCTCTCCAAGGACACTTGGGCGTATCAGCTCCAAGGCCCCTTTCTGCCATGAGCCCTGTTTGCCAGGCTTGGGAAGACTTTTCCATCACTCCCATTACTTTGCTATTAAAGGAATCAGGCTCGGGGCACGTGGGTGGCTGAGGGGGTTAAACCTCCGACTTCAGCTCAGGTCATGATCTCAAGGTTCGGGGCTTTGAGAACCACATTGGGCTCTGTGCTGACAGCTCAGAGTCTGGAGCCTGCTTCAGATTCTGTGTGTGTCTCTCTCTCTGCCCCTCCCCTGCTCACACTCTGTCTCTCTCTCTCTCTCAAAAATAAATAAACACGGAAAAAGTTAAAAAAAAAAATAAAACAAAGGCATCAGGCTCGCTGACTGAGCAACCCACTCGTGACACCGCACCCCAATGAGGCAACCTACAATACCGCATGTACACGGGCGTTCACTCCAGCGCTACTCATCACAGAATCCGGAAGGAACCACCCCAATCAACAACACGAGGACGGTTAAACAGAGCAAGGGTTGGATGGAGGGTAAGCACTGAGGTGCTGCAGGCCACTAGTGTCTGCTGTCACTGCTCGATTTGGTCACTGTAGTCAAAAGCAGCCAGAAACCACGTACAAGTGAATGGGTGTGGCTGCGTCCCAATCTTCGTTTATAAAAACAGTGAGCACGCAAGCCGGTTTGTTCACACGTGAAGTAGAATATTTTTAGGCGTTAACATTATACCGAGCAAAAAAACCCATAACGTACCATGAAAAGGTACTTGAGGTTAGTAAAAAGGGTATGTCTGGGGCGCCTGGTGGCTCAGTCGGCGGAGCATCCAACTTTGGCTCAGGTCACCATCTCATGGTTCATGAGTTCGAGCCATGCTGACTCAGGTCATGATCTCACGGTTCCTGGGTTTGAGCCCCGCATTGGGCTCTGTGCTGACAACTCAGAGCCTGGAGCCTGCCTTGGATTCTGTGTCTCCCTCTCCTCCTGCCCCTCCCCGGCTCATGCTCTCTCTCTCAAAAATAAAGTAAATGTTGAAAAAAAATTTTAATAAAAGTAAAAAGAGTATGTCCACTACGGTTGCAAATATTTGAGAAAGCAAAACAGAGAAGTGAGAAAGGTTAGCAGGGAGCGCAGCGGGGAGCACGGTGGGGAGCACGGCAGGGAGCACGGTGGAGAGCACGGCAGGGAGCACGGTAGGGAGCACGGCAGCCTCTCTTTGGACATTGGGATTGGGATCGGGGGCGGGGGCAGGGGGGGGCAGCTTCTATTTTTAGGACTTTCCACTCTGTCCCAGGTCAGCTGTGACATCTCTCAGGGTTGAGCTGCCTGCTCTGACTGATGTGCCAAGTGTCCCCTTGTCCCTCCCTGTCAGGGACCGACCAAGCCTACCGAGTCAGCCCACTCAACTGCACAGGGAAGGCACAGGGACAGGACAGCACTCTTCAGGAGAGAATGTTTCTGAGACAACGGAGAGACTCTTGGAAGAGAAGGAAAGGAATCCAACAGAGACACTTCCTAACAACCACCTCACTCTTAACTGGCTTTTAAAGTCACACGGTGAGGACAAAGGGCGAGGTCCATGGCGAGGCATGGGTCTCAGGGACCCACGCCTGCAGCCCACCAGGGGGTCCCCACCGAGCTGCTGAGCTAGGAGATCTGGTAGCCACGTGGCTAGCGAGGCACAGGCAAACAGGGAAACGCGGACAGAGGCGAGAGGCTGGCCGTGCCGCCTGTCCTGGCCCCAGAGCTCACCTCGTACAGCCCCTCGAAGAAGGTGTTCTTGTCCTCTGTGCTCCACGACTCCCACTGTCGCCGGGCCTTCTTGCCTTCTTCCTTCTCACCGCCTGATGACCCCAAGTTCCGGGAAGAGGAGCGGGAGCCCCCGGCAGGGGCGGCAGGGGCGGCAGGGGCGGCCCCAGACCCATTTCCGGACGACGATCCGCCACCGTCGGCTCCTTGGAGAGAAAGAACTATACAGTGATCTGTTCTGAAGGCTGCAGGGCTCGGGGACGCCCCGCGGCACCCCCGTCAAGGGTGGCGCCACACGGGACGGCACCCAGGACCCACCACTTGCCCGGTGGGACTGTTCACCGATGACCTCATGCTGACCTGACCTGACCTGACTCCTTCCGATCTTTTTACGGAGAGCGAAAGCAGAAAGAGGTTTCTGTGGACCCACTGAGAGAGCACAACGTCCCCGCCGGAGGCAGACTGCCCTTTGCCCCATGACCTGAAAACGCACGTCACATGTCACAGTGTCTCTCTTTCTCAGATGTGTCTGGGGTGAAGTAATTCTGGTCTTTCCAAACGAACGCAGTGAAATTCAAACTCAAGAAAACATTTACGCATGTGTGAAATACCACCATCTCTTAGAAACAACCCATACTTCAGAATGCAAATCACTTGATGCCTTTAAAGGAACCTTTAAAAGATCTCAAAGGTCCTCTTTGTTGAACAACTTCCACCGACAAAATCTGACATTCCAGAGTGACCGGACAAGCCCGCAGGTGCCCTGCCAGCAACAGTGACGAGTCCTGGGAACGCACGCTGAACGGGAAGAGCACGGCGAAGTGTGACGGCATGGCACAGGTAATCCGCGAGGGGCAAGGGTCACCGGCAGAACACGTGTACGACCTAGCCCACTCCTCCCACCCATCTGGCTCCTTCCTCAGAGAAAGGGAAGCCCTCGCACACACCCACGATAGCCGGACTCTCCCCCAGGGACCTGCAGGACCATCGGTGGGGAGCAATGCAAACTCTCAACGGCTGGGGACGGGGGTAAAGTAAGACCATAAAGATAAAAGCACTTGGGAAAGCAAAAGCGAAACCAACGCTGAATATCGTGAAATGCTTTCCCAGTGAGATGATCGGCGGCTTGTCCAGGGAGGCCGCCTCCCCGCTCGCTCAGGCAGGGCCTCCCGGCGAGGTACGCCCGCCTCACCCCCTCGACAGGCGTGCGCCTCCAGATCCGGGGCAAAGACGGGGAGTTCACAGCAAAGCACAGGACGTCCAAAACCTTAAGCCCACTGATGCATCTCCGCTGGCCAAGACCACCCTGGAGTAACACGAGGCGTGGAGCGGGGGTGGCCTGAGGGACGGGGGGAGGCAGGGTCACCGCGCGCCAAGAGGTCTGCCGGACCGCAGCTCCGTGTCGCTGTGCCGAAATAAGGAGCATTTTCCCCACGAGTCAGCCCCCAGAAAGCAGAATGCGTTGTCACACATGCAGAAAGATCACGCGGCTACGCAGAATGGGTGGGATTCTCTCACGTGGAAAAGTGTGCACAAGTTCAGGGACTTCAGAAGCCAGCAAGACTGGGGCCCAGAAACCGCCGTTCGTCACCGCTGCCCTGTCCAAGTCACTGCCGCTACCACGAGAGACCCTATGCACACACTAATTAAAACTCAGTAAAACACAAAACCCACATCCTCGGTCACACCAGCCACATTTCTAGCGGTCAGTGTCCCCAAGTGGCTAGTGGCCCCTGTGCGAGACAGCAGAGACTAGTTCTACCATGGCAGGAAGTGCCAGCGTGGTGTCCGGGAGCTTGATGCCCACGGTCCCAAGCACGCTGTCGGAGGGGAAGACACAGTCAGGGTTTCCCAGCGTGGCCCGTGTGCCTGCCACTCATTGCGCCGCCCGCGCGCACAACAGAACCGTCCCCCGGGCGTCCTCCCTCCTCCCAGGGGGCTGAGGCTATGCGCCACACACATCTGACTTCGTCCATTCCTCACCAAACCAAACCCAAGATGTGACCTAGCGAACAAACCCAACACCCCCAGGACGTCTCTGACAGGCGGTGACCTCCGAGCACACCTGCCGGGACACCTGGCTTCACACCATGCCCTGTAGAGCCGGAGGCTCTTCTCCCGCCAGGGCACCGACACCCTGAAACCCAGGCACTCGTGGCTGATTCTGGAGCCTGTAATTCCTGAGGTGTAGCGATCCGAGGAAGGGCTGGCTGATCGCCCCTGCGCCACCCACAACAAAGGATTTCAGAGTCCTTTTCAACCTGTGACGAAACGCTCGTTTAGCTCTTTTTCCAAAACAAGAGTGACCCGCCCGGCAGGCCTATGGGTGCACCCCCGGGCCGCCGGCTCCGCCAGCCCACGCTGGGGCTGGGCTGCATGTGCTTGGAAGTCACACGCGCATCTCTGCGGTCTACAACGCAGGCAGCCCACCAGCTCTCGCGACAGGTCCCCGATCACGGTGCCGGGGAGACTCCAGACCAGGGGAGCGAAGCCTGAAGGCCAACAGGACCGAAGCACTTCCGAGCAGAAAGGAACCTCAGGGACAGAGCGCAGAGTAAAGCGAACGTAGCGCAGAGTAAAGCGAACATCTGAACATTCTTGTTCAACAAAGCAAATCACGCCAAGTAACCATTTCTAATGTTTGCTGACCATCACTCGAGACCTCGACTGCTTCATGAAAGTCAAGTAGAATCGCACAGCTTCATCAGGAGAGGACATGCTGTCCGGCCCATCCCCCAAATTCCGGCCGAGGACGGAGGGCGCCTCATCCCGGCTCATTCAAGCCCTCAGCCGCGGGCAGAAACAAGACGCAGGAGCAAAGACACTGTGGCAGACCGTGACGCTGGGCCCCCGGGAGACGCCACCACCAGTGCAGAAACATTCAGATGCCAAGAGTGACGCGTGAAGGGGGAGAGGGAAGCCAGCGAGGACAGAGGGGAGCTGCCGCAGGGGGAAGAGAAGACCGCCGTGAGCAAGACCGGGTTGGGTATGGGGGCTTTCTCAGGGCTGGGAGTGGATGTGCGCCGAGGACTAAGGCCCACGCCCCAAGCGAGGCCACAGAGACAGCGAGAGCCTGCGTGACGAGAAGTCAGCGTCCGAGAAACCTGGAGGGAGGGGCGCCCACGTGGCTTGGCCGGTTTGAGCCTCCGACTTCAGCTCAGGTCAGGATCTCACGGTTCGTGGGTTCAAGCCCCGCGTCAGGCTCCGTGCTGATGATGTGGAGCCAGCTCGGGATTCGCTCTCTCTCCCTTTCTCATCGCCCTCTCCTACTCACGCTTTCCCTCTCAGAAATAAATAAAAACACTTAAAACTCAAACAAACAAACCTAGAAAAAAAAACGTACAAGAGAAGGATCCCAACGGCGAGGTCGCAGAAGGCAAGAACAGGCTCTGACCTTTCTGTGCCCAGGCCTGGCATCGGGCCTCACAGCGGACGCTTGACGAGAGCTAGGGCACCGCAGGAGAGCAGGTCAGAGGCCCCCCGCCAGGCCCCGAAGCCCAGGGCCTCCAGAACAGAGCCCACCCTCCCTCTCAACCTGCTTCTGTGTCCCAGTCCTCCAGCTGCCCAGGGGCCGCCCAGCTTCTCCCCGTTCCCAGGCCAGCCCTGTACCACTCCTGAGTGAGACAACTCTAACGGCCTCCTCCCCCGTCTCCAAATCATCAACCCTGGCCATGGCCTGCCCTCCAGAGCATGCACCTGACAAATGCACATGTGCGGCTGGGGTCTGCCGGCTGTGGCGGCCCACTCCCCGCCAGGACGAGCTAGGCCGTCTGCCTCCTGCACGCGCGCCCCCCCCCCCCCCCCCCGACCACATCTCTGCAGGAGTCCAGGGCACCATCACTCACGCCCCTCATGTCACCGAAACGGGAGACGATGCCCGCCTTCTGAATGGGAACACTGAGGCACAGGGACAGTGGCCTGGCAGGCACACCACGGTGCAGCTGCTTGGACCAGGAAAGGAGTGTGGATTTCTACGGTACCTTTACAGCGCGTTCGAACGCTTTACTCCTTTCTGTCTTCACAGTGTGTGGTTATTATACACATTTCAGAAACGGGGAGACCGAGACTCCAAAAGCACGAAAGCCCCGAGGCCTCTGGGCAGCTAGAACCAAGCCTCTTATTCCAAACCCCGGCATCCTCCCCTCGAGCCACACAACACCATGGTGGCTGACGCCCGCGTCACAGATGCTTCTGTATTTTTACTACACACCGAGCTGAAAAATCCACGGATTTCAGGACGGAGGGAACTTGACCTCGACATCCTTCCCTCAGCCTGCGACGCAAAAAGGAACGGACAGGTTCAATGACATGCCCAAGCTCATGCGGCAGTCAGCGGCAAGAGTTAGGACTGGGGAGCACGTGTACCGCTGAAAACAAAACCATGGGACATGACCAGGTAAGACACAGAAGACGCACTAACTCGCTATCCTGGACGTTTCCTTTCGAGTCTGGGGAGCCTCCTTCCAAAGGTATGAACGCAGAGACTGGCAGAAGACCCGCACCGTGAGGTGCTGCATGACGTCCCTCGAGGGGGACTCAGGCGGGCCACCCCGCACTTCATCCACCCTCAGCTAGAAAGACGTTCCAGTGTCCGCGGACGGAAGCGCATCTCCAGGCACCGGAACGCTTCCTCGTGGCCTGGGTCTGCAGTGAGAGGGGACAGGGACCTTTCAGAGGCCAAGCATGACACACGCCAGTCCGTTCACCTGGCCGCCTCCGGTCACAACATGCCACGGTCGAGACAGGGGCCGCTTCTGTGCCCCTCGTAGCACACGCCCTCCACGTCCAACGCCACAGCGGCCAGGCTCGCTCTTAGAGCCCAGCTGTGACTGAGGGGACGCCCTCACCACCAAGGCCGGAAGGACGACGTGGGACAAGGCCATTCCCGGGTAGGGCGTCGCGTCAGCAGATGTGGCGCACGCCGGTCTTCCACAAGCTGCTCGCCTCCACCAGGACGCCGCCCTCCTGCTCGGCCTTTGCCGGGTCTGCACAGAGCGCAAGGGACACCGCAGCCGTGCCGTCGGAGCCCCTGCGTGGGGTCCCCGCCTCCAAGACATCCTCTTCCAAGAGCCGAAGGTGACCTGGACCCGCACGGTCCCGGTGCATGTCCCGGGCCCCGCCCGCAGCGTCTGCTGCGTCTCCAGCCTCCACACGACACCCAGCCTCGACCTCAACACGCCCGGGGCTGGTCTCCCTCCAAGGCACACGAAACATACGCCTTCTTCAACGAATGACGAGATTTTCTGCAGGTAACTCTCGAGACCCAGGCAAACACGAAACACGACACCCGAGAATCTCTTCGGCCTTTCGCACGTCGGTCTTCGGCACTAACGCTGCGGTCACGCGACGTAAGATGCTTGCACACGCCACCGCCCACGACAAAGCTCGTTGTCGCGTTTCCTCTGTTCTCTTTACCACTTCGTGTAACCCAAAACGAGACACGGTGTACAGTGTAAAACGAAAATCCTACGGAATCCTCGGTGGGCCAAGGGCAACTCCACAAGCGGGCGCCGTAGAAACGGTAGTTCTGATGTTAACAGTCAGCGAGGTGTTTGAAAATCAGCTCCACCTTCCAGCCAACGCTCGGATGTTGCCTTATGTACTCGCCTATGCTCTCTGTCCGGCTCTTCAACGTGAAGCCAGTGCAGTCTGTATGACCCTGAATTCAGTCTTTCACGGAGAGCCCCTGGGCTACGGGTGTTTTCCTCTCTATCCCGCACAGCTTCCTCAGGGCCCAGATTTGAGGTGGCCAGGGACGCAGGTCTCCTGACCCGACGTGCGGTCGGGGGTCACAAAGCAGCACCGTGTGTCAGGGCTACCGTGTCTTCTACAATGTGCCGCACCACATGGGGCGCGGGGGGGAGCACCCCACCTTCCTCCTCCTCTTCTCCCCAAGAGGTCTGAGAGCTCTTGGCAAAGCCTGGTATCCCTGCCCAGGTGGCCGCGGTGGGCTCCGTACGGTCATCACTGAAATTTTTTTTTTTTTTAATTTATGTTTGAGAGACACAGAGAACCAGCAGGGGAGGAGTAGAAAGAGGGAGACAGAGGATCCAAAGCAGGCTCTGAGCTGTCAGCAGACAGCCTGAGGCGGGGCCAGAACTCACAAACCACGAGATCACGACCTGAGTCAAAGTCGACACTTAAACTACCGAGCCACCCAGGCGCCCCGCCGCCGCACCTGGTTTTATTAAACGTCACTTACCGACTGACACTGGGCACAAGAAGCCCAGGCCTGGGGCCTTGCCCAAGAGCCCGGGAAGCGACAACACGAGCGACCGGAGCAGATGAGGAGCAAAGTGCCGGTGCCGACGGACAGAAAGGCCCCGGGGGGAAGGGGCGCACTCTGACCAGGCCCTGCGCAGGGTTCTCCCAGAGGCCCACACACACAGAGCTCCACCGACTTCACGGAACCTACCTTCCAGAATGCTCTCTTGAAACACAGAGGACCCACGTCCAGACTGCAAGCTGACCCCTTCATCCCTCAACATTACCTTAAGGTGGCTTTCGCCACTATCTCAGCCGACCCATTTGGAAAGTAAAGAACCTAACGTTTGGGCCGCTGAAGGGACCTCCGTTTGTCCCACAGCCGAACCGGCCCCACAGCAGCTCCGGGGGTAGAACCTGGGTCTCCCGACTGCCAGCTCACCTCTCTTTCCGGTATGGTATTCGTCTCCCAAAGGCTGACCCCATCGGGGTGGCAGAGCTCACATGATGTCTTCTAAAAACACCTAGAAGCTATGAGTAGCCCACGGTTTGTGCAAAACATACGTAAGTTCTGCACAGGGATTTGCTGATTCCCTCAGAACGAGCACAGAGAAACCAGGTGACACAGCCCAACTGTGGAGCCCGCACTTTCACGACCAGCCTGCCCGCAGGTGGGTGGAAGGAAGGGTCTTGGGCAGGGAGCAGGGGAGAGGGAGGGCAGCAATGGAAAGCGAGAGCCTACTCTGCACCCACCTCAACTGGCCCGACAGGGCAGGTAGCAGCTCAGGGGCGTTCCTGGGACCTCTCTCTCCCCCTCCCCACAGGTGACACCTGCCCGTGTCCACCTGCCCAGACTCTCTAGCTCCCTAACCTCAAAACTATCCATGTTTCCCATAACAGAGGCGTCGGGAGATTCTTAACGACTTACACCAGGGCTTAGCGGTGATATTTACTGCACCGAGGCAGACGCTGGCGTTATCCCCGTTCACAAAGAAACCAAACCTCCGAGAGAGAGACAGGTTTGCTCAGTCACCCACATCGCGAACTGGCCAAAGGCGGAAGAGTCTCGAGAGCTCTGTGTCCTCGACCTGGTTCTTACAGATATGTGAATTCTGGGTTGCAGGCTCAAACACATCCTTGGTTTGCGGCTTACCTTCCGCTTAGGTGGAGCAGGTCATTCAAACAACAAACTTCAGTTTCTGCGCCCACTTGACATTGAAGTAACAGATACGAGATGCCCGGCACCTAGGTGCTAAATCCTGACCTTTAGAATTCAAAGAGAATTTAATGCAGGATCGTGCTAGAAAAAAGTCACTGTTTGTTGAAGTTGACAAAACACAGTCCTCTTGGAGAGCAAGAAAAGAGCACTGCGGACAGCAGTCCAGGGGGACTTCCTTCCCTCCACAAGACCGTCTCCCCCAGACTCACCGCAAGCTTCGCACGCCTGTCTGCAAGCTATCGGCCAAAGAACCGCCAACAACCAGATGAATGGAAATCTCATTTTTTGAAAAAACTAAAAAACGCTGGACTGTTCATTTCCCCCTGGATCTGCGCTCCACACCCCAGGTGGAGATTTCCACAATCTGTAAGACAGATGCCCCTCTAAGAAGTGTCTGCAAAGGTTACGGGGCACACAGTCAGAACCTGACCTTTGCTGGCTGCTAATGGAGATGATAAGCAAGCAGAGGTTCCCGAGACACGTGGCAGGGAACCGTGAAGTGTGGAGCCAACATCAGACCCCACCAGGAAACTCCAGGCTCAACCTTCCCTGTGAAGCAAAGCAGACATGCTTCCTACTCCTCTCCTAAAAGCCACCATTACGGTTTGACTTTACTCTCACTCCGGGAAATATCAGCTTGCTAAAATAAGAAAGTACGTAGCTCCCAAGAAGCACATATCCTGACAAGCTTCCATTTTCCTAACGGAAAGTCGATCGCCACTCAGAGCCACACTCTGGAACAAGAACCGATGATGTGATGTGAAGCTCCTCCGGGGGCCCTTCTCCATGGGAGCCACACTCTTCTGGGCAAACGAAAGCAAACCTCCCCTCATCACCTGACGGCTGTGAGTCTAACCACACACCGAAGCCAGAGCGCCGCGGCACCTGACGCACAGCTGGCCATTTACAGGTGACCAAGGGCTTTCACTCGGCCCGTCGCACGTGAGCAGCCACCGCTGTGCCTGGTTTCTCAGGGGAGTGGGCGCCTCTCTCTGGCAGACTCAAGAAGCCAAACAAGCAGATGAAAGGTCAGAGGGCCAAGTTGGCAAGGCCCTCAGCTCCACCGGGGCTTCTGAAGCCACAAACCATTGACGGCATCCCAGGGGCTGAGCTGACTTACACACCTGTAACCAGGAGCGGAAAAGCTATTTGTTTTACACAACAAATAAAGCAAATTAACGTTTTCCTAATTAACTGACAACTCTCACACCAACGTAAACGTATGTGACCCAAGGTTTAATTTCTGAAACGTGCCAAATTACCGCACACTTACAACTTTACTTAAACCCGATCTACCAAAAACAAAAATCTGGTAAGGCCAGGATGATTTCAGAGGCCGGCCTCCTCAGATGAGGACAAGGCAGAACTCCGCTGAATCGTACACATTTGGCACAGGTCTCCAAAGTGGGTTCTTCCTCCGTTGGTTTCTGAAATCTTTCCTTCTTAAGATGATCAGGGCCGTCTAACAAATTTCACTTACCTTTTCCCAAGGAACTAAACATGAGGCTTTTTTTCCTGAAAAACTCATTGGAACTTTGTTCCATTTGCTACCTGTAAAAGTGCTGCAGAGTCGGCCTCGAACGAAAAGGACGTTAAGAGCAGCTCTCTCACAGAGAAAAGCGGTACACGACGGAGAACGAACACAGCAGCAGCAGCATCACGGCGCGGCTCTCCTCCCGGTTCTGGAAGGGACCCTAGCGAAGCTGCACTCCTGTCCATCGGGCCAGAACGCGGGGCCAACACCGCAGACGGTAGGTACGTCCCAGGCCGCAGATGTTCTCACTACCTCCTTCCCCAGGGGACAGCCTTTCGTGGCGCCCGGTGGAAAGTCTAAGGGCTGCATCCCCGTGTCCTCAGCACTTTTGAGCCTAGACTACAGGAGGCAGGGAGCGATGGGCCCAAGTCAGACTCTGTGACCCGTCACTTTTGGCTTATCATATGAGTTTCAAAAGCCCACTCCTTTGTTGTACGTCCACCAGCTCGTGTCCAGGAAAGAGGCATGGTAGGTATTTCGCCTTTCCTCTCCCAACTACTGTCTGTGGTTTAAAGAGCCCACCGTGTAGGTCACCGAGGCTGCTCTACCAGGAAAACCCCCCCAGACTCAGGAACCCATTGTACTTGCCCAGAACGCATACTCACTGCTTCTTCCCGGAGTTTCAGCACAGAGAGCAACAGCCTCTTGGGAGGAGAAAGGGGGCACGTCCCCAGCCCAGTGCCACCTGAAGTGAGCGGCAGCGCGCGCGGGGACGCGGGCGGGGGTCCCTCTGAGCCACCCCCCCGGGGTCCGGGGCACACCCTGGAGGAGCCGGGGTCCCGTACCTTTTCCTCGCGGCCCCGAGCCGCCGGCGCCGCCGCTCCCCCCGGCGCACGACGAGTCCTTCCTGAGCCTCTTGCTCTGCGGCCTGACGCTGGACCGGAGGAAGTGGTGCTGGTCCTGCGGGCAGGCGGGCGGCGGGGACGGGGCCTGCGGGCCGCCCGCGGGCGCAGGGGGGCCGTCGCCGCCGTCCCGGGGGGTCCTGGCGTCCCTCTTTGTGCCGCCGCTCTCCTCGGCCGCGTCCCCGCCGCCGGGCCCCTCGCCCTCCAGCGAGTCCTCCTCGGCCGACCGCTTGCCCAGCCGCTTGAGCCCGTCCTCCCCGCCGCCGCCGCCGCCGTCTCCCAACTTCACTGTCATCCTGGCGGGGCAGGGGAGGGGACCCCGGTGAGGCGCGCGCCCGGCAGCCTGCCCGAGAAGTTTAGCGCACCGATGCCCTCTCAACATGGCCGCCGTTGTTTGTTCCCGATCCCCTCCCGGCCGCCCGCCGCCGCCGCCGCCGCCGCCGCCGCCGCCCGGCCCGGGCCCCGGCCCCCGGCCCCCGACGCCGACCCCGGCGAACGGCGGCCGGCAGGCGCGGAGGCGGCGGGGCTGGCGGTCCGGGGGGCCGCGGCCGGACCGCCCTGCCCGCGCGGCGCCCCGGCCGGCGGGGTCGTGGGGTGGGGGTGGGGAGGGCCGGGGACGGCGGGCCCCGGAGGAGGTCCCGGGGTCCCGGGGCCGAGCCCCGAGCCACCTACCCCGTGGGGCCGCGACTCATGGCCTGCGCCGCGGGCGGCTTGCGCGCCGGCGTCTCCCAGAGCCGCCCAGCCTCGGCGCCCGCGCCCCCGACCCCACCCCTCCCCGCCCCCAAAACGCGCGGGGCTCCGGGCCCGCGCACCTGCCCCACACGCCGCTCCCCAAAGTTGGCCCCGGAGCGGGGGCGAGGGGCCCGGATCCACCCCGCCAGGGGAGAGGCGCGGGCTCGCCTGCGTGCACAGGGGACTCCATGGTGGCCCGCGGCTGCCGGTCCGCCTGGTTATTTTAAAACACACGTAAAGAATAATAAGCTCGGGGTTTCTGGGAATCTTGCTTCCTAGGGTGGGAGGTGTGTGCTGCTGCCGAGATTTACGAATTAAAAATGCTTCTACAACAAAGGAGCCTGGGGCATGGAACAGGTTGGAGCCACCAGTGAACGTGACATCCGCAGACACGTCCAGATCCAAATGCAAGAATGGGCAGAAGACGGGGTCGTGTAAAAATTCTCGACAACCGTTGATAAAACCCTTGCATTAACTTTGTTACCCGCTGCAGTGTGAAATGTCAACCACAGAACTTGAGGACCCTAAAAATGTGCGCAAGTCCGAGAAGCAGATCCGCTCAAAAACTGAGTCAGGATCAGGTAGCATCACATTACAAGCCCCAAAAGGGTCAGTAATGTGTACCTGTGATAAAGCAAGAAAGATGAAAATTAGATTCCTCAACAGGTGATGATACTATGTCCAAACTGTTTGACATCCTCAACAAAGCTGCTGGGAATGGAAACGCTTCGTTCAAAAGGGAAAAGACAGCAAGGCATCCAGGCTATGGGTGAAATACAGGAATAGGGGCAATGGTCTCTCACGGAAACATTTAGAAAAGAGTAAAAATCATAGCAAAAAATCATAGTAACACCTCCCACTGCTCCGATGTATTGTCACAAAATGATCTGTGCCAGTTTTCATCTGCTGGAATTCGTCTTACAAATTATTCGAATTTAAAGAATGACAGTTAAAAAAAACAAATACAAAAAAAAACTCTGCCAAAGAATAAAACCATACAGGGCAAACACCCAAACTTTTTAGAGGACTTCACTTAAGGCGCACAGCACTTAAGGCGACCTATTTCTCAACCTATCGTTCGTACCTAAGAAACCTGGGAATACCCCAAAGGGCCTTTCTCTGGGTTATAATGAGGAGAAACCCACTCCCAGGGACCTTTTATCCCCAAAACTACCCACAGTCAAGCCAGGCAGGACCCACGCAGGGCATACACCGGCCACAACACAACAGACTTGCCTGTGTGCCTGGCTGAATACAGGGAAGACCTGAACGCAGAAGGACACGGCTTCTCAGAACCAAAAGGATATTGACACATTTCAGAGTTTTCCCCTACAGGAAAAGGAAACCACGGGGATGGAATCCTTTGACCGAAAACCTCCAACGCTACTTCCTGACCGTTCGCAGAGGTGGAATCACCTCAAGCGAAAAATCCCGACTCGACACCGTTTTGTCAGGCTTCGTGAAGGAAAAAGGAAAACCCTCCCTCCCGGGCCGATTTCTGGCTGCACACAAAGAGCGCTGTCACCGCGCCACTCCTCGGTCCGGACTCCGCCGGGCCACCCCGACGGAGTACCGCGTGCGTAAGCACCGACGCGAGGGCACAGGCCGCTTCTCCCGCAGCCCCGCTCCACCTGGGGCCCCGGCCTCGCCATGACAGGCGGTCGGGGCGGCCCACCCCTCCCGAACCCCGGCCCCCGGTCACCTTCTTCATCAACGCCTCGCAGCGGCCTGGCTTCGCGGGCTCCCCGGGGGCCTCCCGGGCGCCCGCAGAACCGGCCGGGCCGGGCAGCCCCGGCCCCCGAGAGCCCGCTGCACAGAAGCCGCGACGTCGATGTGGTCCTCCCGCCTCGGAAGCAGTTGCCCGGGGGCCCTCGCCCCGGCACGTCCCCTCCGCGGCAGGCGAGCGGCTGACGAGGCTGCGGGCGCGGGTGCTGCCGCCTCTCAGCTCCCGGAGGCCCGGCTCGCCGCGCTCAGCAGCAGTTCCGGCTACGGCAGCCGGCGGAGACGGCGGGCACTGCGCGCGGGGCGGGGCGGGGCGGACGGCGCGCGGGGCGGGGCAGGGCGGGGCGACGCGCGCGGGGACGAGCACGCCCGAGTTTCCAGCGGGCGCGCCCCCCTAGGGGCGCTGCCATTGGCCAGCAGCGGGCGCGCGCGCTTGCTCGTACGGACGCTGGGAGGGGGCGCGGGGCGGGCCTGCGACGCTGGTAGTGTTGTGACGCCGGCCTCGCGGCCGTGCGGGCCAATGCGTCTCTCCGGATTGGCGGATAGACAGCCAATAGGGCCAGCGCCCTGGCTGTGATTGGCCGGAGCCGTGTTGACGGATGCGTGAGAAGTAAACGCCGCCTCAGCTCGGAGTCTTGAATCCGGCGCGAACCGGGTTTTTGACGACAAAGTATACAAATGCAACTGAGTGAGATAAATACGCCCTTTATTAGATCGAGTGTGTGCTTTTGAAGTTTCTTAGTGCAGTGGATGGCGCTGGGCACGTGGGTCATATTTCTTCGTCATGGCGATAAAGGAGCGTGTTCTAAATTCTCGCGTTTATTACGGAAGAGAGGATAAGCGGGGTGGTGTTCGAGGGTACAAACCTGGAAGGAGCAGCGTATGAGTCATAGAGCTCTAATGCACAATAAGACGGATGCAGACGATAATATTGTACTTAGTTACGTCATATGACCGATGTCGCTACAGCCGCCACATAACACGAATGCATCAAAGTAACACGCAGTACACCTTAAATCTACAGTGTCTCGAGTCAGGGTTTTTTTTCTCCCCAATAAATGTTTTTGTTTCTGAAAATGAGGTCTTTAAAAACGGCATATTCCTTGTACCTATGTGATCCAGCACCTATCCTGTCGGATCCAGTAGTATCCGCATTTTCCTTTTATTTTTTTCACTTAATGTGGACTTCTTTGCTGTAGCAACATTTTTTTCCCTTTAACGACATGACTTCGCTGTGTTGTTCAAAGTTAATTTCCAAGTTTAAGCACGCCTGACCGAAAAGGCCAGGGCGCACGTTCTAGTGCCTTTGGGAATGCAATCTGCCGCCACGAGTCACATTGGTTTCTAATGGGATGAAGCCATAGCTACCCTTGGCTACCATTTTCTCGCCAAAGGAGTCCATACGGCCCCCAAAGCGTTGTTGCATGCACATCAAGTATTACGTCGCATCAATCGGCTTTGCTCAGAAATCCTCTTGAACCACACCCTCCTCCTTGAGATGAGACAAAGTAGAGCCCAGCAAACGGTGTGCGGTCCCAAAGACCGAAGAAGATGAACCGAAGAGAATCTTAAGGAAGATGGCGTTTCGTTTCTCCTCCACACTGTCAGCTGACCAACCCGTTTATTAAGGTGTAACTGCAGGAGCCGGTCCCAACAGGCTTTGCATCCTCATCACACCCATAAAAATGTCACCCGCTTCCCTTCTCTGCGCAGCACAGGCAAATGCTGGCCTCCTAGCTCCCCTTTCTGAGCTGGCGTTGTTGGTTGTAAACTGCGACGGGGACCAAATGCCCCGCAGGACAGCGGAGAGGGCCGCCGGCGGGGACCCGCCAGGGACTCTTGCCCTTGGCGCCTCACGAACACTCTCGACCGTATTCGGCTCTTTCCGGCCTCTCGAGGCGCTTCGGGTGGCCTCGGCTTCCGCCGCTCTCACGTTCGGCAGTTTCCGCGTTCCGCGCGCAGCCGTTGTCCGGGCAACGCGCTGTGGCTCGGCAGAGGTGAGTGGGGTCGAAGGGCGAGGGCTGCGAGCCGCCGGGTAGGGGCTCCGTGGCGGTCTGGGGCGGGGGAGCGGGGCGATGACGAGCCGGGCCAGACCCCGGTCCCGCGGACTCCCGGGCCATTTTCCTCCGGAAACCGGGCCTCGGCCGAGCGGGTCGGGTCGGGTCGGGGTCGGCGGGAGCTGGCCGCGGCGTCCGAGGTCAGCACGCGATGATGGCCACAGCGGGCGCAGTCCGGGCTCCACCGAGGGCCGCGGGGCGGGACGAGCCCCCGGCGGGGCCCGGGAGGGGAGGCGGGCGGCCTCGGCAGGGCTCCCGGGACCCCCGCGGGACGGGGTGGGGGTTAGAAAACCGCCCCTATGCGCGGCCAGTCGGCCTTCGCGTGCAAGGCCTGCGGCTGTGACCCTGAACCGTCTGCGGTGAGGCGGCGCCGGCTGGGTGGCCGCGAGTGCCCGCGCCCCTGCATTCTGCCGCCGCCCCCCCCGAGCCTCCCCCCGCCCCCCCTCGCTGCTCAGTCCGCCTGCGCACCCCGAACCCCCAGCTGAGCCGGGCGCCCCGAGGCGGTGGTCCGCGGCAGGGACTGGCGTCGGACAGGAGCAAATCGCTTAGAACTAACGGAATTTGCTTCTTTTCCTCAAAGTTTGTACATTTGCCACTTTTTTGTTGTTCTAGAGGCCCTGAGTTTAAGGAAAGGAAGTGCGCCTGTTTGCGAACTGATGCCACTGATCGGTGTCGTTAGGTAAGGATAATATTGTCAGTCACCTCTTCTTGTGTTTACCCTGGTAGCTTTTGTTTATGATCATGCAGATAATCCCTCTTCATAGTGGAAAAACGTTGAAACGCAGGTACAAGGAATGGTGAGCAATCCATCACACTGGGTAAAAACGGACTCCCCACCTTGGCCGCTGTTTGCAATAAACCAGCAAGAGCCTCTTCTCTTGCTAACCAATATCTTCATCGTATTTGCCTGGAGGGGGTGCTGTTCTCAGGGCTCGGGGTGCAGCCAGGGACTCCCACCTGCAGCAGGTAGAGAAGTCAGTTCAAGCACACATTTGCAATAAAATCTGAAGGACTTTGCAATGAAGGACCGGCCTGTGTGGGGACGCTGGAGAGAAGCCTAGAACAACCTGGTAGTGAAGTCAGAGAGGGATGGGGCTTCTGAATATCCAAAGGTGGAGAAAGTCCCAGGCAGGAAAAAGTAGTTTAAAGACCTGCCTGGGTGGCTTAAGCCGACTTGGGCTCAGGTCATGATCTCACGGTTCCTGGGTTCGAGCCCCGCATTGGGCTCTGTGCTGACAGCTCAGAGCCTGGGGCCTGCTTGGGATTCTGTGTCTCCCTCTCTGTCTGCCCCTACCCGGCTCATGCTGTCTCTCTCTCTGGGTCAAAAATAAATAAAACGTTAAAAAAATAAAACCTGTGAGCACCCATGCTTATTCCACAGCGATGTTTGAGACAAAAAATACAGGGGAAACCAGGTTTTACCTCAAGTGCTGTGGTAACTCTTCCTTCAGTCTAACAAAATTAACATGACTTATTTTTCAGAGCAATATTTTCACCAAGTAAACTTGTTAAACACGAGTACAAATTTGTCATAGCCCCAAATTTCCACCCTTGGTTGGCTGCGACACATGAAAACTCAAAAGCCTTCCTTTGCTTTAACGCAACGTTTCCTTTCGTTTAAACGCCCCGATTTTTATGCGGTTTTTTTCCGTTGTACTGACTTCATTTGAAAGTGCATAAGGACAGTCGGAGCCCCGTCCAGAGTGGATGTCCCCTTTGTGATGGGGGGGGAGAGGTCTCTGGATCCTGCCCTTTCCCCTGACTCCGGCCCCCCACGCCTCCTGCCCGTGCCTCCCTGCTCCACCAGCAGCCCCCAGCATGTGTTCCTTACTCCATGGCAATGAGAACACCACCTCAGAAAGTGTGCGTGTGTTTCGGACTCAGTATATACTCAGAAGAAAAAGGGGAACGTTTGATACATGACTGTTCATTTGTACCTTCGTGCATTTAGCTTCTTCCTGAAACGGGTTTCCTTCTCTAAATCCAAGGTGAGACTTCGAGGCTTCCTCTGATACAATTATTGTTGCTGCTAAAGCAAATGGCATAGTCCATTCTCCACTCCGATGGTAGAACGTCGCGGCATCCATTTTTTTTTAACACCATTTTTTTTCTTGTGGCTAAACATATGTAATATAAAATCTACCATTGTAATTATTTGCGTGTATACAACCGGTGACATTAAGCACATTGACGTGTGGTGTAACCATCCCCACCAACCCTCTTCAGTATTCTTCATCTTCCCAAACAGAAATCCTCTCTCCATTAAACACTAGCTCCCCATCCCCCAGCACTACAGGCCCTGGTACCCACCCTTTCACTTTCTGTCTCTTTGTGACTATGCTAGGTCCCTCCCAGAGGTAGAAACACACTGCATTGGATCTTATGTGATTGGCTTATTTCACTGAGCGGAACGTAACGTCTCCTACGTTCATCGATATTGTCACATGTCAGAATCTCAAGGCTGGTTCATTCTGTGTCCTGTACGTGCACCATATTGTGTTTCTCCATTCATCTGTCAAGAGACCGTGGTTGTTCCGTCTTTCTGGCTACTGTGAGTAGTGCTGCCGTGAACGTGTGTGTACAAGGATGTACCCGACCCCCTGCTTTCAGTCTTCCGGGTGTACACCCAGACGTGGAGCTGCTGAACTCTGTGTTTGAGTTTTCAGGAACCACCATACCGTCTTCCACAGCGTCTGCACCAGTTTGCACTCCCACCGGCAGTGCACGAGGGTTCCGGTTTCCCCACGTCTTTGCCAAGAGTTATTTTCTATCTTTCTGGTAACAGCCATTTTTTAAAAAACATAATTTATTGCTGCGTTAGCTAACATACGGTGTATACGGGGTGCTCTCGGTTTGGGGGGTAGATTCCCGTGATTCATCGCTTACGTACAACACTCGGCGCTCATCCCAACAAGTGCCCTCCTCGCTGCCCATCACCCGTGTTCCCCTTCCCCCCGCTCCCCCATCAACACTCAGCTCGTTCTCTGTATTTAAGAGTCTCTTATGGTTCGTCTCCCTCTCTGTTTGAAACTGTTTTTTCCCCTTCCCTTCCCCCATGATCTTAAGTTTCTCAAGTTCCACATATGAGGGAATATCTTTGTGATATCTTTGACTGACTTACTTCACTCAGCTTAATACCCTCCATTCCATCCACGTTGTTGCAAATGGCAGGATTTCACTCCTTCTCATTGCCAAGCAGTACGTCGTCTATGTAAACCACATCTTCTTTATCTGATGACGGCCATTCTAACGGGCATGACGTTGAATACTTTTAAATGATAGCACAGGAACCTGCAAATATTGTCTTATCTGCCAGTTAGCTGCCCCAGACTGACTCGAGGGTGTGAGAAGTGGGCAGCGGGACTGGCCAGTCACGCACCGTCCCACCCTCCTGCGCGGGGCAGTACGCAAATCTTTTCCGGGAACGAATCAGGTTCACCGTCCCTACTGTTGCCGTGGCTTCGTTTTCTCGATTCTCTAACCAAGGAACCCTCTTGCCTTCTACTACCTGAGAGTCTGATGTTGAAGACAGCCGTGGTCTTCAGGCTTTATAGCAAATCGAATACTAGGTTTTTCTATATATTTTTGTGAAGCAGTTTCACTTCTATTTGGCTGGAGAGTTTTGCTCAAAGGGCAGCTATGGAAATACAAATTGCCCTCCTTATGATGGGAATAAGGATGTCGTCTAGCCTGCTGGGCTTTACTTTATTGTTTTGATGGCAGTGTTTTATTCTTTCTGTCGTGCCTGGATCATTCCGGGTCCAATTTCTTGCTTATTATACGCTTTCCCCGTTAGAGCTCTCTTCCACATAAAGTTGCCTGCATGGTCTTAAGGGGCCTTTGTCAGTTGCATCATGTTCCGATGTTGGCTTCGTGATGCTTGTCCTTCCCGGTTCCTTGTATGGTCGCTGTCTTTGTTTTGTTCAAAACCAACTGGACTTGGCCATCTTTCCCACGCAGGTTTGAGCCCTGACTTGGTCTGAGTGTCATCATGGCCCTGTATTTTGACCACCGAGTGGAAGCCCCGGACTCCGTTGGGTCTCCTTCCCACATCCACTGGCACCCTGTGCATCCGTTCCTGGCAGTTGCCTCTGTCAGCCCGACCTCAGGAGGCAGCGTGGATGTATACCTGGAACAAGTGAGTAGTAAGAAGCCACAGTGCTGACTCCCAGAGCTCTGGCTCTTGTCTCCTCTTCGTTCTCACGTATATGTGTGCACACGGGTGTGGGGGAATGTGTGGAATGTGGGGTGTGTGTGTGTGTGTGTGTGTGTGTGTATCAC
Organism: Felis catus; assembly: GCF_018350175.1. Taxonomy (NCBI): domain Eukaryota; kingdom Metazoa; phylum Chordata; class Mammalia; order Carnivora; family Felidae; genus Felis; species Felis catus. The sequence continues at coordinate 39,852,076 of NC_058383.1, forward strand.
GTTTTCCTGGGGTTCAAACTCCCAATATTATAAAAGCCCTTCAGTGTGGACAGTTCTCTCAGCCCCGGCACTTAGGTTGGGGACATGGTTAGGAGTGTCTAGCAGATTCCACAGTCAGCCTGTGGCCTCTGACCAGAGCTAACCCCTCCGTGCATCTGTGCGTCCCGGTCCTGTCTCCTGTTGGCCACATTGGCCATCGGAAGCTCTGCGGGTGTCCTGTGGCCGCCATAACGAATCCCCGTGAGCTGAGTGGCTTAAAACAAATCTGTCCTCTCACAGTCCGGAGGCCACAGTCTGAAATGAGGGCTCCTCAGGGCCATGCTGTCCCCGAAGACTCTGGGAGAGGACCGTGCCAGCCCTCATCCTGGCTTCCGGTGGCCGCCTCTGCTTGTACCCACATCGCTCCACTGCCATCATGTGTGTGTCTCTTTCCCCTTCTTGTAAGGACACCAGCCATTGGCTTCGGGCTCATTCTAATGACCTTTTCTTAACCTGATCATGTGCAGAAACTCTATTTCCAAGTAAGGTCGTGGCACAGGTACCAGGTCAGGACTTCAGCACATCTCTTTCCGGGATGGCTCTTTGAGAGCTTTGTGGAAGCCCCCCCACCCCCTGCTCCCCACCATTCTCCGTACACGACACCCCTCACGTGTCACAAAGACAATCTCCCTTCCCGCTGCAACCCTCTGCAGTCCCACCGCACCTTCACTGGAGCGGCAAAGGTCATCAGTGATGTCTGCGTGCTTCTGGGTCCTATCTGAGGTCCCCTGCTCCTGGAAAACAGCCTGGAGGTCAGAGGGGCCGCAAATAACTTTGGCATTGCAGACCCTGGAAAGGCTCCTGGGGTCACCCAAGAGCCTGCACTCAGGGGTGCCTGGGTGGCTCAGTCGGTTGAGCGTCCGACTTCAGTTCAGGTCATGATCTTGCCGTCTATGAGTTCAAGCCCCATGTCAGGGTTGGTGACACTCCCCCGCTTGCACTCTGTCTCTGTCTCTCTCAAAGTAATAAATAAACATTAAAAAACTTAAAAAAAAAAAAAAAAAAGAGCCCGCACTTATAGAACCTTGGGGTCAACGCACTTGACCTCCGGGCCTAGTGCTTATTTTTGTAAATAAAGTTTGATTGGAACCCATTGAAATACTAGCTAGCAACCAAGCCGTTGGGAGTATGAGGTATGAGATCATACGCCTTGATAACCTGGTCAGCGTGGTCAGTTGAGTCTTAATTCTATGCCTTCATAGCCAAGGGTAAGATTGGTGTTTCAATGAAAATTAAGTAGAACGTTTCCTTAATAAACAGCTCTTTATATCCTCTAGCTGATACCGATTTCATTGATCAGCCAGAAGTTCCAGAGTAGCTGTCTCCCTTCACCACGTGGGATTTACCTCTTGTCCGTTGTAGGGTGAGCATGCGCCCGATACGCATATCGAGAGGTCGTTCCGGGTCACTTCCTTGTGCTGGCATCCGACGCGAATGATCCTGGCTGTTGGCTGGGAGACCGGAGAAGTGACAGTGTTTAATAAGCAGGACAAGGAGCAGCATGCGGTCCCCCCGACCCACACCAGCGACATCACCGTCCTCAAGTGGAGCCCCAACGGGAACTGCCTCGTGTCGGGGGACAGGGTAAGCAGACGTGGTTGTCACTGATTTCGGATCGCTGCATCCCCGTCGGTGCTGTTAGAGTGCAAGTGGGGAAGAGTGTTAAAGGTCAGAATTTGAGACATAGTGGTTGCTGAATTCACTTGACCTTGTTGGATGTCATGGCAGAATCTGTTTTATACTGAAAGTAAGGTTTCAAAATTTCGTCCTACCGTCATACTCTGGCAGAGGTGTGTCTGTGATTTTTTAAGTGAACTTTTCTAGGAAACTATGTTCATCAAGGTGAGGTGACTGTTACAGGTACTGTCACTTTTATGCTCCCCCCACCCCCCACCCCCGAATCAGCAGGTTCCCTGAGCACACTCCTTCGTTGCCTGGGAGGCCCTGGTCCTAATTGTCTAGCACAGGGCTTCCTCATGGAGCTCACTTTGCCCCCGGGGGACAGTTGGCAGAAGGTTTCTGCTGTCAGAGTGGCTGCAGGGGGCCGTCTACTGGCATCTAGTGGGTGAAGACCCGAGGAACTTCCCACAACACAGAGTTATCACCCGAAAGTGCTAAGTAAGTGTTCCCAGGCTGAGAGTCAGCATTTATACCTAATTCGATTCACAGACAGGTGGCAGAAACTTTACACTGCGGTCATTCATTTCCCTTGGGCAAGGTAATACGCTTACGTGGGTCAAAGTCCACAGACTATGAAAAGGTTTCTACCGTGACAGGACTCTCCAACCCCATGCACTCCGCTCCCCTCCACCCCGCCCTCCAGCGCCCACAGCTTCCCGAAGCTTCACCCGTTTCTCCCGATTCACAGCAGCACATACCGATGCATTCTGTCCCGTTGCCACTTCTGAAAAATTTCAAGCTATTAAAGGAGTTGAAAGACTAGCCCCAGGAGCACCGTGTACCCTTCACGTAAATTCTCTGGTTGTTACATTTTGACACGTCTGCTTTCTCTATCTTTTCCCCTGAATACTTGAGAATTTGTCGCAGAGATCACACTTCACCCCAGGTCCTCTGGCGTTGATGTCTTGAGGACAAGGACTTGTACACAGCTGCCATGTGTGTGGCACTCGCGCTGAGGAAGGCGAGCGCTGAGGCGGCGCCCTCTCGGGCTGTCCCGTCCTGTCCCGTCCATGGCGGGTGTTGTCCTAACCCAGAATGTGGCCAAGGACCACGCGCTGCGTTTGGCTGTCCCTTCTCTTTGGTTTCCCTGAATCACCAACGGTTCCCTGGTCTCATCTTTCCTTTCTTCTCTTGTTTTTGGTCTTTGGTGACATCACCAAACGGAGGAGTCCAGACAGGTTATTTTGTAGACTGTCCCTCAGTATAGACTTGTTGTGCTTGGCGGGGGGTGGCAGTTAGGTGACAGGTAGCAACGTGGGGAGCCTTGCAGGTTCCCGGAGCCAGTGCCAGCAGGGGTGGGGGACAGGGTTCCCCAACACCGAACACTAAGTAGTCCTCGTGCACGGGGTGCCCAGAATTCAACTCCGTTCTGACACCGTGCACCTAGAGACAGCGCCAGGTCCCACGGGTCACGGCCTCCGTCCCGCACCCCCACCCCCACCCGTACTCCCGCCACAGGCCACGGAGTGGAGGGCCCTCCTCGGGCTCTTGCAGCCGGTTAGAGTGGCTCCCAGAGGCCAGGGAACCACGTACTCGCGCTTAGCGGTGTGTGGAAGGATGCGATACAGGACACGAGGCAGCAGCCAGATGAAGAGACGCACAGGGCACGTCCGGGGAGGGCGCAGAGCTCCCGAGTCCTCGAGTCCTCGCCAGGTGCCACTCCCCCCACCCCTCCCTGCCCGGAGGCCTGCGATCGCAGTCCTGGGCGGTTATGGAGGCCTCGCTGGAGCCCTCTGAGCAGTGGCGGGTCCTCCCGGCAGCCATCCCGCCCCTGGGCAGAGACCCAAAGTCACCTTCGTTAACGTGAGCGGAGACACCTCTGTGGCCCTTCTCACGGGAGATTCCGTGAACCGGTGGTGAGGGAACGTTTGCTCCTCTGAATGAGCGAGGACATATTTGTTATCAGTCAGGGTGTCATGGGTCCTAATGTGTCACGGGTCACGTGAAGTGATGGTATGTCCCGACACTCACGTGTCAACACACTGACTGCGCGCTTTCGTCTCGTACGACATTAGACTCTTGCTCGTGCGTGGGGCTGATTTCTTGTCTTCCGAGGTGACCTGTGTCTAGAGTGTATAAAACTGTGGTGAATGTTGTCGCCACAAGGGAGACCGGGCAGCTCAGGTGTTGCCTCCGGTCTGGCACCTGGTTACCCAGAAACCTGAGGGGGCTTTGCTGAGAGACTTTGTGTGTAAGTTGCCTTTTAAGGCCGACACTACAGCTGATCCTGGAACCACCTGGGAGTTAGGGGCATCAAGCCTCTCCCAGTCAGAGATCTGAGTATAACTTTGACTCCCCAGAAGCTTACCTGCTAACAGCCTCTGTTGACCCAAAGCCTGGCCAGTAACGTAACCGTCGAATAACAACGTTTTACGCGCCGGGTGTATCATATACCGTGCGCTAACCATAAAGTAGGCTGGAATAAAGAAAACTGCAAAAAACTCACACGGAAGACAAGATACGTTTACGGCACCATACCCTGAAAGTCCACCTATAAAGGACCCACGTCGAGACCCGAGTTGTTCGAGGGCCATCTGTATCTGGAAAGCACTTTCCCGTTTACGATGATATAGTGCTCTCGGGCCTGCGGGACGATCGGGGGCACGCTGAGAGAACAAAAGGATGGGAAGAAGAGTGTGTGGCAGCCTCCTCGGGCGGGAGATGTGCCCTGACAGCTGCGTGGGCCTCCTTGCTGACGGATTCTATGGAAGTGGTGCCGTTTGGCAAAGCTCAGCATGCCTCCGCGGCCACGGAGGCCTCCTGGCCCGGGCCCGATGGCACCGTCTCCCCACCCGACCTCTCGCGCTCGTGAGCGCCCTAAGCTTGAGAGCTCGATGACTTAAAAATTGCACACGTAGTACGCCTGTCCCCAGGTGGCGGTTTCCTGGGAAAATGGCTGATCCCAGGACTGGGGCCGGGCCCTGAGCCCAGAGGATCCAGAGAGCCAGCAAGTAAGGGAAGTGCTCGCAGATCCCGCGGTCCGGGCTGGGTCGGAGGGACGCAGGAGCTAACGAAAGACCTCCCGGTGGCCGAAGCTGGAGCTCGAAAGTGAACCAAGCGGTGCTGGATTGTAACCCAAAGCGGAAAGTCACTGTCTGTGACATAAACAGGGGTATGAACCCGTGATGTAGTAATTAGTGAGTGGTGGAGAAGAGACAAATCTCTCGTCCTGAGGAACCCAAGCGATTATGTAGATGGTCCACACTCAAGCGGGTGACTTCGTTCCAAATAGTACGGGACGGAGAGAGGGGAGAAGCAAAGACTTCACCGTGGACAGGGTCACCCAAGGGACCTCACCGGGCGGAGAGGGTCAGCAGTGGCACAGATGAGGCTCGTCGGTAGCACCGATCACCCGTGTACATGACATGACGAGAAGGGCGCACGATCTCCGTGGCCTTCTCCCCGAACCTACAACCCAGCCCAGTCACAAGAAGACCGTCAGACGGGTCCCGAACGGAGGGACGCCCCACATCATCCCTGACCAGTCCTGCAAGCTGGGGGGGTCAGAGACACTGTCCCAGCCCAGAGGAGCCTAAGGGGACGTGACGCCCAAATGTCCTGTGGCTCCTGGTGGGGGGGACCCAGGGAGAAAGTAAGTGTGAATAAAGCACGACTCTAGTCAATATAGTACGTCAGTGTCGGCTTGTTAAATCTGGGAAACGCGCTATGCTAAGTAAGGTCTGCTCACGGGAGAAGTGAGGGGTGGAGAACAGGACTTCTGTGAATGATCTCTACCGCTTTTGGTAAATCTGAGTCTATTCAAAAATTGAGTTTTGAAAGCTGGCTGTGTGGCAGGTGTTATCTGGGGGAGTGAGGGTGGCAGAGGGCACACGGAAGGCTCCTGTTCCTCCCACGTTCACGGCGCACACATAACAGTTTTGTGACTTGTCGTAAAAGGAATCGGCCCTTATTCTCTCGCACCGCGTAACACTCCCACCGGTCACTGTAAGATTGTGTCTCCTTCACATGGTGTTGGGTTTTCCAGCTTGGCGTCCTGCTCTTGTGGAGGTTGGACCAAAGGGGTCGGGTACAAGGGCCTCCTCTGCTGAAGCACGACTACGGAAAACACCTAACCCACTGCATCTTCCGGCTCCCCCCTCCTGGCCAGTGAGTAAGGGCGCGGGGCTGGTGCGGGGCGGGCTGCGGGCACATCTGCAGTGACCACGCCTTCCTGTAAGGAACCTCTGGGAATCTGACTTCCTGTCGTGTCTGCCTTCCGAAGGGACCTCATTCAGCTGGCGAAGGCAGCTGTGAGTGGCGATGAGCGAGCCCTGGACGTGTTTAACTGGAGGAAAAGCGGCTTTGGGAGTCTCCTGAAAATGGGCTCTCAGGAGGGACTGTCGTTCTTCGTCAGCCTGATGGATGGTGAGAATCTTAGGTGGGGATTCTAGGACATTGAAGCGTTTGGGGGCATCTGGTAGGGACTGTGAACAAAGAGGTGATGTCTCTGCATAAAAAAGCAGTAGCCTGTGTGTGTGCCAGCCTTAGAGTGACGCGTCAGCGACTCTCGGCCATCACGGACCCAGCGTTCAGAGAAGGGCCTCACCTGGTCCTGATGGAGGCGGATGGGCTCGGCTTGTGTTTGGAGGGCTCTCAGGACGAGGCCCCGTTGGTACCTCCCCCCGCCCCAGCCGCTCCCGTGTGCAGCTCCGGGCAGGGGACGGTGCTGCCCTCTTGTTGTCCGGTCTGTGTGGCCCGGAAGCGCCCTGACCTGAGCTCTGGGGAGGGAGGGTGACAGGGCAGGACGGGCGGGGGCACCGTCTGTCTGGGTCCTGACTCCTCAGTGTGAGCAGGGACACAGGCACCCGCGGCAGCAGATAAGTGCGGTATGGGGTGCGGGCAAAGAAGAGGGGTTACGGGAGACACGAGTGTGCATGCCGCAGGAGCGAGAGCAGGGAAGGGGGGCTCACGACGGCTTCCACGGGGCGGGCCGCCGCGCAGCTCAGCCTTGACGGAAAGAAGAGAGCAGAGGGCAGCTGCCAGGGCTGGGCTTTGCCCTTGTTAGGGTAGAGATACCGCTTGTTTTCTGGAGGTAAAAAGAGACGGCTGATGGGGGGGACTTGGAGGAGGTCCAGAGGGCCAGGCGTGGGTACAGAGCCGTGGGCGGTGCCGGGAGGAAGAGGCCAGCGCCAAGGCCCCCTTAGCAGGGAGTCGAGGAGATGATGTGGGAAGAAGGCCCAGTGGGCAGGGGTGTGCGGTGGGGACAAGCCTGGCTCTGGAAGGGTCAGGCCTGCCCCTCCCACAGGAGCTGTGGGCCTCAGGAGGGTCACCCTGTGCAGTCAGACCCCTGCCTGCGAGCTCGCGGGACACGTCAGCTGAGTGAACACGTGTGGGTGTCACCAAGCCTGCCACAGACGCTCGCTGAGGCGGTGCCGGCACGGTGACGTCGTGCTGACCGCGGGCCTCGGCACAACCTTGAACTTGTAAGGTTGAACGGGAAGTCACGTTGTCCTTGGAAGCAGATGAGAGCAGACGGGGAGGGTGAGGAGGCTCCTGAGGGCAGCAGACGGGGCTGCTTGGCGGGCACTCACCGGAGGCTCCCCACCGACTCAGAAGGCTGAGGAGGGGCCGGCAGGCCGGGCAGAGCAGGGGAGGGAGGGCCTCTGGGTCGGGAGAACGCGTGCGGCTGCGGGAGGGCCGTGGCTCCAGGTCTCGGCGTCTGGGTGAGGGATGTGCACCTAATGTTAGCACATCAGGGGGAACAGAGAGTTTCGAGGCCGCCCGGCAGGTGGGCAGGGCTGAGAAGTGAAGCTTATTTCAGAGATGGCCGGGGAGTCTATGTGCAGACGGTTTTTCAATGTTTGGTTTGTAAAGTTTTATAATGGACGTGTTTATGCTTTGCAATCGCACCTAAGTAGCTACAGGGACCGCCGGCGAGTGCCTCCCACCTGGACTGACCCCTTTGCCCTTAGGGACGGTGCACTATGTGGACGAGAAAGGCAAGACCACCGAGGCAGCGTCCACGGACAGCTCGGTGCAGGCGCTCTTCTACCTGGAGAGGAGGGAGGCCCTGGTGGTGGTCACGCGGAGCCTGCTGCTGTCCCTGTTCGTGGTGAGGCCCGAGGGCGAAGCGGAGGAAGTGATGAAGGTAGGCGGGCAGCAGGGCGGCCGGGCCGGGCTTCACCCGACCTGAGCACCGCCGTCCAGGACCGTCACGAAGGTGACTCCGTTCCCAGGAGCTTTGTGGGAATCCGCCGACGGACGGGGGCGGGAGAGGGCGGCCAGCTCGCAGCCTGGACACCCGGCTCTGACTAGGGACAACTGCTCACCCCGCAGCAGCAGCTCAATTCACGGTGGGAACGGGATGGGGGACAACGTCCTGCTTCCCACCCTTGTGCAGATGGGGCCCTCACTTCCCTCCATCCCAGCCGCCACTGCCCCCCCTCCCCTGCACGCGCCCTGTTTTGCCCCAAGGCGTGTCAGTCGCCCTCCTGGGCAGCACACGTCCAGCTGTGGGGCTGCCGAGATCCAGCGAGTCCTGGAGCAGGTGTCTCAGCCCCATGTCGGCCACTGCTCTCGGCCTGCCGCTCAGCGAGGGCTGGTCCACCCTGCCTCTGGCCAGTCCCCTGGTTTGTACCAGCTGAGTCCACGTTCCTGAGAGAATTCTGAAATTCTCCTGACAATGATCCTGTAGGTTACCGAGCTGATTGATTTCTTGTGAATAGGTGTTTACACAATTACTTAGGTGCCCCTGGCACAGCAGTGGAAAATAGGGTCCTGAGTCATGTGGACCCGGGTCCAGATCCCCGTGAGCCTCTCACTGGCCGGGGGGCCCCGGGCAGAACGGGGTCACGACACCTGCCCGAGAGCGTGTGGTCATGTCTGAACGGGGCTTGCCTTGGTAGTTGCTCTAGAAACGCGCTCACCATGCGCCATGCGTGGAAGCCACAGTCGTTAGCCATTTAACATACCACAGAGAGTCGTGTGGCTGAGTGGGCGTCGCCTTTCCATGTGTCTCCACCCACCCGGCTGGCACATCCCCACCAGGCCACCGCACACTGGACGCTCCGGGCTCCAAAGAGCAACGTGCTTCCTTCAGGTTGTTTCTCGTCATCAGGTCAAGTTGAGTGGGAAGACGGGTCACCGGGCAGACATCGCGTTGATCGAGGACAGTGTGCTCGTGACCGCTGTAGGGGAGCCCATCCTCAGGTAAGAGCCCGGATGCTCGGCAGGCACCGCCATCGAGGGTCAGTCCCTTTGGAGTCACATCCATACAACCAGCTCTGAGGTCAGAGAGTAGAGCACAGCACCGACCCAGGCGTCCCCTCTCGGCCCTCACCGGGCAGGCCCGTCCCGATTCCGACGCGTGGTTTTCTCGAGCCTGGCGTGTGTGGAATCACGTCTTGGCTTATCTACCTGCCTCTGCTCCATGTGATACTTGGGTTTCTCCCATGTTAATGCCTGTGGTTGGGGTCCCTTCGTTCTCGTTGTGACCTGGTGTGTCACGAACCCTGCTCCCTTTGAATATGAACAAGGCATCAAATAGATCTAAGCATAATGACGGCGGGCCTTTCGTGTCAGAGTCCCTCGGGCTCCGTCTGCTTCCCGATCGCTGTGCACATGGAGCAAGACCCTGGGAGGCGGGGAAGGGCGTGACATGGTCCCCTGAATGGCGCCATCTGCCTTTCATTGTAGATTCTGGGATTTGGAAGGAGGAGAGAATTACGTGCTGAGTCCAGAAGAGAAGTTTGGTTTCGAGAAAGGAGAGAATATAAACTGTGTTTCTTACTGTAAAGTCAAAGGTGAGCCTTGTCGGGTGCCAGAGAGAGAGAGGCGGCCTCAGTCCTCGCTCTGTGGGCTGCAAAACGGCTGGTGGCGACTCAGAGAGCGGTAGATGGGTTGTAACTGTCAGTCGCCTGAGCAAAGTCACTGGGGAGCAGGAAAATGACAGCACGTGAAGGTCGGCGGGTTTGCTCGACAGTGTGGCCACCGTGGGTACAGGCAGGTGACCTGTGTTCCCTCCTGAAACCGCGAGGAAAAGCGTGGGAAAGTAACGATACGCATGCATGTGCCTGTACGCACGTGTGCACGCGTGTACACACACGGAGGACAGGAAAACGGGCGACGAGCCAGGCCATCGTTTATTTTGCGCCTGCCGGGCACTGGGTGCCAGGCTAGCCCCGGAAGCAGCACCGAACGGGCACCCAGACCCCTGCTCTCGTGGAAAATCCAGAGGAGCAGCGCCGGCACCCCCGGCGCACGCGGGTGGGGGCGGGGCCGGTGCCGGAGCTCACCGGGCAGAGGGCTGGTTCGGATGTTTGAGAGCCTTTGCCCCTGCCTTTAACCCTTTCACCTCAGAGAGCTTCGTTTTTACCCGCAGGTCTCCTGGCAGCGGGCACCGATAAGGGGCGAGTTGCCATGTGGAGAAAACTGCCGGGCCCGCAGAGCGGCCGAGCGGCCGAGGGCAAGGACGGGTGGGCCGTTCAGACCCCCACTGAGCTCGAAGGCAACATCACACACATCAAGGTACGCGGCACCGGGGCGCTGGGCACTCTCTCCGCCCTGCGACAGCGGAGGACATGGTTGGCTTTGCACCTGCCAGTTCCTCAGCCTAGGGCCCTGTAAAAACAACAGAATGACTCTGAAGGCCTTTGGAGTTTCGGAAGTGTGGATACGGGACTGTGGGTGTGTAGTCCTCGGTACCCCTGTTCTCCGTCCACCCACCCTCTCTCCGTCACCTCTCTCTACGCTGACAGCAGCTTTGTCGAGATGGGTAACACCCTGGTTTTCCTTTCAGTGTATTTGGAGCGTGCACTCCTCCCCCACCAACCCCCCATCCCCTGTCCTCTGTGCGCACACGTGCGCGCTTTCTGTCTCTGGGTTTGCCCGCACTTGGCGTGTCGTAGAGACGGAACCGTACAATCTGCCGCTTTCCGTGTCCGGCCTCCGTCACCGAGCGTCACGTGTCCCCCATCCGTGCCCGTTACGGTGCATGTGGGCGGTTCATCCCTCCCCACAGCTGAGGGGCGCCCAGTGCGGGCATGGACCACGTTTCGTTTCCGTTCTCCTTCCGTCCGTTCCATCGATGGACACATGGGTTGTTTCCACGTCTGGACTTGTGACTCACGTGGCCATGAACGTTTGTGTACAAGTTTCTGTGTGGACATATGATTTCATTTCTCTTGGGCGTATGCCTTTTCTGCTCTTTTATTATGAATTGTCTCCCTGTCGATGGCCCGTATTTGGGGAGATGCAGTGTCACACCTTCCTTCGCTTCTCTAGGTGCCGTTTCCTGTATTGTTTGAATATGTTTGTAGTGGCTGCTGTGAAGGCCTGTTAAACGTGACGTCTGGGCCTTCTGGCAGTTTCTGTTTGCTTTTACTTTCCAGGGTGTCTGTCATACTCTCCTGTTTTACGTGGCTCTCGATTTTTGGTTGCAAACCGTTCCTCCAGCCGCCCCCCTGCCTCCAGGGTTTCTTGCTGCCGCTTGTTTATTTGTTTGGTGGCTGGACCACCGCAGTGACGTCTCTGTCCCCTGGCGCAGCAGGCACCGTGAGGCTCTCTGACCGTCCTCTCCCTGATCTGCCGAACTTCGTGCCTCAGCCGCCCTCAGCTGCTGGCCAGTGGCTCTGGGCATCGATTGCCCCACGGTCCAGTCCCATCCGATTTGGGCAGGTGTGGTCTTTGAGCTCAGGGTCGGTGCTTCGTTGTGACCCAGTAAGGCCGCTCTAGGCATATCTGTCCCCCATTCCCTCTGGGCATCGGTCTGGCTTGTGGGGAGCTTGTAGCTCTCGTGAAGCTCCCAGCCTCCTCCCGATGCTCACACCCAAACCCCCGCTCTCTCCGAGAGCACCCTGAGGCTTGTACTTGCCCACGTTCTGTTTTCAGCGAGGTCACCTCCTCTGGCGAGTGCTTCGGAGCTCTGTTCCCATGGGCTGTCTCTCCTCCTGGGGGAAGAAAGTCTGAGTCACCCCTCCAGAGCTCAGAATGGGGACGGTGGCCACTTCTGTGCAGTGATACCCTGCCTGCCCTGCGAGCAGGGAGCCGGGCTCTGCGGCCTGTGGTCTTCTCAGGCCGCCTCTCCCAGAGTGGAGCCCACGCACCATGAACGAGCCAGGGTGCGGGCGTGGGGGCCCGGCATTCTCGGGCACCCGTGAGCCGCAGGGACCCCACCCTCACAACGTGGAGCCAGGGGAGTGAGAAACGCCACCTGGGAGATGCTGTGGCCACCATGAGACAGGGAGCCGACCTCCCGGCCACACCTGTCCGGGGGGGGGGGGGAGGGCGCCACAGACGCTGCTGTTCCTGCCGGGTCCAGCGGACTTTCCTGGGGCCTTCTTCATTTGCCTCTTGCCCAACTTCCAGAGCGTTAGGTGGCCGTTGCCTCACACTTTGCTCCGGTTGTGCCCGCCCCCGCCTCAGGGCTCCTGACCTGCTGCCTCAGACCTGGTCCTCAGACCTGCGGTGTGCAGTCCTCTGAGACCAGATCTACCTAAGCGCAGCCGGGTCAGGACAGGAAGACACACGTGCTAAGTGGTCAGGGGCGCCATATGGCACTTTGGGGGCTACCCTTAGACCCTTGTGGCACAGCCGGAGGTAAAAGTCGCTTCTCAGTGAAGTAGGGAGTTAAATATCGTACCGAGGCCAAAATGAATGGCTGCAAAGAGCATAGATTATTATCAGGTCGGCAGAGAACGTACAACTTTCTCAGATTTGAAGAGATAGGAAGAGCCCTGCTAATTTTCCTGAAGAACTTAAAGAGAAACCAAGTAAGCGCTGAGACATTCCTTAAAGAGAAGCCTCGATCTTATAAAAGTGTCATTTCTTCCCAAATAAACTTACCCATTACATGTACGTCTGTGCAGATCATGACCTTTTTTTTTTCCCCTTCCGGAGGAATTCAACAAAGTTAACTCCTCTGGGAGAGCACATGGCACATGGCTGAGGAAAACACGTACAGAATCAGAACATTTCCGTATCCCCGACCAGAACATATCTCAAAACTACAGCAATTAAAACAGTGCACGCTGGTCGCGAATGGGTAAACGTAGCCGTGGAACGGGATAGTGCAGCCAAAGCCAGACTGAGGGAGATTTGGAGGGTGATGTGAAGTTATCAAAGCAGGAGTTCATGTCACCGGAGGAGAGCCACGCGATTTAATACACTGTGTCAGCCTGCTGTCCGTTTACAAAGAATAAACATCCCTAAATTGACAATTAACGGGTCAGAACAGACCGGAGACGGGACAGCCACGCCAGTGTCTCCCTGTCGCGTCACACCTCGAGCGTCCGCGTTTTACGGTTTTCCATAAGCGCATACTTTACGCTTCAAAATCTGTAAATCGGTTTCCATAACGAGGGGAGGTAGTGCCGGGAAAACTGTCGACGCTCCGCGCGTGTGCCTCTGTCCTGACCGCGCCTCCCTCCTCTTTGCCCCACTCTCGTCTCGTCTGTGGCGCGGAACCCAGTGGGGCTCGCGGAAGGGCCTGCTGGCGGTCAACAGCATCAGCTCCGTGGTGATCCTCAGCGAGCAGGCCATGTGCTCACACTTCCACCAGCAAGTGGCCGTGGTGCAGACCTCCCCAAGCCTGCTCAGCGTGTCCTTCCTGTCCACGGGCGTGACGCACAGCCTGCGCACAGACATGCACGTCCGCGGGGTGTTCGCCACCAAGGTGACCGCGCGGGGGACGCTGGGCTCGGCCGGGCTCTTCGGTGTGGACAAAGGACCTGGCCAGCTGTCTGGGTCACTCGGGGCGGTAAGGGTGCCGGTGGCAGGTTGCTTTATGATCTCCGTGACTCTCTATAGGATGCCGTTGCTGTCTGGAACGGGAAACAGGTGGCGATCTTCGAGCCTTCTGGAGCCACATTACGGAATGCAGGTGAGAGCCTTGTCCCCCCACGGGGGGCTCACAGCACCCTGCTTTTATCTTCTCGCCATCTAACAGGGGTGCTGGTGCCCGTGGTGTGGGCCCTGGCCCAGGGCTCCGGCCCTTCACTGATGGGCGGCACCCTACCGAAGCCAGCGGGGGTGGCCGGGAAGCCCTCCTGGGCGCCGGGACAGTGAACAGCCGCAGTGCTTTCTGGGGAAGGGGGTTGCTACGATAACCCGGCTTCTGAACTGGTTCCCGACCCGCTCAGAGCAGGAGCCCCGTGGCACCTTGACCAAAGCCAGCCTGTGTCTGGAAACGTGAGATGGGCTGTCAGAGACGCTCTGTCAGCCTCCGCCTCCTTGTCACGGGCGCCTTTCCCTCACTCTTCATCATAGGCCTGCGGGAGTGTCCTGGGGCTGCTGTGACAGTGACCACAACCTAGGCAGAAATTTTCTCTCTCACAGCCGTAGAGGTCAGGAGTCCAGACTCACTTTCCCCGGGGCCAAATCGAGGTGCCGACAGGCCGCGCTACCCCCTGAGCACTTGGGGAGTCTGTCCCTCGCTTCTTCCAGCGTTTGGCGGCTGCTGGCCATCCTTGGCTTGGGCCCCATCATTCCAGGGCCTACCCGCACCGTCACCTTGTTCCTGTTGCAAATCGGCTCCCTCTTACGGGGACGCTTGTGGTTGCCTTTAGGGCCTACCTGAGTCATCCGGGACAATCTCCCCATCTCATAACCCTCCAGCTTTGCCCTTATCCTAACATTCACGGCTCCAGAGATGAGGACCTGACAGCTCTGGGGGTCGTGTCCAGCATACCCGAACGACCCTCGGGATGCGCTTCTTGGCATCCCTATATGGTTGTCTCTCCTATATGGTTGTCATGTCCACCCGTGCTGACCCCACGGGTCCGGTCATTGCGTGCTCTGGGAGGCTCTCCCTGTGGGCTTGTCTGAGCCGCTCTCACGTCCCTGGGGGTGTTGCTCCCTCACCCCAGAGGAGGCTGTCCCCGCTTCCCAACCCGTCCCTCCTTTTCTCCTCTAACACTTCATTGCCTAAATTTTCCTAGAAGACTTCCTGCCCTGCCTCGTGTTCTGGCCTCACTTAACGTCCTCTCTTCCAGGGCAGACCCCCTCGGGGCAGGGATGAACTTCTTGCCTCACAGGAAGACAGCACAGCAGGTGCTGACGTATTTTCTGTCTCCTGTGTGTCATCACCTCCCTGACTAGATAAGAACCGGTCTAGACCCAGAGACTAGGGCTGGTGGCCTCCAAAGGTCCACCTAGAGTGGACGGACACCTGCTTGAACAGCCGCACCAGCTGCTAGTTGGAGGAGAGAGGAGACGGCTAGTGAGTGGGGCAGGGCGGGGTCCCTAGTGCCGCAGCCCCGCACCAGCCCCGGGCCTGCACGCGCTGTCCCCGTGCCTCAGGCCTTGCTTTCCCGCAAGAACGCACCCCTCACTGCGCTGTGGTGAGGGCCGGGGCGAGAAGAAAACGTGCGTGAGGAGCTGAAGTCTGAGCACGTGTGCAAAGGTGGGCTGCCGTCATATCCTGTTCATCTCTCATCCTAGGAACCTTCCTGTGTGAATCTCCAGTGTTAGCCATGCATGAGGAAAACGTTTACACTGTGGAGCCAAACCGAGTTCAAGTTCGAACCTGGCAGGTAAATCGTTGCTCTGGAGCGAGAGGGTTTGATGGTAAAGCAACTAGAACAGTGTAAAAGGCCATCTGTCAGTCCAGCCACAGCCACTTACCGACTGTACGCGGCCAGACCGTAGTCCCCCGGCCCGGTGCTTGGTGGTAAACCGGACCCCAGGCTGGCTGCTCCACTGGTGACTGCCGGGATTTGTGATATCAGGGGGCGGGGCAACGGCCCCGCACAGTGATAAGGACTGGGTCGCTGGACCCCGAGTCCACGGGCTGGAAGCGGGAGGAAACGTTTGCTGCAGTTAATGTCCATCCTGAAGGCTCTGGACAGGCCCTGCCCTGCATGTTGTGTCCGTATCCCAGACACGCGCAGGAGCCCGGGGCTGACCTGGTGCGTTAGTTTCCTGAGCCTGCCATCCCAAAGCACCATAAATCGAGCGGCTTAAGGCAATAGAAATTTACTTTCTCCCAGTTCAGGAGGCCACAACCCGGGGGTGGGCAGGGCTGGCTCCTTCTGAGGTTCTGAGGGAGCGTCCATCCCACGCATCCCCTGCTTCTGGCGGCCCTGGCGTGCCTTGCTGTGCAGATGCATCACTCCGTCTCTGCCTCTGTGTTCACTTGGCCCTCTTGTGTCTGTGTCTTGTTCTCTGTGTCTTATAAGGATGCTTGTCCTCGGATTTAGGGCCACCCTAATCCAGAGCAGTCTTCTCTTGAGATCCTTAATTCCATCTGCAAAGACCTTTTTTCCAAAATAAGGTCACGGTCACAAGTTCCAGGTGGACAGATTTAGGGGCCACCGCTCAGCCCAGGACACGCAGCAGCGTTGTGTCAAGGTCGGGAAAACTTTCACGGCCCCGGTCTCAGCTCTTAGTGGGACTGCGTCGTCTGTCTCTGAGTCCTTTGCTGGGATCCGTGTTCGGTTTCTGTGGGCTGCAGTTCGCCTGCGCCGTGTCATCCACTGCTCACCCTGCGTGCCGCAGATTTCCAAGTTCTTCCTGGTGGGGCTCAGGGCGGGTGGGAAGTGCCCCTCGGGGAGGCTCTGGAATAGAGCCTCACGTGGGGATGCCGCCCCCCGCCCCACCTCCGCCGTGAGGTCCTCAACCTGTTTGAGGTGGGAGGGGAGGCAGAGAGAGAGCTGCAGGGAAGGAGGCCAGAGCCCGCTGCCGCTGGCATCGGTTGGGGACACCTGTTGAGGCCAAGAGGGGCCATGTTAACAGCTCATGAATGGCGCAGCTATGTGAGCACAGGTGGCCCGCAGGCCCCACTGTAGGGTTGGGGGGTGGACAGCCAGCAGAACTGGGCTCATCGAGGAGTAGCAGAGAATTGCATCCGGGATGAGCAAGTTACAGCAAAACCACAGCAAGTCTGCAGAACCGGGAGAGGAGGCTCTTCTGTGGGTGCCGCGAGGCTGTTGTAGACAAAACGTCCCCTGGGTGAGCTGGGGGCTGGGCTGTTGTGGGAGGGGACCTCCCTCCTGCTGGGGTAGCAGTCTATGCTTGAACAACTTATAGGCAAGGGGCCAAGCCCCCAAGCAGTCAAAATCCACATGTAACTAGACTCCCCAAAATTCTGGTGCCCAGAAGCCTTACCAGTAGCACAGTTGGTTAACGCATATTTGTAATACGTGTTGTACTACACTTGATCTTAGCCGAAAGGCCAAGAAGCAATTATCTGTGTTACATACTATATTTTGACAATAAAGCAAGTTAGGGAAAAGAGAAGAAAATCACAAGGAAAATGTCTTTAGTCTGTATCATATTTACAAAGAAATGTGCAGGTCAGTGTGTAAGTGGACAGCGCGGCTCAGAGCCCTGTTGTCCAAGGGCCAGCTGCGTATCCACTTGCACGGTTGGTCTCTTCCTGTGGAGTCTGCAACTGACCTGGCAGGTGGTGCTGAGAGCGCCCCCTGCTGGCCTCCTGACTTTTTTTTTCTAACATTTATTTTTGAGAGAGAGGAAGATACAGAATCTGAGGCAGGCTTCAGGCTGTGAGCTCTCAGCACAGAGCCTGATGTGGGGCTTGAACTCACAAACCGTGAGATCACGACCTGAGCCGAAGTACGATGCTCAACTAACTGAGCTACCCAGGCACCCCCCGACTCCATTTTCTTTTTTTTTTCAACGTTTATTTATTTTTGGGACAGAGAGAGACAGAGCATGAACGGGGGAGGGGCAGAGAGAGGGAGACACAGAATCGGAAACAGGCTCCAGGCTCTGAGCCATCAGCCCAGAGCCTGATGCGGGGCTCGAACTCACGGACCGCGAGATCGTGACCTGGCTGAAGTCGGACGCCCAACCGACTGCGCCACCCAGGCGCCCCCCGACTCCATTTTCTAAACGAGGTTTCCCTTTATTCTCACATTTCCCCTTTTTGATCAAGATCTTTCTTTGAAAGCATCACTGATGAAGTCACGTTTTCCATATTTAGTGGTCCTGTTCCTCCGTGCCAGGAAGGACCTTGCCTGGTTGTCCTGTCCCACATCACAGGTCAAGTGCATAGCTTGCTGCAAACCACTTAGGGCCACGTTTCAGTAACACGGAAGGTCAGGAGGCAGAGAAAGGCAGCCTGAAGGTACACAAGCCTAAAGTTTGTACGGTTCCAGTGCCGTAAGCCTTGGAGATCATCTTGTTGGGTACATGTGTTTTAGAAGTTTGAAGAAGTAACAAAATACAGACCTTAAGATAACATACAAAAGAGGAAGTAACACGATAAGGCCAAACCATATGACGAGCCAGGACCAGGTGTGAAGGGAGCCGACTGAAATACTTACCAGCACTTACTCTGACGTAGGGGGAAGGGTTCTCCCTGTGGAAGCAAACTGAGGCCGTGTCTTCCTCCTGAAATCTCCCTCGACGACAGCCACAAGGGCAGCACAGCGGGCCCTCAGGGGCACCCTGAAAGAATGAGGTGTGCATCTGGGAGGATACAGTGCAAGCAGAGAAAGAGAGCAATAGATGAACTTGCAAAACGGCAAAACTTCAAAGACGTCTTAAATCATTACTGTCATCTCAAACGCGCTGTGTGGAACCAGAAGTGTTCTCACGGATACAACACGTACACTTGTAAATTCAGACACCGTCAATCTGGGTAATAGTTTCGACAAAGGAAAGACTTCTGCAAGTTCTGAACCTTCTCGCTCTTCAGAAAACATTTGTGAAAATGAAAGATTCATGTGTCATTGGATCGTGACGAGGCTTCAGCGAAAGGCCATAAACGAAGAGGTTTGCCCTTTCTCGAGGGTGTGGGAAACGCAGACGAAAGCGTCCCTGTCATGAAAGACAGCAGCTGC
This sequence comes from Felis catus, assembly GCF_018350175.1. Taxonomy (NCBI): domain Eukaryota; kingdom Metazoa; phylum Chordata; class Mammalia; order Carnivora; family Felidae; genus Felis; species Felis catus. The sequence goes on from NC_058383.1 coordinate 39,870,537, forward strand.
AGCGGCGAGGAGAAGGAGCACGGGCCTGGGCTGTACGTCTTGGCAAAGCGGTCTCGTCCGCCTCGGTTCCAGGAAATCTGTGCTCTCAGGTCACCGGACGGCACGCAGGGCCACTCGGGGTTCACTGCTTCGTTTAGATGCGTCACATGAATCCAGAGTCTATTTCCTGTAGTTCGGCAGCACAAAGGCTGGTTACCCGTGGCTGATAAGAACCTTTCCAGTGGGGAAGAAAGTCTTTCTGGAGGCTTCTTTTCTGACAGCCTCCAGGTGGCAAGGCTGATCTAAGGTCACCGTCTCCCGGGAGCGCACGGTGAAAAGATCGCTCTGTCAGAGCATGGTTATTTTTAATGGAAGCATTTAGGCCTTTACAACATTGAAGTGCATCTCCTGTTACCAGCTGTGGGTCAGAGGTGGCAGGGGCCAAGTGCACTGACACCCTGTGACGACCTCACAGGGTGAGAGCCTAGGAGTCCCCACGGCGGGGGATCTCAGATATAGGACCAACCACAGTGCTTTAGGCCACGATGGTTGGAGGGCCTCTACACGTTTTGCCAACTGAGTCTTAGCGGTGCCGTTAGGTGAATGTGACTCACCCACGGTGACGACGCTGCACAACCAGCCAGACAGGACAGACTCACTGCAGCGCCCGCCTGGGAAATGGGTCCCCTGGTCACTGCGTAGCTGGAGAGCGGTTCCCAGGTAGGGGTAATGTTTTCTGACAGAATTTTAGCCACAGAAATGGCAGGGGCCCGTGTGCAAGGAAAACTTCGGCCCAGTGAGAAAAGATACGGACCGTGACCAAAACGTATTATGTCCGTGAGACGAGCACGTTTTATGAAACAAGCAGGCTTCTCCAGATTATACGTTTGACAGGCAGGGCGAGCGAGGCGGGCACTCCTCGTGGCACTTCTTAATACTTCTCCACGTTTGTTCATGAACCCGATCATTTTGTGAGTAAACCAGCGGTTTAATACGTGTCTGGCGGTAACAAGTGGGACTTTGGAATTTCTGACGGGGCCGGGGTGTTACTTGGTCGAACTTTTATCAAACCGACAATTACCAATGTTTCCGACATTGTCTTTCTCTTCTGGGGCCAATCGTTGGGCATCTCTGGTCAGTTGTTCCAGATCGTCATTTGGAAGAACATCCCTTCGGAAAATGACTGAGGTCTAGCTACCGGCCTCCCTGACAGCGGCAGTGTTGGTGGAAATAGCAGCCTAGTGGTTTCCTTTGGCCTCCAGGGAGCCAAGTCTTGAATGCCCTTAACGACAGTCAGAGCTGCTGGCCGAAGTGAGGCTTCTAATACATTTCAGACGTAGGAGCCATCTGAAATTTCATCCCCATTGGAGCTAAGGAAATCTTGTGGCTCCCGGAACGTCTCCGGATCCCGGGCGGCCCCGAAGGCACACCGAGCGTTGGCGTAAATGTGTGCGGTTTTACCCCGGCTGAGGTCCGAGCTCCGGGGCGGGCCTGTGGCAGCCTGTTGGGCTGAAGCAGCAGGCGGTAAAGCAGCCGCCTCGATGGCTGCCACAGGAGTTGCGGTAGCAGAGCTGGCACGGTGCCCGCCGCTTCCCTTCGCACACCATGAAAGGGCGCGTTGGTTGGACGAGTTTCCTGTCACTTGTGATGGGCAAGGTGATCTGTCCGCGTCAAGCAGTCTTGAGGGGTTTCGTGTGCGTCCAGGTGGAGTCCTCGTTCTGAGATCGGATGCCCAAAGTGTCGAGCCTGAGTTTGAGCAAACTGCAACCTTTCTTTGGAGACTTTGTTTTTTTTTAAGTTTATTAATTTTGAGAGAGGAGAGAGAGAGACTGCGTGTGAGCAGGGGAGGGTCAGAGCGGGAGAATCCCGAGCAGGCTCCGTGCTGTCCGCGCAGAGCCCGACACGGGGCTTGGATTTATGATCGGTGAGATCGTGACCTGAGCTGGAATCAACAGTCGGACATTTAGCCACCTGAGCCACTCAGGCGCCCTGGAGACTTTGTGGCTTTAAGGCCAGAAGTTTTAACAGGTGAAACTGTTTCCCATGAGGAGAAGCAGAAGCAAAGCAAATTCTCTACATGCTGTAACAGCCCAGAGTCTCCAGAAAACTGCATCATCCAAATCCGCTTTAAAGGTTTGCGAAAAGGAAGAAGGACACTCTGAGAAACCCTGGGGCATTGCTGGCTCTCCTCGTCAACTAGAATACTAAAAACGCGCACATCTATTGCGGTGAAACTGTTGCTTGCGATGGATGTTGGCGTAGCAGGGTTGGGAACAAGGGGGTGCCCAGGGACAACTCATTTATTGTTTCCAGCTCAAGAGACCTCCACGCTCAGCCACTGGTTTTTCTCACAGATAAAACGGGGCTGTTACAGGGTCTCGTCCAGGGGATAACAAGGCCCTGAGCCTCGTAAGTCATCATGGGTCTCGTGCCTTGAAGGACATCTATATTTGAGGGTCCTGTTCCGGGGACGGGTTGTGAGGAATCCGTTTGAATCTTGATGGCACATGCAGTATGGATTCCGCCAATGTCGTTTGAGGATTTTGCTTATAAAGGGGATAGTAGCTCCTCTAATAGGGACAAGTAACCAGTGTCCCCAGACTCGGCCCTGGTGCCATCAGAGAAGGAGCTAATAAAAGACGCCAAAGGGTCTTTTACTTTGAGTACTGCTGTCAAATTGAGAGTTAATTCCCCCTTTTGGGAGAAAAAAAATTCTAGCCTGATACTTTCCTGAAAAAGCTTGACCCAACATATGACTAGTCACAGGAAGTAAGGAGAAAGGGTGTGTGTCTCTCACAGGACCTGGACAAAAGGAAAGGGGCTCAGGGACAGGAAACTGTTGGGTTCTATTGGGGCCACCCGCTATTTGAACTGTTTTGGTATTCCAGTATTCTAAGGCCGGGGCAGCTTCACAGCAGTGAGGTTGAATGGGAGTGTGGCCCCGGTGTCAGTAAGGACAGAGGGTCGTTCCCAATTTGGAGAGTAGTTTGAGCCAGTTAAGAGGGAAGATTGGGAAGAGCCCCTGTACCTCTTTGGAGCCCCATTACTGGCAATTAGGAGGGCCTGGAAAGGCTGGCTGGAAGGCTGAAGGTGCCTGGTGTGCTTCAGCCCGTAAGTAGTAATAGTCTTTTCCAGTGTCCCGGCCCTTTGCAGTAATACCAGAAGACAGGCATATTTGGTTCTGTCTAGAGGCCTTCGTTTGCCACAGTTGAAAATTAAGAATTTTAGCAGTTTTTCTTTTAGGCGATTCATCCAGGATGCACCCTGGCTGGTTTGCCAGATAACTCCATGTGGAGTGGATGTCATTTCCCATTCCATCCTGGTCTTAACTAAGACCCAGGTTCAGTCTGTGAAATAAACAGAGTTAAATGCGACCCAGGTGGGCTCGACATCTAAAGACCAGAGGGGCACCTGCGTGGTGGCTCAGTAGGTTAAGCGTCCGACTCTTGATCTCGGCTCTGGCCATGATCTCATGGTTTCGTGAGTTCAAGCCCCGCATCGGGCTCTGTGCTGACAGCATGGAGTCTGCCTGGGATTCCCTCTCTCCTCTCTCTTAAAATAAATAAACACTTAAAAACATTTTTTAAAGAAGACCAGTATTTTCTTTGAAAGCGATCTGAAGTCAATTATAATAGTTTAAAAAAATTTTTTTAACGTTTATTTTTGACAGAGAGACAGAGCATGAGTGGGGGAGGGGCAGAGAGAGAAGGAGACACAGCATCGGAAGCAGGCTCCAGGCTCTGAGCTGTCAGCACAGAGCCCAATGTGGGGATTGAACTCATGAACTGTCAGATCATGAACTGAGTCAAAGTTGGATGCTTAACCGCCTGAGCCGCTCAGGCGCCCCTGAAGTCAATTGTGATAGTTAATGAACAGGTTCATCAGCCCTTTTTATGTTCTCTTTTTGCAAATATGAATTTTATTCCAATCAACAGGCTTGGGAAGAGCTACTGTAATTGCTTGGTGATTTCCAGTGAGTGTTCTAGCACCTTGCAAAATCACCGAGTTTAGTTTTTCTAAATCCCTTTCGGAATGTTCCCATTGGGCTAGGTTCATCCAGTATTTGGCCTGGGCTCATGCACTAAATGATAAAAATAAGAAACCAGGTTCGTAAGTTCGAATAAATGTTAAATTCTTCAACAAACCTATGGTGGGGCAGGTCCCAGTCACTTTAGGAAACTGCAACTAAGGCTCACGATTCAGCCTTGGGCCACAGAACATAAAAAATTCAAGGTTTATTTGGATCTTCGGAAGCCTTAACTTTAAGGAGGCAGGTGTGAATAGTTCAGGAGTGGAGGGAGACTCAGAGGAAAAGGGAAGTTTGACGAAAGGATTGGAGTGAGGCAGCAGCACTGTGTGGCAGTGGGGGCAGGTGCAGAGTGAGGAAGAGAAAGTGGCCCCAGAGCTGGGGCCCAAGCACAAGGTGGCTGTCAGCCTGGGGATAAGGACCACCGGGGGAGAGGAAATAAGAGTCCTCAGAGGCCTTTTTGACTTATTTCAGTTGCTTGTCTGCCTCAGTTAATTCAGAAATGGTATTTTTGTAAAGAGGCAAACTGAGAATCCTGAAAACGTCTGCAAGTGTCAAGGCACCGATTAAGATGGGCATCCCGTTCAGGCTTGTGTGTTTCGAGGTTGTTTTTGATTTTTTCGAGTTGGAGCTTTGTGATTTAATTTTGAGCAAAACAATTTGAGGAAGATCAAACGTTCCCCATAATGGCTTTTGAAGTTAGAAATTATTTTTCGTTAAGTCTGTCCATTTGGTTAGAAATCCCATTAGGAGGGGGCATAGTTTTTAAACGTGGGTCCAGTCAGGATCCCAGAAAGGAGGGGCATGGCATGGCCTCAAGAGCATTTTTGGTGCCTAGGATCCTATATCTTACAAGCTTTTTTTCTAAAAAAAAAAAAAAAAAAAAAAGACCTAAACAGTTGCAAAAAGAAGTTGGACCAAAGGCCAAACAACTCTCAAAAAGGACAAAGCCTTAAAACATCTCAAGTAAGCCCGGAGAGCTCAAAACACAAAGCAAGGCTCAAAATCCAAGAGCAAACCTACCCTCCAACCCCAAAGTGGGTGGCACACTTCGGGGAGCCCAGTGGGCTCTGTGGGCACCGGCACCTGTTTGCTCAACAGCCTGGAGTCACTGGGAGGCTTCTCCTCATGTTGATTTTCACAGGGTGGTCAACATGCTGAGAAAGGGTGAAAGGCACACTGGGAACGGGAGCGTGGCCTGCTGGGGAAGGGTGAAAGGCATACTGGGAACGGGAGCGTGGCCTGCTGGGAAAAAGGGTGAAAGGCCTTCTGTGAAACGTGGAGACGACTGACAAGCCCGCTGACGGCCTTAGGGTCCTCCAACAACAGACAGGCTGTAGCTGGGTGTGAATTTTCTAACTAAAAGGCATATGTGCCTGTGGAAACTCGTAATCAACGTGCAGTAGCTCTCGGGTTTGGAAAGCCTGGGGGCGTCTCTGCACACCGTGCTCCCCACTCTTGAGGACGTACACACGCACACCGCGGTTGTCGTTGCCTCTTTGAGATGACGCCGGCTGCCATGCACCGTCCACTTCTCTAGGGGGACTCCTTTCCGGGCCGGGAGGTGGCGCTCCACTCGCCCCCGGTGTTTTCTGCCTTTTGGTGTCGGTGAGGGCACCTCGATTACGGGGGCCCGAGCTTCCAAAGAAGGGGCTGGTGGGGGCGGAAGCAGTGGGAGAGGAGGCAGGAGGACCGGCTGGCCTGACTAAAGGCCGTCACCCGAAGCCCGCGGGGGGTGTGAAGCCCGGAGGGATGGGGACAAGCATTCCGGCTTTAGTTTTGTTACTTTCTGCTGGAAGATGGGTTTTGTGTGTGAGCGGCGTGGTGGGGGAGAGCTGCCCGCAGTGAGGTCAGGTGGGCGGGGCCACGGTGCGGTCCGAGGACCTGGAGCCAGGCAACTGGGAACTGAGGCCTCAGCCGGGGAAGGGGCTAAGCAGTGCTTGGGGGTGGTGGCAGTTAGGTGACAGGTAGCAACGTGGGAAGCCTTGCAGGTTCCCGGAGGAACAGGGTTCCCCACCACCGAACACTAAGTAGTCCTTGTGCACGGGGTGCCCAGAAGTCAACTTGGTTCTGACACCATGCACCCAGAGACGCGCCAGGTCCCACGGGTCACGGCCTCCGTCCCGCACCCCCACCCCCACCCGTGCTCCCGCCACAGGCCACAGAGTGGAGGGTCCTCCTCGGGCTCTTGCAGCCGGTTAGAGCGGCTCCCAGAGGCCAGGGAACCACGTACTCGCGTTTAGCCGTGTGTGGAGGATGCGATAAAGGACACGAGGCAGCAGCCAGATGAAGAGACGCACAGGGCACGTCCGGGGAGGGCGCAGAGCTCCCGAGTCCTCGAGTCCTCGCCGGGTGCCACTCCCCCCACCCCTCCCTGCCCGGAGGCCTGCGGTCGCAGTCCTGGGCTGTTATGGAGGCCTCGCTGGAGCCCTCTGAGCAGTGGCGGGTCCTCCCGGCAGCCACCCTGCCCCTGGGCAGAGACCCAAAGTCACCTTCGTTAACGTGAGCAGGGACACATCTGTGGCCCTTTTCACTGGAAATTCCACGGGTTTTGGCGGCCGTGAGTACCACATACGCCTGAGCCTTCCCTGTGTAGTGTTAGAATCTGCTAGGTGCTGCACGTCTTACCTGAGAGCCTGCTTAGTGCGAACACGATTACCTGTGAGTAATGTTCAGTACCAAAAGTAAGATGCTACGTGCACGCTGCTTCCCTTAATCATTCTCCTTTCCTTTTCCTCAGGGGACCGTGAAACAGCTCCTACTGTTCCCAGAGGCGGAGGGGAGCCCGTGCTTCCTTGACATCTGTGGAGATTTCCTGGTTGTGGGGACAGACTTGGCTCACTTTAAAAGCTTTGATCTTTCCCGAAGGTACGGTCTCTGTCCAAATAAAAGTATAGACGTATATCGGGAGATATTGCGGGTTCAGATTGAGGCCATTGCGATAGAGTGAATTTCTCAATAAAGCGAGTCTGATTAATTTTTTATTTTCTCGGTACATGTAAAAGATAGGTCTGTTCTCTAGTCAAGTGTGCAGTAGCATTATGTCAAAAAAAAATGTTCGTGCCTTAAATAAGAAAGCGGTTTGTTGCTAAAAACCGCCGACCGTCACCTGAACGTTCAGCACCTGTGAGCACAGGTCACCGTAACAAATATGCCAACGATGAAAAGGTTTGAGATAAGGCAAGAATTACCAGAATGGAACCTGAAGACACAAAGTGAGCAAATGATGTTGGCAAAACGGCACCGACTGACTTTTTGACCACGGGGTTGCCGCAGACCTTCCGTTTGTAAAAAACACAGTGTGTGGGACGGGCAGTAAAGTGAGGTATGTCCGCACACTTTGTAAAAACTAACCAGGAGACAGCGTGGCGGGTAGAAATGGACAAGAGTCATTTCAACGTTAACGTAACGCTGAATTTTTTGAAACGCTCTATGTCTTGGCTTTGAAAATTTGTTTTGGGCCCATTCTATTCTTGGGGTTGTGCTGCTGTCCGGTGAGCATGGAGTGAGGGCAATATTGCTAACACCTAAACAACACCCGTGGCAGCTAGAGCTTTGCTTTACCTTGGTGCAGTGTTTGGAAAAAAGAAGGATCTCTTTCCATTCCTTTTTTGTTGTTTTTGTTTTTGAGAGAGAGAGAGAGCGAGAGAGAGAGCACACATTCACGTGAGCAGGGGACAGGGGCAGACGGAGAGTGAGAGTCCCAGGCAGGCTCTATGCTCAGCGCAGAGCCTGATGCAGGGCTTTGGGATCATGACTTGAGCAGAAATCAAGAGTCAGACCCTCAACCAGATGAGCCACCCAGGAACCCCTTGGCTTAAATTCTTAATACTTGTGTAGTGGGGGAGGGCACATATGGGATGAGGGTTGAGCAGGTAGAGCCCAGGGGAGTTTTTAGGCAGTAAAATTTTCTACGTGGTAGGGGCACCTGGGTGGTTCAGTCGGTTAAGCATCCGCCTTTGGCTCCGGTCATGATCTCACGGTCTGTGGGTTTGAGTCCCACGTCGGGCTCTGTGCCGACAGCTCAGAGCCTGGAGCCTGCTTCGGATTCTGTGTCTCCCTCTGTCTCTCACCCTCCCCCACTTCCAATCTGTCTCTCTCTCAAAAATAAACATTAAAAACGTTTTTCTGTGGTAAATACAAGGCACCACGGTTGTCAGAGCCTATAGCACTTTACAGCAGAAAATGAGTCTTAATGTGTGTCAATTTTAAAAATCTTTCAGGGTGGGGCGCCTGGGTGGCGCAGTCGGTTAAGCGTCCGACTTCAGCCAGGTCACGATCTCGTGGTCCGTGAGTTCGAATGCCGCGTCAGGCTCTGGGCTGATGGCTCAGAGCCTGGAGCCTGTTTCCGATTCTGTGTCTCCCTCTTTCTCTGCCCCTCCCCCGTTCATGCTCTGTCTCTCTCTGTCCCAAAAAATAAATAAACGTTGAAAAAAAAATTTAAAAATCTTTCTGGGGATCACAGGATAGAGTACGGAATGTGACAGTCACCTAAGTATGGTAGAAATGTGTGAACCAGCCCTTGGAGAGGCGGTGCTGACCCCGGCCCTTCGGGTAGTGGTGGTGGTGGTGGTGTTGATACTGGGGGCTGAGGGACCGGACACAGGACCGCACTGCCGTCCACAGAGCTCCCCGCACAGGGCACAGGGCAAGCGTCCCGCGCCGCCGCTCAGCTGCACAGAGTGAAGGTGCAGGTTTTGGGAGCCAGGGCTTCAGTGTTGGGAGGAGGTGACATAAGCGAGGGGAGGAGGCGAGAATGAGCCTCATGGCGAAGGGTTGAGCACAAGTCACGTTTAGCTTCATACGGACACGGACGTCAGGTGCGCGTCAAGACATCTCTGGATACACGTCCGGGCACCAGTGAGTCCGTGTGCGGGGCCTTGCTCTGCCAGCACGCCCAGGGCCCAGGTGCGGGTTTCCACAGCGCTCTCCAACAGGACCACGAGGCTCCTTGGAGAAATTATAGGACGGAGGCAGGAAATGTCACAGGAGCCTGGAGTCAGACAAACTGTCCCAGCCTGGGGGGCCTAAGGACACGGGGCCTGGAAGGGATCCTGGGACACAGAGGACACCAGGGAAGCATGGAGGAAATGAGAATTAAGTGGAAACAGTCGGGAGGAGCCACCACTGCCGACCCAGTGCCGTTTGTAACAGCGTCACGCCAGAACCCAGTAAACGGGCTAGAGACACGCGTGTTTGTACGTGGCATGTGGGACAGCAGCCCGTTCTGGCAGGACGAACGGCCAAAACATGTCGCAGGGACAGAGGCTGAGCACAGAGGAGTAGGGGGAGGGATACGTATTCACTTCTGTTCGTTAAACCTGGGAACTTTACAGACTGACCCAGACGTTGAATCAGTATGTTTATGCCTGAAAGTAATACGACGTTATTGTCATCGTACCTCAGTTTAGTGACTTAAACTGCTGACGCTCGCCCTGTACCCTGATCTGGGCCCTCTGTCGTGGCGCAAGACCTCTGGCGTGCGAGCAGCCACGCCTTCGAGGAGCCCCGAGTTCTTTGAAGGAAGGTTTCTGTTCTCTTCAGAGAGCGGGCTCTGGCCCTGTGAGCTGCCCAGCCACAGGCCTGCGCCTCCCCTGAGCCCCCGTGTCCCCCTACAGAGAGGCCAAAGAGTACTGTGGTGACCGGAAGCTGGCCGATCTGATCCCGGGTGCAGTGGGCATGGCCTCACTCAGGTGTAACGCCAGCGGCGGCAAGATCAGCATCCTCCTCAGCAAGGTGGGTGCGCGGCGGCAGCTGCTCCCCGGACCGCGGCCTCCTCCGGCCGTGCCCACTGTGCCCCCCTCCCCTGGACCGCGGCCTCCTCCGGCCGTGCCCGCTGTGCTCCCTTCCTGCCACGAGACCTGAGCCCCACCTGTCCCCGGTCCCTAGTTCCTCTGAGACAACAGGTCCCCCTGTGCAGGGTCCCCCTCTGCACCTCTTCTCTTTTCTGTACCTTTTCACCAGCCGGCTGGGTTCTCTTGTTATGAGGGGGCAGCAAGGCCCTCTGAGCCTCTGGCTTAGAGAAGGCAAGGACAGCCAGGGAGCAGAGTCTGACAGAAGGGACGTGGACACATCTGTCCTGCCCTGCAGGCAGTGAGCCTTGCTGCCCACGAGTGTTTGCCTGCGAATCCATTCGTTCACCACCTACTTACCGGTTGCCTTCCGGGAACCAGGCACTGTGTTGGGCACCGCGGACACAAGCCGATGCTTAATTAGGAGAGTGTGGCCCCTTCCTGTGGACAAACAGACGTCCATCAGACGGTCCAACTGCGGGCCATGCTGGGCGGGAGGCTTCCAGACGAGCATGTGGCAGGGGCAGGGGAGGCACAGGGAGACGTGCCCGGAGTATAAGCAGGTGGTACAGCGTGACCCGAGGGTCTGCCATCCCTGGCAGAGGGTCGAGGCTGAGGCCGGCACGGTCAGTGGGCCATCACACGGGTGCCGGCCTTGGTGCAGGGCAAGGCAGGACCGTCACATAGCATCTTTCTACAGGTTGCTTCTCAGTGGTGGGGGGGTGTGAAGAAGTCTTCTGGGGGTTGGGGATCATCTGGGGCGGGGGACACGGATGGGCGGGGACTGATTCCACTCCGGGCAGCCACGTGGAGGTTGAAAGGGGGACGGTGGGGCATCCTGTCTCAGTGCTGAGTTCGAGGCTCCTCAGGGCGGCACGTGGGCCAGCGAAGACAAGCCTGAGTCTCAGAGGCTAAGTCTGGCTGGAGATGGTGGTTCCGAGCCCAGGGGCACAGAAGCAGGGTGGGCGTCCCAGGACACGGCACCATCTCCCTGCTGCTGGGGTGAATGCATGGCACGGGCGGGGACAGTGCGGTGACGCTAAGGGACAAAAACATCTCTCCTTGCACCAGGAATTCTTGTCCGCGGTGAAAGAAAACATGGCAAAGAAATAAAGTTCAGGCAGCACAAGCGAGCTTGTGGTGAAAACCAGCTGTCCCCAGCCCCTCTGGCGCTCCCCGCGGGAGGGTGCACTTTGGAAAGGAGGGGCTGGCGCGGGTAGTGGTCCACCGTTCCCCTGGCCGGGGGGCGGGGGGGGCAGGAGGCTGGGCACCTTCAGTGTCGCTGACGCATCTCCCGGTTCGTTGTTGGTCTTTCCTCTCGCGGACGGTGTTTGTGATGAGAAACCGCTGATGCCATCGGGCTTGCGGTGTTCTCTGTCTGAAGTTTTGAGGGGCTGATCTTCTAGTTTTTCTTGAGTCCTCAGGCCCCATTTAGCGTCCTGCCGCCTGGTAAGACAAAGCCTTGCACAGTCTCCCCGAGTCGTTGGCATTCGTTCCCCCACCAGCCAAGCTGCTCCCCTTCTCTCGTCTTCATTCGCCTGTGTGAGAACTGGCGCGTGGGGATCCACTCCTCCGTGTCCCTGTGGTTCATCCACCTCAGCCGGACAGCTGGCGTTGGACCTCCACAATGTTCTAGAGTTTCTCGGCCCCCTGAAATTACAAAGTACCCCCCGGACAGCTGTCTCAGTGGGACGACGGTGCACCGACACCCACGTTAGGAGTGCTGGAGTGGCCGGCGGGTCGTGGACGCCACACGCTTGTTCTCAAACCCACGGGGTGCCAGCCCCGCGGTTCCGTGAGCCCCGTTTTGTCTTCCCCTAGGCTGACGGCAGCCCCGATTCCAAAATCTGCTTCTACGACGTGGAAATGGACACTGTGACTCTCCTGGACCTCAAGACGGGGCAGATTGATCGGAGGGAGACGCTGTCCTTCAGCGGGCAAGAGACCAAGAAGTAAGGCTATGATTCGGCGGGACTTCAGTGTAAAGCTAGTGAAAATGATACACAGCTTCCGAGCAGGTGGTGGCTGAGTGACGCTCCAGACTTGAAGGCCCTTAGCAGGTGGTGGTAGAGGAAACAGTGAAGCCAACAGCCCCGACAGTTGGGTTGGATGGGAGCCCCTGGGGTCCTGGAATTACCCGGCAGAAACGGGCTTCTGGAAGGGCAGTGGCAGCCATGGGCACACGGTGGCCCGGATGTTGGGGGGAGTGGCGGTCACTCAGCCTTGTCTGCACCTGGGAAGGGAGCGCGTCTGTCTGGGTGGTGGTGTCTTTCTAGAAAAGTAATCATTGCTCTTCAGGGAGTTCGTATAACCTGTGTTTGAGTTCCTGCTGCTGCCAGGGACACGCTCGCCCTGCCCCACTGAGGGCTCACCTCTGACTCTGGAAAGTGACACCTGAGGGTCCAGTGCGCGGCTCAGGACCCAGGGTGCACACTGCGGCCGGCACCCACAACGCGTGCCCGACAGCAGAGCCCAAGGCCGGCCTTGCCCGGCACCTGCTCCTTTTCTCTGTTACGGTCCCCTCCCGCTCCACTGCTGAAACCCTTTTCCAGAACCTTCTTTCTCCTGGGGGCTTAAACTGGTCGCCACTGGTGGCCCTGCCCGAACAGGCCCGTCCTCACCTCTCCCCAGCCTCGCTCTGCTTTCTCGGCCCCAAATGTCCGCTGGAATCTCTTGTCATCACCTGCACCTCATTTCCAGAGATCACTCTTGTCTCGGCTGTGTGCTCGGAAACCTCACAGCTCACCTCTCCCTTAGTCCCCTCGGCTGTGACTCGTCCCATTTCCCTTGTTTGAATCATGTCTCAGACTCACGCTTTCCCTCTGCCCTCCACCTTCAAGCCACGTCCTCCCCGGCCCGGCCTGTCACTCCTCCGGTGGCAGCAGGGACAGTGCGTGGCCTCCCTGCAGACTCCCCTCCACTTCTGAGATCTGACCTTCCTTTGCCTCCAGACCCACCTTGTCTGTGGGCAGCGCACCTACCCCTCGGCACATGTCCGCCCTACAGGACGCGAGGTCCACACCGGTCCTGGCAGGCGCCCTCTGTGGAGTCTCCAGAGCCAAAGCGTCACACGCCCTCCGACGAGGCTGCCCTGGGCCTCTTTGACTGGCTTTGTTTGATGTGAGCGTGCCCCCGGCAGGCTGGCTGCAGCGTGCTGTGGGAAGGGGCCCCGGAGCAGGCAGTCTGTGGAGCGCACAGCAGCCTGCGGACACGGACGCCGACCCTGGGCCCGCGTTTCCAGAGCGCATCTCAGCCCTCGGGACTCAGGATGGGCCTTCTCTTTCAGGAGCCCCGCCTTTGCGGACGAAAGACTGAGGGATCTCGTTCCTGTGAGCCACTTCTGGGACCAGAGCGAGCCCAGGCTGTTCGTGTGCGAGGCCGTGCGGGAGGCGCCGGGGGCCCCGCTGCAGCCCGGGGACAGGAAGCCCCCCGCCGAGGACGGCCCGGACCCCACGGTACCCTGTCTGCGTCGTGGTTGTCTCTTGGTGCAGGGGTCTGGGCAGGTTCACGGTCCTGACGTGGTTTATGGGAAAGCTGGAGGGAGGTTGGTGCCCGTGGAGCACACTGCCTCCTCGACACGTGGCCTGCATTTGCGTGGCGGCGGGCCCCACCCTCTCTGTCTGCTCCCACTCGGGCTGTCCTGTTTTAGTTCTCCCATGACGTCGAGTGCTGCATATTACTTTCTCCCTGGGACCGAGCCTGCCACCCTAACGGTTAACAGAGCTAACCCATGGCGGGCGTGTGTCCTGGGGCTGGGTCAGCAAGGCCGGTTCCCACTGACCTCCTCGCCCTGGCCCCTGACCTCCACCCTACCAGGCACCCCCCACCCACCCCCCCGTAGCGTCCAGGACCCTGATGCTTTCCTTACGTACGTTGTCAGAACGTCTGGAGCTCCCTGGGAGAGGCCAGCGGCCGGCTGTGCCTCCCTGTGATGACCTTGTTCCGAGAGGGGTCTGTAGCCGGTCCCAGTAAGTCGGCAAGGGCAGCCAGCCTGCTGACGCTGGCGGCCTTGTGTCCCTGCCAAAGGAAGCCCCCCCTCCCCAGGGTGGTGAGCACAGGGCCCAGGATTATCAGCGGTGGGTGTCTGTGCCCCCAGACATTCAGACGCACGGCCGATCCTTGGTTCTGAAACGCTGAGTGGTAAACAGGTGGCATCTCCGTGACTCTGTGACTGGAACAGGAGACGGCCCCGGGCGGGCGGTGAGGGTGCATGCTGATCGCCACTCTGGGGCCCTTGCCGGCACGCTGACCGGGTGCCGCGTCCGGGCTTCTCGAGGACGGTGAGGCCCAGGAGGGCTTCGCCACCTGGACCTCCTGCTGCTCCTGTCCACAGGGGGCTGGACGGCACTGCCGCCCCGGTCCCTCCACCCCCCTCCCCCCCAAGAGCGGATGAGAGAATCTTTCTGCTGCTGTCTTTGAAATGCGAGTCGAGGAGCTGAACAGAAAAACTGACACCCGAGAGTTCTTTGGTGTCATTTACCAGCTGGGTGGGGAAAGATTTGTTTTTGCTACAAGGAAACCCATCCCTAAGAGGGTCTAGCGGCTCTCCACGCAGGATGTGGCACATCCTTCCAGAAGGGGGCTAGTGGATTATCCACATGAGGCTGTGTGCCCACGTTCGTCCTTCTTCTCTGTGTGTCAACATCCTGGCCATGAACGTGGGGATCAGATGCACGATGGAAGGTTACGTGGTCACACCAGAGCCGACGGCGTCTCCCTCTCCCTCAGGCTGACGTGCTGGTCCTGTCCTTCTTCGTCACCGAAGAGCATGGCTTCTTGCTCCAGGACAGCTTCTCCCGGCCTCCCGCCTACCAGACCCTTCTGGGAATTCAAGTGCCTCACTATTACTTCACAAGGAAGGTGGGAGCCCCGCGAGCGTGGGGCTGCGTTCCCGGGTCCCAGCGGGGCGGGGGGTCTCTGGCGGCCGCGGCTCACCCCTCATTACGCACCACTCACCACGTGCTCTAATCTGTGCCCCAAAACTCCAGCAGCTGGGAGGCCCCCGGGTCAGGAAAGTGACAAGCCTTGGCTGTGCCGTCAAGACAGGGTAGCACGGACGTGACGTGTCCGTGGTCCTCGGGTAGGGGACTAACGGTGATGCGGGCGCAGAGGTGGCCCCTGGGGACAGGCCAACCTGTGGCTTTTCAGGAAGCGTGTCTCACTCACACGTCTGCTTGTTTATTTTCGACGGAACAGGGTTGTTTTCACACACGTGCACGCTCCCAGCTAGCTTGTCTTGCAAAGAGTTGTCTGCCTCCCCTGGGGCTCGGCCTCCTTGTCGCCAGGGTCTCCAGACCCGTGAGTGTCTCGCGGCTCCGCCCACAGCTTTTCTTCATTCCCTTATTTTAAACCATCTCTGCCCTCACGCCGGCATTTTTCTGGATTTCACTCTCATTTCACGTTCCTCAGGAACGTTCGTCTTTCCTTTGACCTGAGGACTCAAAACATCGTGAGAGCGCGTTTATGGTTCCTCTTATCGAGTTTTCCTCCTAATTTCCCTGATTTGGTTTGAAGCGGGGTTCAACAGGGAATAGTCAAGAAAGTTCTTGAGATGTTCTGGTACAAAGGGGTGGTTTTATTACGGCAGGGGGACAGGACCCGTGGGCAGAAAGAGCCGCACCGGGGTCATGAGAGGCAGCTGTTATCCTTGGGAGTTGGGCGGGCGGAGGATGGTAATGACAAGGAGGTTTCCAAACGGACCATCTGTATGCTGGAGATTCCAGGATCCCGGAGGCCTGGCTGTCGTCCGGCTGAGGGGGTTTGCCCGCTAGCAAAGCATTACCGACCGTGAAGACAGTGGGGTTCCTGGGGGAACGTCTGCTCTGCCGGCCTCACGTATTTCTCCACGGGCTGCAGGTTAGAAGGAAAGTCAATCTTATCCGCATTTCTCTTGTTCTGCCCGTTATTCCCAGCGTGGACTTTGGTTTCTCCCGTTCGTGTGAGCCTTCCGTGTTCCCCTCACCATCCGGCCCCTAGACTTTGCCTTACTCGTACGTGGCCCCTTCTGCTTGCGTTCCTCTGTCCCTCTGTCCCCAGGCTTGTCGGGGAGTCTGATGCCACAGCAGCCCCGGTGTGGGAGCCGCACGCCTACGTCACTCCGCATAGCCCCTGTCCTGGCTCAGACTGTGGCTTGAACGGTCCGTCACCATATTGTAATGCAGGAAATAGTTTATGAACTAGATTAGCAAAAAAGGGAATCTTATTAACTTGATCTCTAAAGTGCTAGTAAGAGGAAGCTGTGAAGCATCGTGTTTCTTTAAAAGCTGCCCTTCTTCTGGATTACTGACCCGTATCCGAGGCCGTCAGCACCGCGTCCGGAGGTCCCCTGTCTGCACACTTGAGGGTGTGGATGAGAACGTGACAACCCAGGGTCCCCAGCTCAGTGCCCCATCTCGGAACAGAGCTGAGGCTCCGAAACGAGGGCAGCTGCCATTGCCTGTGGCGGGTGAGCCTCGGCACTCTCGTTTCTGTGAGAATTCCCCGGCACAACCACAGTGGGCCCGGTTCTGATCATAATGGGGCACCGGGTCCACAGCAGACTGACCGGCTGGAAGTCTGGCCTCTGCCTCACAGTGTGTGCACACGTTTTCTGAAAGTTCCCGCTCAGGGCCGACTCTGCAGCTTTCAGCCTCCTCCTGACGTGACCCGGCCTGCGCTCATCCACCCAGACTGGGGGCTGCCCCAGGCCCTTTGCTTATGCTCTGCTCTGTGCCTGGAAGGGCCTTGCCATCCACACCTGGGTCTGACAAATCCTACCAGTGTTTCAAGTGCCCCCCAAAGTTAGAGACTTTAGGTGAACATCAGGGAGCAGCAAGATGAGGGGCTGCTGAGAACCGAGTGGGGGCAGGGGTCACGCAGCAGCAGCCACGGCGATGAGATCTGTTAGGGTTCCTAGACCCAATTCCGCCGTGGCGAGGGAGCCCCCCACAACACGAAGAAAGTCTCAGATACCACCTGGAGGCCTGAGAATTCAACTCCGTTTTTTTCTTTTTTATTTAACATTCATTTTTGGGAGACCGAGAGCGAGTGGGGGAGGGGCAGAGAGAGAGGAAGATACAGAATCTGAAGCAGGCTCCAGGCTCTGAGCTGTCAGCACAGAGCCCAACGTGGGGCTCAAACTCACAGACCATGAGACCATGAGATCATGACCTCAGCTGAAGTCGGACCCTCAACCGACCAAGCCACCCAGGCGCCCCTGTTTTTTTTTCTTTAAAAGGTTTTTTTTTACAGAAACATAGTTAATATCCAAAGTTACACTGGCTGCAGGTGTACAACATAGTGACCTGACCCTTCTGTACACGGCTCTATGCTCAACACAATCCAGTCGGTTCTGACACCGTGCACCCAGAGACAGCGCCAGGTCCCACGGGTCACGGCCTCCATCCTGCACCCCCACCCCCACCCGTGCTCCCGCCACAGGCCACAGAGTGGAGGGTCCTCCTTGGGCTCTTGCAGCCGGTTAGAGCGGCTCCCAGAGGCCAGGGAACCACGTACTCGCGCTTAGTGGTGTGTGGAGGATGCGATAAAGGACACGAGGCAGCAGCCAGATGAAGAGACGCACAGGGCACGTCCGGGAGGGCGGGTGCCACTCCCCCCACCCCTCCCTGCCCGGAGGCCTGCGGTCGCAGTCCTGGGCGGTTATGGAGGCCTCGCTGGAGCCCTCTGAGCAGTGGCGGGTCCTCCCGGCAGCCACCCTGCCCCTGGGCAGAGACCCAAAGTCACCTTCATTCTGAGGCCTTATCATGGGGAAATTCCAGGGGTTTTAGCAGGTGTGAGCTGAGAATCTGTGGTGAAGAAATGTATGGTCGTTTGAGTGACCGAGTACATACTTGTTATCAATGACAACGTCCCAGGAGACCAGGGACTAGCCAGGGGAGCCGGGTCCAAGGAGCGTGGGCCGTGACCACGTTTAGAGAGGCAGAGAACCGGGGCCTTCGCAGAGAGAAAAGCGGATGATGCGGGAGGCGGGGCGCGTGTGGGCCCCAGGCGAGATGGAGCAGAGCGCATCTGTCAGGGCGGAAGGGAGCAGGGTGGGGAGGGGGAGGGCCCAGGTGCCGTCAGCACGTTGTCTCCCCAGGCCCGTCTGGGAAGCGCTGCGCAGGGTCAGTGGTTCTTCTGAAAAACATCAGTGAGGGCACACGACTAATCTGGGTTACGGCTTTGGAAAGTTCTGCCGGAAATCTTGTTGGCGTTACTTGATTCTACGGCCCCGTGCCCGTGCGAGAGCACCTGGCTTGGCAGCGAGACCTCTCGAGGCTGTGGAGTAACCGAGGGGTCGGCATTCGTGAGCTAGAGGCTGAGGGACAGGTCCCTACGTGGGACAGCCTGTGCTTTCCGCTGCCCACATCCAGCGCCCACAGCTTGCCCGGTGCCCGGCAGGGATGGCGGCCACCTCCGCACCCGCCTGCGGAGAGACCCGCACGGACACGCGTCTCGAGCAGAGGCTCGGTGTGCGTATCCGCTTCCCCGACCCGACAGCTAACGGTGTCCTTTGTCATTCAGCCAGGAGAAGCAGACGGGGAAGACCAGGGGGACCCGGGGCGCCACCGCGTCCCCCACCTGGTGGGCAGGAGACCCCTGCGAGACTTCGTCGGACTGGAGGGCTGCGATAAGCCCACTCAGGATGCCATGCTCGACTTCAGCTTCTTTGTCACCATCGGAGACATGGATGAAGCTTTGAAATGTATCAAGCTCATCAAAAGGTGAGGACTCTGTTCGCTGAGGTATGAGGGCACGTGTGCACCTCCAGGAGCCTCTCTGTAGCCCTCTGTCCCTTCTCGAGGTTCTGAGAAGCAGTAACTCTTCTGTGACTGTGTCACAGAGGATCTCCTGGTTTGTCACCCACGGAGGCAGGTGTATTAGGCAGCACAGCAGGGCGTGGGCAAGCCCAGCTCCCCTCTGCTGGGCTCAGAGTCTCTTGGGCTGCTGTGTATTTGATTGATTTTTAAGTGTTCCGGGTACCTCCTAGTCAAAAGTTCTGCAGTCGCTAGATATTCGCAGTACCTGTTCCTCTGGGAATAATTGCTACTAAACAGGAAGGCTTCGGTAACAGACACCTGAAACAGTACAGGGAAACACAGTTAAAATCGCTCTAAATTAAAAAAAAAATTTTTTTTTAATGTTTATTTTTGAGAGAGAGCATGAGCAGGGGAGGGGCAGAGAGAGAGAGAGACAGAATATGAATCCCAAGCAGGCTCCAGACCTCGAGCTGTCAGTGCAGAGCCTGATGCGGGGCTCGAACCCATGAACCCCGAGATCATGACCTGAGCCAAAGTCGGACGCTTAACTGACTGAGCCGCCCCAGGTGCCCCATGCTCTAAAATGTTTAATCAAAGGCTGTCTCCAAGCAGCCTCGTCTCCATTCCTGAGAGAATTCAGCAACTCTTCTCAAGAGCACTTACAGGCGTTCACATCCGAAGGGCAGGAAAATTATTACGTGGTAAAAGTGAAGCGGGAACACAGAGATGAAAACTGAACCTGTCACCTAGAACAGCCCCTCGTTTGCAGTGATGGTACTTTTCAAACGAGCGCATGACTCCCAGTCCCTTGTCTTATTTCTAAAACTGTGGCCAAAGCTTATTTCTGGAGCAGGCCGTGTCCACACTGACCTCTCTACGAGAGGGCTCTTCACTTGACTGGTGAACCAGAGGGGCTGATGGCACAGCCCAGTCTTTCTCTGGCCTCCTTTCATTTACCATAAACACAATCACAACTATGTGGTTAGCTTTAATACTTTAATGTACCTTAGCATAGTCCTATGTGTAATATTATGAAATCGTACATCTTTTTTTATGTTATTTATTTTTGAGAGAGACAGAGTCAGTGAAGGGGTGGGGGGGACAGAGAGAGAGGGAGACACAGAATTCGAAGCAGGCTCCAGGGTCTGAGCTGTGAGCGCAGAGCCCGATGTGGGGCTCGAACTCGTGGACCGTGAGATCATGACCTGAGCTGAAGTTGGACGCTCAACTGGCTGAGCCCCCCAGGCGCCCCTGAAATTGTACAACTTAACTGTTTCATTATTCTTTTAAAAATCTATTATTTTTAGCATGTGCTTGGGGGGTGCGGAAGGGTCCATTGTGGAAGGAAGCTCGGAGGGAGGAAGGTCAGACTTAAACGTTCCCATGAGTGTGCTGGGGTGGGACACAAATCTGGTTATTTCTACAGCATGTGATGAGTTTATTGTAAATGGTCAAGCTTTAGATGCTTTTCAGTCGTTCTCAATTGCATTATGATTTTTAAAGCACAAGCCGCACCGCACTGTTTGTCTCACTGAAGACAGGCTCCACACAGCTACCTCATGCTCACCAGAAGGTCGAAAGAGCGAGGCTTAACGTTTTTTAGTGGGAGGCGGCCTGGCTTGGGGGGAGGCGGCCTCATGTTGGGGGAGGTGGCCAGCGGGCCTCTGATCTGACCCTGGCTTGGTGTGCTACCCGCGGGCCCCAGTGTCAGCTTCCTGGGGATCACTGCCGCCAGGTGGCGCAGGGCCAAGCATTTCAGTGCACAGGAAGCGTCCAGGTGGGTGCGGTGGGCACTCTGTCCTGACAGATGTGGACAGGCATCCGGGGTTCTGGAGGGTGAGGGCCGGTGTTGAACCCCTCAAGTGCAACTCTTCAGTGTTTCCGTTTGGCCTGGGGAGTAACAGCTGACTCACCTCCTCCCGATTTAGGACCAGTGTTATTTACAATCAGTGTCGTGTCACGAAGGCATCTGTAGACCACCCAGAATTTGGCTGAAGCTAGGTTGAAGGTTTTTATAGGGGGAAAAGCGTAAAGCGGTCTCTCTGAATTTTCTTAAACAAATAAACGTTTCCCCCTCTTACCCTGCCAGTGGAGGGATCTGTCTTACCACAGTGTTCGTCTGCAGGCCCTTGGTGGCGCAGGAGTGTAAGGGCCTGAGCGACCCACAGGTGTCTTCCCACCGGGCCTTTAAAAATGTTTCAAGCCTTCTCTTCCTGCCGGCCCACAAAATGCCACAAGGCCAGACCAAATTCTTTTCACCCGCGTGGCAGAGTGATGGATAAAACACGAGTTTTAGACAGCGGTGGGAAGTTTGCATTTTATTTTAACTTAGAAAAATAATCAGGAGCAAAACGGACATTACTGGCACAGTCCTGTCATAAAACCGTAGCCATCTGGTTGTAAATTCTAAGTCACTCGAGGAAGATCACGGACCGTTCCGGAAAATCTTCCCGGGTAGTCTGCTTTACCAAAGTAAATGTGACCGAGGACCCACCCCTCAGCAGATAGAGAATAAATTAATCCTAGACCGAGGCGCAGAGTGAGCTGGCTGCCGTCCTTGCACCTGAGGAGCTGCTCTCCTCCCGGAACGTGCGGACAGTGAAGCCCAGTGGTGGGCGCATCAGGAGCGTGGCGCAGGCGGTATATAACCACGTAATATGCTTATGTGTAACGTAGTAAACGTAGCTGTGGGTCGTACATGTATATATGGGAAACCCTACGGATGGCCCGCACGGACAGCCCTGCGGCTTCTACGCTGTTTGGTTATAGTGGAGAAAGTCCTGAGCCGGTGTCCCCCAGCGGCCCTCAGCACGGTGACTCCACGTACTCGTTGTCCAGCCCTCGGCGGAACCGCGCGGTCAGGGAGCGGCTGATGACAATCACCCGGGGTGCGATGCAGTCCTCTCTCCTGTGAAGGATGTTCCAGATGAGCATGGCGGCTGCCAGGGTGGCCAGGAGGCAGGCACCGATGTTCAGGTAGCAAGACCAGGACAGGCTGGTGTACGGGCCGATTCTGTAGAATGTCACCAGCCCGATGACCAGGACGAAACCTGCAAGTGAGAGAGGAGAGTTCAGAAAGGCCCGTGTGGAGCCGGGGCAGGACCGGCCGCTCGGTCTGTAGAGCCCTGCGGACACGCAGCCCCTGCTCCCCCTGTGGGCCGTCGCCCCTTTGTGTCCACGCTTCAGCGTGGAGCCGCTTTTCATCGGCCTCTGTGGGCCTTTATGACCTTTGGGGGGCCGTCTAATCCTGGCACGGAACAATTTCCGGGGGCCCCGCGAGAAAGCTGCCTGGTCCCGGCGCACTCTCCCTTTGGTCCAGCAGGGCCGGGCCATTTCCTCTGCGTGAGCTGCTCCCGGCTTGCAGAAATGCTCCCTTCGAAAGTAAGGCGTCCCTTACTCTCCCAGTTTATCGGCTCTTGCCTCAGGGAAACGCGGGTTTCGTGCCTGGGGCCTGCCGCCTAGGATAACAGGACACTGGTGTTTGGTAGAGTTCAGGGCTGAGTCCGGGCCGGGAGCCCCTACGGGCACGAAGGAGAGGCCCCGCCACTCCTTGTGTGGGTCTCCGACCCCTCAGCCAGGAGGCGCCGGATGAGGCCGCAAGGAGGCGTGATGCCGAGCCGGAGCCGTGGCCGGAGTGGCTGGCGTGGCTGGAGAGGGCAGGGAGGGCTGGGCAGAAGCAGGGGCCTGGGCGGCTCTCACCACACCTCTGCTGTGGCGACCTAGGGGAAGCCGTGTCTTGGAACCCAAAGCACCTGACGAGGACAGAGCCTCTTACAGTGATCCGGACGGAACCCTGGGCGCCTGCCGGACTCGCCCGTGTCCCCCGCCCTGGGCTCTGGCCAGGCCAGCCTCCCGCTGCGGTCCCTCCCCCGCCCTGTGCTGTGACATCCGTCCGTCTGTTCCTGTGGTCCCTCCGTCCCCCACAGCCTCCCCTGCTTTCCTCAGGAAACCAGACCCTGCACGACCCCCGTGGCCCCGGAGCCGAGCCGCAGTGGTGCCAGCTCATGGTTCTGGAAACTTACGGGGGCAGGGGTAGGGGGGAGCCAGCTTTCACAAGCAGCATGGTGTCATTATCGCGGCACCTTCCAGAAAGCATGAATTAAACATTGATCCACCCCAGTCATGTGCTAAACAATAGTGGCAGTGACTAATCTCTGTTAATTCTCTGCAGTACTTAGGAGAGCTTTTTATACACAGAAAGCTTCTGGATACTTCCTTTCTGTTAAAAATAACTATTTCTCTTTGTCATGCACACTGACAGAAAGAATCTTCTGGCGTTTCTGTCTCCCGGTGAAGAGTGTATCCCTTGCTCGTCGTTCTGCGGCCCCAAGTTTTGTGTTGTCGGGGAAAGGAGTTCGAGTCTGTGTTTTGTGCCATGACAATGAAACCACTTGGCGTGTGCCCCTCAGTTCTCCGTGTCTTCGGGCATTTTCCGCCGGTGAAGGGAGCTCCTTGTGTACCATTCTCCACAAGGCCCGGCAGGATGGGGCAAGCAGGGAGCACCGGGAGAGCAGGCGAACGCGCAGGGTCGTGCCTGAGGTCACCCAGGAGGCACCGGGACGGGTGCTCCCACAGGGCAGGCGGGAGCCTTCTGTAGGGAGCCAGGCCGAGCAGAGGGCACGCCAGCAGGTGGGAAGGGGTTCACCCGCGTGGCCGCCGTGGTCCAAGTCTGTGCCCGCCCGTTGCCGGCGTCCTTGCGCTGCTTATAGGAATGTCTGTAAATCTCTGCTCTGCGGCCTGAGCCCCGGTTCTGCAGCAGCATTTGTGGGGGTGGACAGCCCCTCCCCAGCTCCGTGGCTGACAGGGGTCGGCCGGCAGCACTGAAGAGTAAGGACGGGCCTGTGAAGTCCGTCGCGAGACATTTCGGGACAGACAGGGCAGAGCTGGCCCTGAGCCGGAAGGATCCAGGCCCCCTAGCTCACCGGCACCGGAAGGGAGAAGGCGCCTGTCACTCAGATGCGGGTGCCGGGGCCGCCCGCCTTTGCCAGGCCTCGAGTCTCCGCCTCCGCCCTCTGTTAGGCTGCAGCCACGCTGGCCCCTTTTCACTCCTCCGAGAACCCGGGTTCCAGCCTCTCTGGGCCTTTGCTGGCTCAGCCGGCCCATGCTGGCCCAGCCCTGGGGAGGAAGACTGCGCTCGGAGCTCAGCCTGGACGCCCGGCCTGTCCCCCACTGTCACCCCTGGGCTGGCGGGAGGCCTCCCGGAGGGCCTTCCAGGAATCACTTACGGAGTGAATTATTTGAGACAAACCAACTAGATCCCGTGGTGCGGAATTAAATGCGGCGTGGGCCTCTGGGAAGGAGGCGTGACAAAGAGCGACTTTATAGCACCCAAGCCCGTCGGAAGGTCAGGGCCCTTTAGCCGCGATGGCGTCTCTCAGCGTTGGAGCCACAGCGGGACGTGCCAGTTCCCGCTCTGCCCCCTGTGCCGGTTTCCACACGCGTGTGCTGTGCGGAGGCTTGACGCGTCCTCGGGGAGCTGAAGCGGCGCTCTTGTTGGGCTAACCAGGGAGGTGCGCCCTGGCCCAGCACGGTGAGCGCAGGTGGGGGAACGCTGCGCCGGGGAAGCAGGCTCGAGCCGGCACAGACCCTCCCGGAGGGTGGCCACCTGTGGACGGGGCACCTCCAGGCACTGAAGACCCTGACTCACGGGACCCGTCCCCGACGCGTGTGGGCGGAGCAGCCGCCGGCTTCCGACCCCCACCCAGCACCCACGCGCCGTCCGAGCCCCGAGTGGCAGGTGCCCCTCGGGCCCACGCTGGCCGGCCTCACGGGGTTACTGAAATGTATTGTTGCTTATTTTCTCAAGACGAGCATCGCGTATTTCTGAAAGCAGGGTCGCTGTCTCCTGTTGCCGTCCGAGTCTGTTTCTTGCCCCCTCCCTGGGGCCGTGCGGCCCACACGATGCTCAGATTCTGGCGTCACAGCGTGGAGCCGCCTCCGGTGACGAGTAACGTTTTTCATGTTAGAGATGAAGGAATGGGCGGGGGAGGACAGAGTGAGTAAAGAACAAGAGTTCACAGGTGCACCAACGAGCTGCGCGTGGCGCCCACGTCCCGCAGTCGTGGGTGACAGAGGTGGCGGCCCCGTGTCAACGTGGAGCCTGCCGGACGGAATCTTAGAGTCCGGCCGGCGGTAGGCGGCACCGGGCAGGTTTCCAGAACAGTCTGCGGTGCGTCTCCCCTCTCTGGCTTGGTTCAGAGGCTACACCTTACTTGGCTCTTTTTTCTAGGAGACGGGGGGGGGGGGGGGGGGGTGGAATCTATAGTGAAAACCGGTTTAAAAATCTGCGTTGACATGACTCATCCTGTGTAAAGACCAGTTCAACTCAGAACACGTGTGGTCAGAGAAGAGCTTGACTCCCCAACATTAAAAAATGACTTTAGAAAAGCCTCTCCTCAAGCGGGAAGGTGCAAAGAACCTGCCAGAACAGCGGTGCAAGCACAGAACCGCGAGAAGTGCCCGAGCCACGCAGGGGGATGTTCCGTCCGGCGGCGTGAGGACAGGTGACCCCATCTGGGTCCCCGGGGGCGGTACGAACCGCACAGACACGAGGACGTGCTGTGTGCCCTGTGTCGGCAGTGGAAAGGATGGGGCACATTAGGCACGTGGCCCTTCATGAAGTTCTCCTGCGGGGCAAGGGGCCCGGGTGTGGGAAGGAGCCCCGGCCCCGCCGGCCTCAAACCACGGGCTTCCCAGCTCTCGCACGTGGTGTGGAGACCCCCTGGGAGTGTCCTGGAGGCGGCTCTCCCAGGACTTGTCAGCGATGGTCACGTCTGTCCAGAAACACACAAAAGGGGCGAGTGTGAGCACAGCCTGAATTCTGCATGCGGAGTCAGTTCCATTCTCGCGAATCTGTTTCCAAAGCAAACAGCCGCTTCCTGTGAGCCGGCCACGCGGGCGCTGCGAATCACAGCTCGGCCTGCACGGCGTCCCTTTCCCCTCGCTTCCTTCCTGCCTGCTTCCGAGGGCTGCGGTGCCTGTCACAGGGCCTTCCTGTTGGAGTGACTGTCGAGCACACGCAGGTGGCGTAAGGAGAGACCGTGCAGCTGAACCCTGAACCTTCACACAGCACGCCTGCCCCGTGGTGCCTGCGACATAGGTGTCGTGACGGCTTCCAGGGAGACCGTTCCCAGACAAAGAGCACATGGCCCGCCTCGGCACAGCCGCAGCTGGGATGTCCCAGCTTCTGTGAACAGCAGAGTGACGGGGTCCACACGCTCCTTCCTAGAGGGAGGGATTCTGGGAAAGGAAGAGCTGAAGGTTCGACGGGTCCGGTCACCTTTCCACGGGGCTGCAGCTCCCACGCGGCGCCTGGCATGCCAGGGCTGAGGGCGCCGAGACCCCCAGAGGACGTGGAAGTGAGCGACAAACGCAGGATGTGGTTGGGGTGCAGACCAGCGCTGTGGAGGCAGGGGCCAAAGACAGAAGAGCACTCTGTCCAGACCAAGCCAAGCCCTGTTCTTCGTGAAAAACAAAAACTCAGATATTCCCACGAGAGGATCCCCGTGCCTACGAATGGCAGAATCCCCACCAGCTCACGAGCCACCAGGACCGACGACATCAGCATTCTCATGGGCACGGGGTGCTCAGTGTGCATGTAAATTTTGCCATCCCAAGATAAAAAAATGCTGATTTCCAGAAGCAGAGAGGAAGCCAGAGACGCGGGGCCCAGGAGGTTCTGCCATGATTCTGCTCCCAGGGTCGTCCCGCTGGAGTTCCGGAGGCTTTGCGTCTGGAGGAGGAGCGGGCTGGTGAAGGTTGGCGTCCGCTGGCCGGGCCACGTGTGCAGGGACCCTGCACTCTGTGCAGTGCCAAGGGACAGAGCATAAGCCTGTGAGCTCGGGGCTGCTCGTCAGCGGCCCAGAGGACGTGAGGAGTCACTGGACAGGGGTCCCGAGGACAGCCTGGTGCTGTCATGAAGGGGTTCAGCACAACGCAGAACACTGGCCTGCGCGAGTCGGTTGTTCATCTGTCCTCAAACTACAGCGTTTCGTGGTGGGATTGTGCTGTACGGAAAACCCTCGGTCTGAAAAAGCTGCAGGGCCTCTCGGATGACAGACGAGGAGGCCGGACTGAGATTCTACAGACATGGAGATGAGGGGCCACTTAGGATCAAAGCTAATAAATTGTAAGCCAGGAGTCACATCAAACGTTACAAAGTCGCGGACGCTTGAGACGGAGGAGAAGCCTTACACCACGGTCGATTTGTCACCAGTGGACCCAAAGCCAGGGAAGTGGGACGCCTGGACTACGGGCCCCATGCTGGGACATCACAGAGGGACTGGAGTTTTCCTCAGTGCCCCTGGGCGTCCCCGACACAGTGGGCCCAGCCTGGGTCGGCCGTCGGGGCCCTCGCTGCAGCGCGGGAGGACTTCCCGGTCTCCGGAGGGGCTGGGAGGTGCCGCACATGCTCTCCGGTGAGCAGTGGGGGTGAGGGAGGGGTGTGGAGGAGGGAACAGATGAGCGGCCTAGTCCTTGGGTCCCCCACCGCGTCATCAGGCAAGACAAGAAGCAGAGACTGCTAGCCGAGGGCTCTCGGGACTGGGGCCTCACCCCCAGGAGAGCTCAATGCAGTTATTGCAGGGAGGCCAGCCGCGTGGGACCCCGATGCCAGCCTGAATGTGCACCTGCGGCCACGGTGCTCAGACCACTTCCGCGACGACCAGGGAGTTGCCCTTCAAAGCTGCAGCTCGACTGAGGAACAGAGCCCTGAATAGCCGTGAGAGTGTCCCACCTGGAAATAACCCGCCTGGGGACAGATTTGGTTGGTTCCCGCACGGCAGCTGGAGCCCGGGGG
Source organism: Felis catus (assembly GCF_018350175.1). Lineage (NCBI taxonomy): Eukaryota > Metazoa > Chordata > Mammalia > Carnivora > Felidae > Felis > Felis catus. The sequence goes on from NC_058383.1 coordinate 39,897,870, forward strand.
CCACTGGCACCTCACAAGCCATAGGTGGGGTCAACTTAGGAAAGTTCGGAGCCACCAGCGTTCTGGCAAGGAGGAGACTCCCCTCCCCGGTGCTGGCCGCTCCGGCATGCACGCCAGACTCCGTGGGGAGTCTTCGGCTGACCCAGGAGCCCTGACGATGCTGCCCTGTGGCATCTCCAGCAGACACGAGGTTGGAGGTCAGGGTAATCACAGCGGCAGGTGTGGCGGAGCCCGCACCTCGGGTCCCGGCCGCCCGAGAGCACAGGGTGAGGTGGCTCATCCAGGGCCTCGGAGCCTGGTGCAGCACCTCGACGCCCCAGGAAAAGCCCCGGTATGCTCAGGAACCCTCCAGAGCAAAGGAGCCTCCCTGTGACGCGCCTGCCAGGCAGGCCGCCTGCCGAAGCCGCCCTCGACTGTCTTGCTCCGGGTGTCGCTTAGGTGTCTGATGCAGGGTCCGACGGCCACCTGCCTGCGGTCATCAGACCAGTGCGTTTCGTGCACACGAGCAGGGAGACCAGACACGGACAAGCGAGAGAATAAAGGACGGGGGAAGGGTCAGCAGAGCCAGCTGCCAGGAGCCTGTATGGGCACATGGCCACAGCAGGGGGCTGCCCATGGCGGCTGTTCACCCTGGGATGGGGTCCGCCAGGCCGCCACAGCCCCCATGGGAGCTGTTGTCACAGGGAGCACGTGGAGGCCACACGGGGATGTTAAACTTGTGGGCGGAGGTGGAATGAGGGACAGAAAGCGTTTCCAACTCTAAAGCAAATTAGAATTACACGTGGAAAGTTCTACAAGGAGGCGGGAACCTCCCGTGTGGCAGCTGGAGCAGGTGTGAGGGACAGAGCGGCGGACAGGAAGGGAGTCTGGCCCCTGCACGCTCCAGCTCGCCCCGCCGCCCCGCGGACTCGCCTGCACCATCTCTCCCTGCTGCCCACCCTCTGGCCCCGGCACTGGGGACTGAAGGTTCGCTTGCATAACAGGTACCAGCAGGCATTTCCCCTCCTGGGACAGGATATCCCGGCGCCCTTCAGTCTCTCCCTGACTGTTTAAAGCAGACCAGAGCACAGGAAAAAACCTAACTCTAAAATTAGCAGCGTGGTGGCAGAAAGGCACACGGCTGCATTCTGTACTGTTTGTCAATGAAACAAGTCTAAACACGGCCAAGTGCATTTCCTTTTTGGGCAAAACAGACCTGTGGGGGTGAGGGCAGGGCGCCACCAGGAGACGCCTGCAGGGGCAGGAGGGGCCCCAGCGCCCCTCGGCGCTCCTGGCTCTTCCCGGCGGCCTCCGCCTGTGTGATGGTCTGTGCGCGGTGGCCCCACGGTCTGGAAACGCCCGGGAGAGAGAGCGCCTGCCCCACAGGCAGGACAGGCCGCGGGACGGCCTGGGCTGCCGCCAGGCAGCCGGGTTTACCTAACGGGGCCCCCGGGCTGCCTTTTCAAAACTATGTTATCTGGAAACAACACTGTCTTGCTCTGAAGTGAGGGCTCGCAGGAAGTGAGCCGACCATTCGACGCCAAACCTGCCATTTCTCGCCCGTAATTCTAATAAAAGATGCCGTGGTCCGTTTGGGCTGCCACAGGGAGTTACTTCCAGGATCCAGATCTGTCCCTTTCTTTGCTAGGTTGTCACTGAATGTCTGTTCCTAATCTTCCACTTCCTTCTGGGAGGGGTGGAATTTCAGATAAGCTCCCTGTGGTAGGGGTGGGCAGTCTCCACGAGGCCAAGGACCCCGTTTCTGCCTTATGGCCTTAAGGTCAGCGGAGGGCAGAGGGGTAGTTTTCTGAACGGCCGCCGTCCTTTGGGATGTCTGTGTTTCTACCCACAGCCGTGGACGAGGCAAAGAGGCCGAGGTGATCAGACATCCCAGCCCACCTGCCTCTTTAATTCTCAAGACCAGCCTGCTGGGGGCAGACAGAGGGGCCGGTGTGCTGGCGGGTTGCCCCGACCCCCACGGATTGCGGGTGGCAGAGCCGGTGTGCATGCCCAGCACCCCTGCCCCAAGGCGACTCCTTCCTGGAAGCCGCCTGGTCGGCCCTCTGTGCTCCCAGGCCCTGTGGGTGACGGGGCCGTGGGGAAGTGACCGGCCCAGGACCACCCGCCTTCTATGAAAAGGCGCAGGAAGGCCTGTTTCCAATTCCCGATTCCCACCCGGGTCACTCGCAGCGTGTGAATTCCTGCCAGTCGGTCAGCTTCCCTCTCCAGAAAGATAAGGGCCGGGGGCCATTATTCCCGGAATGATTCACTTCAGACTTCCTGCCGTTTCTTTCGCCGGGTTTGTTGGAACTGTACCTTCAACTTTGGGGCCTGCTGCAATTCTCTGCCGGCAGGAGAGGCAAGCGGGTCGGCCGATAACGTCCCCACACCCTGGCCACGCCGTCCCCGCCTCGGACCGCGATCGTGCTTTCCCCAGCAGGCAACAGGGGACCTGAACTGCCCCCAGGTCTCGGTGATCAGGAAAACTGAGCCGGCGGCCAGAGCCGAGGGCACACCAGCAGAGAAGCCCCTCTACTCACCGGGGTCACCTGGACAGCTTCTGTGGCTACCTGCGTGGAACCTCCCAGAAGAGTCGCACTCCTCATTTACGACTCCCACCACCCCTCTCAGCTTTTCAGGACCACGGGCGCGTCCGCACCCTCCCTGTCCTGCTACCCCCAACAGCCGCCCCTAAGGCCTCGCCACTCTGCGGCCTCCCGGCCCGCTCCCGTGGCAGCACAGGCGGTGGGCGTGGGTGCCAGGACACGGCGCGTATGCTCGGACACTGGTGTCCCCTCTGCTTTTTGCTGCTCACGAAAAAGGGCCTGTAGCTGAGCCAGGCCGGAACCACGAGCTTGCCCAGACCTCCCCGCTAGCACAATGTGAGCGGGGAAGGCAGAGGCGTGGGCTCAGGTGGGGGCTCTCACCCTGCCTGTGCCAGGCTGGTGCACTGTTGCGGGAGGACCGTGAGCCCAGACCACCAGCCACACCGGCTGCGTGGTCCCAGACTGTGGGAAGCAGAGCAGGTCACTCTAGAGCCTCAGCAGCCGGTGTTAAAATGGAAAAAGGCAGGAGCTCAGGAGTGAACAGAAATACCCATCCGGATGCTTCCTGTGTCTCCACTTCCCCATGCGCGTTTTTGTGTCATTTCCACCCCAGCGACGGGCCAGAGGGTGACCCACAGGGGTTGTGGTGACAGGAGAAGGCCACAGTGGGCCCAGCAGCCCCCCATGAGCTGAGGGTGCAGTCGCTCTGCCTGCCCGGGGCCCGAGGCTACTTACTCGCCAGCTGGAACGCGGCGGCCATGGCCTCCTCCCAGCACTGTGAATCGGGCGACATCAGGGGCAGGCCCGTCAGACCCAGGACGAAGGTGAGCTGGCCCGCAGCGAGTGCCGCTGTGGCCACCAGGTTGCAGGCGCGCATCATGTCAAACTGCACTGTGAGAACGACAGGGGGAGACAGGTGGTCAGCTCAGGTCGGGACTCCACGTGTGCCCGGAGCCCCGCGGCCCTCTCTCCCTGGCTCCTAGCTCTCCACTCCCCTCGCGCCCCAGGCCCGGGAGCCAGACGCACGGGGGACGCACCACAGACGGAGTCAGGGCTGCGGTGCTGCCTCGAGAGGCCCGTGGAGAGACCTCCCACGTGCCGGGCAGCAGAGCGCCGGCCTGCAGGAGTGCGCCCGCCGTGAGGCCGGACCCCTACCGCACGGAGCCCCCGCCACGAGAGCAGAGGACCGGCCCCACCGGGCCCCAGCCCACGGTGGTATCTGTGACTCGCCCATGGGTGGGCAGGCGGCCTTCAAATTTCGCAGCCGAGGAGCCCAGAGGGAACAGGGCCACTCCTGCCCACTGTGGGTCCAGCGGCTTCCTCCTGGCCGTTGTCCCTGAGCGCAGACCCGGGCAGCGCTGTAGCAGTCAGGGTGGCCCTGCGGGCAGAGAGGCTTCTGAAAGGAGAGGAGGAGGGAGGGGCCGCGGGAGGATGACAGTCCCCACGGCTGAACACCTTCCGGAGCCGGCAGCTGCCTTTGACCTGGCTTGCTGTGTAGATGAGCTGTGTAGACGGTGAGCGTGGCCGGTTATGCCCTCCCACAGGGAAGACGCCACTCTCTTGCCCTGTGGGCTGATAGCTCACACACCGTGCGTTTCAGAGTCGCCTCGAAAAAGTCCCTGCGGTTGCTAGAAGGCCTGACGCTCCTCTGAGCCAGTAAACGGCAGGGGTGCCAGAGGCCGGACCCGGCGAGTGGGAACTCCTGGTGCAGGGGGAGGCACCGGCACCCGCGCTTCCTCGCCTGCCCCCTGGGCTGCGAGCCAGACTTCAGGCCGATTTGCTCGAACCTTCCCGGCTGTCCACACAGTCTTCGGGGCACAACCCAAGTCGCGGCCAGCCTGACCAGTGGCCACACGTGCGTGCGGGAGACCAGACGGGCCCTGCTGTGCGGACGGAACGGGCTCCAGGCGGGTCCTTCCCGTGCACTGGAAGACTGGCCGGCCTCCCTTCCCGTGGAGGCCCCGCTCTTCGTATGCTCTCTGGGGGGGTCTTCCCGCTCTGTGTCCTTTGCTGTTACTTGTACCGATACGTGACCACACACAAGTTTCTTCTACGCTAAAAGGCGGTCAAACGCGGGAGGTGGGGGTGACCTCAGAGACAAGGGGCGGTAAACACGGTGGGCACTAACAGCCCAGGACAGCGGGCACTCCGGTTCAGAGCCAGACCCGGGGGAGGTAAGGCTGGAGGTGCACAGAGGAGAGTGGCCTGCGTGGCCCCGGGAGCCAGGGCCCTGCCCTCCCACTCGCCCACCCCCAGCTCTCTGTCCCAGTGCACTGCCCGCGGCCCCGCGTGCCGCCCCCACCCCCTCAGCCTCTGCCCCCGTTGACGTGAGGACGTAGGCCAGAGGGTACAACACCGACTGCCCGAGCCCACTCCCCTGACCAGCCGCGAGGGACCTGCCCGGCAGGCGTCCGCCACGCCCGGGGTACGTGACCTCGTGCATAGCCTGGGCAGCGGCACCCAGCAGAACTGTGACATGAGGGACTGAGGCCAGGCAGTGTGATGCGCACAGTTGCGCCTGGGGCCCCGGAGCCGTACACGTTTACCCGTGCCGCGCCTCGCTTCAGAAAAAGGCTAGGGTGCTGGACGGAATGCCTGGAATCCGGAGCTGTGAAACACGCGCAGAGAGCCACGCTGCCAGGGACTTGGATTGTGAGGTATCCGTGGGAGCTAGGGGAGGACCTCGGGGACGCTGCGTCCCCACATCGCCTCACGGGGATGAAAGCCACCTGAGCAATGGTCCTGGAGGACAGGACCCCGTGTGCATGGGGGGCCAGCCCCGGAGTCCCCGACCCGGCACACTTGGGACACCCTGCAGCGGGGTCCCCTGACCCGTCATGGCAGGTGGTCCCTTGCCGTGCTCACTCCGTGAGTGCAGAGTGGCTCTTACCGGGCCACGCAGGGGCCCCCAGAGCAGAGCGGACGAGCGTGTCCGCCATCGCCCCACCTGCCTCAACGTCTGAAGTCTCTCGGGCCCCGAGAAGGGAGCTCGGAGCAGATTGAGTCCGGCCTGACGCCACACACGCCTGCCTGTCGCGGACGGAGACGACCGCGGAGCCTGCAGGTGTTCAGGGCTGAGCTGGCAGGTGCTGGCGGAGCGCCGCTGCTCCCTCCTGCCCCATCCCTGCGCCCAGCGGAGCCGCACGCCGGGTGCTGGTGTGACGGGTGGCGGGCGCGGGCCGGGAGATGAGGTGCCAGAGCCCCCGAAGGAGCGCCGGGCAGCGCGCAGTCCGCCCGGTCGCCGCTCCTGCTGCCCTGCGCTCGCGCCCTGGGGCAGGTGAGAAGCGTGTCAGCAGCTCAGTCTCCCTCACGAGAAGCTTCCATGGCCTTTCCCTCGTTTGCGGCGAATATTTGACACTCGTGTCGGTTAAGGATTAGCTCCACAGATGCCGTACCCGTGGGAGGATGTCCTAGAAGTCTTACGAGTTGCTGATCAGGTTGTCGGGGGATGCAGGCGGCTGGCCGGGTGGGAAGGGGATCTGGAGGCAGAGCACGTCCCAACCCGTAAATCCTCCTCCTGGCCTCGGCAAGGGGACAGAGGGTCTGGACGCCCAGGGCAGGCACCAGCTGGAGCTTGAGGCCCGGGCAGGGGCTGGGTGATGTGGGCTGCCTCTGGGCCAGGGGTGCTCTGTGGGCCAGGACAACCTCAGAACCCAAGAGGCCTGCTCTCCGCCAGCCAGTCTCCTGGCACCCAAGTTCAACTGCACTGAGTTTTGAGAGCTTGCGGAAAAGTTTGAAATTCCTGCTTGTGGCGGAGGGGGAGGGGCTGACAGGCACAGCCACCCCCCCCCCCCCCGGCCAGAAGACCCCCAGACCCAGAGGAAGGGGCTCTGAGCAGAAAAACTGGGGTGGCCTCCCCACGGGGACCTTGGTGGAGCACGTGCCTCTTGCAGCCTCTGTCTCTGCCTGTGGAATGGGACCCCACCCCCACCCCGGCCCCTGAGCCGGGCAGGGCCCCCGGCACGTGGCAGGTGGGGGTAGTCACCGATGAGGACTCTGGGGACACCCTCCGAGAGCAGTTACAAAACCCCCACCGAAGCCTCACGTTCTCTAAAGGACCAGCTCGAGTTCGGTCTCCTGCTGATCTTGGAGTTAGACCCTCAGCAGCAGCTTCACAGGGTCCACTCCGGAAGACCTCTGCCTGTCAGCCACTGTGACCACATAGGTGACACATTAGGTGACAAGTGTCTTACACCTGTGAGCCCTTTGCTCCCCTACCCTCAAACCTGACCCCACGGTCAAAGTCCTGTTCCCACCTTCCAGAGTGGTGAACAGACCGGCCGCGGGCCACCAGCTGGGGCGGGGACAAACCGGTGAGGGGCTCTGCTCTCCAGAGCCACTGTCCTGAGCCCCTTCCCTGCCCCCAGGCTGGTCCCCTCCCAGAGGTCCTGTCTGCCATCTGACCCGAGTCGCTGCCTGAACGACTCTGTCAGTCCGTGGAATGAAGTCAGAACTCAGCCGTGTTTTTAAGCTTCTTGCTTATTTCACTCACTAACGATCTGTATTTTCCATCAAGGAAAGTGTATTTTCCTTGATTTCGTTAATGTATCTGCCCCATAGCTTTGCATAAAGGCAGAGAAAAGCCCCATGCTCTCCCAAGAATTCCACCCAAAAGGAGCCAGAGTCAGGTCTGGCTCAGCAGAACTGTGGCCGGGCTCCCCTGGAGGGTGGGTGCAGAGCTCGGGGTTTGCCCGGGTCCCCATCACCAGACACGCGCCCCATGCCCACAACGTGCCCCGACCGTTCTAAAGGAGACGGAGTAGTCGGCAGACTTACGTTTGACGGTGCCTCGAGCCTCCTGGAAGCCTGCCGCCTCGGAGCCCCAGCCCAGGGCCTCACAGTCTCTGGCGTCCACCGGCCCCGGCCGGGCCCCGGGGCTCGGCCCTCCCCGGGTCCCATCTGCCAGCCAGCAGGACTTCCACAGCCCCACGCTCCGCCTGCGCCCGTCCTCCAGCGTCTGGTACACCCAGTTGGGGGTGAAGGCTGCCGCGTTGTTGAGGACAAGAGAGACCAGGGCCACCAGCACCGCTGTGGCCACCAGTTTCTGAACAGTCATCGCTGACTGCCGGTGCCGTCCGCTTGTCCTGGAGAAAGTCCCAGCCCCGGTCAGTCGCTGTGGCCAGGGAGAGCCGAGACCAGCTAGGGGCTGCTAGAGGACATCACCGCTCATTCTCAGAGGCGTCTGGAAGGCCCATGTGACAGGTGCCGGTGAGCCCACCTGGGCCCGTCCTTACCCTCCCTCCTGCACCTGGAGCAGGGCCAGGCCCCAGCTGCAGCCAGCCTCTCCGCCCATCCCGGGGAGGGATCCGGGGCGCCAGCAACAGTCCAGAGTGGTGCGTGCGCCGTCTTCCTGAGAAGCTAGGCCTCTCCTCCCCGTGAGCCACCGGAGAGGCGGGCGGCGACGTGGGGGTATGTCCCGCCTGGCTCCCTAGAACCAGCTCCTCGGAGCAGACCCAGCGGCCGGGCTCCGAGCGGGGCCGGTTCGGCTGTGCCGGAGCGCTTCAGCCTCTGGCTGCCCGGGCCCCTGCCCTGTGCCTCCGCCACGGAACAGCCGGTCCTGGAAGGCAGAGGGCCTGCTGCGGGGAAGTGCCTGTGCGTCTGTGTGTGTGCGGCGCGCGCGTGTGTCCCCCCCTCGGCAGAGAGGAAATGGTTGTTTTTGAGGCTGTTTTTTGTGAGCTGGATGGAGGGCGTAGCCAACTGCAACAAAGAGCGGCAAGGCCGCTGCAACCAGACGCCGACAGGACACGTTTCCTGAGAGGAGAGCGGGGGGCTTCTGAAGCCCTGCTCCGGGGCCCTCCTCCCCTGCCCTCCCGGAGCAGGCCCACGGTCCTGCCAGCCTGGCCCTCGGGCACCACGGCGGCAGATAACCGCCCGGAGCACGAGCCCCTGCGCTGGGCCTGGGGACATCTGCACCCAGCTCAGGACGGGCAGGGCTCTGGTGGCCAGTCACCGGCTCTAGGGACTCGCCGGCCGTTCCCCCAGCGCGTAGGTACCGGCAACCCACAGTGCCCCGGCCCTCGCCGTGGCAGTTCACGGACGGTGGAGGAAATGGCCGGGCGTGGTAGAGAGGCCTCCTGACACAGGCCTTTGCCTGGGTCGGGGCCACACCTGCAGACCTGCCGGGCCAGAGCCTTGTCCTGGACGTGCAAGAAGGTGGGCTTCTGGACGTGCAGGGCAGGTGCCCCACCGAGGCCTGAGGGCAGAGGGCACGTCCCTGCCGAGGGGGCTGCAGCCCCTCTGCGTGTGCAGACACTCGGGGGAGGCCGCGCCACCCCACTGGAGAACCCCGTGCCCGACCGGGGTCCCGGAGCGGCGTGCACAGAGAGAGCGGCGCCCGCGCCCCCCTCTACAAACACACGTACCCTGGACGTCGCGTGGGGAAAGCCCTCGGGCCCCTCTGGCTGCTCGCCGCCTTCACTAGCTGCCCGGCCAGCACCGGGCGCCCTCGTTATGGGAGAGGAGGCCACACACCTGCGAGAGGGGCCCGACAACCTGGAGAGGGACGGGCTCGGTCCCCTCGGCTTGGCCCTGTCGGCACCTGGGACGCCTGTGCCCTGCTCGCCTGCCGCTTCTGGAGCTCTGGAGAGTTCCGACGACTTCGCCACCTCGTGTCCTGGAAGCCTCGGCCCCTTGTGTGTGTGTGCGCAGGGGGAGGGGGGTTCAGTTTTACAATTCATTCGATGGCAAGCGGTCATCGTGAGATTAGTAACCGCTGTGTTCAAAAAGTACATTCAAGCTTGCCGCGCCGTCAGTCTCAAGGACAGTCAGGTACCTGGAGTCACAGACTTTCCCCACGTGACCCGTCATGTAAATCAGACTTAGTTTCTCACCAGCGTTGATAAAAGCAGACCCAGGGAGAGAAGTCGGTCTGGGGTCACGTGCATGGTCTTAACGTGGCGAGTGCTTAGGCTGCGCTGATTATCACAACATCAGGATGGCGGGAACAGTCACAGCCCCCCCGACTTTGCATCCCATTCTTGTGGGGGGGGGCCCTGTGCCTGCTGCCTCGGGGAGCCCCACGCCACCAAGCCTATGTCCCTGAAAGGCGGTGGGGGGGGGGGGTGGGCAGGTCCTTGGAGAATCATAAGTCTCAAGACAACGTCTGTGCTTTGGGTCCCTGACGGGCTTTGCTCGTGTCACAGCACGTGTCCTTTGTAGCAAATGTGCCGGCTGACTTCTTCCCACCTGCCTTCTTTCCTTGGCTTGTGTTCTCTCCCACCTCTCCTCCAGCCTCCCGGAGGCTGGCGGGGGGGGGGGGGGGGGGGCGGGGCAGGGTCCTGTCTGCCCTCGAGGGACACCCCTAGCCCTCCGCCTACGGCCCCTTTCTCCAAGGTCTGGGACCAGCGTGTAATTCCGAGTCCCTGAGCGCATGGTACAGGGGTCACCTCACCAAGGCACCTCTCCCCCGTCTTCCTTTAGAAGGGATCAGTCCCCTCCCCCTCATTTATTTAAGTCACTTCTCCCAGGGTGGACTTTGGTGGCTACTGGGTCAGCTCCCTCCAGCCCCTCTACCAGGTGAGGCAGGGAGGCCCAGGCCACTCACTGGGTCCTCCTGTCAGGCCATCGGCCATCTGGCCCTGCCCACAGAGGACCCTCCTCAGCCACCCGTGGGACCGCGGGGCCCACCCTGGGCACCCAAACCCCCAAGGGCCCTCCCTGTGCCCCAGAGCTGCTATGGCGGGAGCTAAGAGCGTCGAAGCCGGGGCTGCTGGGTGCACCGGGAGGCCGTGAACCCTGCAAGCCTGAGGGGCAGGCCCGAGAAGAGGGGCCTCGGGGGCCAGTTCCGGCAGCTCTTCCAAGAGAGGCCGTCTTCAGGCCAGGCCCCTCGGCAGGCGGCCCGTGTGCCTTGGCGTCAGCGTCTCTCATGTTGATGAAGTGCAGATGTGAGCGCGTCGTGGCGGGGATGACAGGAAGCGCGGAGCTGCAGCGGGCTGGCGGCTGTCCAAAGCCCAGGGCCCCCGGTCCTGCGTGCAGGCCAGTGGCGGAGCTGCCGGGCCCACAGCCTCAGCCCCGCGGCCAGGGCTCGGGCTGTCCTCCCGACACACGCTTGTCCCCTGCTCGTGCATACGGCCTGCCGGACCCCTCTAGCCTAGGAGTGCACCGGAAAACCGGGTCAGGAAAGAGCTGAGATGGGCCGCCGGGTTCCTTTGCTTCTTTGGGTTTTGCCCCTCCATCATACGCAGATGGCAGCCATCTGTGCTCACAACTCGGCAGAGGGTGGGGACACACGAGGACCCCGGGCCCCGGCCCGCCCCCACGCTGGTCTCAGCCTCGGGTGGAGAGTACGTTAAAGAAGGCTCTGATGTGGAACGCGTCCGGAAGGGAGGGGGAGCCTGTTTCCATCCAGTACCTCGCGGCGGCCCCGGCTCGTCCGCCTGGCGGAGGAGGGGCAGCGACTCCATCAGTTCCGTGAGCCGGAAGAGAGCTCCTGAGCTCTGACTGCGACCACCAGGCTCACCGGTCACCGCCGGCCCTCCTGGAGCCCCGGCCACGTGCTCACGTGCCTCCGCTGACAGGAGGTTCTGCCCTGACAAGCGTCCCCTCCCTCCCCCTTCCTCAGCAGTCCCGCTCTTCACAGGCAAGGCTGCGGTTAGATGCACTGACCACACAGCCGGGGGCCCCAGGGGCGCCGCAGACCCAACCGCCCCCTCCTTGCCCGCGCTGTGCAGAGAGGATCTGAGTGCAGGGTGCACAGCGCCAGGACCCCTGAATTCTATTGTTTCCCAAGGTGGGAGGGGGAAGCTACCTCAAGGCAGAAGTTTCTAGACCCAGGGAGGGCAGGAGCCCCAGGTCATTGTCGGCAGGAGAGAGGTTGCTGGAAGGTTAAGGTGGGGGGTGGGACCCATGCCTCCAAACCTCCCCTCCCTGGGGCTGCGTGGGGTCACGGGGGCCCGTGGGTATGAGGACAGGGACGGGGTCCGGGGGATGTGCTGGGACCCCTGCCTCTGTTCAGCCCAGGTGAGGGGCCCTCCGACCCCACGCTGGGCATCGTGCACTGGTCCTCAGTCCATCAGGCTTGGGGCCCCGCACCCCCTTCCCCAGGCCCCTTGGGGTGTGAAGGTTCTACGCCCCCCCCCCCCCCCCCCGTGGCCTTTTCCCTTCTTCCTCGGCTCAGCTGAGGGCATGGACAGGTGTGTTTCAGAGGAGCATTTGCACAGCAGAAGGCCATCAAGGCAGGGAGGAAAACGTCCTGAGCACGTCCCTGGCCCTGTCGGTTGCAGAGGACACGCAGGTGGCCTTCAGCCCCGGGAGGAGTCGGGGCCCCGGTTTGCCGTATCGCTGTGCCGAGGAAGCCCGTCCGGCACGCGTCTCTGTGGGGCTGGTGGCGTGAGTGCCCCAAGCTGACACGGCTGCCGTGTCCCCCGCACAGCGAGGCAGTCTGGGAGAACATGGCCCGCGTGTGTGTGAAGACCCAGCGGCTGGACGTCGCCAAGGTGTGCCTGGGAAACATGGGCCACGCTCGCGGAGCCCGAGCGCTGCGCGAGGCCGAGCAGGAGCCAGAGCTGGAGGCCAGGGTGGCCATGCTGGCCATACAGCTGGGCATGCTGGTGAGTCCGGCAAAGCCCCAGGACGGGCGGGTGGCGCAAGGGGGGGGGGGCTGCCCTGCAGATCTAGAGGTAGGGTTGCGGCTGGCCCCACTGGGGAGGCCATGGCGTCTGCTCCTCTGGGTCACTAGCTTCCGCCAGAAAGCAGAGCGAGGCCCCTGAGGCGCCACCGAGGCCTGTGTCCTCCTCCGCTGTCCTCCCCGTCTCAGGCACGTGCGTGAAACTCCCAGGCCGTCATGCACCTGGGAGACCAGGTGGGGTTGGGGTCCGCAGGACGGTGCAGCAGGTGGGGTCTCCTCCCCGGCATGCAGGGGCAGCCCCCCAGCCTTCCTGGCTGATGCTTTCTCCCCGCGGGACACACTGCCACGTTGGCCTGGGCATCGCCGCCCCCAGGGGACACCAGCAGGCTTCCTGGAGCCCCAGGGCCCATGCTCGCTCTCCCCTCTCCAGGAGGACGCCGAGCAGCTGTACCGGAAGTGCGGCCGCTACGACCTCCTCAACAAGCTGTACCAGGCGTCCGACCAGTGGCAGAAGGCCGTGGAGGCAGCGGAACTGCGGGACCGCATCCACCTGCGCACCACCTACTACAACTACGCCAGGCACCTGGAGGCCAGTGCCGACCGCAGCCTGGCCCTCAGCCAGTGAGCGAGGGCCCGCAGGGAGGGCCGGGACGGGCCCCTGTTCCCCTGCTCCCTCGGCCAGTGAGAGAGGGCGCACGGGGAGGGCCGGGACGGGCCCCTGTTCCCCTGCTCCCTCGGCCAGTGAGCGAGGGCCCGCGGGGAGGGCCGGGAGGGGCCTGCATGCCCCTGCTTCATTCTCTGCCCCGGGGAGGGCCTTGGAGGCGCTCAGAAGAAGCTTGTAGGGTGAGGCACCGCCTCAGAGCAGGTGGCAGCCTTCTGGGTGGGAGGCTCCGCAGGGCAGCTGGAGCTCAGTCTCGTCAGAACCTCAAGCCCCCGAGCGTCTCGCGCTGGGCTCCGGTCTCCGGGCCTGGGGTCGCCGGCAGCGCTGAGACCACGGGAGGAGCCACTGCCCCGCTGGCCTTGCAGCTACGAGAAGTCGGACACCCACCGCTTCGAGGTGCCCAGGATGCTCTCGGAGGACCCACAGTCCCTGGAGCTCTACGTCAATAAGATGAAGGACAAGTGAGTGTCGCCGCCAGGTGGTGGGCAGACGCAGGGTTGGCCGTGGTGCCCAGGGGCATCCTGCCGCTGCTTCCCTAGGGTGGGTGGCGGGGTGGGCGGAGCATGAGGCATCCGTGCTCTCCTGCAGAGCTGCGCCCTCCTGGCTGCCGGTGGCGCTGGGGTCCCGGGGCTCCTTTCCAGGGTGTGCAGGCCCTGAAGGGGATCGTGGGCTCCCCCCAGGACCCTGTGGAGGTGGTGGGCCCAGTACCTGGAGAGCCAGGCAGAGATGGACGCCGCGCTGCACTACTACGAGCTGGCACAGGACTACTTCTCCCTGGTCCGCATCCACTGCTTCCAGGGCAACATCCAGAAGGTAGACGCCTCTGGGGCGCCTGGGGGCTCAGTCGGGTAAGCCTCCTATCTCGGCTCAGGTCATGATCTCATGGTTCATGGGGTCCAGCCTCGCGTCGGGCTCTGTGCTGACAGCTCGGAGTCTGGAGCCTGGTTCCGATTCTGTGTCTCCCTCTCTCTTTCTGCCCCTCCCCTGCTCACTCTCTGCGTCTCTCACTCTCTCAAAAATAAATAATTATTAAAAAAAATAATAAAGAAGGTCGGAGGGGGCAGGGGGCAGGCCTGCCGGGCGTGGGGAGGCAGAGACATGGCCCCAGGGCTCCCTGCTCTCTTTCCAGGCTGCTGAGATCGCAAATGAGAGCGGAAACTGGGCCGCGTCCTATCATCTGGCCCGCCAGTACGAGAGTCAGGAGGAGGTGAGGCAGGCAGTGCACTTCTACGCACGCGCACAGGCCTTCAACAACGCCATCCGCCTGTGCAAGGTAGGTGGCCGGCCGGCGTGCAGCCCCTGGTGGCTAAAGCCAGGCAGGTGGGAGGCTCCGTCCAGGTCACTTCAGAAAGAGGAGGGAGTTGTATCGTGAGGCCCTATTCCCCACCCCGGCCTGTTTCCACCACGCCCGCGTCACTCTGGGCGCCGGGAGCGTCCGCCCCCCATCCGCCTACCGCAGCCTCCTTGGCGGTGTTTGCAAAAGCGAGCACTCAGGCTGGCTTGGCGCTTGGGGCCTGTGCACAGCAAGGAGGGACATTCTGAGTGGGCGAGAGTGCCCCCACCCAGCCTGGAGAGCCCTCGTGTCAGATAGGTCCTACAACATTGTTAATAAGAAGAGAAGGGAGCCCCCCCAGAATTCTGTGTGCGGACCCGGGGAGACATTCGACAATGGAAACCACAGTCATGTAGACCAGCAGCGTGCCGGGCAGGGGCGGTGGGCTCCTCGGGCACCCTCAGCACAGTGCACAGGAGGCCCTGGCGACCCCGTCCCCGCAGGAGAACGGCCTGGACGACCAGCTCATGAACCTGGCCCTGCTGAGCTCCCCCGAGGACATGACGGAGGCGGCGCTCTACTATGAGGACAAGGGCGAGCACGTGGACAGGGCGGTGATGCTGTACCACAAGGTGAGCCAGCGGCCGGGTACCCCGGGGCCTGCCGCCGTGCCGGGGGCGCCACTCGGGCGTTCTCGGGACCTGGGGCCTGGGCGGCCGCTGAGAGTGCCCCGCCATCCACAGGCCGGCCACTTCTCCAAGGCTCTGGAGCTGGCCTTCGCCACCCAGCAGTTTGTGGCCCTGCAACTCATAGCGGAGGACCTGGACGAGAGGTCGGACCCTGCCCTCCTGGCCCGCTGCTCGGACTTCTTCCTTGAGCACAATCAGTACGAGAAGGCGGTGGAGCTGCTCCTGGCCGCAAAGAAGGTACGGCCTGGGGCCCCCGTGTGGCGCCCACTCAGGCACCGAAGCCCGGGGCCACCTTTTCCAGACACGGTGGATGTAGCTTTGCCGTCTCTCATGGTTACGGTTTCACAAGAAGGCTGTGGCTCTGGCCTGTCCTGGGGGTGTTGGAGCCTGGGAACGGGCTCACCCGTGCAGCCCCTTCATGAGTCTTCACGTCGTAACCAGGGCGGCGTGCTCGTCCTTTCCGTGTGTGCGGCAAACACATGTGACATCAGATTTAGCATCTTAGCTATTTTCTAAGTGTGTTTAAAAAGTTTTTTAGCTTTATTTATTTGAGAGAGAGAGAGAGAGAGAGAGAGAGACAGAGCATTCACATGCAGGAGGGGCAGAGAGCGAGAGCGAGAGCGAGAGCGAGAGAGAGAGAGAGAGAGAGGAGAGAATCCCAAGCAGGCTCCGTGCTGTCAGGGCCCAACATGGGGCTCAAACTCACGAATCATGAGATAATGGCCTGAGCCGAAACTAAGAGTCAGACACTTAGGCGACTGAGCCCCCCGGTGCCCTGCTCTTTCTCAGTGTCAAGTGCGTTGACATTGTGGTGCAGTCTCCAAGTACCTCCTTTCATCTTGCAAAACCGAAGCTCTGTCCCCCTGAAATGCCAGCTGCCCATCCTCCCCTATCCCCGGCACCCACCGTCTACCTCCTGTGTCTATGAATTTGACGACTCCGGAGACCACACGTAAGTGGAATCGTACAGGATCTGCCCTTGTGGGTCCGGTTTCTTTCACTGAGTGTCGTACCGTCATCGGTACGACACCGTTCACCGTTCATTGGTGCTGTAGCAGGTGTCAGAACCTCCTTCGTTTTTCAGGCCAAGTAGTACTCCGTTCCACATAGGCAGTGCCTTGCGTTTCCCTGCCCTCGGACACTGGCTCGCCTCCACCTCTTGGCTCCTGTGAATACTGCTGCTGTGAACACGGGTGTACAAATCTCTCTTCAACCCTGCTTTCAATTCCTGCAGGCATTTACCCAGAAACGGAATTACCAGACTATCTGGTAACTCGGTTCTAGTTTTTTGAGGACCCTCCAGACCGTCTTCCATAGCCGCTGCCCCGGTTTTCATTGCCAGCAGCCGTGCACAGGGCTCCCATCCTGCCACGTCCTAACCGTCACTTGTTGGTAGCGTTTTATAGACAGCACTCTCAGGCGTGTTGCAGCCATACTCTAAGTAGAAGGCTTGTCCCTGATAGCCACTGAATGGAGATGAAGAAAACTGTTAGCCATGCGAAATCAGCCTGTCCAAATTGAAAGTTATTTCTTCCTGAAGCCAGAATTGTGCTTGTAGCTTCGTGCCTCCCTGGTGAGCGACACGAGAATTCTCGCCCAAGTAAGAGGCACGTGCGGGTTCATGGCCAGACCCAGCAGATAGATGCACATGTCCACCCTCCCTAAGGCAGCCCCAGGCCTAATCTGAGCCAGCAAGAACACCACAGGGCTTTTTGTAGCCAGATAGGTGGATTCTGTAGTTTCACAGTGAAACCCAGATAAGCCAGAACAGCCGGGAAAAATTTAGAAGAAGATTAACAAGCAGTGACGAGGCCCCAAGATTGTAAAACGCGTCGGAGATAGAACACTTGAGGTCGAGTCCATGAGCAGGCCTACGGGTCAGTGGAAAATATTAGAAAACCCAGAAGGAGAACCATTTACGTAGGCACATCTAGCAGGTGCTGAGGAGCACTTCACAACCGGGGGCAAAAGGTGAACCGTCCGCTCAAAGGGGTTGATGCAACGAGGCAGCCACTTGGGAAAACCAGCAAGTTCCAGATGTGTCTACGATTTAAGTGTGCCAGAGAAACGGCAGCCAGCACCGAAAGCCACGGGACGTCTCGTACAGTCTGAAAACACAGAAGGTGTGTTCTGAGTAGGATTCAAAACCCACTGGGAAAGACTCGTTGATGTAACCAAATATAAATTTGAAAATAACACATGGAAAAAACACCATAAAAAAGTAAAGATAAATAATAAAATGAGAAAAGATATGTTCTACCTCTATCCCAAAGTCTCCTGTTCCTAATATGTATGGAGTTCCTATAAACAGTAGGAAATTTACCAGCAATTCACAAGGAAAGGACAAAGATTATGGACAGTTTCTTTTAAGAAGGAAATGTAGGTGGGGACGCCTGGGTGGCTCTGTCAGTTAAGCATCTGACTGTTGATTTCAACTCAGGTCATGATCCCAGGGTCGTGAGTTCAAGCCCCATGTCAGGCTCCTTGCGGATGGCTCGGATTCTCTCTCTCTCCGCTCCCCCCCCAAAATAAATAAGTAAACTTAAAAAAAAAAAAAAAAGGAAGGAAATGTGGGTGGTTCCAGCACATCAGATTCTTAGCCTCGTTCGTAGTAAGAGAAATACAAATCAAAACTCATGGAGATCCCGTTTGCCCCGGATTCCACCCATGAGGGTGAAAAGGTAAGCAAACCCCAGGGATTGTCGTGGGACACAGGTGTGCTCGGGCAGGACAGGAACACGGCAGGCACTGCCCGTCCCGGCCCGGGATCAGTCCCAACAGCGCACTGGCAGGCGGCCGTGGGAGTGGCGCGCCAGGGCTGTACCCGCGTGACGAGGCAGGTGTGCACCTGCGGGCGGAGCGGTGAGGAGCCAGCGTCCTCTTGTGGTGGAGCACCGCGCACCCATCCAAACCACAGAGGTGGCATCTCCTCCAAGACCTGCCCTCAAGTGAAGGATACAAAATTTCCCCTAAATTTTTAAGAAAATTAATTCAAACCCTTAACTTAAAAATTTGAGAAGAATCGTGGAAGAAAATCAGTTTCTGGCTTCTCTTTCCTCCCACAAGCAGGACAGTGTGCTCTGGGGCTCCCCGCCCCCCACTTGCCCTGCATAGTGCATAGCGTGACATGGTCACCGGGCTGAGCGTCGGCCTCTGCGTGGTGAGCCGCCGCCCCGGGCCCCGTGGTGACCACCCCCCCCCCCCCCCCCGGCGCCTTGCAGCACCACGAAGCCCTGCAGCTCTGCCTGGAGCAGAACATGACCATCACCGAGGAGATGGCTGAGAAGATGACCGTGCCCAAGGACTCCAAGGACCTGTCTGAAGAGTCTCGGCGCCAGCTGCTGGAGCAGATCGCCAACTGCTGCATGCGCCAGGGCAGCTACCACCTGGCCACCAAGAAGTACACGCAGGCAGGGAACAAGCTCAAGGTGAGCACGCCCGCCGGCGGGGTGGCACCCACGTGCCCGTGAATCGCGTCTCCGCTTGCCCCGAGTTTAAGCGAGTTTAAGCCCGACCGACTTACCCTGCCCGGACTTGCCTGCGTCCTGTGGGGACCAAGGAGCCCTGAGCTCCCTCTGGTGGTGAAATCCTCGTGAGCCCTCCTGGCGCTTCCCCGTCTAGGCCATGAGAGCGCTGCTGAAGTCGGGGGACACGGAGAAGATCGTGTTCTTTGCGGGCGTCTCGAGGCAAAAGGAGATCTACATCATGGCTGCCAACTACCTGCAGTCCCTGGACTGGCGGAAGGAGCCGGAGATCATGAAGACCATCATCAGCTTCTACACCAAGGGGCGCGCCCTGGACCTCCTGGCCAGCTTCTACGAGGCCTGCGCCCAGGTACACGCCCTCCGCCCGGTCCCCGGTCCCCCCCGCCCCCGGGGCAGCTCGTGGACCCCTGCGGGCCCTGACGGGTCTCCTCCTTGCAGGTGGAGATCGATGAATACCAAAACTACGACAAAGCCCACGGGGCGCTGACCGAGGCCTACAAGTGCCTGGCCAAGGCCAAGGCCAAGAGCCCCCTGGACCAGGAGACCAAGCTGGCTCAGCTGCAGAGCAAGATGGCACTGGTGAAGCGGCTCATCCAGGCCCGAAGGTGCGTTCACAGGACGGCTGCACCTCGGACCCCACGGAGCCCCCAGGCTCCCCCTCACGGCTGGGAACCAGACCCGGGTGTCACATGCAGCCAGCACTCAGCAGGGAGCCCCGTGAGCCCTGGGTGGGACGTGGCGGGCACTCCGTGGGGAGCCCCGTGGGCTCTGGGTGGGTTGCGGCGGGCATTCTGCGGGGGTGGGGGCCCCGTGCACCCTGGGTGGGATGCATGGACGTCATGTTGCGTCCTTCCACTAAGTTCCTCCTGGGGAATTCTCAAACCTAGGTGCATTCCCAGGCCAGTTCCAGAAAAAAACAGAGAAGTCTGGGGTGGGGGCAGTGAGGCAGATGTGGGTCAGGAGAGCATGTGTGTGAGGGGAGCCTGGGGCCTTCTAAAGTGTGTGCAGAGCTCCAGCCTGATGGTTGGGAGCCGGCGGGCCACCACAGCACCCAGGGGTGCGGGGACGGTTTGAAGGGCGCTTGCAGGCAGCAGGTTGTTGCTGTTTTTAGGAGAGACCATGTAAATTCGGACATGATGCCAGTTTTTATCTCCTGGCAACCCACCCGGCTTTGCCAGGAGCCCGCTGTGTGGGCAGCAGGGCTCGGCTTATGCCTGAACCAGTACAAGCCTTTTCCTCATCTGGGAACAGGCTTTTAAAAGAAAAGTTGCAAAAATATTTTGAACCCTTGTACAAAGTGGGGCTCCCTGCTTGGATACGTAAGTTCTGGAATATCTGCTACGCCTGGGCTGCGGGAGGGAGAGAGCAGGACATTGGGAAGCAAGGAGCAGGGCACCCTGGAGCTCCTTCCTGGTCCCCCCGCCGCTTACACCACCCCTGTTCGGCGACGGACCCCGGACCCCAGCGTGTCGTGTCCAGCGCGCCGCTGCACTGGTCTTTGCTGGTGCTCACCCCCTGCCTGACCTCCTCGGGCAGGGCGCCCTGCATCCCCCTGCATCAGTGTCCCCCTCCAGACTGGTGGGCCGGCAGGGATTGGGGTGACAAGCTGAGTGTAGCACAGTAGCAGGAGTGCGAGCTAGCCCAAGTTTCCATTCAACGAATCGGTGAGTTTATGAATGAACTCAGTTAATTCATGGGAATTAACTTCACAAAAGTTTCTGCTGTGGACTCCAGGAGCTCCTCATTCAGGTGGGGAGGCTGCTCTGACCCCTGACCCCTGACCCCTGACCCCGGCCGTGTTTCTGCTCTGGGCAGGACATATGCCGAGGACCCTAAGGAGGCGGTCAAGCAGTGTGAGCTGCTCCTGGAAGAGCCCGAGCTGGACAGCAGCGTCCGCGTCGGGGACGTCTACAGCTTCCTGGTGCAGCACTACCTGCAGACGGAGGAGTTCCAGGCGGTGAGGCGGAGCGGGGGCGGGGCTTCTGGGGAAGGGGGCGGGATCCGCTTCGCGGCCGTCCCCGCCCTCTGAGCCGCAGGTGTTTCTCCTGTGTTTGATTTTTCAGCCTTTTTTATTTGGAATAATTTCAAACTGAGAATTACAAGAATAAGAGAACCCACACATAACCCTTCATCAGATTTGGCAGGTTTAAACATTTTGCTACGTTTACTTACTCATTTCACGTGTGTGTTTTCAAATTTCTATTTTCTACCTAACATGGGTATTTTTCTGAGCTCTCTGAGAATCGCAGGTGCCCTGCCCTTCCCGCTTGGTTCGCAGACACTCGGGTAGATGCCCAGGGCTGGGATGATGGGGTTGTGTGGTAAGTGTGTGTTTAACGTTTTAAGAAACTGCCAGACTTCTTCCTTTTTGTAGTGTCTTTTTCACGGTTGGTTTCAAGGTTATTCTAGCCTTATAAAATGCACTGGGGAGCATGCCCACCTCCCGTATTTTCCAGAAGAGTTTATGTAAGATTGCTGTGATTTCTTCCTTCCTTGATAGAATGCCTACCTGAACCCACCTGGCCTGGAGCTTTCTTTGCGGAAGGGTTTCGGTGATTCATTTTAGCAGAGCACTTCTCAGACATTTTGGTGTCTGGACCCCTTTGCACTAGGAAAGTTATTGAGGACCCAAAGACCATTGGTCTGTGTGGGGCGCACCTACCAGGATTTACTATTACCCAATAAAACTAATGTAAAAATATTTGTTAATTTACTTAAACCCGCGATATGTTAACATAAGTAACATTTTCATTGAAGCTATTTTATATTTTTTATATTTTGCAAAACAAATTGACTGAGGAAAGTAGCACTATGTTACATTTCTCCAAATCTCTTACCTGGCTAAATCCGATGGGATCAGTTTCTGCTTTTGCACTCAATTTGGTAAAATAGGGTTTTTCTTAGCTGAAATACATGAAGAAAATGTAGCCTCACAGCAATACGTAGGTGAAGGGGCCTCTTCAGACACGTGCAGGCCACCTTTGATGCTGCGCCACAAGTCAACAAGTGGTAATTCTTTTTTTTTTTAATGTTTATTTATTTTTGAGGACAGAGGATTTGAAGCAGGCTCTGTGCTGAGAGCAGAGAGCCCAATATGGGGCTCGAACTCACGAACTATGAGATCATGACCTGACCTGAAGTCAGCTGAGCCACCTAGGCGCCCCAGGTGGCAATTCTCAAAAGTTAGTTGCGATGTTGGAATGCCGTTGTATTCTGTCACATTTAAAACTCGATGGTCTGTCTCAGATCTTTTACGCACGCATCGTTTTATGACATCATGTTGTTTGCGGAGTTAGAAGATGTTGACACGTTTCATTATACGTATCAGAACACCATATTTGCAGAAATCACCACCAGCCTCGTCAGAAAATGTGGCATTGGGAAGACGTCCGGCTCGTGGTGGCCGATACATAAGGTTTCTGAGATCCTTCCGTTTGAAAGCTCAGATTTTATCCTTGGCAAAACTATTGCCTCTTACTCTTTTCCTTGATGTGGTGGCCCCCTTGGTTCCTTTTTGAGACAGTCTGCCACGAACCCGAGTCTGAGTAGCCACGCTTACCTGCAGTCACGTTTACAAGTAAAGGCGGTATTCTATGCGCGAGCGGCCACTTTTGCTCACGACCTCCAAAGCTGTGCCTCGTCTCCGCGCACGTTCGGTACGACCCGTCTTTCACTTCTGCCATCCTGGTGGGTGCGTCGCGGTAGCTCATGGTGGTTTCAGTGCCCCTCTCTCTCTGACCACCGGTGTTGCGCAGCTGCTCATAGGTTCGTCTCCTCCTCCAAGTGCCCGAATCCTCCCCTGTCAGTTTGTTGGGGGTTTGTCTTCTCAACGTTGCTTGTGGCCCTTATGAATTCTGGGTACCTTTCCTTTACCAGCGTGTGACCACTAGTGCTTTCTCCCTGTCTGGGGGAAATTCCCTCCTGTCCCTCTCTCCTCTCCTTATGGAACTCCAATTATCTGTGTATACCATCCCCTGGTTCAACTGATTGTCCTCTTTTTTTTCCAGAATTCTCTCTGGTTTTCATTTTTGGTGGTGGCTTTTACTGTTGCTTCAAGTGTACCAGTCCTGTTCAGTACTCTGATGTTGCTCCTGGGCCTGTATTACACCTGCTGTTATAATTTTCCCCACTAGTAGCTTCTGGATCACATCGAGTTAGCTCCCTTGTCTTTTCTCTTGAGTTTGGTCACATCTTGTTGTTGTTCCTTACATCTAGCAGTTCCTGGACATTATGGATAAACCACCATAGAGACTCTGGATTTTTTTTTTTTTTTTTTTTTTTTTTTTTTTTTTTTTTTTTGGGACAGAGAGAGACAGAGCATGAACGGGAGAGGGGCAGAGAGAGAAGGAGACACAGAATCGGAAACAGGCTCCAGGCTCCGAGCCATCAGCCCAGAGCCTGATGCGGGGCTCGAACTCACGGACCGCGAGATTGTGACCTGGCTGAAGTCGGACGCTCAACCGACTGCGCCACCCAGGCGCCCCTAGACTCTGGATTTTTTAGGTTCCTTCCTTCCTTCCTTCCTTCCTTCCTTCCTTCCTTCCTTCCTTCCTTTCCTGACATCCTTCCTTCCTTCCTTTCTTCCTTTCTTCCTTTCTTCCTTTCCTTCCATCCTTCCTTTCCTTCCTTCCTTCCTTCCCTTCCTTCCTTCCTTTCTTCCTTTCCTTCCATCCTTCCTTTCCTTCCTTCCTTCCTTTCCTTCCTTCCTTCCTTTCTCCCTCCCTCCCTCCCTCCCTTCCTCCCTCCCTCCCTCCCTTCCTTCCTTCTAGCATTGCAGGCAGCAACAAGAGCCTCTATGCTCAGCACATCACCTTGGGCTGGGCTTGAAGTCAGCGCCTGTCCCCACCACACGCAGCATGTGCTAGCTAGGTTGACCAGAGAGCCGCGTTCATGCTCAGGGTGTGGGCTCCCCTCAGTGATTGTCTTCTGACGTCTCCTCACTTCTGGCGGCTGCAGTTGACCTCAGTTCTGGTTCTGGTTCTTCGAGTCAGTGAGGGTGGGTTTTCTATGTGACATTCAGCTTCCCACAGTGGCCCTTGTTTGGAGCCTGTGGGACTTAGCAACCTTAACTTAGAAGAAATAAACATGAGCGGTGAGGCGGACAGACCTAGGTCTCCTCCGGGCAGGGAAAGAAGGCCCCTGTCGTTGCTCCGGTGTCTCCCATGCTCCCTCGCACTCACCTCACCACCGCATCGGAGCCCAACCCCAAGGCCCCTGACCCTGGTCAGTGTCCTCCGTGGCCAGGACATCCAGGAGCACTTCTGTTTTTGTCACCCTTCAGCTGTGTCTGGTGACCGTGCCGGCCTTCTGGAAACTGCTTCCTTGCCCGTGCCGACACCAGCTGTGCACACGGAGGGTGACGCCCCTGGGCCACAGTGCAGCCCTGCGGTCTCTGGCAGACCCCACCCCGGGGGGGCACGCCCTCAATTCCCCTCGCTCCTGAAGCTCAGAGCCCTGGCACTGGCCTTGGCCTGCCTTGTGCTTGTGTCCCGTGAGCCCTGCATGGTGCCTGGGTCACACAGGCAGTGGACACAATCTCGGGAAATCTCTTCCTGTGCGGGTGTCCCCCCACCTCGCTTGAGAATGCCAGAGGGCTTGCATTCTGCCCATCCTCCGTCCTTCCAACACTCATGGCTCACCTTTCTACTTTCATCTTTCTCTCTTACTTTTTATATCTTGGTTCTGTCTGCTCAAAATAAAATTGCTCAGGAAATTTGTCATCTTTAAGAAATGCTAAGATTAAGGGCACCTGAGTGACCCAACCTGTTGAGCATCTGACTTCAGCTCAGATCATGATCTCATGGTCTGTGACTTTGAGCCCCATGTCAGGCTCTCTGCTGTCAGTGCAGAGCCCGCTTCAGATCCTCTGTCCCCCTCTCTCTGCCCCTCCCCCCGCCCAAACCAAACATTAAAAAAAAGAATACTAAGATCTGGAGCACCTGGTTGGCTCCGTCAGTTAAGCGGCTGGCCCTTGATTTTAGCTCAGGTCATGATCTCACAGTTCATGAGATCAAACTCAGTGCCGGGGTCTTTGTGGACAGTGTGGAGCCTGCTTGGGATTCTCTCTTTCTCCCTTTCCCCCGCTCACAAACGTGTGTGCTCTCTGTCTCTAAAAATACACTTTATTTATTTTTTAAATGTTTATTTGAGAGAGAGAGAGCAAGCAAGGGAGGGGCAGAGAGAGAGGGAGACACAGAATCCGAAACAGGCTCCAGGCGCTGTGATGTCAGCGCAGAGCCCGACATGGGGCTAGAACTCATGAGCCTGATCATGACCTGATCCAAAGTCAGACACCCAACTGACTGAGCCACCCAGGTGCCCCTCAAAATACACTTTAAAAAAAAATTAAGATCTGATCTTTCCCATAAACAGTTTCAAAGCTCCTAGAAATTTTGATCACATCTGAGCTGATATGAAGTGTACCTTGGGAGTGGGCCTTAGAAGCCACATGGGACCCTGTTGTTCCCCTCATTCTTGTGTGTGGCCCTCCCTGTGGGTGCAGCAGGTGTTAGCAGGTGCAGGCAGGCCTGGGCAGATGTGAGCAGGCATGGGCAGGTGAGGGCAGGTGTGGGGCAGGCGTTGGCACGTGTGGAAGGGGGGACAGGTGTAGGCAGATGTAAGCAGGCACAGCAGGCTAGTGGCGGGCCTGGGCACATGTGGACAGGTGTGGGTCCTCAAGCACAGGCCGCTCACGGGACACTCCGGGGCAGCTGGCTGGACCTGTTCGGCCGGGAGTGCTGATCACAGCTGACAGCATTGACAGAAGCTTAAAGTCGGACACCTTGGAAAGGCCGCGCAGTCACAGACAACTGCCCTGTTGGGAAGGTGTCCCTCACCACCTGGGGCGGGTGCCCAGGAAGCTCCGTGCCCCGGACTGAGGGGGTGGCTCCCCTGGTTCTCGCTGCGGACTAACCCGGTAACGGCTGTCCCCACCCAGGCATACAGGTATCTGGAGGAGATGCGGAAGAAAGTGCCCTCCGCCAACATGTCCTACTACGTGAGCCAGCAGACCGTGGACGCCGTGCACCGGGGCCTGGGCCTCCCTGTGATGCGCGCCATGTCCGGGCGGGTCCACCACAACAGCGTCGACGACCGGAGAGAGGCAGACGAGGAGGTGCAGGAGGAGGAAGAGGATAGTGAGCCCTGACAGCCGCTGCTGCTCCCCCAGAACCCGCCAGGGTTCATGGCAAGAGCCTGACTTTCTCGTTGAAATGACAGCTGTGTCTGACACCCCAGGGCACCGGCTGTCCTGCTCAGAAGGGGCCCTGAGGTCCCTTTCCTGCCCAGGGACTTGGTTCCTCTTCTCCAGGACCGTCTCCTAAGCATAGTCTGTAAAGCCTAAAAACCTTGTGGAACTCGATGGACTGCAGATATTAGCGTGTTCACTGCGCCTCGTCCCAACACCCAGGCGAGTTCCAGGAGAGCACGTCTCACGGCTCCCGGCAGGACACGCCATCCCTGACCACGGGGCCCAGCGTCCACTGGAACAGAGACATAGGGGTGGCCAGCACGTGTGTGTGGGGGGTGCAGTTCTCTGCACGAGGCAGCCTGGTGGCTCCGTCCACGTGGGCGTGTCCCATCACCAGCCCCCACCATGAAGGGCTGGCCCCACGACATGTCCGTGCAGGGAGGGGGACCTTGGGGTCTCCCACCCCCAGCTCATCACCAGCTGCCAGAACCGTGTCCCCCTTCAGAGGGACACCGAGGCACCGCGGACCCTGCCTGAGCAGTCAGAGCCAAGAGGAATGGGTTTGAACACCTCTGGCTCCTTTTTATTCTTCCACTTTGCTGCTTTTCAAAGCCTGCGTTCAGGTGAGGAACGGGCTTGGGGACAGGCCGAGAATCAGCCCATAGGGGCCCCAGCGGCTCCCTCCCTCCTCGGGACCCCCCCTCCTGCCATGTTCAGGTGGCCCTGTCTGTGGACGCAGGGCCAGAGGCCCTCCCGCGGGCTGCTGGCGGGGCGGGCCTCCCTCTCCAGTGAGGACTAAGGAGAAGCGAGGGGGAGCAGTCGGTCTCTGAGTTTCTCCAGAAGCAGCAGGGCTTTCACAGCCAGCATCCTGCAGTCCTCGTCCGCGTCCCGGTCAGCCACATCTGCCAAAGACGAAAATAGAGCAGGACATCGGCGGCGCCCACAGCCAGGCAGGCCAGCCCTCATTTCCTCTTGGGGAGTCATCCCACACAAGCCCCCACAGGGCCTGGTGGGGCCTGGCCGTGTGCGGGGGCAGCACCCCACTCTCCCTGGGGCTGGGCGCCCAGCCAGCGGCTGGCGACAGGGAGGCAGCGGGATGGAGCGGACACCATCGTCTCCGCGGGGAGGCCACCAGTCCCGGGAAGCGGGATGCCACACGCCTGTGGCACGGGGCCCGAGGACCCGGAGGCGACCGGACATGCGTGATCGGACATAGCCCAAGGGTGCTATGCAAACTAACTGACGCGACAAGAGGGGCTCCGCCTGAACCCCGGGCCCCCGAGTGTGGCGCCACGTCAGAGTGTCTACTCCCGGCCTGGAGCCCCGGGTGGACACCGGTGGGTGGGCAACAAAGGTGCCTACGGGCAGGAGGTCACGTGTGCTCCAACAGACTTTTCAAAGAGAACACTGTGGCGAGGGGTGGGGGGGAGGGTGCAGGGAGGAAAGTTTATCCAAGTTAGTTGGCAAGTCTGGTGAGGTAACGTGCCTCCTGCGTGGCTCTTGTGACCTTACAGAAGATACAGAATTTTCCAGGACAAACACACCGTCTCCCACATCGGGGCACCTTCTCTTGGGTCCTCCTGCAGGACCTCCCCAAAGTGACTCAAGAACAGCTGAGTCCCCACCAGGGACCATTTCGTGCACAGACGGGGGGGATGTGACGGTCCTGGGGCCTCTGCACCGCCCCGTGCCCCAATGGCCACTGCACCAGCCTCCAACCACCTGCCTCGCCCATGCAGCTGGGGGCCTGGCACTCACCCGCCAGCCAGGATCGGGTTTCCAGCAGCTCGTCTGGCAGGTCTGCCAGCAGTCGCTCGGCCGGAACACTGAGGAGGACGGAGGAGACCGCGGACAGCAGGCCCCGGCGCACGTAGCTGCCAAGCCAGGCCGGGACGCTGAGCGCCGACGGAGCCCAGGCCAGGGAGACCCCGCTTCTCCGCGGTACAGCAGACCCACGGGCAAGCAACGCACGCTCCAGCCGCCCTGCCCCTTCGTGCTTGGGAAGCACCAGGCCGCCCCACCTCTCGGCCACACCCACGGGAGTCGCCCCCCCTCCACCTCCTGCTGTCCTGGGACCCCCGCCTCCACGTCCACGTGGGACCACTTTCCTCAGCCACACGGCTACTCACGCGTCACTGTGGAAGCGAAGGGTCCACACGAACTCCAGGAGGGCCTTCCCCATGGTCACAGCCACCTGAAACAGCAGAGGCCAGTGGGCAGGGGTCCTGGCACCCAAAGGTGGGTCCCAACAACCCAGCCCCAGGGCCAAGGGGACGCCCACCGGGAGGACGGCCACCGGCTCCGCCTCCCACTCACCGTGGTGTTCACAGCCAGGTACATCAGGGCCCCCAAGGTGTGGGCCAATCTCCCGAGAACCAGCTGGTCTTCTCCCAAAAGGTCGAAGGTCACCAGCGGTCTACAAGAGCATCAGGTGTGTGTGTGCGCGGGACGCGTGGTCGGGGCTCATTCTCCAACCCCCGGGCCACCAAGGGACAGCCAGCGCCCTGGAGGGGCCTCCTCACGGCCCGTTCCCATGTGGCTCCCACAGCCACGAGGAGAAGGCGTCAGACAGACACACAGCGTGTGGAGCATCGAGGCTCCACGGCGAGGCTCCGGCCCCGCCCACTGGGAACCCGCCAGCAACCCACCATCCATGACAGACACCGCAGATCCTGACGCCCTCGCTTTGCCATTTAAGCTACGAAGGACCGAAAGCCAGGTGGTGACCTTGCTGCTGCCCAAACCCCACCACAGACCCCGTCCTGGGAAGCCTTTGGTACTCGAGGGCGTCCAGGCCTCCCGCTCACCTGTCAAAGTGCTGAATGAGTGGGAAGAAGAAGTAGCCAGCCACCGAGCTGAACTGGTTGGCGCGAGCGTCCCGTCCCTGCCTGGCAGAGCCCTGCAAACATGGTGCACACAGGTGCCGTGTCCCTTCGCTGTCCCGTATGCACCCCCGTCACAGCCCCGGCCCACACGGACACAGCACATACAGGCCGTTTCTTGCTGACGCAGAATTCCGGGGCTTTTTTCGCACTTGCATATTAAAGCCATGCGGCTCTGATGCCCTAAGGCACGTGTCCCGACATGCAATTTGTACCCAATGCCCTCCCTCCACACAACAGCAGTGTCGGTGCCGCCCTGTCCCCCACCAGGACCTGAGCCCGGGCTGGCTGACCTGTGAGAACCGCCGGGTCTTGTTTCTGATCCGCTCCTCCACGACCGCGCGCCAGGCGGGAGCCACGGCGCTGCCGGGCGGGGGGGCGGGGCCCCGGGGGTCGCACTGGGGGGCCTTGGGCGCGCGGCCAGGCCGAGACAGCTCCTGGGCGGCCAGAGTCAGGACCTAGAGGAGCGGGAGACCCAGGGCAGCGGTCCTTGTTCTAGGGAGGGGCGGCATCTTCTCAAACCCGAGGTAAACTGAGTGCCCGTCAGCGCCATCGGCCGTCACAGGCTGCGCCAGAGAACATTCTGGGGACCGCACAGGAAGTCAGTTCCGGCTACCCCAGGATCGCTTCACTTTGTGGGGGACAGAAGGGAAAGGCGGCCCCGCTCCTGCACCCGGAGCTCCTGCGGTTCCAGAGCCTCACCAACCTGCTGCCCAGCCGCCTGCACACAAGTGGGCCCCGGAACAGGCCTGCGCCGTCACATGCCTGGAGCCCTGGAACAGGCGGGGCCACGGACAGCAGCCTGGTGGCTGCAGGCGCCCGGCCGGGCAGTGAGTGCTAAGGGCTGTTCCTCTGAGGGTGACACAGGACACTGAACCGTCAACGTACCAGATGCCCCTGAACTGCAAGCACGGAGGTGGTGACTGTTCAGCGCCGTCTCCTGAGACACACAGCGTCACGCTTGCCGTCTTGACAGCCGTGCGCGCACAGCTCAGCGGCAGCAGGTGCGTGCACATCGTATGGCCGTCGCCACCATCGTTCCAAGACTCCGTCTTCCCAGACGCAGCCCTTTCCCCTGCGACGTGCCCTCCCCGCCGTCTACTTCAGTCTCTTTGATTCTGACAGCCCAGGGACCTCACGCAAGTGGATTCCTACAGGGTCGTCTGGTTCATCCACGTTGTGGCAGGTTACCACATCCCTCCTCTGCGAGGCCCAAGTAACATCCCGACGTGTGCACAGACCACATTTTGTTTGTCTTAAGATGGGGAACTGTACCGCGTGGGAATTGTCTCAATAAAGCTTCTGTCTCAGATGAAGGACACGGCCCCTACTGAATCCTGTGCGCCGCCCAGAAAACTGCCAGTCCCAGCCCCTGGGTCCAGCCACGGGGGACTTGGGGAGGCCTCTGGTCCTGACCGTGGAGCTTTCGGCAGGGCACTGTGCCAGGCCTGGCCCTCGTGAGGAGCTTGGGCGTGACAGGTGGGACGGAGGGCCCCGGGGCACTTACATCCAGAATGTCCATGCGCTGTCGGAGGCTGAAGTTGAGGGCGTAGAATTGCGAGGTCAGGTACTCTGCTACCTGAGCCAGACACACGAGAGGCCGCTGTGGACGCCACCCAGAGGCAGGGCCCCAACGCAGACACCAACTGGGTGGCAGGACGGGGACTCACCGGGGCCGGGTCTGTGACCACGACGGCCACAAGGGCTCTCTGGCGCAGCCCCTCAAAGCCCTCCACGCTCGTCTTCTCCTCCAGGTGCAGCAGCACCTTGGCCAGCTCCACACTCACCTGTGCGCAGGGGTCGGTGTGCCTCAGGCCCTGCGGCCCTGGGCCCCCGCAGCCCTCCACCTCCCCATCCCTGCCACGGGCCTCCTAAGCAGACACACACCCCTCCCCGACGTCCCTGCGCCACTCACCTCACGTGCAGCAGCCGGGTTCCTGATGACCAACGCCTCGAGGGCCCGCAGGGCCGCCTCCCAGCGCTCCCAATCCTCGGACGAGGTCAGGGCTGCACAGAACACACACGGGCCTGCACTGGTCCCCAGCCCTGACCTTGCAGAGGCAGAGCCGGCAGCCAGGGTCTGGACGCTGGGCAGAGGCAGCCGAGTCCCGGGACACGCAGGGTTCCCACGGCTCAGCCACCCCAGGGCAGGCGCTTAGAGGGGCCTCCCGCCAGGGAAGAGACCCACCTTCCACGCAGTCCCGAACGTAGGTGGGTGCCTTGCTCTTCTTTAGCTCTTGGTCCCCCGACATGTCATAGGGGACAAGCTCATCGTCACTGGGGAAGCAACAGAGACCGGTGGGGCCTGCCCGTCACCCAGGAGCAGACAGGCCGTGCTCCTGAGTCCCGGGAATTCACCCCAAGTCCATGCGCCTCAGGAACAGCACACTTTCCTACGGGAGGGCACTCAGAGAGAGGGCGGCCGCGGAGCCGACCTGTGGCCTCCAGACAGCGTGGGCCATCCACTCCCACGCTCATGCGCGGCTCTGAGGCCAGCGCGGGACTGCTCCCCCACCTCTGTAGTTTCTACCCGAGGCCTCCCCCTACCTGTCCAGGTCAGAGCCTGAGCCTTCCAGCAGGGCCTGGGGGACGCCACCGTCCACACTCCCACTGCCGGGGGTCTCTGCAGCCTCTGGAGTGACGGCAGGGCTGTGGGGAGCAAAGAAGGAACCCATCGGGGAGGCCCCACACAAGCTCCTGGCCCTGGAACCCACCTTCCCCAGGGAAATGCTCTCCTGGCCCCCACCCTGCGCTTCTCGGCTTCTGTCTCAGCAACGAGTCCAAGACGACGAGGTAAGGGAACAGCAGGAACCGGGCCTGCCCAGCTTGGGGTGGAGACCGGGGGCAGGAAGCCCTCACCTCGCCTCCAAGGGGCTGTCGGCCGCAGGCCGGGGGGCTGCCAGGGCCAGCATCTCACGGCTCAGCTCGTCTTCCTCATACTGCAACGCACACGGGCTGGAGCCAGTCACGGGGAGCGCCCGCCACCACCCCCACTTGCCCTACTTGCCCCACTTGTCCCACTTGCTAAGTGTCCACGTGGCAGTGGGCGGCGCTGGAGCCCGCCCTCCTGAGGGGCTGGTCTCCCCCACCCCCACCCAGGAGGACATCCCAGGGGCTCAGCAACGGAGGCGAGGGGACGCCAGAGAGAGCGCTTCCAAACACCTCCAGAATCCACCCAGGGCATCTGTTCAGGCACCGCTGAGGGGTCAACATGCAGAAGGTTCATGGGCCTGGACCCCAGAAGGCAAGGGGATACCAGGGAGGGAAACACAGGGCGCGGCCCTTGCTCACCTGGAACTTCAGGGGTGGCCCCTCAGGGTGGAGCCGGGCGCTGGCCACCTCGGCCACGATCATGCCCAGACGGCGCACAACGGGCAGGCTGCTGTCCAGGCGACTCTTCACCCCCGCCATCAGGCTAGTCAGCAGCTCTGGAAGCACCAAGCCCACACTGAGCACTGGGGGGGCCAGTAGGGACGGGCGGGGACAGGAGGGGACAGCTCTGCACAGTGAGCACGGGGGGCTGGCGGGGACGGGCAGGGACGGGGTGGGGACAGTGTCCGCGTGGCCCACTCACCGTCTCGGCTGTCCTGGAGCTCCGCCTCCCCCAGGAGCGCCAAGCAGATGAGGACGGCCTTGCTAACGTAGCGCTGCTGCGCCAGAGGTGCGTGGCGGATGGCACTGCAGCTGCCCCACGTCTCCAGGAGCCCCTTCAGTGCCTGGTGGGTGGCGCGGCCTGGTTACACAGCCGCAGTGACCTCCTCACCACAGCGCGGGAACGCACGGGCCTTGGTGCCCCCGTGCTTGCCAGTGTCCTCTGTTCCAGGCGGGAACGTTCTCTCTCTCCCACCAAAAGGTGGTCCCAGAACACCCCAGACAGAGGACCAGACCGCGCTTACCTGTACGAGGAGGGGGCGCCGTTGGCTGTCTGTGGCCAGGTACCCCAGCAGGCTCTGCAACATGGGCGTCTGGGACAGAAGCCAGGCATCCTGTCACTGTCTGTCGGCAGATGCCAGCTGCCCACCTACCGGGCTAAGACCCGTCTGCCCAGGCTCCCAGAGCACAAACGGCTCTGGGCTGAGGGTCAGCGGGGTTTCCCGGACAACCGAGCTCAGCTGCACCTGCTACGGTCATTTCTCCTGGGCCCCCAGGGTGGCCCTCGGCCCACGCCCTCACCGAGTACTGGTACTGTAGGAACAGAAGTTTCCGGGTCATCACGAACTGGGCCTTCTTATTTTTCATCACCAGGTTCCCCAGCAGCCGTGAGAGGACTTCAGGCCTGTGAGGCACAGTGGGGGGGGGGGGGGAAGGAAAAGCATGAACCCCAGATCTCAACAGGTCTGAGCTGCACCCCTCCCCAGCTCTGTGCTAACCACTGGGAGCCCAGGGCCTGTGCTTCAGCTCGGACTCCGTCCTGATTCGCTCTCCTCCCGGTAACGTGGAAACCTGGGACAGCCCAGTGCCTCCGTGCAAGAGAATGTCCTTTCCCCGCTCTGCCCAAGCGGAGCAGGGGTGGCCAGGCTTATCTGGGAAGGGCCAGAGAACAAAAGCTCTATGTTTACGGGCCATCGGTCTCCGCAGAACTCCTGCAGCCAAAAGCAGCCAGGGGCGTGTGCGTGAGCGAGCGCGGCTGTGGACCCACAAAACGGTTGTAAAAACGCACGGTGGGCTGAGTTTGGCCCAAAGGCTGCAGTTTGCAGACGACTGGTGTAGAGTGGGATCCCTCCCCGCCCCCCTCCATGGGTGAGAGCCCAGCAAACCCTCCAGCCGGTGTGGAAAGACGGGAGGATACAGCCCTTCCTCCCTCGGCCCTTTCACGTTCTACGCAAAGTCGTAAAGATGAAAAGAAAAAGAAAAAAGAACGGCAGCAGGAACCAAAAAAACAGAAACAGAAGAGACAAACCCATGCAAACCAACCCACAGCCTCAGGGCAGGAGCGTGACACAGCCCGGAAGACAGAGAAGCCATCGGCTCGCGGCCTGACGCGCTTACAGGGCAGTGTGGACACCTTGTAAAAGCCACAAACCAAGGACTAGCTGGGAGGGACCAGAAGCGCCTGGCAGGGGGTGAGTGCCTTCCTCACATTATTTTGCAAATAAGCACCCAGCAGCAGAGGGGGTGAGACCTCAGACGGTTCAGAGAGAGAACACGGGTCCCTGGACACACACACCCGCGCCCAGAACCAAAGACACAGCCAGCACTCGCGCCAGGGGACGCCGTCTGAAGGCGGGCGCCATCGCACACGCACATGCCTGCGCAGCCCCGGGGGTGGGGGGTAGCGAAAGGGGTCTCCACGGCCACAGCCAGGGGAGGGGCTGGGCTGGGCTGGTCCGCCACGGCCTCACCGCATGAGGTCCGACAAACCAGAGGCTTGGGCGCCGCCGCCCGTCCTCCCGGCTCCTTACCCCGCGGCGACCTCCACCAGTCCCGTCAGCAGCGCCTCCACCGCCCGGTCGGGCACACGCTCCACCAGGCGCCAGCAGACCCGCTGCCAGAGGCAGCTGCCCTGGGTGAGCGCCGTCAGCCGCGGCACCAGCACGCCCAGCATCTCCTCTGAGGGAAGCACATGGGGGCCCCTGAGCCTGGGGCGGGGGGGCCGGGCGATGGACATCAGCCCACCCGGGGCCAGGCCCAGGCGAGGGAACTGCGCTGTCTTCCCCCTCCCGGGAGGGCCGACGGGAAGCGGGGGGGGGGGGGGGGGGGGGGAGACGCCCAGACAGCGCTGCGGACCCCCCGGGACAGGAAACACTCACTCTGCCTCCCGCGGACACAGGCTTTCCCGAGCACCTGCGACAGGAAAGAGACGGAGCAGTCCCAGCCACCTGCGGCAAGAGGGAAAGCGGGATTTTCAAGAAGGGCGATGGTTAGGGTCTCGGGACAACACCTGCCCAGGCGGGGACAGACCTCGTTTCCAGACAGGCGTCTGTGCGCTGTAAAAGCACCGTTTTTCTCGATCTGATTCCAACTGGAACCTCAACAGTTAGAAGCCAACAGTAATTGCAAAAAGCCTCACACGCTCTTGCTCACCTAATCGCCTCAATGACCCCACAGAGCGGGGACCGGTGTGGTGGCGCAGGGAGGGGGAGGCACCAAAGGACACGTGAGGCGGGCGGGCGGGAGGAAACAGGACTCGGGGACAAGGGGAGGATGGCGCCCCAGCCCCACCAGAAGTGGCCACCCTGAGACGGTCACGATGCGCTCTGCCACCTGAAGGGAGCAGCTGAGACCCTAAAAGGCGAACTGGACGCAGTCACCCAGCCGAGAAGCGGACGTGGCCCACAGTCGCTCTGGACACGTTCAGGACATGCTGGCGACTCCCCCCAGCACAGAGCAGGGACGGCCTGGCAGGGGCCCCAATGGAACCCATGGGCTCCCTCCCCATCTACAGTGGTGGAGGCTCCCTCGTGGGGTGGGCACAGGGACCACGTGAGCACACACATGAAGGGCCTCTAGTGGCGCCCGAACGTGGCACCCACTCCACAGCCTTGGCCGGTGGGATGCTGGACATGCAGGGGTGAGACCGAGCTGCCCTGTGGTGGGAGAGCAGAGGGTGGTGTGGACACCAGGGCCCGTGGAGAGCAGCCCCATCCGGACGGCTCCACCAGCAGGCCAACCAGGAGCTAAAGGATTCAAGGTCAGCTCCAGCTCCGAGGTCAACAGCCAAGAACGGGTGAAGCTCAGGGTACAGGTCGCTACCTCCCCACACAGGAGGCAACATCTGACCTGCCAACGGCATCACCCCGAGAATCCCAAGTCCCCAGAGGCCGTGAGAAGCTGGGGGGGGGGGGGGAGAGGGAGGAAAGGGGCGGTGGCCAGAGAAGCCGGCCGGAAGGACAGCGCGGAGGGGCCCGCACCTCGGAGGGAGTCCACCACCGCGTGCAGCGCCCGCATCATCTCCTCGCCGAGCAGAGGGAAGTAATTCTGGGGGAGGAACGCGTCCAGGTTCTCCCGCTGCAGACGGTTGCCCAGGCAGTCGGGCAAGCCCACCACCTTGGCGAGGAGCGTCTCCTGGAGCAGCGGGGACGCCGGCTCCGTCACCTGGCGACACTGGCCCTCCATCACAGCGGCCATCCTGCCCGCGCTCAGGAACCTGGCCAGGAGCTGTGCCATCTTCATCAGACGGAAGCTCGGGCTGCAGCAAGAGCAGGTGTGACGGGCGGAGCGGCGAGCCCCCCACCCTCGGTGCCCCCCGCCCAGAGGGGGAGCCACGGCCGTCAGTAAACCAGTAGTCCCACAGCGTCATCAGCGCTTAAAAATACGAGCATTTAAATCCCGCCGCTGGGGCGCCTGGGTGGCTCTTGATTTCCGTTCAGGTCACGATCCCAGGGTTTGTGGGATCGAGCCTCGCGTCAGGCTCCGTGCTGACAGCCTGGGGCCCACTTGGGATTCTCTCTCTCTCTCTGCCCCTCCCCTGCTCATGCTCTCTTTCTCTCAAGCTAAATAAACATTAAAGAAAACAAAAGGTCTACACATCCCACTGCCAAATAGCCAGCCAGTGGTGCAGCGTGAGCGCCCGCCGGGCCCCATGGAGTCACTGACGCCACCTCCTCTCCCGCTCCGCACCACAGGGCGCTTGCGGCTTATCTCCAGAACCGCTCAAACCCAGCTTCGCCACCGCACGAAGGCCGCGTCCCCACAGGCCCGTCCCGTGCTCTGACACCTAAGTCTGGGAACCGCCTTGAGCAAGTCCCCCACCCCCAAGGAGTTTGCCGGAGCGCCCGGGGGCCTCACTGCAGAGCTGACAGCCACGAGTGAGGCCAAGGGCCCGCGGACGCTGGCGAGGCCCACCGCCTACCTAGGTCACCTCAGCCCGGAGCTCACCCGCTGCCGAGGCCACCGGGATGGGGACGCTCCCGCCCCCTCCCTTCACCAACACGGCGGGACCTACTGCTGCAAGAGCCTCTTCATCGCAAGGGAGGTTAACAAACTGCTTTCGGTGTCCAGGGGCTCTGCTCCTCCCGCACCTTTCAGGACACCAAATTCTCACACAACCTGCTGGTTCGCAACCCTTCCGGCCATGCCCCTGCCTCAGACGTTACAAGTGCCCCGGAATCGGGCCCCCCCGCACTCACCCGGCGGCACCCTCGATGGACTCCATCAGCACCAGGAAGGCCTGGTCAGCCGGGCCCTCCAGGAAGAAGCTGGCCCACAGCTCCTCCACCTGGCCGTCGGGCAGAAGCCCCAGCCAGCCTGGGCTCAGCCTGCCCACTAGACACCTGAGGAGGGCGGAAAAGTGCACCCTGGCGAACTCCTCCTGCTCCCCGGGAAGGGCTGGGTTCTCCGCTCCGCTGAGATAGCGCCTCAGGGACCCCAAGGTGGAGAGGACGCGGCCGCCATCCTCACAAGAGGAAAGGGTGTGAATCGCTTCCCGCACGGTCAGCCGGACTGCAGAGCGCGCTGGGTCCATCCTGGGGCGCAGAGAAGCACATGAGAAGGCCGAGGAGCCCCTGGCATCTGCGCCAGTCACATTTCACATACGCTCAGACCCTCTGGCCCCTCTCGTGAAGCTTCTGGGGACCCCATCTCTCCTCACCCCTGCTGTCACCCAGCAGTATCCTCCCCTCCGGCACCCGTCACCATTCCTACCAAGAGTCTGTGTCATAGCTGGGGCCTCCATGATGCCCTCTACAGTAGGGTCACTGTGCCCCAGGGCCACAAGTGGGGGTGCTGTTGGCATCTCGTGAGCGGGTGGCAGATGCCGGGGATGCTGGTTACACAGCCCACGTGTGCAGGACAGCACCCACGACAGAGGGTGATCCAAACCCAAATGCTAACAGTGCTGAGCTTGAGACCCTGGGCTACCTGCGTTGCAGCATTTCTAACTGCCTGACCGTCCGTCTAACAGACTGTCCGTCTGCCAAACCCCCTTCTTTCCC
This sequence comes from Felis catus, assembly GCF_018350175.1. Taxonomy (NCBI): domain Eukaryota; kingdom Metazoa; phylum Chordata; class Mammalia; order Carnivora; family Felidae; genus Felis; species Felis catus. Next base: position 39,935,012 of record NC_058383.1, read on the forward strand.
AGAAACCATCCCATCTGTAGGTAGTATTTGGGGTCAGGCGCCCCTGCAGCATTGAGTGCCATTACGCAGGCACCTGTCCATCACCAGTGACCCAGCCCTAGATAAGCCTGCCTCAGGGGACCAAGGAGGGTCCCCAACAGCCTAGGGCCTCCTCACCCAGCCGGGTCTAAGCGGGCTCCGGTGGCCAGCTAACACGCCAGCGACCCGCCAGTACCACACCCCCCTTCACAGCTGTGCCGGGAGCCCACGTCACGGCGCCCAAGTCACGGCGCGGCGAGCAGGGGTCCCCGAAGCGGGGGCGAGGGGGGGCAAGTCTCGGGGAGCGCATGGGTCTCCGGGGCGGGAGGGGATCTCGGGGTGGGCGAAGGTCTTAAGGGTAGACGGGGTGTCGGGGCGCGCACGGGCCTGGGGACGGACGGGGGGGTCTCAGGGTGGGCCCGGGTCTCGGGGAGCGCACGGGTCTCCGGGGCGGGAGAGTGTCTCGGGGAAGCGCGCACCCGCTCGATCTCGGAGTCTCCAGGGTGTGCTCAAGGCCCGCCCCGCCGCTGCCGCCCCGCGCCGATTCGCCACGGTCGCCGAGGCCCAGTTCCGCAAGCGGTTCGCGGACTAGAGACTGAGAGCGCGGAGCACGAGCTCCCCGCGCGCTGGCAGTGCTGCTGCTGAATTTTTCGAGCCTGCGAGGCCGGTCCCGCGGGCCGATCGCGACGAATCCGCCGCGAGGCTGGGGAAGCCGGAAGAAGCGTGGGCGAGCGGCCGCTTCTGCGCCTGCGCCGGGCGGGGCGGGGCCCTAGTGGGCGGGCGCGCGCGCCTCCGCAGACACCCGCTGAGCGCCGAGCGCGCTCCCGGCCAACTCCGGGTCCCTGAGCCGCGGCCGCCGGCTGAAAGCCGCGAGGGCTCGAGTGGTTTCGGGTCCCGATGGGCGGCTCAACAGGGGTGGGCGTCGCACGGTTCCGCGCGGGGGCCGCCAGCCGCAGGTGGCCCTGTAAATTGGCCGAAATCCACTTCCTCGGTGGTCACGTTCCAAGGGCTGCCCTCCGTCCTGACGAACGGGCGGTGGGCAGTGCCGTGGGCGATCTGGAAAGACCTCACAGGGGAGGCGCCGCTTCAGCCTCGACTGCCCTTGCGAGGGAGTCCGGGAAGGGTGTATTCATTCAGCATGCACAAATTAAATGCCTACTGCGTACAGCAAGCACTCTTCCAGGACAGAGAATGAAGAAAATAAAGTGCCCGCTCACAAGTCAGGGGCACAAGCTGGGGCGCCTGGGTGGCTCCGTCGGTTGAGCGTCGACTTGGGCTCAGGGCATGATCTCCCGGTCCGTGAGTTCGAGCCCCGCGTCCGGCTTGCTGCTGTCAGCCTGTCAATGCAAAGCCCGCTTTTGGATCCTCTGTCCTCCTCTCTCTGCCCCCACCCTGAGCGCGCTCTCTCTTTCTCTCCCTCAAAAATAAATAAACGTTTTTTTTTTTTTAAGTTAAAAACAAATCAGGAGCACAGCGAGATACAGGAGCGATAATGTCCGTCGGCAAAGAGAGATAAGAAAGTTCAAGCAGGCTGAGGAGTCTCCTGTTGGAAGGTTCGCCCTGGGTGCAGGCAGGAGAACGGCCGGTAGGGGGCAGCGGCGGTCGCAGGGTCGCAGGTGCGAGGCTCGTGCTGCGCAGGTATGGGCCTGGCGGTGAGGACGGCTGGCCTGAGATGCTTCTGCAGGAGCGAAGCCGATGGAGTGGGTGTGGGCTGTGACAGGTGCGAGGAGTCCAGGACGATGTCTTCCTGGGACTCGGGGAATTCCTCCCAGACCGCTTCTGGATGAGAGCCTCACTCTCGGGTTCCTACAGCAACTTCATTCAACTTCCATCCCCGTGTTTTCCCCAAGCCTATGAGACCCATAGGTGCACAGAAGATAAACTTAAGCCTATACGTATTTGAAAAATGCCTTTGGGCCAGTTCACATTGGAGCGAGATGAAATTTTTTTTTAATTTTTTAACATTTATCTCTGAGAGAGAGAGAGAGAGAGAGAGAGTGAGTGGGGGAAGGACAGGGAGAGAGGGAGACACAGAATCCGAAGCAGGCTGCAGGCTCCGAGCCGTCAGCACAAAGCCAGATGCGGGGCTCAAAGCCACAAACCACCAGATCATGACCTGAGCCGAAGTCGGACGCTTCGCCGACGGAGCCACCCAGGCGCCCCATGAGCGAGATGAACAATTTTAAATGAAACTGACTTGGGGGCGCCTGGGTGGCTCCATGGGTGAAGCGTCCGACCTCGGCTCAGATCATGATCTCACGGTTGGTGACATGGGGCTCTCTGCTGTCAGTGCTTGAGACCCTCGGTCTCCCTCTCTCTCTGCCCCTTCCCCACTCAAACTTTCTCTCAAAAATAAATAAACACTGAAAATAATTTTTACTCAGAAATGCTAAAGTGTGCTCGTGTACTTTTGGCAGCCAGCATTCAGTTCTCAGAGGAATGTCTCAGTCTTTCCCACATGACCAGGTGTTTCCTCTGCGGACACTTTTAGCATCTTCTCCGTCGTCCGTGGGGTCCTGACCCTGGAGGAGAGACCTGGCCCCCTCTGGCGTGTGGCCTTGGGGATGGTGGGTGCTTTTGGCTGTGACACCTTCCTGGATTATCTTCCCCACTTCCTTGAGTCTCACTCTCTACACTCGTGTTTTATCGGGTTGACCTCAAAGGCTGGTTTTTTTCCCTTTTCTTCCCCATCTCTTCATCTTTTTTGCCCTACTTTCTGGGCAATCACTCAAACCTTGTCTTTCAGCTTTGCGGATTTACTTATTTATTTGGAAAATCCTCGTTTTCATTTTCAAGAGCAACTTCTTCCTCTTGATTATTCCTTTTCTCCTAAGATCCTTTTTTTTTTTTTTTTTTTTTTTTTTTTTTTTTTTTTTTTGGCCTTGCAGACACAAAGCTTTTCTTCCCTCTCCGGGGGTAGTGATTAAGATGTTTTTGAGCTTTTCCTTGGCTCTTGGCATTGTTCCGCCCGGGGAGATTTCTGTCAGCAGGTCCCAGTGTCCAGTGACCCTTAGCTGAGCCGTCACATGAAACATGAGACAGTGAAGGGCGGGAAGCTCTGTATGTGGACGAGGGGAATTTGTTTTGATAGATGGGGGAAGGGAGGTGCTTTTTGTTGGTAAGTGCAAGTTCCCCCAGGCCCGAGGAAGCTCCCGCCCTTGAGTCGCTGGATTCTACTCCTGAGACCAACATTGCCCTGTGTGTTAATTAACTAGAGTGAAATAAAAACAAAAAAATCTAAGAGAATTTTTTTAAAATAGCTCCCACCCTCCTCCTACCTACCTGGGGGCAGGTGCCTGGCTTTGGTTGCTGCTTTCTGGAAGCTAGCGGAACCTCAGAGACCCACAAGCCAATATGTAGACATTTATTTCAATTACTCGCTTTCAGCATTAGCCTTAAAATAAGTGAACTTTGTGTATAATTTCCACTAAAATTATTTTTTTTATTTTTTTAACGTTTTATTTATTTTTGAGACAAGGAGAGACAGAGCATGAACAGGGGAGGGTCAGAGAGAGGGAGACACAGAATCGGAAACAGGCTCCAGGCTCTGAGCTGTCAGCACAGAGCCCGACGCGGGGCTCGAACTCACGGACCGCGAGATCGTGACCTGAGCCGAAGTCGGCCGCTTAACAGACTGAGCCACCCAGGCGCCCCTAAAATTATTTTTTTTAACTGACGATGAAGGAGATTGAAAGTCACCTGACGCAGTGCACCTGCACGCACTTGCACGTCCACACATGCTTGCACACTGCAGACTTGCACACCTACACGTGCTTACATGCCTGCACACAGCTGCATATCCAGTCTTTCCCCGGGCAATGCTGTCCCATCACAATAGGTTGTGAGCCCCACATGTAACGTTAAGTTTTCTGTTAGCTGTACTAAAACAGTAAAAAGGTCAGGTGAAGATCATTTTAATTTTAACATGCGTGTTACGTACACAATACAAATATATATATACGTACGTCTTAAAGTAGGCTCCACACTCAACACGGGGCTTGAACTCATCACCCTGAGACCAAGAGTCACGTGTTCTACTGACTGAGCCAGCCAAGTGCCCCAAGAACATATTTTGTTTAACCCAGTCGATCCAGAATATTACCATTTCAATGTCACATGTAACGTACGATGCTTAGTGAGATCTTTCACATTCTTTTCTCGTATGAAGTCCTGTAATCCAGTGTGGGTTTCATTACACCCGTGGTGCAGTGCAATTCCGACCAGTCACATGGCAGGAAAGGGGGGGGGTGGCTCCGGGGTCAGACGGCTCGGCTCCAGAGAGCCACCTGACCACATCCCGCGGCAGAGCTGACGTGCAGAGGAGTCGCCAGCTGCAGGAGGTCAAGCAGGCACTGGGGACCCGGCAGCTCTGTGTCCAGATTCACGCGAGTCTCTTCACTGAAGCCTGTGCCGTGTCCCAGCCTCCCCACCATCCCTGGACACCCCTAGCCTCTCAAACCTCCGTGTCACAAGCCGCATGGTGGTTCCCAAAAAGTAGATCCAAGTTCATGAATGCAAGCTTATTCAGAGAAAGAGTCTTGGTGGATGTAATTAAGTTACAGACCTCAAGATCGTAATGGATTATGCAAGTGGGCCCGAATCCAGGGAGCAGTGTAACTTACAAGAGACAGAAGGGCAGAGACACGGGGGAGAAGGCCGTGGGAAGACAGAGGAAGAGAGTGGGGTGACATGGCCACTAGGAGAGCCAGGGGCTGGACCAGGCAGGAGGGTCCTCCCCTGAAGCCTTGGGGAGGAAGGAGAAGGGCCCTGGGACGCTGGTCTCCAGAACTACAAGAGAATAAACTTCCGTTGTTTTAAGCTCCCCTGTGGCGGTCACTGGTTACACTAGCACAGCCATCGGCCTAAATAAATGGGGCAGGTGGGGACCTCATCCCAGGGCCAGCTGTAGGGACCGAGACGCAGGGAAGAAGCAGGATAAAAGCACGGTCAGTTCAACACGCGGCTGTGCTCAGACATGCAAGGCTCCTCTGCCCCCCAGGTGCCCCTTCGATGGCAGCAAAATGACAAAGGTGAAGGAGCCCAGGGCCAGGGGAACACAAGGGACAGAGACAGCAGCAGGAGCAAGGATCCAACGTGGCCTGGGAGAGTGATAGGTGGAGGGTGGAGCACGGGGAGCCCCAGAGGGCCGGAAGTGCGGCAGCGTCCTGGGCAGCAGCCTATGGCCAGTAACCAGTGGAGGTCCAAGGTCAAGGTCCTCAAGGCTCCAGGGGGAGGACCCTTCCTGCCTCGTCCGGCCCCTGGCTCTCCTGGTGGCCACGTCACCCCAGTCTCTGCCTCCGTCTTCCCATGGCCTCCCCGCCGTGTATTCGCCTCTTCTGTCTCTTCTAAGGACACCCTAATTCAGCATGGTCTCATCGCCAGACCCTTAATGACACCCGCAAGGGTCTTTTTTCCATACAGATTCCCATTCACAGGCACAAGGCAATTCACAGAGTTAGGACTCAGACCTACCCTTTCGGGGACCACCATGCAGCCCACCACACAACCTACACCCCAAAATAAGTTAAGACGTCTCCCAACCCCGTCCTCTGCCTTATCCAGAGGAGAGAGATGGGCCTCATGGGACTAGCACGCTGGGCCCCACCGCAGACCTGGCCCCGGGGGCTCCCTGGCCCTGGCTGGGCCCTGTCCTGTTTCCGCTTCCCTTTGGTGGGAACACGAGTCCGTGCGTCCCTGCTAAAGCCATCACCTCCGTCTGCCTCTGAGCCAGCCAGGCTAGGGCTCTCACCCAGAAGAATTATTTTCCGGAGAAACTGTTTGCCTCTGTTTTTAAGCTCGTGTCCTTGGGACACGTGACCATCTCCCCAGAGCTCTCCGGCTGGCGGACAGATGCTTTGCACGAAGGTGGTGGAGGGAGGAAGCTCGCTCCCGTGGCACTCGAGCAGGGCTGTGGGTGGTGAAGGAGCACACAGCAGACGACCTCGTCCTGTGCGCGTCCTCGGGATGGGTGGCCCGCGGACGACCCTGTCTGTCTTCCTTATTTTTGTGTCTGGGTATCTGCACGGGGTTCTGTCTCAGGAAGCCGGCCCTGCAGCGCAAAGAAAACCATTTTTCGAGAGGCTCCGCAGGCTAGAAGAGCAGGTAAGGGTGCCCAGTTACGCGGGGCAGTTGATGGTGTCACAGAAACAGAGTTGGAAGTTGTCGGCGCTCTGGGGACCCAAACGTGGAGTCCTCGGTTCTTCCGTTCAGCCGATGCTATTGTCGCCTGTGGTTGGAAAGCAGCACAGAAGGCTTCTTAGGCTCTGTTATGAAGATAAGCCAAGTGACCATGGGACTGGGTGGGCGTCGGGCTGGGAGGGGGCACGGGGAGCTCTGGGGAGTGCAGCTGGAGGGGCACAGGGTCACGGGGGAGCAGGACCCTGAGGGTCACAGGGCTGGGGGACGTGGGGCGGAGGGGGCATGGGAGCCCGAAGCCCTCGCCCCACCTAGTGCAGCCCGGGGCCCTTGGGTTGGTCACCCACGTCTCTGAGCTCGGCCGCCCCGGGGCCGCGGTAATCGGCCCACCCCTCGGCAGCGGCCTGGGGATCACATCAGTGCGGAGCACGGCCAGGGCTTGGTAGGCGCCCAGACGCATGAGTGGGAAGTCATGTGCCGCGTCCTCCCCGGCCCTCGGCCCTTGTGATGGCTGTGTGTCCTCTCTCTAGTTTCGGAGGCTCCAAGAGGTGACCCTCACACACCTGCGGGGCCTTGCCAGCAACTACAACCTGTCCTACGACATTGACACTCGGTTCCAGAGCCTGGCCCTGGAGACCCAGGCCGTGGCCTTGGCCGTGAACCGGTCACAGGCCGCCGTGCAGGGTGACCTGAGCCGCCTCAAGACCTGGATGCAGAAGTCACAGCGCAGGAGCCGGAAGCTGGACTCCAGGCTGCTGGCCTTGGACTCCGCCCTGAGTGACAGGGACAGGCAGCTGGCCCAGGCGGGGAAGGAGCGGGAGGCACAGGGGGATGGCCTCGCCAGCCTGGGCCTGGCTCTGCGGGCCCTGCAGGACACGGTGGCCGGCCTCACGCACCTGGTGCAGAGCCAGGGCGCCAGGCTGGCTGCTCTCGAGGGACGGCTGCAGGTGGCCGGTCCTGGCGCCGTGGCCCCGGGGCCGACTCCGGCCCTGCCCCCGCCCCTGCCCCCTCCGCTGCCCCTGCCCCAGCTGGGGCTGCCAAGCCCAGGCTCCCCGAAGCTGCAGAGGGGCGGGCAGGCGCTCAGAGCTCCGCCTGAGCCCGGGGACCCACCTCAGGACTTCACCGGCCGTCTCCAGGGGACGCGGGAGCCACCAGGTCCAGGCAGCCGGCGGACCCGGCCACCCGAGAGACCAGGAGAGAGTAAGTACCATGGCCCGCCCTTCCCCCGCTGGTGCCTCCTTGGGCCTCCGGTCCCCTCTGAACAGCCTTCTCCCCAGAGCTGTGCGGAGAGGACACTGGCCTCACAGTCGCACCTGCTGGCGGGAAGGAGGGGGCCGTGCAGGGGATGGTCTGTCTGCGGATCCCCCGCAGCCTGGCCGTTAGGGACAGATGGGCACACAGGACTGGGGCGCCACCCGGGGTAAACGCCCCTTCATTCTTGAGTCCAGTGGGCCAGCGAGTTAGAGATGTAGGTCCGCAGCCTGCCAATCGGGACCTCGGAGCAGGTACAGCCGCCCCGGGCCCACCCCCCCCCACCATGGACCCTTGGTTAGGCAGACCTGAAGGGCAATGACCCCAAAGATGTTCAGGTCCTGATCCCTGGGCCCTGTGGATGCGTCACCTCACACAGCAAGGGGAACTTCCGTCTGCGATGACGCATCCTGAGATGGGAGGGGATCCGGGATTATCCCTTCTAGGGGAGGCAGGAAGGTCAGGATCAGAGAAGGAGGTGTGACCCCAGGGGCAAAGTTTAGACGGATGTACGGGAGGGGCCGTGAGCCACGGAGTGGGGGCATCGCTAGACTGGAAGGGCAGCAAAGGAACCACGGCTGCCCACGCTGTGAGTTGAGTCCAGGGGAGAGACCCGCGTCTGGCTTTTGACCTCCAACCTACAGACCCGGAAGACACTGAATTTGTGTGGTTTTGAGCCTCTAAGTTGTGGGGCTCCCTTACAGCAGCCCCGGGGGGCTCAGTTCTGCCCAGTTGTGTGACTGCCCCAGCTCCCGGTGTCCCCGGCTGCGAGACAGGCTGGTGGTTCGGCCGCAAGGACCAACAGGGCCGTGCACAGCCACCCTCGTAGTTACTGCTTGAGGCAGGTCGGCCACGGGGTCTGTGGCCTGTGCCCCACAGCAAGGGCAGTGCCCGCGGTCGTGGGTGCTTCTGCGGCCCCCTGGTGCCCGGGCTGACTCTCCCGTCTGTCCCCAGCCTGCAACGTGGGCCCCGTGCTCGTCTTCCCCAACGCCTCCACCCAGAACGTCGCCTTCCTGAGCCCCGGCTTCCCCGCAGGCCTGCGGGCCCTGTCTGTCTGCAGCTGGGTCCGCGTGGCCTCGGGCCACCTGGGCACCCTGCTCTCCTACGCCACCGAGGAGAATGACAACAAGCTCGTGCTGCACGGCAGGGACTCCCTGGTCCCTGGCTCTGTCCACTTCGTGATCGGAGACCCGGCCTTCAGGGAGCTGCCCCTGCAGCCACTGCTGGACGGCCAGTGGCACCACGTGTGTGTCATCTGGACGTCCACGCTGGGCAGGTACTGGCTCCACGTAGACCGCAGGCTAGTGGCCACCGGCTCCCGCTTCAGGGAGGGCTACGAGATCCCTCCAGGGGGGTCCCTTGTGCTGGGCCAGGAGCAAGACAGCGTGGGGGGTGGGTTTGACAGCTCCGAGGCCTTCGTGGGGAGCGTGGCGGGCCTGGCCATATGGGACCGGGCGCTGGTCCCCGGGGAGGTGGCAAGCCTCGCCACAGGGAGGGGGCTCCCTCCGGGCGCTATCCTCACGCTGGACGACGCCCACCGGGTGGGCGGATTCGTGCAGAGGGTGAACTGCAGCTGCCTGGCGCTCTGTCCCTGAGGCTTTGTTCTCGGGCTGGACGGGGACAGCCTGAGCAACACCAGCCACCTGTCCCCCGGCCCCAGCACCCCCCCCCCCGTAGAGGGCCCCCTCCCAGACTGGGGAGGGGACAGGGCAGCGTGGAGGGAGGGGGGGCAGGCCACCGGGCAGAGCGGGGCTGTGGGAGGATGGCAGGCAGGGACAGAATGGGCTGTGACACCATGCCAGCTGGGCCCCACCTGCCAGCAGGGAGCGCAGGACTCCAGTGGAGACTCTCTGGGCTGGGGCTGCCGATGGAGAACCCCATTTTCCTGGAAACAGTGTGGGTGCATTTGGACTACCGTGGGCCTCTCTAAGGCGGCTTATGGAAGAGTCCTTCTGGGCTGTCCTTGCTCCTGTTTCCCTCGTGGAGAGGACCAGGGATCCATTTCCTGCCCCAGGGCTCCACTGCCCTATGCCGGGTGCCCTGGGGGTTCCCTTAAGGTGCTGTGGTGGCTGGAGAGGCTGCCAGAGCCGTCGGGACGGGGGACCCACAAAGGGAGCAGGCTATTCAGGAACGAACGGCAGCCTCGCCGGACCCTCACCGGAGCGCGTGTCACCAAGTTCACCCGTGTCACGGGCGCAGTTCAAAGATGATCAGCGAGTTTACCGAGCTGGGCAACCGCCACTGCGTTCCACTTTGAGGGGGTTTCCACGGCCCCTCACCCGCAAACCATGCCTGTTGGTGGTCGCTCCTGCCGCCCCAGCCGCCGCGACCACAGAGCGACTCCCCGTCTCGGCCGACCTGCCTGGACGTCGGACATCTCTCGTGATGGAATCCCACTCCGTGTCTGCCTCTGCCGCTGAGCCCCCCGGCCTCGCCCACAAGGCAGCACGTCAGGCACCCGTCCTCTGCTGTGCCCGCCCCCACCAGCTGATGGGCACTGGGGTTGTGTCCAGGCTTCGGCTTCAGCGAATAAAGCTGCTCCGGGAATTGTCACGTGAGTCCCTGTGCAGACACGCACTCCCGTTCCCTCGAGTGGGCACCCGGGAGGAGGTTTTCGGGGCCACATGGTGGGGCGGTGTTTACTGTGTTGACATCGTAGGGTGATGGACATTAACCCCTCCGGGAGTGGAGATGCCCAAACCGAGGAGGAGCCAAACCCAGGCTCACAGAATCAGGAAGGAGTCAGTGTAGACAGAACAGGCCAGTCGCCCCCTCCCCCCCACCCTGCCCCACGTGGGAGAGGTGTGGAATCACTGAGTTTGGAAACGGGCTGGGTTCTCAGCACTCCCCCTGTTGAGTTTTATTTATTTTTTAAAGATTTTATTTAAAAAAATTTTTCATTTACGTTTATTTATTAGTGAGAGACAGAGCGTGGGTGGGGGAGGGGCAGAGAGAGAAGGAGACACAGAATCCGAAGCAGCTCCAGGCTCTGAGCTGTCAGCACAGAGCCCGACACGGGGCTCGAACTCATGAAGCGTGACATCATAACCTGAGCCGAAGTCAGACGCTCAACTGACTGAGCCACCCAGGCGCCCCTAAAGATTTTATTTTTAAGTAATGTCCACACCCAACATGGGGCTCAAACTCACAACCCTGAGGTCAAGAGTTGCACACTCTACCGACTGAGCCACCCAGGCATCCTGAGAACTGCCCCACTTTAAAAGTGAGAAGGGGCTCCTGGTGGCTCAGCAGTTAAGCATCCAACTTCGGCTCAGGTTGTGATCCGTTCGTGAGTTCGAGCCCGGCATCGGGCTCTGAGCGGGAGCCTGCTTCGGATTGTGTCTCCCTCTCTCTCTCTCTGCCCCTCCCCCACTCTCACTCTGTCTCTGTCTCTCTTTCTCAAAAATGAATAAATATTAACGAAATTTAAATAAAAAGGAGAAAGCAAACTGGAGAGGCCCCCAAGCCCGCACCAGCCCAGCCTCAAGGGACCCTGGTTTCAGCCCTGCAGCTGCCCCGTGGGACAGGTGACTCCCTCGCTCTCTGCAGAGCTGTGGCCCCAGCAATCTGGGGCCCTCCGCTCAGACTCAGCCAGGCACCTCCCCCTACACCACCTGTCCATGAGTCAAGGTCTGAGGAGGGGTTCTGGAACTGAACCCCCCCCCCCACCGGGTGGCCACGTGAATGCCCCCTGAATCACTGGGCTCTGCTTCCTCTGGAACTTCCCCAGGGCACCACACCTTCAGGGAGAGCTGCGCCTTCTCTTCCTTCCCAGGCGCCTCGGGCTCCTTCTAGAGCTCTCGCTCAGTCCCACTGTGCTGTTAAGGAAGGAGAGAGAACATCTTTCTTTAGGGAAGACTGGTAATCTGAGCAGTACTTCTTCAGAGACAGCTGGGCCCCCCGCGTAAAAAGGCCACTCAGGGTGTTACTTGAGTGCCCCCCCCCACTTTGGGTGCTTATAACACCCCGGGGCCCAGGTAGCTCACAGCAGCACCCCTATGAGTCCATAAACCCTAAACCACAGGGATTTGGCAAAGACAACATCGCCATGGGCTCTCACATCCACATTCAGGAAACTTCATGGGAGAGGGGATCCCAAGAGGGCACAGCGGCCTGGGGAAGGGCTTGCAGTCAGAGCTGACCTAGTGGCAGGGGCGGTGGGGGGTTCTGGTAAGTGAGTATTTGAGACAAGGGAAGCCATCCAGGATTTGGAGCAAGGCAGTCTGAATGGGGCCATCCCCATGGGGCCAGTGACAAAGTCCCCTGTGCATTTTGAAGCATGATCTGTCGAATCCCAGCTATGACCTGAGTCTGCCGTGTTTCTGGGTAAAGAGGACAAGACGACCCAGGTGTCCTCCTTATGTTGCGGAGGCCAGGGCCTGATAGGAAGCTGGGGCTGGTTTCTCTCTTCCCCACCTGGCCATCTATCCTCTACAAGGGCCACTGGTCCCGCAGCAGCACAAGTCCAGGCCCTTCATCTGATAGTGTTGGCCTTTAGGACCAGCCTGGCCCTGCTTGGCGACATGGATGCCCCCCACCTCAAGCAGGATCCCTTCATCCCCCATCGGTTCTCACCTCCCTATCACTCAGCTCAGCACTTCTGCTGGCCTGGACCCCATCATCCACTCCACTCGGTCAAATGCACCCAGCCCAACCCTGCCTGCTCCTCTGGGCCGGTGTGTGCCAGCCTCCGTGCGCTGGGCCACAAACTGGGGGCCACCATGCCGCTCTTGTCCACCACCAGAAAGGGCAAAGCCCTAAGACGCTAATGACAAAACACCTCTTTCGAAAGAATGTTATTCTTAGAATTTCCAGAAGAGCATTGCACAGTCACCGTGGGGAAAATTTAAAACCCAGTTGGGGATTTCTTTCCTGTTAGTTTGGTTTTAGTTTTGATTTTGAGTTATTCGGGGGAGGGGCTCTGTTACCTTCTCAGCCTCAGAGCCTCTAACACACTTTTTAAAGTTGTTTGTTTGTTTTTTTAATGTGTATTTATTTTTGAGAGAGAGAGCGCGAGCAGGGAAGGGGCAGAGAGGGAGGGAGACCCAGAATCCTAAGCAGGCTCCAGGCTCCGAGCACGGAACCGATGTGGGGCTCGAACTCACGAACCATGAGATCATAACCTGAACCGACTTCAGTCGCTTAACTGACTGAGCCACCCAGGCGCCCCTCTAACACACTTGTTACATCTTTTTCTTTTGAAAAGTTTCAAACCTAAAATACAAAAGTGGTAAGAGGAATACATTGCACCATCATAAGTGCTTGGCCTAGACTGACCGAGTCAACATTCTGTCACATTTTGTCCTCCCTGTCGGTGGCCACCTGTCATTATGATGACCAGGCCATCCACCTGTATAGGTGGTGTGTCTCGAGAACAAGGACCTTCCCTGCGGTGGCTCCAAGACAATGCTCAGCCTTGAGCGCTGAACCAGACTATCCTACCACCCAGCGCAGGGGCCATCGGGAGCCTCAGTCTGCCCGGTGGGGTCAATCCCGTGTCACACAGGGCGGTCCCAGCCCTTTGTGGAACAGAGCTGCCCAGCAGTTTAGCAGATGTCCCCCAGTCTGCGTGTGCGTGATTCCCCACCGTGATTCTGCAGCAATGCCACAGGGGCCACGAGTCTCACGGGCGCCGGCGACCGCTCACTCCCCGGCAACCCGGCGGCCACGTGTCCACCCGTCCTTCCGCGCTACTGGTCGGCGGCCACCTGCCCTCCTCCCCTTTCCTCCGGTCTCGTCCGCGCGGACGCCGGCCCTCCCCTCCATTCCTGCCGTGACCCGTTCTCGGAAGCCGGACTCCGGTCGGTCACCCAAGCGCCCGAGCGGGCGGCGCCCCTCTCGTCGACCCCGGCTGCCGCGGAGCCCCCACCACCCAGGACGGCGCCGGGCGCGGGACTACAACTCCCAGAAGGCCCCGCGCGCGCGCCCCTGCGCGGCCGCCGTCGCGCATCACGTGGGGCTGGCCTCGCCGGTCACGTGGCCGCGGCGCGGGTCACGAGAACAAACACTCGGCCGCCGCGCTTCCCGGGCCGGTTCGGCCGCTGCTGGCCATGGCCAACGTGTCCAAGAAGGTGTCGTGGTCCGGCCGCGACCTGGACGACGACGAGGCGGCGCCCCTGCTGCGGAGGACGGCGCGGCCCGGGGCGCCAGCCGGCGAGGGCACGCCGCTGCTGAACGGGGCCGGGCCCGCGGCCGCCCGTCAGGTGAGTCCCTTCCGCCGGGAGAGCCCCGGGCCCGCTCCTCAGGCCCCCCGCCGCCGGGAGCCGGGAGCCGGGCGGGTGCGCCCCGGGCGGCCTTGGGCTACGCCTTCCCGGCCGCTCCGTCTCGCGGGTCAGCGGCTCTGGCGGGCGAGGGGTCGCCGGGTCGGCGGTGGCCCCGTGCCCAGCGGGTGCTGGCGGGCGCATCGGTGCTCTGACCATCCCCGTGCCGAAGAGGAGGCAGCTGAGGCTCGACTAGTTCCGGAACGTGCCCCGGGGCCGCTTTGGCAAATGGCAGCGCTGGCTGGAACCTGGGCCCTGGGTTCTGGAGTCTTGGGAGGGAAGCTCTGGGCCGGGTGACTAGTGGGGTTCGAGGGGCCGGCCCGGCTCCACGAGCTTCCGCTTGCACAGTGTTCTCTGGCGGTGGGGAGCTCTGCCGGCCCCCCTTTTCTGCAGGCACCAGTACGGGACGATCTTAGGAAGGACGAGTATTTCCACCCAGGTGCCCTTAGCAATTAATTGAAACTGGGGCGTCCACACAGACGCTGGGAGCGAGTCAGGGTGGTTGCGGGGTGGTCAGCACATCGAGATGCAGTGGAGGTGTTTAATGAATTGCGTGTGGTGTTGATTTTGAGTTCTTGGACTCTTTTTATCCATTGCTTGCTCTTACTGTTTTTGCGTTTATTTTTCAGTTTTTTCTTCTCCTGGTCTAGAATCTGTCCTTTAAACGTTTGGACAGTGTTTAAAGATGAGAGAGGACCCAAGCCTCAGGCTGTTTCTCTAGGGCTTATCTTTGTACTGCCCCCCCCCCCTTCCGCCAGAGGCATCGGACAGCCAAAGCCCACGTCTGCTCTTTGAGTGAAATCTTAACGTTGAAATGCTTTCTGTGTCTATATGAGAAGTGATCTGAAGTGGCTCATTTGGGGGGGGGGGCGCATAAGGGTGCTTTGTCATTTTCTTCTTGGAACGTTATTTTTTCCTCTTCTAAAAGAAAGTAACCCGAGGCCTACAAAATGGAAGCATAAAACTGGCTTTAATTAAAGAAATTGGAAACTTTGGGGTGGAATTTGGGTTTATCTCGAGAGTGAACGTGCTGGGGTTTCCCACTTCTCTCTCTTTTTTTTAGCGTTTCTATTTATTAGTGAGAGACAGAGAGAGAGAGAGAGAGCGCGCGAGCACGAGTGGGGGAGGGGCAGAGAGAGAGGGAGACACAGTATCCAAAGCAGGCTCCAGGCTCGGAGCTGTCAGCCCAGAGCCCGACGCGGGGCTAGAACCCAGGAACTGTGAGATCATGACCTGAGCCCAAGTCAAATGCTTAACTGACTGAGCCACCCAGGCGCCCTGGGGTTCCTCGTTTCTCTTTGCAAATAGACACAGGAGTTGGCTTTTACGGTTTTTGTTTTGTTTCATTTTCTTTTTTTAAGAGCTCTTTGAAATCTTTTCTTAAAAAAAAATTATTCCCTTAAAAAATGCAAAGCTCCTTGTTCATCTGTGTTAGGTAGTAACAGACTAGACTTTTTTTTTTAAACTTTTAACGTTTATTTATCTTTGAGACAGAGAGAGACAGAGCATGAACAGGGGAGGGGCAGAGAGAGAGGGAAACACAGAATCTGAAACAGGCTCCAGGCTCTGAGCCGTCAGCACAGAGCCCGACGCGGGGCTCGAACTCACGGACCGTGAGATCGTGACCTGAGCTGAAGTCGGACGCTTAACCGACCAAGCCACCCAGGCGCCCGCAGACTAGCCTTTCTTAAACAATTAAGAGAAAAGTTTATCCTGCACGTACTCAGTGCCCAGCTGTGTGCAGTGTGCCTGGGACACCGAAGTGCACAAAGCAGCTTCCTTCCGACCGGCTGCAGGCTGACGGAGACACAGGCCTCCTGCTCCGGGAAGACCGTGAGGGCCTCAGAGACAGAAGAGGTCACAGTTGGTTCCATTCTTTTAAAAAAAAATTTTTTTTAACGTTTATTTATTTTTGAGACAGGGAGAGACAGAGCATGAACGGGGGAGGTTCAGAGAGAGGGAGACACAGAATCTGAAACAGGCTCCAGGCTCTGAGCTGTCAGCACAGAGCCTGACGTGGGGCTCAAACTCACGGACCACGAGATCATGACCTGAGCCGAAGTCGGCCGCTCAACCGACTGGGCCACCCAGACGCCCCTGGTTCCATTCTTGAAGAGTGCGAGACCCTCAGGCAGGCCGATGGCTGGGAAAGGATGAAAGGTGTGTTTGGGATCCTGTGCGAGTTTGGAAAGTAGGTGGGAGTGGGGAGAGAGGCGGGTGGGACCTGCAGGGGACAGCTGCTGGCTTTGAATTTGGCTGTATCTTGCGGAGAGCGCTGCAGGAAGCTGGCCGTTCCAGCCTGAAAGGATCGTAGCCCGCTGTGTGTGGACTGGCACACGGGAGACTGTAGGCATTTGAGCTGAAAGTGTCGCTCCGCACCCCGGGAGGCGAGCCCTGCAGCCTCCTCTGCCTCAGCGTCCCCGCCCGCAGAAAGGTCCGTGTGTGTGCTGCGCTCAGCGCTGTGCCCGTCCCAGCCGGCCAGCGGTAGCCGCTGTTCGTAGTCTTCGCGTTGGGAATGGCAGCACGAACGTGACTGTCCTTGGGTTGTCGTTCACGGGGTGACTCCGCTGGAGGCTGATGGGATTCCTCGACGCTGGCCTTTTGGTGAGAGGGTCTGCTCTGGGCCCGCAGGCCGAGCTCAGCGTTAGGCTCGGGGGCGCCCTGGTGCTGCTCTCAGTCCCGGGTCCATTTGGACTAAAATGACATCCCAGGCCAGCAACCCCCCCGCAGGAATGTTCTAGTGAATCAGACGCGGGAGCTTGTCTTGGCCACCTACTGGCCCTCTGGGGTTTGTTGCATTGTGTCCAGAGTCGCGTGGTGGTGGTGGTGGTGCCACCGCGGCGTGGGCGTAGCCTGCTCCGCTCCTGAAGAAGCTGTTGTGGGCAGTGCCTGCCGGGTGACCTCCCTGCCAGGCTGCTGAGTGCCCCGTGGGGAGCAAGCACGGTGGGCAGGGTGGACTGGCGACCCTCCTGAGCTCAGCCGCCTGCCCGGAAGGAAGCAGGCTGCTCTGAGCCACCTATGGGATTCTGTTCCCTTGGGCAGGCCCCTGGGCCCATGGGGCCGGAGTGTGGGGTGATGGTGACTTATCAGCGAGTCACTGCCGTTGTGCTGCTGGGACAAGAAGAGGGTGTGGTCAGCCAGTCATGGTTACGTATGTGGGTAGCGGGGAGCGGAGCATTTGGAGGACTTCTGGGGGAAATCTGAGGCAGAAGCAGATGCTTCAGCGGTGGGGGGTGGGGTGTCTGCAGGGTTTGTAAATGCAGGACGTTTCCAGGGACCTCAGCCTTGGGAAGATCTGCCTGGGACACCTTAGGGTCAGGAGGCGGGTAGCACTGTCAGGTTAGTGTTTAGAATCGATTCCAGGGATCTTCTCTGGAAGCTGGGTTACCTCCGGGTCTTCCCTGGTGACCTTGGAGCCGCAGACCACAGTCGGGGAGCGCCATGGGCCAGGGCGCGGTGTTCGGGGAATCTGCCCGGGCGGCTCATCCGTCGTCCTCCCCAGCCCCTTGAGTGCTGGACATAAGCGAGCCCCCCGTCTTTCTCCTCGGTGGTTTCTAGCACCTCGTCATTCCATCCTGGAAGTTCCTCTGCCTTGGCGTCTGTGTCCTGTCCTCCCTTTCTGTCTGCCCAGCCCCACCTTGGAGGGTTCAGGCTGGTTGCCCCACTGCCCTCCATGAGGGCTCCCCAGATGGGTGTCCCTCTTGTCTTTAGTACCACTCAGGCAGGGTCAGCGTGGGTGGGACAGACCCCTGTCGTCAGCAAGGAGGCAGGCTGGAGAGCTGAGGGCCAAGACCAGGCCCAGACCTAGACAGAACGTCCGGGGAAGCCTCCCGGGCAGAGGCCATGGTGGCGTTCCCGTCCCAGACGATTCCGCCCGCCATCCCCTGCCCCCTCTGCACGGCTCACTCCTCGATGGGGCTCAGCCTGCCGGCCTCCTCGCCCGCCTGACCCAGCGTGCCAGGTTCTCACAGGCTCCCTCGGGTTTGCACTCGGTTTACAGGCGCCTGTCTGCTTGCCTGTGTGCCCCTGGCCGCTGCGGCCCTGTCCTCAGTGTGGAGCATGGACCTTGGCGGCCGTCAGAATGCGGCACGGTCGAATAGAACAAGAGACAGCTTGTAAGTTTTAATTTTTTTTTAATTAAAAAAATTTTTTTTAATGTTTACATAGTTTTGAGAGAGACGGAGACGGAACATGAGTGGGGGAGGGGCAGAGAGAGAGGGAGACACAGAATCCGAAGCAGCTGCAGGCTCCGAGCTGTCAGCACAGAGCCTGATGCAGGGCTTGAACTCACAGACTGCAAGGTCATGACCTGATCCAAAGTCGGACGCTTAACTGACTGAGCCACCCAGGCGCCCCAATAAGTTGCTTCTAAACTTTTGCTTTATATTTGAGTAAAAACGTACGACAGAACTTGGCACCTTAACCAGTCTTTAGGGTACGGTTCAGTGGTGTCAGATGCATTCATGTTGTGCAATTGTCCCCACTGCCCGTCAGGGAACTCGCCCGCCTTGCACAACTGAAACACTGGCGCCCCAGCCCCTCCCCAGCCTGGCGCCCACTTTTCTACTTCCCGTCTTTGTAGACCCGAGTAGGAACCGCGCTGTGGTGTACGTGCAGTCACAGCGTCTGTCTTGCCGCGGCCAGCTGCCGTCTCTCAGCATAACATCCCTAAGGTTTCTCCGCGTCGTAGCAGATTGCAGAATCTACTTCCTTTTCGAGGCCAGACCGTCTTCTTTTGCATATGTGGACCCCAGTGGATTTATCCGTTCATCCGTCAAGAGACACTTGGGTTCCCCCGCAGCCCCCCGCCCCGTGGCCTGATCATGCTTCCATGAGTGGGGTGTGCAAGGGTCTCTTCAGGTCCCTGCTTCCAGCTCTACAGTGTACCCCCAAGGTGGGGTTGCTGGGTCAAGTGGTCATCTTGTGCTGAATTGTCCGAGGAGCCACCAGGCTGTGTGCCGCGGCCGCCGCACCATCACGCCCCCGACCCCGGCACACAGGGCTCGGGCTCCTGGGCACCCCTGCCGCATTCACGACTCCGGGCTTTGGTGGTGGTCGTTCTGACAGGTGTGAGGTGGCATCTGGTGGTTTGGATGTGCATGGCTCTGGTGACATCGAGCACATTGTTCTGTGCTCACTGGCCATATGCATCTTGCCTTTGGAGACGTGTACTCGGGGCCTCTGCCCACTTTTGTGATTGGCTTCTTTTTGTGGTTGACTTGTGGGAGTTCTTCAGGGTTAAGGTGCTTGAGTCCTTTCAGAAGCGCGATTCACAGCACGTTCTCCCTCTCTGCAGGCTGCCTTCCCCTCTGTTGTGTCTTCTGATGCACGGGGGTTTTTTGGCAGGTCCCATTTGCACGTGCTTTTGTTTTTCATTTTAAAAATAACTATGGATTTACAGGAAGTTGACAAGGCCATACAGAGCGGCCCGAGCGCCTTGCCCCCATTTCCTTCACTGCGTCAGTCCCCGTAGTGACAGCACAGCGCTGAAACCGGGACACTGATGTTGGCACATGGGCGGTTCTCCGCCCTACGTCATGCAGGTGCCTCCGTGTGACCGCCACCGCAGTCAACGTGCAGACCGTGTGGGTCGGCACGAGGCTCCCTCGTCCTGCCTCTTGTGGTCACCCCTCCCGCACCCCGATCCGTTCTCGTCCCCCAGACCCGACGTTTCCAGAGAGTCATGTCCGTGCAGCTGCACAGTGTGTAATCTCTGGGATCTTCACACCCTAGAGATTCCGTCCCGGCTGTTGTGCGTATCAGTAATTTGAGGAGCTCGTATGTCACCTCACCCGTGTTTAAGAGAAACAGACACGACATGAAATAAATCACTGAGCTTCACGTAAATGGTTTTTCTCACCATGAAAGATGTTGGGCCTTGAAGCCCAGAAAAGACGTGGAGAAGCTGGGGTGGGGGGGTGGGGTGGGTGCTTCACCTCCACTGCCGTCACGCGGTCCGGGTCCAGCGTGCTCTGCTGGGGTGCGGTCCACCCTCCACACCTGGCAGCCTCTGTGTCACCTGAGCACGGGGGACCGTGCCCACTGGACCCTTCTTGCCGCACCTCTCCGGAGGTGATGCATGTGCGGCGGCCTGGCCCCTGCAAACCGTTTAGACGCCAGAGGAAGCACTTTGCGGGTCCCGACTTTGGGCACCCTTTTTGCGGAGGAGTGATTGCCTGGTGTCCTCGAGCTCCTTTCGTGATCACCGGAGAATAAGTGGCTCCGTCTGCCGGCTCGAAGCGCAGACCACCGTCTCCAGATGCCCCTCACTTCAGCGCTCAGTTCCGCCCAGGCGTTGTTCAGCTGGGTTGTCCACGCTTGCGCCCCGTCCGCCGGCCGGTCAGCGTGTGTGGATGTGCGCCCAAGGAAGTGCACTCGGTGTTGGCCGCACTCAGGCTTGCGGCCGGGGGCGGTGGCCCAGGACCCCTCCGGGTCCACACATCCTGTCTGCAGAGCAGAGGCTGTTCCAGGTCCAGGCGACCTCCTGGCTGCGGTTCCCTCGAGAACTGGGACCTCTCGCCGGCCCAGCGCAGTCGTCAGCGGGGCTGGCCCTCCTGCCCAGGGCGTGAAGCCGGGGAGCCCCGTCCTGCCTTTCTGCTCAGATTCAGCAGTTTGGGGCCGTTCCCGATCGTTTTTAAGAGAGAACCAGATGTTTCTGTCGGTAGCCCCGCTCTACCAGAACTCGCTGCACGTGTGTGGACGGACGTGCCCACCTGCACACGGGACAGGGGTCCTCACGGGAACACGCAGCACTGTGGGGTGAGCGTGGGCCCCATGGATGCCTGAGCCCGCAGACAGGACGAAGTGAGAGGTCGACAGCAGTGACTGGTAACGAAATAGGACAGTCGTGACGACGTCCCGTCTCAGAAGGTACGCGAATGCGGTCTCCCTCTCCAGGCGTCGTACTGTTGTCGTGCACGCGCCCTCGCTCCTTGGAGGACGCCAGGTGGCAGGATGCCCACGTGACGAGGTGGAGGGAGGCGGCTGGCGCCTTGTGATGTGGCGCCAGGTGGCTGCTGACCTTGTGACCGCCCATCAGGAGGAGGGTCATCTGCCTGCTGACCACGCGGCGGGAACCGTGGCCGGGGGGCTGGTGTCTGATTCGTTCTCGTGCTGCGTCCTGTCCTCTGCGTCTGGGCCGACCCCCAGCGCAAGGCGCCCAGCTGCATGTGCCCTCCTCAGAGAAACCACGAGTCACGTTTCGGTGCCAGTATGTTCCACGCAGTACTTGGGACATACTTAACGCTGCAACATGATGTTTCTCTGAAGTGCGAACGTTGGCCAGTCCCCCGACGTGGCCGGGCGGTGGGTGTAGGAAGAACCATGCGCCCGGGTGTCTGTCCTCTGTGGCTGACCCGCCCCCGGGCCCAGGAGCCCGGCCCCGCTTCAGAGGCACCCTGGGGGTGCGGGCGCCCTGACCACACGTCTGGAGGGGCTGCGTGGAGACCTGTGACAGGTCCCCGCCTGCCGGAGCCTCCCGGTCTCCCGACGACGAGACGCAGGAGGATGGGTGGGGTGGGGGGAGCCTGGAGGACGCTCGCGTGGGCGTCCTGCAGCCCTTGGTCCCCGGGGCTGGCAGCTGTCTGCAGTTTCGGTAGAGCGGAGGAGGGCCCGGCCTCTGGGCCCAGGAAGGCCTGGGCTTCCCGTTCAGGGGCTCGACTCGTCCCGGGCCCCCCGCCGGCCGTGCGGTAGGGTGGGGGGCCCCAGATGAGTCAGCACCGCCTGTGGCTGAGCGCCCTGTGATTTCTCTCATGCTTCCAGTCACCACGCTCAGCGTTTTTCCGGATCGGACAGATGAGCAACGTGGATCTGGATGACGAGCTGCTCGACCCCGTGAGTGCTAGACTCATCCCCTACCCTTCGCCTCTCACCACCCACTCCTTCCTCCTGTGGGGGTGCCGCCCGGCAGGGGGCGGACGGGGAGCGCCGAACACGAAGGTGGTGGACGGCCGGCAGGGCCGGGCAGAGCAGGGGGGCAGCCGTGGGTCGTGCAGAGCTCAGGGACAAAATGACCAGCTGTCTCGCGGGGACCCCAGAGCCTGGGCGACCGAGGGTCTGCTTGCCCTGAGGCTGAGCCACGTGAGCAGAGATGGGGCAGCGCGAGCCGGGAGGGAACACTGAGCGAGAGTGTCATGTGGGAGCACGAGACAGCTGGGGAAAGGCCAGGGGAACAGGCACCACCCGGGGGAGAGGGGCCTCGAGTGGGCCGGAGGGGGACTCTGGGGACAAGGACCTCAGGGGTGAGGGACCTTTGGACAGCGTGATGCCCTCTTGCCCTGCCCCGTGCCGAGCTGTCCGCCCCCCCCCCCCCGGCTCCCCCGACTTGCATTTGATTTCCTCCTCGGTGCCTCGTGGTTCGGACCTGCATTTCTGTGATGGCTGGTGGCAGCCCTCCATATGTCTTCTTTGCAGAAATGTCTGTTCCCATTCTGTGCCGTTTTTATCAGGTTATTTGTGTTTTCGTTATTGGGTTGTAAGAATTCTTTAACTTTTTTAAAGATTTTATTTACTTATTTTTAAATTTATATTCAAATTAGTCAGCATGTAGTGCAACAGTGATTCCCGGAGTAGATTCCTTAGTGTCCCTCCCCCATTTAGCCCATCCCCCCTCCCACACCCCCTCCAGCAACCCTCCGTTTGTTCTCCATATTGATGAGTCTCTTCTCTTTTGTCCCCCTCCCTGTTTTGATATTATTTTTGTTGCCTTTCCCTTAGGTTCATCTGTTTTGTCTCTTAAATTTTTTTTGAATGTTTACTTTTGAGAGAGAGAGAGAGAGAGACAGAGCATGAGTGGGGGAGGGGCAGAGAGAGAGGGAGACACAGAATCCGAAACAGGCTCCAGGCTCTGAGCTGTCAGCACAGAGCCTAGCCCCGGGCTCCAACCCACAAACCGCGAGATCATGACCTGAGCTGAAGTCGGACGCTCAACCGACTGAGCCACCCAAGCGCCCCTCATCTGTTTTGTCTCTTAAAGTCCTCATAGGAGTAAAGTCCTATGATATCTTTGTCTGACTAATTTCACTTAGCATAATACCTTCCAGTTCCATCCACGTAGTTGCAAATGGCCAGATTTCATTCTTTTTGATTGCTGAGTAATATTCCATCATGTATATATTCCACATCTTCTTTTCCATTCATCCATCGATGGACATTTGGGCTCTTTCCATACTTTGGCTCTTGTCGATAGTGCTGCTATAAACATGGGGGTGCATGTGTGCCTTTGAAACAGCACACCTTGGGGCGCCTGGGTGGCTCAGTCAGTTAAGCGTCCGACTTCGGCTCAGGTCATGATCTCGCGGTCCGTGAGTTCGAGCCCCGCGTCAGGCTCTGTGCTGACAACTCAGAGCCTGGAGCCTGTTTCGGACTCTGTGTCTCCCTCTCTCTCAGGCCCTCCCCCGTTCATGCTGTGTCTCTCTCTGTCTCAAAAGTAAAATAAAATAAAAGTTAAAAAAAAAAATTAAAAAAAAAAAAAGAAAAAAAAGAAACAGCACACCTGTATCCCTTGGATAAATGCCTAGCAGGGCAATTGCTGGGTCGTAGGGTAGTTCTATTTTTAATTTTTTGAGGAATCTCCATACTGTTTTCCAGAGTGGCTGCACCAGCTTGCATTCCCACGAATTCTTTAATTTTGATGAACTCCAGTTAACTATTTCTTTCTGTTGTTACTGTACCTTTGCTGTCTTATGTAAGAAGCCACTGCCTAGTCCAAGGTCATGAAGATTTTCTCCTGTGTTTTCTTCTGAGACTTCTTTGATTTTAAAGATTGTGTTTGTTTTGGGGGAGAGAGAGAGAGAATGCCCATATGCACAGGCATACGAGTGGAGGAGGGGCAGAGAGAGAGAGAATCCCAAGCAGGCTCTGTGCTGCCCACACGGAGCCCGACTTGGGGCGTGATCCCACAACCCTGGGGTCATGACCTGACCTGAGATCTATGCTCAACCGACTGAGCCACCCAGACGCCTCGAGAGTTCTATGATTTTGGGTCTTGAATCTGTTTGTCACTGATTTTGTCTGATGGAAGGTGAGGGTAGAGCTTCACTCTTTTGGATGTGGACGTCCAGTTCCCTAGCACCGTTTCTCAGAAAAACCCTTCTTCTTTCCACACTGAGTTGTGTTGGCACCATGTTCAAAAGTCAGCCATCCACGTGAGCCTCTGGGTCCCCCTTGTCTCCACCGATCCCTGTGTCTGTCCTGGAGCCAGGGCCACACTGTCCGGGGGACCAGAGCTTTCATGTGAGTCTTGAAACTAGGAAGTGAGTGTCCTCCAACTTTGTTCTCCTTTTTCAAGCTCGTATTGGCCGCTGGAGACCCCTTGTGTTTCTGTGTGGTTTTTAAGCATGTCGGTTTCTTTGAGGACGCCAGCTGGGGCGGCCCGGGACTCGCCGCTTCTTCTTAGTGCTCAGTCCTCTGACCTGTGAGCACAGTGTGTCTGTCCACATATTCACATCTCTAGGTTCTCTCAGCGGTACGTTGTGGTTTTCAGCACACACGTCTTACGCTTCCCTCGGTAAATGTATTTTAGGAGTAAGTATCATTTCATATACTGTACTTTTGGTGCTAACGTAAGTAGGGTTCTCTTAATTTCATTTTTGGTTCATTGCAGGCATTTAGAGATGTGTTTGATATTTGCGTGCTGATCGCATATCCTTCAATCTTACTGAATGCGTTATAGTTTTAATAATTTTTTAGTATGTTTTTTGAGGTTTTGTGTATACAAGATCATGTCACCTGCAAATAGAGAGTTTTGTTTCTTCCTTTCCACTCTGGATGCCTTTTCTCTCTTGTTGCCTGATGGGCCTGGTGGAGCCTCCAGGACGAGGTCGAGTAAAGTGACCATCCTCGTCTCGTTCCTGGTCTTCCGGGAGGAGCTTCGGTCCTTCGCCATCGAGGGTGATGACTGACGCCGCGACCAGGTTGACGTGGTTCTTTTCTTTGTGACATATTTTTGTCATGAAGGAGTGTCAAATTTTTATCAGGCACTTTTTCTGAACTTACTGAGATGCTTGTGTGGATTTTTTCCTTTATTCTTTTGAAACGGTATTGAACTGTTTTTACTCAACCACACTTGGGACACCAAGTGTGTGGGTTTTCCTCGCCAAGCAGTTCTCTGCAGACGTCGACCGGGTATCCTACAACTTAACTCAGTTCTGACACTCTTATCCGGCATTATGCAGACGCCCGGGGCTGAGGGCCCAGTCCCACGAGACCACCCCCTCTTCCGATGCCAGTCACAAATCCAGGCTGTCACCTGTGCTTCTGATCCATCGGCTCTGAGTCGGGGTTCTCATGCCCACCCCCCCTTCTCAGCCTCCATAATTTGCTAGAACGGCTCACAGAACTCAGGGAAACCCTCACTCATGTTTACTGGTCCATCGTCAAGGATAGGACTCTCGGGAACAGGCACCCTGCAGAAAGGCCATGGGATTTCGGAGCTGGGTGCCGGCCCCTGGGACAGACCAACAATGTATTTCCCATGGTTCCATAAACATGACATTACTTGATTTTCGGACGTTAAGCCAGCCTCACGTCCCTGAGATAAACCTGCCTTGGTCATGGTGCCGAGGGATCCGATGCGCTGGTTCCTCGTCCAGGACTTAGTGTCTGCATTCCTAAGGGGGTGTGCCTGTGCCCTCCTGTCTTGTGGCACCCTCGTCTGGCTCTAGGGTCCACAGACTACTGGCTTCATAGAACAGATGGACACATGTCCCCTCCCCTTCTCGTTTGTGCTTGCTCTTAAAAAAAATTTTGGGGGGGGGGGGCGCCTGGGTGGCTCAGTCGGTTAGGCGTCAGACTTCGGCTCAGGTCACGATCTCACGGTTTGTGGGTTCGAGCCCCGCGTCGGGCTCTGTGCTGATGGCTCAGAGCCTGGAGCCTGCTTCGGATTCTGTGTCTCCCTTTTTCTCTGACCCTCCCCCGTTCATGCTCTGTCTCTCTCTGTTTCAAAAATAAATAAAAACGTTAAAAAAAATTAAAAAAAAAATTTTTTAAATAATGCGTGTTTATTTTTGAGAGAGAACGAGCAGGGGAGGGGCAGACAGGGAGACAGAATTCGAAGCAGGCTCCAGGCTCTGAGCTGTCAGGACAGAGCCCGACGTGGGGCTCAAACCCACAAACCGTGAGATCGTGACCTGAGTCGAAGTCGGGTGCTTATCCGACTGAGCGCCGCAGGTGCCCCCCTGTGGTTTCTTCTTAAATGTGCTGGCTCGTCAAGTGTGTGGCTCTACTCTTTCTCCTACAGGACTTGGAACCCCCTCACCCTTTCCCCAAGGAGATCCCGCACAACGAGAAGCTCCTGTCCCTCAAGTACGAGGTGGGCCTCCTTCCTCTGGGCCCCACCCCAAGCAGCCCCTGGGCACCTGTCCCCCGCCCCCGCCCCACGTGAAGCTGGAGCGTGGGGTCAGGCGTGGCGTTGTGTCTGCCGCCCGCAGAGCTTGGACTACGACAACAGCGAGAACCAGCTCTTCCTGGAGGAGGAGCGGCGGATCAACCACACGGTGAGTCTGCGTGGGCCGCCCACGCCGCTGCCCCGCGCTGCCCTGGCCCCATCTCCCTCCCCCTCCGTGGTCCTCGCACCTCCATCCCTTCTGCAAGAGACACCAGTGTGGGGCCCCGTGTGGGAGCGGCTGTGTCCTGTGGGTGGCGGAGGCCGCCTGCGCCCAGGCGCCCAAGGTGGCGGCCTCTGATGGCAAATCGGTTGGGAAGGCCCACTGCCTCTGAGATGACCAGAGGCTGCCTCCCCGTGATGCGGGGTCCGTGTGTAGTGTGCCGTTCCCGGTGGGGGCCTCCCCCCCGCACCTGCTTCTGATGGGCACCCCCCCCCCATAGGCCTTCCGAACGGTGGAGATGAAGCGCTGGGTCATCTGTGCCATGATCGGGATCCTCACGGGCCTCGTGGCCTGCTTCATCGACATCGTGGTGGAGAACGTGGCTGGCCTGAAGTACAAGGTCGTCAAGGACAGTATCCTTCGTCTGTGGTCCCCAGCACAGGAGGGTCCACCGGCAGCGAAGCCTCTGAGCCCCGCGTGTGTGCTATCAAGGGCGGGGAGGTGTGGCTGCGTGCCCGTGTCTGTCACGGCCGGGAGGTGACCGTCCGGTCAGTGCGCAGCTCCTGGCGCTTGGGGCTCGGGAGGCCGGGCCGCAGGAGAGAGCAGGAAAGTTTTCATCCTTGACGAGCCCTCGACATCGACAAGTTCACGGAGCGGGGAGGGCTGTCCTTCTCCCTTCTGCTGTGGGCCACCCTCAATTCCGCATTCGTGCTCGTCGGCTCCGCCATCGTCGCGTTTGTGGAGGTAGGGCCACCAGGAGGTCGAGGCAGGGGCGCCTGCGTGGGTGGGAGCCCTGACACTGTGCTGGCCGGGTGGGCGTGGCTACACTGCTGGGGCCTCCGGCACAGGTGTTAAACGTCCAGTCACCCCCGACCCCAGGGCGCCGGGCTCCTGCCCCGCTCAGCGAGGACTGTGGGGCCGGCCCAGGTGGAAGGGACCCCCCGTGTCTCTCAGAAGCCTGCCTTCCTTCGCCTGCCCCTTTGCCTCTCCCTTGTCGTGGGTATAGCATCCAGAAGCTTCTGTGTGGGGTGCTGTGCGGTGCCCTCCCCCCCGGCCCCTCGGCCAGTGTGTGGCATGTGCCTCCTGTCTGTCTTGTAGCGTCCCCCCCCCCTCGTGCCCTCTTGGGGACACCGGGCTTCCTTTCCTCTCCTTTCCCCACCCCTCCCGTGGTCTGCCGACCCCGGTGGTCACTGCCTGGGGGGTGAAGAGAGAATCCCTCCGTGGGGCAGCTGTTCCCCGTGTGGGGCCCCGCGTGGCTGTGTCCTCCTGGGCCGAGTGGTGGCTGCGGCCCCTCGCTACCTGACCCGGCTCAGTGCCGGCCTCTGCCTCCTTCCAGCCGGTCGCTGCCGGCAGCGGGATCCCCCAGATCAAGTGCTTCCTCAACGGGGTGAAGATCCCGCATGTGGTCCGGCTCAAGGTGAGGCCCGGAGGGGGCGCGTGGCTGGCAGCAGGCGCTCCGCGTGGGGTTCTCGCGGGGTCGGGAGCTCCCGGTTTGCCCACCTGCACGTGGGGACCGGCCCAGACGGACTCTGTGTGCTGCCCGTGAGCACGTGCGTGGATTTTGCGTAATCTTGCTTTGGAAGGTGGTGAGGTTTTCTCTTAGCGCTTTAAGTCCTGCCCAAATGCTGAAATGGGGTATCTGTTAGGGTCACGGCGGTGTGGAACCTAAGTTCTGCGTGGTGGTTAATGTTTCCAAACGAGAACAGCTCTGGTAGAGTGGTGGGTACGCTTGCCGTGACGCTTCTCTTGTTCTTAAAATTGTCCTTGATGTTCGTTACACTTACTGTCTTTGGCACCCTGTTTCTGAGGAGGTTGGGGGGGTCAGGAGCGTGGTCCCTCCGTGGTCCTTTCCGGTGTTGGGTCGGCATGCCTCAGCCAGAGGCTTCTCACCCCGTCTGGGGAGAGGGGGTGCTCCTGGGGGCCGGCAGCTGTGCACTGGGGGTGACGCCCCGGGGGAGGCCCCGTGCCCTGCTGCAAAGGGCAGGACTCGCCTCGGAGCCGCCGGGAGCAGCGTCTGCCCCGTTGCTACCACACGGGTAGCCAGGCGGCGTGGGCAGCGACCCTGGCAGGTGGTCGGCAGAGAAATGCACCCGGGGGCCCGGAGGAGCCGTACCTCCTGCTGCTTTCTGCTCCCTGGGACACACGAGTACTCAGGGTAGAAAATGGGAAGATTAAGGAAGTCAGGAAAGAATCAGCCGGGAGCCCGGCTCCGAGGACGCCTGCGGTAGACGCGTGGGCCCTCCCCACCTGCCTTGTCTCGTGGGGCTGGGGCTGGACACGTAGTCAGGATTGCTTCACGTTTACAGCTTTGCTACAGGTTCCCAGACCGCGTGGCCTTCGATCAGAGACTCGATGTGTTTTCCCTTGTATTCTAGACCCTCGTGATCAAAGTGTCTGGAGTGATCCTGTCTGTGGTGGGCGGACTGGCAGTGGGAAAGGTAACGGAGCGCGTGTGGTGCCGTCCTAGCCTGAGTCCCCCGCGCTCTGCCTGCGACCCGAGGCCACTGTGTTCTCTCGGAGCCACGCTTGTCTGAGGGCGGCTGTCCTGTGCTTCTAGGAGGGGCCGATGATTCACTCGGGCTCTGTGATCGCCGCCGGGATTTCCCAAGGGAGGTCAACGTCGCTGAAACGAGATTTCAAGGTGAGTTCTCTCCTGCCGACACGGACGACCACGCATCCCTGGGAGGCTCCGCCAGGACCTTGGCCTCTCCCGCGACCATCCCCAAGGCACGCAGAACGAGGAGGCAAGAGTGACTCATGGACACATTGAAGAGGCTTAGTTTCGGGACCTGTTCCAGAGCACTTTTGTCACGTTTCCCCTAAAAGCCACCACGTTTTGATGGCTAGTGCGCTGAGTTGACGTGGGAATGCACACGTTCGTTGTTTTTATAAGCAGAGTCTTAGATTTTTCCATCAAGAACGTGTTTTCAGCTCATCTGTTCGCAGTTGGCGGTGGGGTTTTGAGTTTCTAACGTGTCTCTTAGGCAGACTGTGACATGTCCTGGTTGTTGTGAATGGGTGTCTTCGGTCCCCTCTCTCCGTTGTTGGCGTGCAAGGGTGCGTTCAGCGTGTGTCGCCTCGTCAGCTCTCTGGTCTTTGTGAATGCAAGTCGATGGCTGTCCCGAGACGCCTTCATGTCTCCTCCTCCCTGCCCCCCTCTGCCTTCGGGCCCTGTCTCCGTGGCCTCTGGCTGATCTCGGCCCTTTCTCAGTGAAGTGCCCTCGGGGAGGCTGGCTGAGCCCCGCTCTCCCCGTTTCTTCCTGTTGTAGATCTTCGAGTACTTCCGCAGAGACACGGAGAAGCGGGACTTCGTCTCAGCGGGAGCTGCGGCCGGAGTGTCCGCTGCATTTGGAGCCCCTGTGGGTGAGGAGGGCGGCCTGTGCCGGGGAGGTCTCCGTGCCCACTGTGTGGAGGAGAGTTCTTGGTGTTGGCAGACTTTGAGCTCGGGGTGAGGATGGGCACGTGCCCCCGAGAGGCCCTGTGGCCGCCCTTGACGGTCTTGGGGCCCTGGGGTCTCGTGGGGCAGGGGCTGTGGTAGATGCGGGGTCCCCCGCGGCCTGGGTCAGCGCGGCAGTGCCGGGCTGCTTGCCATTCTAGGTGGGGTGCTGTTCAGCTTGGAGGAGGGCGCCTCCTTCTGGAACCAGTTCCTGACGTGGAGAATAGTAAGTCTGTGGAGGGCCGCTCCCTCGCTGGAGTCAGGCACTGCCAGTCCCTGGCCTCTGCTGTCTGGCGGGCCCCTGCTCCTGGGGAGACGTCCCCTGACGTGCTGGGAGCCGTGCACCCTGTGGGTCTGTCATGGCCGGCCCTGCCCATCACTTGACCTGAGCCGCTGCCCGTCTCCCGTCGGCCGCGGGCCTTGTTTGCCACCTGCTCTCCTGCTTATCAGGACCCCAGACCCTGCACAGCTAGTCCCTCAGCTCCATCACTGGCTTGGCCCAATGCTCATCCACACAAGGCAGTGACCCACTCGTCCAGCCGCGAGGGGCCAGCCTCGGGAGGGTCTTCAGACACCTTCTAAGTGACAGGGGAAGGCCCCCACCCAGCCTCCTGGCTCTGGGACTTCGGCCCAATGGGCTTGGTTCTGATGGCGCTCGTCCTCTCTGCCTACAGTTCTTTGCTTCCATGATTTCCACGTTCACCCTCAATTTTGTCCTGAGCATTTATCATGGAAACATATGGGACCTGTCGAGCCCAGGACTGATCAACTTTGGAAGATTTGACACAGAGGTAATATAATGTGCTCCTGCGTCCTTCCCGGTTCTTTCTTAGTGTGGGGCCAAGATCATCCCGGGATGATTCCGGTTCATTCTGAGAATGTGGACTGTAGAGAAATAGCTGGTTTTAGCTGCATGATTGAGCTGAGTGCCGAGGGCCGGAGATGGGAGGAAAGCATACCTCGGAACTGCCCGTCAGGTTAGGATGCCTGACACCCATCGGACACTCCCAGGGGTATCTTGGCAGTCTGCTGACTGTTGGACAAAGGTGCTTAGATCCCACTCCCGGGAGGGGCCGCGCACGCAGACACATAGGAGCCCTGGGTGGCTCAGAGGGTCACAAGACGTGTTCCCGGGGCTCTTCCTCACTTGTGCCCCGCTGACTGCCATTTGGCAGAAGCTTGGGCCGTCCCCGCCTTCAGCTGGACGGAGACGCAGACCAGGAGCAGGTGAAAGCCTTACAGGGAGCGTGATCTGCTCAGAACGCCCGGCGCTTCTGTCTCATGGGACCCCCACGGTTCTGCGTGCAAATGCTGGGGGTGCCATGTGCACGGGCAGACTGTGGGCCGTGTCTGTACCAGGGTCTGCGTGGAGACAGCTCACGGGCTGCTCGTTCTCTCCCTTGTGCAGACGATGGTGTACACGATCCACGAGATCCCCATCTTCATCGCCATGGGCGTGGTGGGTAAGGGCCGGTCCGTGCTTCCTGTCACTCCCCCAGACGGCCGCGGGTCCCTTCCAGTGGGGTCAGGGCCTGCCAGAGCCCAGCCTGGCCCAGCTTTGAGGTGGCCGGAGAGGAAAACAGCCCCGCACCCCACATCCTCCCGTGTCCTGCCCTGTGCACACGTCCCCAGGAGGGAGCCCACAGCCCGAAGACCAGAGCTTTACCTCTCCACCGGAGAAGCTGCTGTTGGGGGGTGGGGGGGGAGGCAGGGGGTCCACAGAGAAATAGAATGAGCTGTGGATGGTGCTTTCTGCCGTAAGAAACCTTTTTTCCTGGAAGGAAAGCAAAGCCTCTGAGACAAGCCAGGGC
This sequence comes from Felis catus, assembly GCF_018350175.1. NCBI lineage: Eukaryota > Metazoa > Chordata > Mammalia > Carnivora > Felidae > Felis > Felis catus. The sequence goes on from NC_058383.1 coordinate 39,966,468, forward strand.
GTCTGTCAGGGTGCAGTGACACAGACATACACTGCTCCCTTCCCACACCTCTGCTGCCTGGGAGGCCACCTCCTTCCTCCCCCATGTCCCTTACATGCTCCCCCTTCCCGGTCGTAGGTGGTATTCTTGGGGCCGTATTCAATGCCTTGAATTACTGGCTGACGATGTTTCGAATCAGGTGAGAAACCTCCACTTTGTGGACCAAACAGACCAGTGTGGCTCCTGGGGCCTTTGAAAACGGATGTATTGTGGGCCCTGTGCCCACGGAGCCACGCAGAAGGCCGTGTGCCAACATGTGTCCTTCTGTGATGGGTTGTACAGGAGGGGACAGGCCAGCGCTGGCCAGGGGCTGGGTGAGGCTGGGTTTGGCTGGAGGCCCGGAAAGGGGCCCTGGGGTTGGGGTCCTCCCAGCTGCTCCGTCCAGCCTCGGCCTGGTCCATCCGGGCGTCTCGACCCGGGGTATAGTCAGGCCCGCAGACCTGCAGAGCAGCGTGGGAGCTCGCGAGTTTCCTGAACCTTTGGGCGGGTCCTGGGCTCAAGGACACACACCTTCTTTCTTGTCGTCTGGCCCGGACTGAAAGTGCTGCCAGGGAGCATCCAGATGACCTGGTGCCTGCGCACTGTCACCCCATTGTGTCCTGTGACGGGCTTTCCTTGGAGCCATGGTCTCCATTGTCATGGCAGCAGCCCAGGCATCCAGCCGTCCCAAGGCCCTGTCCATCCTGCTGTCTGCTCTAGGTACATCCACCGGCCCTGCCTCCAGGTGATTGAGGCCATGCTGGTGGCTGCCGTCACGGCCACGGTCGCCTTCGTGCTGATTTACTCATCGCGGGACTGCCAGCCCCTGCAGGGGAGCTCCGTGTCCTATCCCCTCCAGGTAAGGGGTCCAGGGTCGGGGGGAAGGGTCCGCCAGCCGGGGCCCAGCAGGAAGGAGGCTGGCACAGCTGAACTCCGGGATGGAGGGGCTTCCCAGGGCCACCGGGCGTCAGGGAGAGGCATTATGTCAGACAGGGTCTCCCCTGTCCTCCCTCTAGAGCACTGGCCTGCCCAGGGCCACACGAGGACTTCCAAAGTGGGTTGTTGTGGGCGTGGGCCTGAAAAGTGCAGCCACACGCACGCATGTGCTCTGGCGGTTGGCACACGGATAAACACGACAGGGTTTGCCTGTAAATGGGTTTATTTGGCCATGAAAAGGGGTGAAGCCCTGACACAATACAGCGTGGAGGGACCTCGAAAACACTGTGGAGAGAAGCCAGACACAAAGTCCCATATGGTGTGTGACGCTCTGTATGTGAAACATCCAGAACAGGCGGGTCCACGGAGGCAGAGCAGATTCGCGGCGGCCAGGGGCTGGCGGACGTACCAGGGAGTGACCACTGATGGGTGGATAGAAACCGGTGTCACGGGTGTGGGTCTGGGCTTCCCCCAGCCAACTGGCCACCCGCGCCGGCCTCCTCTGTGGGTTAGGCGTCCAGGAACCACAGCTGTGCTCGCCTGGGAGGGCCGGACCCCTGCGCACCAGTGCTCAGGTGGCCGCCTGTTGAGCCCCGGGAGTGTGCTCAGGGGTGCGTCCCGGAGTCCTCGTGTGCCCCATTATTCCGTGGACTGGCCCCTGCAGGCTGGACCTCTGACGCTCTGGCCGTTCCTGGGCCTGGCTCTTTGCTGGCCCCTGCTAGCCTTGACCTGCCCCACCCATCACGTGGTTGGCCCCTGGCCCCAGCGGCCTGTCCCCTCTTCCACCCTCGCAGCTTTTCTGTGCGGACGGTGAGTACAACTCCATGGCCGCGGCCTTCTTCAACACCCCCGAGAAGAGCGTGGTCAGCCTTTTCCACGACCCACCAGGTGAGTGCCCAGGCTCTCTGCTGCCAGCCGCGTGTCCCCACGTGCTCTCCGACCGACCCGCGGTCACTGGGCCCGGGGCCCGGGTGTCGCCTTCCAGCCAGCTGTGCCCTGAGGGCAGGGGTCACCACCCTTGCCGCAGTGGTGGGCACGCTGGTGAGCAGGGGCTCGGCCGGGACCCTTCTCTTCCTGGAGGGCGGCTGCTGGCGTGGGCCCACGTGGGTGGGTCCACGCTCAGGCCCTGGCCAGCCCCCTCTCCCCCAGGCTCCTACAACCCCGTGACGCTAGGTCTCTTCACCCTGGTCTACTTCTTCCTGGCCTGCTGGACCTACGGGCTCACGGTGTCCGCTGGCGTCTTCATCCCGTCCCTGCTCATCGGGGCCGCCTGGGGCCGGCTCTTCGGGATCTCCCTGTCCTACGTCACTGGGGCCGCGGTGAGTGTGGGCTCCCAGCGCGCAGGGACGGCGCTTGTGCTCGGCCTCGAGTTTCCTGGACGCTGGTGTTTGACGCGTCCTGTTGGCCCAGCCGCCTGTCTGTGCCGCACAGACGCTCGTCGGGGAGGCTTGGTGTTTCCCGTTACAGGACGGGCCCTGGGAGCATGTGACCGAGGCGCGTGTGCCGGCTTCTAGGAACTTGGTTTCCATTTTTTGTGTTTTCATTCTTATTTTAGTCAAGATTTTAAAACCTGTGAGAAGGCACAGGTAGAGTCTCCCGTCCCCCCATCTGCTCCCTTTTCCAGGCTCTGGTTGTGTGTTTTGTCAGGTTTCCTTCCAGACGTGGTCTTTGGGTGGTGGTCTTTCAATCCCGAAGCGGTTTGTGCACCGTAAGGCCTCCCCCTCCGCGGAAGCACGTAGTTCAGCGTTCCTTAGCGTGTTCTCAGACTTGTGTACGAGTCTCCACTGTCGAGCGCCATGCTTGACATCCCTCACCCCAGGAAGCCTGCACCCCTGGCAGCCGCTGCCACACCCCGTCTCTGCACATGCACCCGTTCTGGGCATTTCCTGAGCGGAACCCCACGCTGTGAGGCGTCGCCCGCGTCTGTCCGTGCTGTGCACGTGCTGGGTTCCCTGCTCCCTCACGGTGCAGTCATTTCTGCACAGATGGTGCCCGCTGCGTGCGTGTGGGCGCCATCGTCCTTCCTCAGCGCACAGAAGGTGCTTCTTGCCTTAGCTGCTGAGTTGTCCGGTGCGTGCAGGTGGCATAGGTCATTCGGGGCATCCTGAGCGGGGCGCACCTAGGGTACTTCCAGGTTTCTGTCACCCTGGATGCTGCCACAGACCGCTTTGCTCATGTGTGTGTAAACCATAGGGTTTCCTTCTAGGGCTGGAATTGCTGGGCCCAGTGGCCCCTGGGGCATCATGCATCTCTTTGGGTTTGACTAGGGGGCTGCCAGCCCCTGACCCTCCTCTGTCATCCCCACAGATCTGGGCGGATCCTGGCAAATACGCCCTGATGGGAGCGGCTGCCCAGCTGGGTGAGTCCTGGCCTCCCCGTGGGGTCCCAAGGTTAGGAGGGGGCACCTTCCCCTTGGAGGAGTGAAGGCAGGAGTTGACCCCGTGTCAGTGTGCAGGGTTAGTGTCCCCACCCAGTGCGGCCTGCCCGGGCGGACCACGAGGGTAAATGGTGGGGTCGGGGGGGCATGCAGGTGTGCACAGAGAACACAGATGGGCAGGGGAGGTAGGAGAGGCCTTGTGGCCCACAGAGGCTGGACGCTACCCCTGACTCCCCCCCCACACCTCCCCACCCCTGGACAGGTGGGATCGTGAGGATGACACTCAGCTTGACCGTCATCATGATGGAGGCCACCAGCAACGTGACCTATGGCTTCCCCATCATGCTGGTCCTGATGACTGCCAAGATCGTGGGGGACATCTTCATCGAGGTGTGGCTTGTGGGAAGAGGCCTGCCAATCCTTTTTGTCCCTTGCTTTGTGGGCCCCCCATGCCCCTGGCTGGGAGCCTGAGCCTGGGGGCTGGGGGTGTGCGGCAGAGGTGGAGGGAGGGACCGACAGAGCCCCCGCGCCAACAGCCCGCACGTCCTCAGGGCCTGTACGACATGCACATCCAGCTGCAGAGCGTGCCCTTCCTGCACTGGGAGGCCCCCGTCACCTCACATTCGCTCACCGCCAGGTACGGTGGCACCGTGGCGGCTTCCGGCGGTTTGGGAGGGCCCGTGTCTGAGGGTCTGGGGAAGCGCCGTGTGGGCGGCCGGCCGGGGAAGCCCCTGGGGGTCTGCGGGCTCCTGGCTCCCCGTCCCCGGTTTTCCCGCCTACGGGGGCTGCACGCGTATCACACGTGCACTCCCGTGTGAGCAGAGCGGGGAGCTCCCCTCGGTCCCGTGGCTGGTCATGGCAAGGCCACAGCGGGGGCTCTTCCGCAGGGAGGTGATGAGCACGCCGGTCGTCTGCCTGCGGAGGAGGGAGAAGGTGGGCGTCATCGTGGACGTTCTCAGCAACACGGCCTCCAATCACAACGGGTTCCCTGTGGTGGAGCTGGCCGACGACAGCCAGGTACCCGGGGCGGCCCACCCGCGCCCACGCGGCCCCGGGACGGCTGGCGGAGGCCAAGTTCCCGGCTGCATGCGTGGCCTGTGCAGCCGTGCTGTGGATATGGAGACCCTGCAGGCGCAGTTGGGGCTCCGCCCCGCTTGCTGGGAAGGAACGGAATCAGGAGGCCGGGCAGAGGCGGCCCATCCATGTGTCTTGGGCTCCTGCCCTGTCAGCTGAGGAGCTGTGGGGGGGGGGGGGGCGGGGAAGGGGGACACCCGTCGGGAGCTGCCTAGGATGTCAGGGCCGCGGTGTGCGTCTCACCCCGGCTTCTCGTCGCCTCGTTCCCGCGGTCACGTCCCGTTGCCGCTGCCGGGAGTGTGCGAGATGCCTGCTGCAGGGCCGGTGTCTGCCTCGAAGGTCGCCGCGGGGCCACTGAGCATGACAGGAAGGGCCTCGGGTTTGGGCTTCACCCACAGACCACAGACGGGTCTCTTTTCTGCAGCCGGCCCGGCTTCAGGGCTTGATCCTGCGCTCCCAGCTGATCGTCCTCCTGAAGCACAAGGTGGCTGCCGGGCGCCTGGGGGGGTGGGGGTGGGGGTGGGGGTGGGAGGCAGAAGACACAGCCGGGCGCCCGAGTCCTGACACACTACCGCCTACAGGTGTTTGTGGAGCGCTCCAACATGGGCCTGGTGCGGCGGCGGCTTCGGCTGAAGGACTTCCGGGACGCCTACCCACGCTTCCCCCCGATCCAGTCCATCCATGTGTCCCAGGACGAGCGGGAGTGCACCATGGACCTCTCAGAGTTCATGAACCCCTCCCCCTACACGGTGCCCCAGGTGCCTGCCCGAAAGGCTGTGGCCAGGGCAGGAGCCACTCCGAACACGTCCTTTGTTTTTCTCTTTTTTACATTTTTTCAATTTGAGACAGCGTGATGGGGCGCACACGAGCGGGGGAAGGGCAGAGAGGGAGGGAGAGTGGGGGAGGGGCGCAGAAAGAGAGCGAGAATCCCAAGCAGGCCCTGCACTGTCATCACAGAGCCCCACGCGGGGCTCAAACCCACGAACTGTGAGACTGTGGCCTGAGCTGAAATCAGGAGTCGGGCGCTCAACCAACCGAGCCCCCCAGGCGTCTCCGGGACGCATCTTTGTGCGGAGGGGGGAGGTGCAGGGGGGACTGCCAGCCAACCTCTTCCCATACTAGCAGGGCCGGCAGGTCAGCTGAGGCCCTGTCCCCTCCTTTGCAGGAGGCGTCCCTCCCTCGGGTGTTCAAGCTGTTCCGGGCGCTGGGCCTCAGGCACCTGGTGGTGGTGGACAACTGCAACCAGGTGAGTGGTGGGGAGGGCGTGCCCGAGGGAGCCCTGGGGCGGGGCCCGGGTGCCGGCCTCGCCCTTTGCCTCCTGAGCTGACTGCCCTGGTCGTGGGTGGGTACTCTCTCTCGACTCCTGTGGGGGACTCGAGGTTCGGTATCCAGACTGGCCACCTGCTCAGTCCTGGGGTTCCCCAAACTGTGCTGCCCCTTGGCACGTGGGGCGGCGGCTTCCACAGAGGCAGGGGGTTGCCAGTGTCACTGACTTGGCTTTGCCTCCACAGGTGGTCGGACTGGTGACCAGGAAAGACCTAGCCAGGTACCGGCTCGGGAAAGGGGGCCTTGAAGAGCTCTCCCTGGCCCAGACGTGAGGCCTCAGCCCTTCTCTGGGGCCCCCCCCTACTCCCTGGATCAGCACTGGATCCAGCATCCCCTACTCCTCGGGACGTGTGTGTCTGTGTTTGTGCGCCTGTGAGACCGTGAGCGAGCGGCACCCCGTGGGTCCCAGTGGTGCCAGCCCGTGGGCAGGGCCCTCTGCTGCTTGTGTGCCGTCTGTCCCGCTGCGGGCCGGCCTGGAAGGACCACACTGACTGTGCATCACCAGCTGGGGCCCGGGTGACGCACAGCTGCTGCAGAGATCGTGGCCTTGTCCCTTTGGCTCATTTTGTGGCCGTGAGGTGACGGGCCTGGGCACTGGACCCTGCCTGGCAAAGGCTCCAGCTGGACACCTGGGGGTGGGGCCCTGGGGAGCGGCCTCTGCAGCCAGCTCTGTAGGGAGTTAGGCTCTTTTGCCAGACTCACCACACGGCCTCTCTGGGGTCTTGGCCAGAGAGAAAGCTGAAAACATCGATGGGTGAACACCTCCGTCACCCCGAGCTGTGGTCCAGACCAGACCCACAGCTGTCGCCAGAGTGCACGGCACTGAGAGAGCTGCTATCTAAGCACGTGGGGGCTCCCACTGGCCTCTGAGGACCCTTGGTCCGGGGCCGTGTTCCAGGACAGCTCCAGTTCCAGTCCTGGGGCAGGTGGGCTCTGGGATGGGCAGGTGGGCTCTGGGATGGGCTGGTGAGCCCAGAGCAAGAATGCTGTGCCTCTGTTAGGCTAGATGGGCCTGAATCCGGTGTCCTGTGTCCCCAGAGCCCTAGGAAACCTTTTCTGAAGGTGATTCCCTGGCCTACTTTTGAGACTAGGTGGTGTGGGTGCCATTGTAGCAGCTGGGGGTGGGGTGGGGGACGGTTCGCCTTGGTTCTGGCCCTTAAAGGAAGTGGGTCCTCAAAACGCTGGTCCCTTCTTGGTGGGAGCCCCCCTGGGGGACGCGGTGAGAGGAGCAGGGGCTTTGAAAGGGAGAAATAAAGGAATCGTACCCTCACACTTGCAGCTTGGCTCCCTTGTTCCTGCTCAGCACCAGCCACAGTCTAGCAGTGGGGGATTTGCAGGACCGCTGAGGGTGGGGGTGTCTAGGACGGGGCGTCTTGGATGCGCATGTGGGGACCCCACAGGGAGGCGGGGAAGGCAAGAGACACAGAAACCCACGGGTGAGGAAGCAGTTGTGGCCGACACACGCCCATGGGATGTACTGGCACCAGCTGCCAGACAGCTTCAGGGCCAGTCTGGGCGGTTTGCTGCCCCTGGGCCCTTGGTCTGGATGCTGCTCTGGGCCACGAGGGGGGTGATGTGGCCACAGGCAGGGCCTTGAAAGGGCCCCGGACCATGGGTTGACTTCGGAGTGTCCACCTTGTGCCCTCTGTGGGTGGGCTTGGGCGACCGGGCAGGGGGAGCACCGTGCCGGGCTGGGAGGACCTGGCGTGGGAGAGTGTGGACGACCGGGCAGGGGGAGCACAGAACTGGGCTTGGAGCACCTGGTGTGGGAGACTGTGGGCGACCGGGCAGGGGGAGCACAGAACTGGGCTTGGAGCACCTGGTGTGGGAGACTGGGCGACCGGGCAGGGGGAGCACCGCGTCGGGCTGGGAGGACCCGGCGTGGGGGAGAGTGCATGTCGTGGTTTGCGTTGATGACATGAACCTGCCGCACATTCGTCACGTGGGATTAAATAAAATGCACCAAGGAAACGCTGCAGCCGCCTCTGTTTGCTTTCTTACTGTGGCCACGAGGATCCTGGAGCCCGCGCGCACCCTGCGCCTGCGGCCCGCACCCTCTCCTGCTCCGGCTGCGTGCCTCTGCCCGTTCTATCTGTCCCGAACAACCCCTTCTCTGACGGGCTGGCCAGAGAATGCCCCTGCCTGTCCCTCCCACCTGGGACCCGTTGGGGTCCCTGCTCCTGACCCACAGGCCAGCAGCCACTCCCTGCCCTGGCCCTGGCAGGCTGAATGGTGCCCTCTCGGGTCTTTCTGGGAACAGGCAGTTGGGAAGGCCTTGCCGGGAGAGTTGAGGGCCCGGGTTCCACTGGCAGTTGGGCCGTGACGTGCGAAGGTTCTGGTGACGAAAAGACGGTTCCAGAAGAGCCCCTGCTGCCGTGCGGCTCTGTCTACCTTGCTGTTGGATCGGAAGGAGAGACGCGAGGGTGGGTGCCCCCTGAGGCCTTCCCTGCCTCCGTCCAGCCGCCCTGGTGCCAGGCCCGGGGCCTCGGCAGCGGCTGAGGCCACGGACGGTGGTTGCCGGGGAAGCCGTGTCGGGTGAGCCTGGTACCAACGGGGGCCGAGCCAGGAGGGCAGGAGTGTGGGCCACCCGGGACGGCACTAATTCCTTGACCCCTCAGGTCGCCTCGCTGCCCGGGGGCTCCCTCTGGAACTGGGCAGGCAGAGCACTGCCCCGTTTCTGCTGCCTAGTGCCGTGTGTCCTCAGGCTCCGGTCTCTCTGGGGCAGCGCGAGCCGAGCCCAGCCGGGGCTGCGCTGGGTGACTCAGCCGGACGGGTGGAGGTGAGCGCAGTGGACACTGAGCTCAGCGGACAGGGATTTGAGTCCCTGTTACCCTGAGCTCCACCTGGGGGCCTTCGCCGGCCCAGAGGTCGCCTTCTCACAGAGCTGGCCGCTAGCCACCCCTTATCCGGGGCTTCGCCCCCCTCCCAGGCGAGCACCATCACCCTGGGGGACCTGGGGCTCTCCCTGGAGGAGGAGCTGGCCAGCCCCGGGCTCTTGAGTCCGGAGGAGATCTCCGAGAGGTATGAGTCCTGCCACCTGGCGTCTGCCACGTCCGTCCCCGAGCAGGATCCCCCTAAGCCCTGGAAGCAGCTGGAGCAGCGGTGAGCCCGTGTGGAGCCGGGGAGGGAGAGCCACGCTGCCTACCGCCCCCACCCCCCGGCACACGCGGCCCGACTCAGCCTGCTCCTCGCCCTGGCCAGGGTGGCCGACCTGCAGGCCGAGGTGGTGTCCCTGCGGGAACACAGGGACCGCTGTGAGCCGGCCATGCTGAGCCTGCTCCGGGAAATGCTCCGGCTGCGGGCCTGCGTGCAACTCCAGGACTCGGAGCTGAAGAAGCTTCAGCAGGACCTACGGCGGGTGGCCCGGGCCCCCGAGAAGGAGGCCCTCGAGGTCAGCTGCCCGCCGTCCCCACCCACGGGCGGGGCTCCCCGGCCCCTGTGGGTGCCGGCCGTGCTGTGAGGCTCAGCCTGCCCTCCCTCCTTCCAGTTTCCTAGCCCCCAGAACCAGACCCAGATGCAGGCCCTGGACAGGAGGTACCCCACACCGATGGCCTGGGCCCCAGCGGGGAGGTCAGGGGCTTTGGGAAAGCGGCGGCTGGGGCGGGAACCTGGGGTTCTGGTCGCCTCGCTCTGGTAAGCAGCGTGTGTCCACGGCCCAGCCCGAGAAGTCTGGGTTTGCATGGGCCGTGGCACCTGCAGAGGAAAGGGCGGGAGACCCGTTGCCGGGGCCCCTGGGCCGGGACCTGAACCCCAAAGGCGGCCAGGAGGGCGGGCCAGGCAGGCCCCAGGCAGAAGTGGCTCTTGCGTGCCAGGCTGGTGGAGGTCCGGGAAGCCCTGACACAGGTCCGGAGGAAGCAGGCGCTCCAGGACTCTGAGCGGAAGGACACCGAGCAGGAGGCCAGCCTCAGGTGGGCCCCGCCTGCCTCCCTCCTTGGGGGCCGACTCTGAACTTCCCACGTGTGGTCACGTGGGTAGGAGGCACCGAGGCAGGGAAGGCGTCCCCTGGCCCTTGGTGCCACGCTGCTGGTCGACAGGGTGGAGGGCTCGGACCCCCCCTGGACCCTCTGTGGGGAAAAGAGAGTTAGGTCCAGAATCCCTACCGCTCTCTTCCCCACCAGTCACACTCATTCAAGCCGCTGTCACGTCCCCACATGGGTATGCGGAAGTCAGCGGCTTATCCTTGTCTGTGTTTGCCCAGGTGGCCTGTAGGTCAGCCTGGGCCCCCCGGATGCAGGCCTGGCCTCGAGAGGGACTCTGAGTGTCCGGAGGCCCCGAAAAGTTCACGGTAGCCCCACAGCCAGGCCCTCTGGCCGGCCGGGCTGCCGTGACCCTCGCCGTTGCCCTAGGTTGGCCGAGCTGGCCGGGAGGCTGGAGCAGGAGGAACAGTCCCGGGAAGCGGCCTGCAGAGGTCTGCAGAAGAGCCAGGAGGAGGCGAGCCAGAGGGCAGACCTTGAGGTGGCCAAGACGCAGGTACCAGGAGGGAGGCCGGGCCTGGGCAGCCAGGCGAGCCGCCACCAGGAGGGTCCGTCAGAAGAGACCACTGCACCAGTAGCCCGTGTCCTCCCCGCCCACGTGACCAGGCCCACGTGGTCCCCCCACGGTCCTGCCCCGTCCGGTAGGTGGCCACCAGCCACAGGTGGCTTCGTCCGTGGAAATGAGCTAACATTTTAGGTCCCTCGGTCACGTGAGCCACTTTCCGGATGCCCAGTAGCCGCACGTGGCCCACGTCTGCCGATTTGGGAAGCGCTGAGACCGAGCTCATCCTTCTGCACAGATGACACCTCGGTGGCCCTGTCTTAGCCCCCGCCCCTCACCCCCTTCCTGTGACCAGCACCCAAATCAGGACATAGGACGTCGTAGCCCTGAAGCCCCTTCCTCGGCCATCTCCCGGCGTGGTCCCAGCCCTGGGCTGGTCAGGTGCCCCTGCTGCGTGAGACCCTGGGAGGCAGGGCAGGGCACAGGAGGCACGTCTCCAGACCCAGCCTCTTCAGCTCTGCAAACAGAGACCAGGGCCTGCGCGGGCCAAGTGCTCCCAGCTGCTGCCCACATAGCTCGGCTGCCCAGCTTCGGTGGCCTCCCTTCCTCTGCCCTTCGGGAAGGTGGCGTCTTGGCTGCATCGAGACCCTGCCCACCGCTGCGGCTGGGAGCTCCGGGAGGCACTCACTGGCCCTCGGATTCCTGACGTGCCAGGCGGGTTCCGAGCGCCCGCGTCTTCCCCAAGCGCTCTCGGGTGCCCGGTCAGCAACCTGTGGCCTCCGCCTGGTTCTGCAAAGCCCACTCATTTACTGTCCGCTTCTGCTTTTGCGCTGTAACCGCAGAGCAGACAGACTGAGGCACAGACCCTTGGGCTCTCACAGAGACCGTGTGCTGACCTGCTCCAGAGCGCCCCGTGTGCAGGGGCAAGGCTGGCGGGGCCCAGGGCACAGCTGCCTGCGGGGAGGAGGGGGCAGGAGCCCGGAGCTCAAGGGCGAAGTGCGTGTGTGGTCTATGCACGCACGTCCCAGTGTGCGCACATGCGTGTGGATGTGTGCGAACGTGGAGCACTCTCGTACTTACTCGGCTTCCCGCACGGAGGCTCCCGGCTCAGGATGCGATTCCCTGGGTGTGGCATCTGGTGGTCACCACGAGCACCAAGTGTGTTCCGGACCCTGTAGACCCTTCACAGGCCCTGGTGGCTGGCGCTCTGGGGAGAACACGTGGCCCCCGCCCGCCCCGCTGGCCTTCCTCAGGAGGGTGCGGTAGGCCCAGCTCTGCGAGGCTCGGGGGCAGTGGGGGACACAGGACCCGGAGCCCCCTCTGTGATGGGCCCGGTTGGGCAAGAAAGCAAACAAGTCTGAGATGGCAGGGGGGCCCCGGGTGGACGTGGCGAGGAGGGAGGTCCGACCCCATGGCGGCCGCGCTGACCCCCCGCAGGCCCAGGTGACCAAGCTCGGGGAGGAGATGAGCCTCCGCTTCCTCAAGAGAGAGGCCAAGCTGTGCGGCTTCCTGCAGAAGAGCTTCCTGGCCCTGGAGAAGGTGGGAGCCCGCGGGCCTGCGGCCGGGCCGGGCCCCCCACAGCCCCACTCACGGCAGGCGGGGGCGGGTCTCCCCACAGAGGATGAAGGTCTCGGAGAGCGCCCGGCTCAAGGCGGAGGGCAGCCTGCGGGAGGAGCTGGACAGCAGGTGGCGGGGGCTGCAAGAGCTGGCCGAGGAGCGCGTCCGGGCCCTGCAGGGGCAGCACGAGGTGCGCAGTCGGGGGGCAGGGGCTGGGGGTGGCCGGGCCGGGCCGGCCGGCGCCTGGGCTCAGGGCCACTTGCGCACAGCAGCAGGAAGCATGCCGCCTCCTGGAGCAGTGCCGGGGCCTGGACAGGGCCGTGGTCCAGCTGACCAAGTTCGTACGGCAGAACCAGGTGTCCCTGAGCCGCATCCTCCTGGCCGAGCAGAAGGCCCGGTGGGTGTCCCAACCCCTTCCTCCTCCCCCCGCCCCCGCTGATGGGGGCTCCCGTCCCCCCCACGGAGGACTCAGCGTGCCCCACCATACACAGCCCCCGTCCTGGTGGGCCCTGTGACCCTTCTCTGCTCCCCGGGTCTCCCGGATGGTTCTGGAGCCCGCCGCCAGGCCCCCGCCTTGACCCAGCGCCTCGGCGGGCAGGCAGCCTCGGCTGAGGGGCGGTCTGTCTGGGCACCGACCCCCAGGGACGTCAAGGGGCACCTGGAGGAGAGCCGGGCGGGGGAGCTGGCCACCTGCCTGCGGGAGGACCTGAAAGCCGTGCAGCTGGCCGGGGAGCTGGCCCAGCGGGAGGTGCACAGCGCGCTGGACCTGGTGAGGGCCGCGGGGTCCGGGTCGGTCTCCCCGTGGGGCCCCCGCCTCCCCAGGTGCCTGCACTCAGCCCAGCGCCCCGCAGCAACGAGAGAAGAGCCAGGCCCTGGAGGTGTCGCTGGCCGAGCTGGAGACGCAGGTGAAGGACCTGAGTGACCACTTCCTGGCTCTGAGCTGGAGACTGGACCTGCAGGAGCAGACACTGAGCCTTCGGCTGAGCGAGGTGAGCGCGGGGCCGAGCGGAGCACGGAGCAGGAGCAGGGGGGAGCACCGAGCAGGAGCAGAGGGGAGCACAGAGCAGAGGAGAGCGCGGAGCAGAGGAGAGCGCAGAGCAGAGGCAGAGGGGAGAGCGGAGCAGGAGCAGGGGGGAGCACGGAGCAGGAGCAGGGGGGAGCACGGAGCAGAGGGGGGTCACCTGCACCCCACACCCAGCCCCAGCCATCTCCAGTGCCCGAGCAAGCAGGCCTGACAGGCGGTCCCAAACCTCCCGCCCCTGCCCAGCTGCTGTCCACTAGGCCCATGGTGGCCCCGACCACAAAGCGGATTTCAGAGGGGCCGGCAAGGTGGCCTGGCCCTTGGGTTTTTTCCTCTTTCTAGTAACAGTGTCGTTGACCTTTAATTCCCACGCCCTAGCGTCCACTCTTGGAAAGGGTGGGGATCGCGGCTGCTCGTGTATTCAGGGTTGGACAACCACCACGTAACTCGTAGATCCTTCCTGTCACCACAGAGGAAGCCCTGGTGTGGCTAGTGGTCACTCCCTACCCCGAGGCCCCTGGCGACCGCTGATCTGAAGCCCGCCTCTGCGGATTTGCTTGTTCTGGACGTTTCCTATAAATGCTCCCACACAGTGTGTGACCAGCTTATCTTTTCTTCCGCTGATGGACACTGCACCGCCCCCTGGTCTGGCCACGGAAGGCGCTGCTGTGAATACACGTCCACCCTTCCACTATGGGGCGGGGCCCCCCAAGCCTCCCAAGGCCACATGACCACCCTTCTGCTATGGGGCGGGGCCCCCCCCAGGCCTCCCGAGACCCCTCCCCTGCAGGTGTGGGCAGGCTGCCCGTTGTGCCCTTGCTGACTGACTCCTGATGGGCTCGGGGCCAAGCCAGGCCTCCTTCTTCCGGATATGGCTCTGCCCAGCCTGGGGGCCCTGCCCGGGGTCCCCGGGTCCCTGGAGAGTGGCTGTGTGCTGACTGGGTGGACGAGCTCAGAGTCGGCCCCCTCCGGAGCTCTCCGCTGCCTGGGTTCAACTGTGGCGCCAGTGGGCCCCGTCCATCCATCTGTCCCCCCTCCCTGTCCCCGCCGTGTCCTAGGCAAAGAGAGAGTGGGAAGGCTCAGAGCAGAAATCCCTGGAGGGCCTGGTCCGCTGTCAGAAGGAGGCTGAGGCGCACCTGAGGGAGGTGCGGGAGCGAGTGGACAGCCTGCCGCGGCAGGTGGGTGAGGGCCGGGCGCCCCGCCTCCCCCCACCCCCACCCTGCTGTGCCGCCCCGGCTGCCCGCTTACCTTGCCTCTGCTGCAGATAGAGGCCGTGTCCGACAAGTGCGTCCTCCACAAGAGCGACTCAGACCTCAAGATCTCGGCCGAGGGCAAGGCCAGGTGAGGCTCCAGCTCCTGGCCTCAGAACGGCCCTGCTGCGTCCACAAGTCTCCTACTCCCGCAGCCCCCCGCACCTCCCCAGCTCTGCGCTTGGCCCCACCGGGTGCAGCCCACACACATCCTCCACTTGGCCTTCTGTCACCCCCTGGGGTCCCCCCAGTTCCCGCTGGAGGGGTGGCAAAGCTGGGCGCCCCCTCACGCCCTGCCCTCTTCCCTCTGCACGCCCTGGGCCTGGGACCCCCGCCCAGACCCTCCTGTTCCTACAGGGAGTTCGAGGTCGGGGCCGTGCGGCAGGAGCTGGCCTCTCTGCTGTCCTCTGTTCAGCTGCTCAGGGAGGGCAACCCCGGGCGCAAGATCGCGGAGATCCAGGGCAAGCTGGTCACGGTACCCCTGAGCCCCTGTGCCCATCACACTCGGCAGAGGGGCCCCCAGGGAGGCCCCCGAACCAAGACACCCTGAGCGGGGACACCTGTCCAGAGTCCCCAGACGCTGGGCTGGCAGCAATCACGGTGACAGGCGCCGGCTGAACCCTGGACTGAGTGACGCGCCCCAGATCCCACATGTCACGGGCCAGCTCCTGCCTGAGTGACGGGGGGACGGTGGTAGGGGCCAGCCTCAGGCCCGAGGGTTCACCCCGCCCCACAGACGAGGGCCGTGTTTAGTTTCAGAACCAAATAATGAAACTGGAGAACAGCATCCAAGACAACAAGACCATCCAGAACCTCAAGTTTAATACAGAAACCAAGCTGGTGAGAGAGGTGGCCCCGCCGTGGACCCTGCCCCCCTCCCCCCTCCCCGGCACAACCTCTGGCTTTGTGGCCTTCCCCATGTCTGTCCATCTGCGTGTCTGGCCTGAGCGGGGTTTCCCGGTAGATAAGACCCTGGTTTGTCCAGAGGGAGATAAATCCCGTCTGCTGTCGGGCCCCCTGTGGCCAGATTCCTGCGTTCCCGCGCTGGCCCCTCCTCACGGTGCCCTTGTCCGCAGCGCGCGGAGGAGTTGGCCAGCCTGCGTGAGAGCGTCGTGCGGCTGTGGAGTGAGGAGGGCCCGTGGGCGCCGACGCTGGGCAGCAGGAGGGTCCTCGGGTCCCTGGTGAGGCAGCGGTTTTTCATCAAGGACGCGGCCCCCGGAGAGGCGGTCCCCATGAACTGCTGGGGCATGTATCAGGCCGTGAGGTGGGCAGGGAAGCCGCCCTCTGGAGACCCCTCCAGGTCAGGGTGGTGCCGGGGAGGCCCCGAGGTCAGCAGCCGTGAGCCGCGTCTCCCGGCAGGTGGCTGCAGTGGAAGGCGGTCCTCATGAGCCGGGTGGCGCAGCGGAGGGCGAGCGCGGTCTCGGAGAGGTCCCTCTGCCAGGAGCCCGCCCGCCCGCTCACGTCCGCGTCCCTTTCCCGGAAATAAACGTGCCAGCTCCTGTTGCTGTCAGAGTCCAGAGTCCCCTCCCCCAGGAGCGCGAGCCCAGTGAGCCCTCCACCCAGGGCTTTCCTGGGCCTTCCTGCCGACGGCCGTGGCGTCCCGGGGCCCCAGCCACTCACTGCAGGCCTCCTTGAGGGCCAGCTGGCCCGGGTCTGGGGTCCCCTGGGTCACGCCCGCGCGGTGGCCAGCACAGGAAGCAGCTCCCCCTGCCCCGATCTGGGGAGCGAATGTCGCGTTTGCTCCCACGCTCGGGGAGCGCCCTTTCTTCCCGCCTCCAAGGAGGCCCTCGCTCTTCCCTCCCACGTGGCTGGCCCTGCCACCTGCCTCGGGGCCTCAAGGAGGGGCAGCCCCAGGACCGGGCGGTGGGCAGGTGGTGGGAACAGCTGCCCTTTGCTGCCCACCTGGGGCCTCAGGGACGTCTGGGTGGCGAACGGCCTCGCCCAGAGCCAGGCATAGTGTGTAGACCCCCTGAGCACACGACCTCTGAGGGGCTGCGGCTCCTGCCCGGGGGGCCTCTGCTGGGGGCCGACTCCCTGGGCCTGCCAAGTCCCGACCTGAGCTGGCTCATTCTGCTGGCTGCCACCATGGTTGGGGGGCCCCAGGGGCTCCTCCGAGAGAGCAGTGACAGTCCAGACGCCTGCTGCTCCGGCCCGCCCCCGACCCCCGACCCCGGCCCACTCGCTAGGCCTCGGCCAGCTGCACCCCATCCAGGGTCTGGGGGCCTCCGCCGGGCAGTTCGGGGCCGGTCTCCGCAGACCAGCTGGCCAGCAGGTCGCTGAAGTCGGGCGTGCCGGGGCGGAGCAGGCCCAGGGGGCCGGGCGCCGGCTCCTCCCAGAAGGAGACCGGCAGCTTCCTCTGGGTCATGGGGACGATGTGGCCGTACTTGCGCTCCAGCCGTAGCCGGCGGCCGGCCGGGGCCCCGGGCCCGGAGTACTGCCGCAGCCCGTAGTCAAAGAGCTCGGCCAGGGGCCCCAGCCCGCGTGCCTGCCCCTCGGGACCCCTCGGGGAGAGGACGCCGGGCTCCATAGCCTCCTCGCCACCGGGGGGCCCACCCGGAGCCCGGTTCACCAGGTCAGCACAGCGGAGGCCCTGGGCTGAGCTGTCGTCCTCACGGATGTCACGGGTGTCCGGGTCCTGCCCCCTGTCCTTGCGGCCAAAGTACCGCTGGATGTCGCCGCTGATGAGCTCGGAGAAGCGCAGCAGCTGCAGGGGGTTCTCGGGGCTGCTGGGACCCCGGGGGGCTGCTTCTGGGGCCCAGCCTGAGGCCTGGGGGGCTGGGCTGCGGCCCTCTGGCCCCGCCCCCTCCAGCTCCTCCTCCCCCTCCTCCCCCTCCTCCTCCTCCTCCTCAGAAGTCTCTTGGGGCTCCGGGTCTGAGGGCAGGAAGGGCCTGTGGGTGGGCAGGGGCAGCCGGAAGTCGCAAAGAGGCCGGATCACGCCTGCGGCCATCTCCTCAAGGCCCGAGCTTCTGGGGCCTCTGGGGCAGCAGGTGCAGCTGGGGAGGGAGGCGGAGAGAGTCAGGTCCCTAGGCCTTGCAGCCACACTGGTGCTTACAGAGGGTGTCATGCTCAGAAGCTGGTGAGGTTCGCAGAGAGCCTGGGACCGTGGGCACCGTGGGCGGTGGGCATCGCAGGGGTGGGGAACAGGAAGCTAAGGGGTGTAGAGGTGGCTCTGCTGGGACCGTGGAGATGGGGCAGGTGGCAGGCGAGGGGAGTGCCAGCCCAGGGGAGCAGAGCCCTGGTCCCAGCATGGAATCGCCCTGGCTCTTGATGGGACAGGCCCGCCGAGGTGGCATCTACCCAGGTGCTGGCAGGGGGGCCCCCAAGATGCCCACACTGAGCCCGGGAACTGGGCCTGACGGCCTCGGCCAGCCTGCTGGGTCCAGGGCCCAGAGCCCTTATGGCTTCGGGGGGCCTCGGGGGCTTAGGGGAGGCTCAGAGCTGGGCGCTGTTTCTCCCATGCTGTCTGATGGGTCCCAAGCTTTCATCTGTCTGCTCCCTGGCCGGGCACCTGGGGTTTGGCAGGGTCAGCAGGTCAGCGGGAGGCAGGGAAGGTGTGGGGTGGGAGTTTGAGGAGGTGGGGGGGGGGCAGGTGCTGGCCCTCCCTGGCCTGATGCCAAAGGGGGTCGACTCTGAGCTTTGGAGCGGTCACCCCCCGGGGGGTGGTGCCCTCGCAGCGGGCAGGCAGGTGGTGAGCCCTTTTGCCTCCTGGCAAAGCACAGAAAGGGAGGGTGACGTGGGGAGAGGGAGAAGGGGGTCCCCGGGTGGTCAGAACCCTCACCCCAGGGAGGCTGGGTGTCACTCAGGGTCAGGCCGGCCTGGGGAGGGCAGGGGCCATGCTGTGCTGTGGCTCCTCCCTGCCAGGGGTCCCGTGGCCCCAGCTTGGGCCCCTTGGGCTCCTCCTCCTTCAGCCGCACCCCTGTGCCTCAGCGCCGCCCTCCCCCACCCCCAACCGACCTCCATGGCCCCTGGTGGGTGGTCCCCACAGCCCACTTGGCGGGAAGGGCCCGCAGCCTTCCCGGGGAGGGGGGGGAGGCCGCATCCCGCCGGCCACCCGGTGGGGCTCCTACCTGGAGGCCTGCAGCTCCCGCGGGGCGGGCCCGCCTCCACCTGGGCTCCAGCATTTATAGCTGCGCTCCGAGGCCGGCCGGGCTGGCAAATATTTGGCGACTGCATTGTCATCGCAGACTGGGCAAATAGAGCCCGTTTGCTTTAGCGCCCGGCAACCAGGGCCCCGCGGGGGGAGCCTCAACCTGCCCGGGGACCGTGGAGTGTTTGCCGCAGGCCCAGCTGGCTCACACCCGGGGCCGAGGGCCCTTATCTCCGCCACCGACTGGGACCCGGACCAAGCTTTGTCAAATAGGCGGAAAATTAAATTTCATGCTATTTTGACTTCTGGAGTAGCCCTTCTCCAGCGCACATCCTGCCCGGGCAGTTCTCTGGGTAAATGGTGCTGCAGGCCGGCAGAGGAAGCTGCGGGACCACCAGCCCCCGTGGTGGCCTCATGCGGGGGCCCCCCTGGAACCCCCACTCAGCCCCCTCTAACCGCCAGGCCTTGCTGGCCCTGTGAACAGTCTCAACCCTCCCCCAGCAGGACCCCCGGGGGCCCCACATCCCGGCCCCCTCCCCCGGCTCCTATGTCCCACAGCTGCAGGCGTGTCCCTGCCCCACCCCCGACACAGGGCTTCACCCCCAGGGTCCAAGCTGAGATGACCACTCTTTCCCTGGTGCCAAGCTTTTTTCTGGGGGGGCTTGGCGCCCACCCCACCGCACCCCCACCGTGGAGCGTGCTCCTCCCCTCGGGTTACACCATCAGCAGGCCCCCAGGGGGACTGCGCGTGGTGCTGCCCGAGTGTCCGGGGGCCCCCCCCCCGTAGTCAGTCACCCAAACTGCGGGTGTTGTCCAGGTGGGAACCCGTGCCACGCTTCTCCCCCACCGTCTGCTGCGACGCTCCTTGGCGGTGACTGAGTCCCGGCAGCCTCTGCCGCCATCCACACAGGGCCACGTCCCAGTTCCTCTCTTACGAGGATGCTCATCGTTGGATTCGGGGGCCGCTGGGCTGCAGTCGGACCGCATATTCGTAACATCTGCAAAGACCCCATTTCCACGTAAGGTTCCATTCCGAGGTTCCGGTGGACCAGAGGCGGCTTCTGCCGGGGGCTTTGCTCCCCTGGAGCACCCCCCACACTGCCTGCTGGGAGGACTCCAGGGTCCCGTCCGCCACGGCTCAAAGCCACCACTGCTTGTGGGCCAGCCAGGTTCTGAGCACAGGACAGCGGCCCCCTCCCACCCCGGCATGCCCCTGGCCCCTAATGTCCCTTCCAGCTCCCTGGGAGGGTCACGATGCCCTCCCGTCCTCCCCGGGCCCTTGGCCTCCACTCCAGGCTCCGTTCCTTTCAGGCAGGGGACAGCCCCCGTCCCACCCAGTGGCACCCCGTTACACACGTGCCCCGTTACAGACCCAGGCCTTTCCTGCAAGTGGGGGCCGTGGGTGATTGCTGCCGGTCACTTCTCGAGCACCTGGAGGGCCCAATGCAGGATCCCCTGGTCAGAACCTGCAGCTCTGGGGGACTCAGGGAAATGAAGCCATCCCCCCAGGCCAGGCCGGTGACTTGGCAGGGGCAGACCTACGGAGCTGCCATCATCCCGCAAGCAGGTGGTTCACGGGAGGGCCCCTACGCGTGCCAGGGGAAGGCTACAGGCCTCCCTATGGCCTGTGTTCACTGACCGGGGTGAAGCCAGGCCCTGGGCGGTCTGTGTCGTGAGTCCAGTCTAGGTTTGGACCTCAGTCTGCTGTGGGGTGGCCCAGCACAGTCCAGCAGCAGCCCTCTGGGACAGCCCAGGACCCCAGGGAGGGGCTCACCAGGTGTCCAGACTGGAGCCGCAGTGTCCCCTGCAGCTCGTCGGGAAGGACTGGGGCCCGGGCCCGGGAAGGGGGTCAGCTGGTGCCGGCACCCACCGCACTCAGTTGACCAAGGTGGGCCCCGGGGACCCGAGGGGAGTGCCGTCTGGGTGGAGCCTCCAGTCCTCATGGGCGCCCTGTCCCAGGCTCTGAGCAAGGTGAGGCGTGGCCCTGCCCTCGAGGAAGTCCCAGCCCTTGTGACCAGAGGAGGGGCTTCACGAAGGAGGCCAATTGCTTGGCACCGATGGGACCACAGCTCACTCGGCCTATCCATGGGAAGTGCAGGGGATCCAGCAGAGAGGAGAGCCTGGAAAGGCCCAGGCCACAGGGAGCTGGCACCCCCATGGTTGGCTGGCCCCACGGACAGCCCCGCCGTCATCCCCGGGGTACCGTGGGCATGTCACTCCACATGGCAAAGGGACCCTGCAGACGTGATTGTGGATGATCCTGTGGGTCCAGGGTCATCGCGGAGGCCCTACAAGAGAGGAAGCTCAGGGCTGGAAGGGGAGACGTGACCACAGAAGCAGGGTCACTGCCGGCTTTGAAGGTGGACCGTAGGGGCCTCGAATCCGGGAAACGCAAGCAAACGGCTCTCCCCTGCAGGCACCTGGATTGGGGGCCGTTTTGGACTTGCGACCCCCAGGACAGCACACCAGTCACCAGCGCTGTTCTGAGCCCCTCTGCCTGGGCTCAGCAACCACGGGACGCTCACGGCCGGAAGCATGGGCTGGAAAGTGGGGTTGGGTGTTGTGCAGGGCCTCCTGGCGGGCAGCGGAGCTGGGCCCTTCCTCCCGGCCGCAGGAGGCCCAGGCCGCCTGGGCCCTCAGCCATGCCCTCTGTGGCCGGAACAATCTCAGTGTGCGGACGGGCCCATGATGGTCACCACCCCCCCCCCCCCCCAGAGCCCACTCCTTCCTGATGGCCCTGTTTCCCTCCACCCCACAGGCCTACTTCTGCATCCTGGCCTCTGGCGCAGGCCCCTGGTCAGTGGAGCTGGGGCTTTGACGGAGGCTTCGGGTCCTGCAGGGGGCCTGGCGAGGGGATGTCCACTAATGCCAGCCGTGGAAGACAGTCCACAATCAGCCAGCCCCGTCTTTCTCTGCTGGCATTATCTCATTGCTCTATTTCTGCTTGACCAGAGACCACGGAGGACCCCTAGCCTAAGAGGGAGAATTTTAGAGCAGGGGAGACACCGGAGCAGTTAAAGGTTTGGGACGAGGAACCTGGGCAGCACAGCATGGGGCGGGCATCTGGGCCGGAGGCTGGAGTGCAGGGAGGGCGCAGCTGCGCTAGTCCCAGCAATCGATGCTAGGGCCCCACAAAGCACAGCCTGAGGGGGTGAAGGTGTGGGACAGGCGTGAGGGGTTTAAGAAGCAGATCTGAGGTCTTAGTAGGGGTGTCCGTGAATTAGCCACACCCTTGCTGCTCCCGAGTCTGAGCCACGGTCAAGATGAACCCAGGAGTCCGCGAGTGGAGGCTGAACTCCAGCTTTTGTTACTGGCAAGGCTGGGTTGGGGCGCGACAGTCTGGGGGGACCCTGGCCTGGGTCAGTGGACGCACTTTCCCAGAATCACTGCCCACATATG
This sequence comes from Felis catus, assembly GCF_018350175.1. Lineage (NCBI taxonomy): Eukaryota > Metazoa > Chordata > Mammalia > Carnivora > Felidae > Felis > Felis catus. The sequence continues at coordinate 39,987,989 of NC_058383.1, forward strand.
TCTACCCTGGTGTTGGGTGGCCAGGGCCAGGCCGAGTGGCGTGGGGGGTCGCAAGCCCACTGGGACCCCTGCCCACTGGGCTGCCCACTGGGACCCCTGGAGTGGGGCCGGGGACTGATGTGCTCAGGCTGCCGGGCTTGGACCCCAGCACGTGTCCCAGCACCTGCTCCCCGCCGGCCCCGCTGTGGGCAGCATCAGGCCTTACAGACCTCTGTGCCCCCGCTGCCCCCGTGGTCAGGCCTCGGTCCCCAGGGGAAAGGCCCCGCTCTTCCTAAGGCGTGGGTCTGCCTGCCCCCACGCGCCTCATATAGATCGTCCTGGCGAAAATCAATAACCCCAATATGTCAGCTCGCCGGCGGCCTCCGGTGAACCAGTCTTGTCCTCAGGCCCACGAGGGCTGGGCCTCCCCGCCCATTAGTGGGACATTAGGCCCCAGAGAGGTTTCTCTGTGTGCTTTGAGATAATGAAGGCCCAGGTGTTGGTGTACGCTCTGACGGGGGAGGGGGGGCTCGAACCCGAGCAGGCAGCGCCGGCACCCGGCCTGGCGTGTCCGGGTCATGGAGGAGAGGGCTCCAGACACACCGGGGCCCCCCAGACCCATCCGGTTGTGGCTCCACCGCGTCGGAGGGTCAAGGAGATCGCAGCATCTGGGGCCGTCGCTGCCCTCCAGCCACAGGCCACCGGGGCACACGGGTCGTTGAACAAGGCGGGCGTAAGCGGGAGTCAGGCCCACCGCGGGACGTGGTGTCTCGGTAGGAGCACGTTGGCAGGGGCTGTGTGGGCCGAGGGGCTCTGCTCTGGGTCCGGAAGCAGGGTGACAGTGGCCGCGCTGTCTCCCGGGGGGCCACCCCACAGAGCGCCACAAACCGGGTGGCCCAAGACACAGAAACCCCTCCTCTCGCAGTCTGGAGGCCAGAGTCTGAAGGGAAGGTGTCGGCAGGGCCGGCCCCTCGGACGGGCCCCGGGGAGAGCCAGTCCCAGGCCTCTCTCTCGGCTTCTGGTGTTGCTGGCGACCCTCGGTGCTCGTTGGCTTGGGGCCGCGTCGCTCCAGTCTCTGCCTGCCTTTTGCGTGGCCTCCCTCGTGTTTCTCTGTGTCTTTTCTCCTTTCCTCAGGGGGCACCGGTCCTTGGATGTAGGCCCCCCCAATCCAGGATGCTGTCATCTTAACTACATCTGCAAAGACCCCATTTCCAAATAAAGTCCTTGCTGGAGATCCAGGCGAATGTGAATTTGGGGGGACGTGGTTCAGCCCAGGAGGGCAACCTAATACATCTTCCCCAGAAGGAGGCAGCTGAGGCCCAGCCACAGCTGGAAAAGGACAAGGTCCGACCCACCCGCCGGGACAGGGGGACGTGTTTGAGTGTCCAGATGTGATTGCGGAAGGGTCCTATCTTGTCATGAGCCACCGTGGTTCTGGAGTGACCGGAGCCAGTGTTATCCCCTGAAATTGCTTATGTCCACCAGGAGACCCACCCTGTGAGCACAAGGCCGGCTCCCCGAGATCAGGGGCTTCTGTCCTCTTAAGACTTGGGGCGCCCGGGTGGCTCCGTCGGTTAAGCATTTGACTTCAGCTCCTGACCTGTGAGTTCCAACCCCGCGTCGGGCTCTGTGCTGACAGCTCGGAGCCCGGAGCCTGTTTCGGATTCTGTGTCTCCCTCTCTCTCTGCCCCGCCCCCACTCACACTCTTGCTCTCTCAAAAATAAACATTAAAACAAAGAAAGACTCTACAGGAACTATGTCTTTTGCATAGTGCTTTCACCTACAAAGGACACCGAGTGGCAGTAGGAAGAGGAGAAAGAGGAGGGGTCGTCTGGACACTCTGATTTGCTCATTCTTCATTGTGAGCAGGCACTCCCCCCCGCCCCAGACCCCAGCCTCGAATGCCCCTCAGAACCCGGTGGCAGTAAGGGTGACCCCACTGCCTCAGGGCTGCAGGATGGAAGCGTGTTTCCAGGCCACCCCCTTATCAATTGTAGCTGTCCCAAGACCAGCCACAGACTCCCCAGGCACGGGACCAGTCCTCACAGCGGCCCGAGAAGGGCACGTGACACCCGTTTTACAAGTGAGGCTCGAGTGCTGAGGTCACCTGTCCAAGCTGTCTTGTTTTGTCACCCATCCAGGGCAGTTACCGAGACTGAGATGGGATTCGTGGCCCCCTGGAGGCTGCCTTGACCCGGAGTGACGACCCAGCCCCTACCCCCCTCTCTCAGCTCTGCGCTCACTCTGCTGTCCCAGGCTAGCTTGTGCCCAGTGCCCTCGGCGTCCCCAACAGGTGGCTGCATCAGCCTCAGTCAGCAGTTCCACCCCTAACCTCAGAGCTCCTTGAGCTCCGCGTCCACCAGGAAGACCTCCAGGCGGCACATGAGGGTGATTCTGGCCCATCCTGTGGACCACAGCAGACTCCTGGGGGTCCCTGGGGGTGAGTTAGTTTGGCAGCGATTTGGAGTGGGGTCCTGTGGTTGGCCAGAGGAAAAGCTCTCTAAAGTCATGATCTAGAAGGGAAGCCACTTTAGATTTCTTTTATTTATTTATTTATTTATTTATTTATTTATTTATTTATTTAGAAAAAAATTTTCTTGAGAGAAAGGCAGAGACAGAGGAAGAGACAGAATCCCAAGCAGGAATCCACACTGTCAGCACAGAGCCCGATGCTGGGCTCGAACTCCCGAACCATGAGATCATGACCTGAGCCTAAATCAAGGATCAGATGCTCAACCGACTGAGCCCCCCAGGCACCCCCATGCTAGATTTCTAAATCGGCATGACCGTACACGCACTTTGCTTAGACCAAAAGCCTCATTTACAGTCCCCCGTGCGTGCATCATACACCCATCTTGCGAACGGCGGCCTAAAGGGAAACATCTTGTCCTTGAGATACCATCAACGCCACTTGATGATAAAATTCATGTTGCTGCCTATATGCTGATTTATAATCTTCTGAGCTTTCACAAGATGTAAAAAAAAAAAAGTCTAAAAACAATTCATTCTCCAGAACACTCTCTTCCCCATGAAGATCGCATTTCCTGGGCAGCTGTCCTAACTTGGGTTGGAATAAAACTCTCTGTTTTCTATTTATACTAGCGTGTTCTCTCTGGTGAATTCGCATGGGCAGGGTGGAACAGGTGGGGTGGGGCCCAGTGAGGAGGACCCGGGCACACAGGTGCCTCTGTTGACACAGGCACCTCTCAACAGTCTAGCCTGGGCCCTGAGCTGCCGCGGGGCATCGGAGCTGGGCTTCCCCGGGTGGGGAGGACTCCCAGATGTTGTTGAGCTGGGAACACCTCCAGCCTGCCGCTCTCGCCCTAATGTCTGGAGAGTGCCTGGTGGGGCGGGGAGCGGGGCCACTGGTCCCGGAGTCTGGTGTTTCTCCAGGAAGCAGGTGCAGGAGAGGGACGCTCCAGAGGGGAAGAAGCTGAATGAGGCAGGTAGCACATCACAGCTCACAAGGTGGCCTCACGATCTGATACTGTCACCAAGACACCCCCCCCCCCCCACACACACACACGTCCCCACAAGATGATGCCTGGACACTCCATGTAGTCTTCTCACAACACCAAGGCCAGTCTGCCTGGAGGACAAAAGCTACCGTGGCTTCGCTATGAAGCCAGGTGGGGGAACCGCGTGGGGCAGGGAGCCCCGGGACAGCCCGAAGGACAGGAAGGTGCCGCGGGAGTCCTCCGAAGCCTCGGTCCCCGACAGCGGCCCTGGCCCGGAGCGCGGAGACCGGCCGCGCGGTGAGCGCCCAGGGTCGTGCCCTGCGGCTGAGGGACCATCGCCAGGAGGCCGAGAGCGACGATCTCGCCCCAGCCCCGCCGACGCCCAGGCACCGGACAGCTCTTTCCTCTTCTGGCTGGGGGAGAACTACATTTCCCGGCATGCCCGTGCGGCCTGGCTTGCGTCAGCCGGCTGCGACGGAAAAGGCCGCCGGAGAAGGCGGGTCACTTCCGTTGCGCGAGCGGGCCCACGTTCTGTAGTCGTGAGCGGAGGCTCCAACGGCTACCGGTTTCCGGTTTCGCGCTCCGGAAGTGACGCAAACGGGCCGCGCCGCCCCTCCGAGCGCAGAGTCAGGGTCGCGATGAGCCGTGTCTGGCGTGCGCCGGCCACCGGGTGAGCTGCGCGCGGCCTCGGAGGGGCCGAGGGCGGGCGCGGCGGGCGCGGCGGGCGGGCGCGCTCACGGCTGTCTCTTTTCCAGGGCTGTCCGGGCGCTGAGGTTCGTGCGCGGGGCTTCCCGACACCTGCAGCCGCCGCCGGGTGTCCGGGCTCAGGGCCAGCCCGCGGCCGAGGCTGAGGAAGAGGACGACCCTAACCGTCCCATTCAGTTTTCCTCCAGCAAAGCCAGCCCGTCCCGCTGGAAAGTGCAGCACTCCCTGGGAGGGGAGCAGCAACGGCCCTGGTGGAGGGTGCTGCCCTTCAGCCTCTCGCTCATGGCTCTGGTGGCCTGGTGCTTCTTCAGGCAGGAGACCAGCACGGACCGGTGGTTGAAACAGGTGTTGGGAGAAGAGGAGCCGGAGCCCGGCGATCGTTCTCGGGAGCCTGGAGCTCCGACCGTCCACCAGGCGAGAACGTAGCGGGGTGCCGGCGGGGGCTAGCAGCGAGGAGACAGGCAGCCGCCCTTGGGCTTCTGACATCGCGTTTGACCGTTTCTGCCTTGGTTACGCGCGTCCCCAGAGTGAAGGACTTGGCACAGCTGGCCACACCGACCCGCGTGAGGGCAGAGCAGAGTGTCCACAGAACGGAACCGGCTCTTCGCCTGATACTTGCTGCCCAACGGATACGCCCCCGAGACGTTGCTCTTTCCGACCCGTGGAAAGGGTTTTGGTTGCACTATGTACCGTTGGATTTGGGATGTGTCTTTCTCCAACGCGATCATGTTTCCAAAGCAATTCTGGTGACACTGGCAGTCCAGCGTAACCCAGTCTGCAGGTCGTTTGCTTTCTGAGACAGAATAACTGGGAGAAGAGTGAAACTTTTTGTTTTTTAACCTACCGTGCTGTGTAGAAATAGATGTTAGTTTGACAAACTGACAATTTTAATTTGGTGATGTGGAATTAAGACAACCCCCTCCCTTTTTTGCATCTCATTAAAAAAAAAAAAAGGCCGGGGGGGGGGGGGTGGCGGGTGCCTTTTAGTCCTCTCCAGTTCCTTTGTTTTTCTGTTTTTCCAGAATAGGAAGTGAGGAAAGAAACCTAAATGTAAATTGTGGGATTTACAAAAGATACCGGAAATAATGAACTTTCTCGGCTTTACAAAGTCTTATTTTTAGCAAGGCAACAACTTTCTGAGAATAAAACTGGGCAGCATTTTTCGTTTTTTTTAAACGTTTTATTTTTGAGAAAAAGCCCGTGTTTGTGCTGGGGGGAGGGCAGAGGGGGGTGGTGGGGACAGAGGATCCCTAACGGGCTCAGTGCTGACAGCAGAGAGCTCTGATGTGGGGCTGGAGCTCAGGAACCGTAAGATCATGACCTGAGCTGAAGTCGGAGGCTTAACCGGCTGAGCCCCCCAGGCGCCCTGCTAGGTATTTCTTTTGACAAATTACAGGCAGGATTTTTGGGGATCGAAATGATCTGCTTTCCAAACACTACTTACTAAGAAACTGCTTAAGGGGCGCCTGGGTGGCGCAGTCGGTTAAGCGTCCGACTTCAGCCAGGTCACGATCTCCCGGTCCGTGAGTTCGAGCCCCGCGTCGGGCTCTGGGCTGATGGCTCGGAGCCTGGAGCCTGTTTCCGATTCTGTGTCTCCCTCTCTCTCTGCCCCTCCCCCGTTCATGCTCTGTCTCTCTCTGTCCCAAAAATAAATAAACATTAAAAAAAAAAAAAAAAGAAACTGCTTAATTTTGAATTAAATATGAGGGAAACAAGAGGAAGAGTTTATTCACTACGTTTCTAGTGGAAGGTTTTATTATGTCTGTGGTGCTGAAGTTAACTGGAGGTCTCTTCGATCCGGGTGTTTGCAGACTGGTGGCTGCATGGCAGTGCACCGGCTTCCCGAAGGCTCTCTGCTGCAGGGGTTTCAATGTCGGGCCCGCCCCGGGGAAATTCCGCTTGTGTGGCAGGTGGGATTGATAGAAGGATGTTTATAGATTTATATGTTAATTATTTTTATTTTTTTTTTAAGTAAGCTCGGTACCCAGTGGGCTGGAACTCGTGACCCTGAGATCAAGAATCCCATGCTTTACTGACCGAGCTCACCAGGAGCCCCCAAGTATGTTCATTTTTTGGAGGTAGATCAAGGTTTGGGAAGATTGTTATCTGGGAGGGAACGAAGAACGAAGCCGGCCTTTCTCCATCCTGGCGCGGTTGTTAGGTTTAATTGTGAGCTACCCAGTCATTCAAACCAGAACCCTTAACTCTTCCCTTCCCCGCTTTTGTAGGAAATAAAAAAACCTAATGAAAAGAATTTGTGTTGTAATTGAAAGTTACTGTCATATGGCAAAAGCAATGTGATCTATCAGGAAAAGTTAGACGCTGTCATAAGCAAAAGGAAGAGAATCAGAAACACTTAACGATGCCACTGTGGGACAACCCCTGTGAAAACGACGTGTCTGTCTATAGACATTCACACCTTTTCAAAACACGACGGTGGGTATCACCGTTTTTGACGGCACATCATACCACACGGGAATAAGTCCTGAGTATCTCCCGGGCGGCTGACAGTGAGGGGTTTTCTGGTTCCTGACTTTGCACCCCAGACCCGGGTGGGCTTTGTCCTGAGCAAAAGGAAGACCTGAGGCCAGCGAGTACCGTGCGAGCAGGCCCTCCCCACACCGGGTCTTGGCCGAGGGGTGGCAGCAGACAGATGGAGAGGTGAGCCGTGACTTCCGTCCTTTCGTTATTCATCCTCGTCCTGGGCTCCTCTTGCCGGGCCACGCGTCTTCAGGGGCTTGTTTGGATGCAGGCCACCAGCGGCGTGGGGCTCTGTTCCCGACAAAAAAATGTCTGCTTACTCCATGGGCTCTTCGCTGTTTTAATTTGCTTAAAAATTTTTTTTAAATATATATTTTTGAGAGAGAGAGAGAGAGACATGGAGCGCGAATGGGGGAGGGGCAGAAGGAAAGGGAATCTGAGGCAGGTTCTGGGCTCTGAGCTGTCAGCACAGAGCCGGATGCGGGGCTGAACTCGTGAACCCCAAGATCATGACCTGAGCTGAACTCCGCTCAACCAACTGAGCAACCCAGGCGCCCCTTTAGCCTGGTGTTTAAAAAAATGTTTACTTTTTAAAAATTATTTGGGGGGGGAGGGGCAGAGAGAGAATCGCAAGCAGGCTCTTTCGCTGATAGCCCGGAGCTGGAGGCCCCCGGGGAAATCCCCAAACGTGAGTCATCACCTGGGCCAGAAACAAGAGTCGGACCCTCAATAACCGAGCCACCCAGCTGTCCTGGATTCTTCCTTGAAAATCAGCTTTAATGGTATATAACTCACATGGTGTTCACTTCACCCACTTAAAGCATACAATGAAAATGTTCGCTATATTCACTTGGGGCAGCCATCGCCACAATCTAACTTTGGGACACGTTCCTAACCCCTAAAAGAAAGCTGGGTAGCCACGGCAGTCGCACCCCATGGCCCCCCATCTCTCACACACCCAGCCCCAAGCAACAGGCTCCATTCTTTGTAGCTCAGCACCCAGCCCCGGGGGTCAGAGTCATGGACGAGTGGAGAGCCAGAGTGACCAGCCAGCCCGCGGCCTCCGTGCGGGGGGACCCGCTGCGGGTGGCGCAGGGCGCTGCGCGGTGGGCCGGGGTCCGCCAGAGCGCGGACTGGGGTGGACGCGGACGAGGGGAGCCCGCGGGGGCGGGGCGGCGCGCTCGGGGCGTGTGCCCGCCGATGGGGGCGCGGCGCTAGGTCGCCCGGCGGGTCTGGGGTCCGCGGGGCGCCGGCGGGGGCGGGGCGGGGGCGGGGCCGGCCGGCGGGGGCGCGGGGGGCTCGGCACGGGGGGAGATCCGGAGGGGCGGGGGCGGGCCCGCCTGGCGCATGCGCGCTGCATTGTTTTGACTGAAAATGCCGTCGGTTTCGAAAGCGGCGGCGGCGGCGCTGAGCGGGTCCCCCCCGCAGACGGAGAAGCCGACCCACTACAGGTCAGTGGCAGGGCCGGCCGCGGCGGGGCCGGGGGACGGGGTGGGGGGCGGCCCCGCGCGCCCCGGCTCGCGCCCCGCGCCCCTGGGCCTGGGTGCCGCCTCCGGTGCGGCCTGGGGCCCCGCGCCGCCCCCCGCCCCGCGCCCGGGCCTCCGCGTCGCGTCCGGGCTCGGGGCGGCAGACCGCCGTCCGACGCGGGCTGCCGCCGCCTGAGGTCGAAAGGAGGCGCCCAGGGTCTGGGGCGGCACCTGGGGGCGGGGGCTGGGGAAGCGCGCCGGGAGGCTGGGGGTCCACGCGCCTCTGCGGGGGAGGGTCGGGGGCTGGGGCGGATGCGCCTGGGGGCGGGGGGGGGGGGGAGGAGGGCGGTCCCCTGCTCTCGGGCGGCCCCCGCCTGGGATCAGGGATGGCACCACGGCTTGGGGGGTCGGGCGTGCCTGGGGTTGCCGTATCGCGCCTGAAGTTGGGCGTCGCGTCCGTGGCCGGGATGGGGAATGCTGCGGAAGGGGTCTGGGGAGTCGCGCCTGGGCTGGGTGAGGGGGCGGCCGTCTGGGGTCCGGGGTCGGACCTAGGGTCGGCAATGGGCAGCCATCTGGACTCGGGCTGTCTCTGCCCCGGGTCGGGGCGTGCCTGGGGTCGCTGTGTCGCGCCTGAAGTTGGGGGTCTCGTCCGTGGCCGGGATGGGCGACGCTGCGGGCAGGGTCTGGGGACTCGCGCCTGGGCTGGGTGGGGGGTGGCCCTCTGGACTCGGAGTGGGGGCGGGGGTCGCGCCTGGGGCCGGGAATCGAGGGCTGCGCCTGGGGTCCGGGACCGTGCCTGGGATCGGAGGAACGCGCTGGGAATGGGGGGGCGGCCGTTTGGGGCCGCCTGCCTTCAGAGAGGGGGCTGCTCTTGAGGTTGGGGCACCCTGGCTTGCGGGGTCCGGTCCCCGCTCCCGAGTCCTCGAGGCCGCCCGCCGGCGGCGGTGGCGGCGGAAGCGACCCGCAACGCTGTTTGTCTTTTTAGGTATCTAAAGGAATTTAGGACAGAGCAGTGCGCCCTGTTTGTGCAGCACAAGTGCGCCCAGCACAGGCCATTTACCTGTTTCCATTGGCATTTCCTAAATCAGCGTCGGCGCAGACCGCTCCGCAGGCGCGACGGCACCTTCAACTACAGCCCGGACGTGTACTGCTCCAAGTACGACGAGGCCAGCGGCGTGTGCCCCGACGGCGACGAGTGAGTGTGGGGCGGGGCCAGCTCTGGCCGCTCTTTCCAGCACCCGCCACCTGTAGAGGGGGTCTGGTCTTTGTGACCAGTGGTGGTGGGCGGACTTTTCTCTACCTCCAGGACTGTGTCTCTGGGACACCCTTTGGGCGCTGTCAACCGACTTGACCTCACTTCCCATCTCGGACCCAGTTCCCCAGGTTTTCCGTATTAGAGACAACCCTTATGAGGTGCACCTGTTAGGCTTAGGACCGTTTTGTAGTTGCCCCGTGTTTTCTGGTTCAGAGAGCGTGTTAAAATGTTTGCTCACCCTGTGCAAGTTATACCTGGAATGTTTACTTCCTTGCAGCATACATATCTAACGTCTTTTTAAAAAAAAAATGATAGGGAAGTTATTTCATTTGCAGACTGTCGCTTATGTAGCACTTTTAAAGTTTAAGAAACCAAGGTTTTGTTTGGGTTGGCTTTTTTCTTACAAGTTTCTTGATGGTGTTATGAACAGATGTATTTATTTAGCAATGTGTAGAATGGGAAAACAGGGCACGTGCAGGCAGAGTGTATAGGCTGGTAACGGACAGAACCCAGTAACGGGAGGTTTTGCTTTTTTTTTCCTGGGCTGTTTGAGGAAGGAGGAGGGCTGGTCCGCCTTTGCCTGGAGGTCAGATAGCATCACTGAGCTCCGGGCCCTCTGAATAACTTGTTCAACTTCTGAACTGCTTGTTCAACTTCTCTTTGGATCCAGGCCTGATCTGGGGGAGGTCCTTTGGGCTCAGTCCCCTGATCCCTTGAAAGGAGTTGTGTCTCCAGGAATGCTTCCTTTTGAAAGAAAAATTTCTAATGTTTATTTTTGAAAGAGAGAGAGATAGGGGAGGGGCAGAGAAAGGGAGACACAGAATCTGAAGCAGGCTCGGGCTCCAAGCTGTCAGCAGAGAGCCCGACACGGGGCTCGAACTCGTGAACCACGAGATGATCTGAGCTAAATTCAGACACGTGACTGACTGAGCCTCCCAGGAGCCCCGTGAAATGCTCCCTTCTGAAGACAGCTTTCACTGTGCTGCACTCAGACATCAGAGTGATGTGTGTCCTTCATTTTCCAAAGATGCTTAGGCCAGGGAGTAAACTTTTCGTTCATGGTGATATCATAAGCTTTATATACTTACTGAAATATTTTTAGTTGAGCACGAGAGAGTTCAATAAGATTGTTATTAAGGCAGCTTGACGCTTGCTGGAATAACGCGCCCAGCCCTTCCTTGGTTAAGATGGTGTTACACTTCTGTGAAGTTTTAAAAGTGCCTTATATAATTGCTTCTTGAACTGATCTTTTCTGCAAACGTGTCTTCAGAAGAAATATGTTTCTCTGGCTGAGGCCTGGAATCAGGTCCCTCATTTCTCTTGGCGATGTCAGTCACCTCTCTGGCCTTGGGTCCTGAGTTCCCCAAGGGGGGAGGCAGTGCTGCTTGACCCTGGTGAGGCAGTCCCGTCACCCGGCGTGTATGACCTCACCCCAGAGCCCTTTATGAAGGACTGACAGTATTCACTGATGCTTTCGGTACATGTAGACAAAGCAAGTTTGAACAGCTGTTTGGGGTCCAGAGTCTGGATGTCCTGGTATTGATTTGGCCCCACTGTTAGACATCACCTGACGGATGAAGCGTCTGTGGGCGATCATTTCAGCTGGGCTTGATAGTAATTAAATAATAGGCAGTGGGTTTCTTTTTATTTTTATATGTTTATTTTTGAGAGAGCGTGCGCAAGCACAAGAGGGGAGGGGCAGAGAGAGGGAGACACAGAATCCAAAGCAGGCTGCAGGCTCTGAGCTGTCAGCACAGAGCCCGATGCGGGGCTCGAACTCACCAGCTGTGGGATCATGACTCGAGCGGAAGTCGGATGCTCAACCGACTGAGCCCCCCAGGTGCCCCCCAGGCAATCATTTATTACAGAAGTATTAACGTGTGATTTACATGACACGGAGGTCATCATTGAGAGCCAGATGAGTGGCAGTTAGGCACCTGTTTGACATTTTCCGTTTGGGGTGCATCCTGTGACCCTCCGTGTAGTAAGAAAGTCACACATATCTTAGTAAAGATTGTGTCGCTTGTATTGAGGTTCAGCCTGAAATTCGGGAAGTGTTTGGCAGAGAGCAGATGTCTCCCCTGGGGGTCTCTCCTTAGTAATTACCGCTCAGTTCCATGGGGGAGGGACTTTCTCACCCCCCACGAGTGGAACAGCACAGCGTTTGTCCTGTTTGACTACATATTCTGGTTCCATATTCTGGTTCACAAAGCATCACCATGGAATTCCTAAGTAGATACTACCTTCCAGAGTAAGGACAGAACCTTTCTTTTATTTCAGTTTATGGGTTCTCGAAAACTGTTTTGGGTATGTGTACTACCAACCTGTTAATTTTTTTTAATGTTTATTTTTGAGGGGGGGAGTGGCAGAGGGAGAGGGAGTGGCAGAGTGGGGGGGGGGGCTAGAGAAAACAAAAAAAAAGAAAAGAAAGAAAGAAAGAAAGAATCCCAAGCAGGCTCTACGCTGTCTGCACAGAGTCAGACATGAAGCTGGAAACCACAAACGGTGAGATGGTGACCAGAGCTGAAGTCAGAGGCTTAACCGGCTGAGCCTCCCAGGCCCCCACCCCCCCCAACCCGTTATTTTAGAACATGGATCCTATCAAAGAGCAAAGACCCTTAAGCCCTTGTCGGGTGACCAAAGCATCCAGGACTGTTCTTGGAGCTGGCTGGCAGCAGCTCGCGGGCCCGAGCTGTGTGGCAGGACCGGATGGGGACTCCAGGGGGATTGGCACACCTGCTGTCACGGCCTTTCCTAGGATGGCGCTCACCTTCTCCCCTCACTGTCACGCCTCCTCCCGTGGCCCTTTCCCCCAGGGCCCCCCTCACCTCCGTGGCGCTTCCAGTGTCACCTCTGGATAGACCTCCCGGTGTCATCTCCCCCTCCCCATGGGCACCCCGGCTGTCACCCCCTCTTCTCCGCGGGCGGGCCCCCCCATTAGCCAGGGAGGTCCCGCTGCCCTCGCGTCCCCTGCTCGCCCTCTCAGGGCCCTCTGCTCTGGCGGACACGCCCCTTCCCCGGGGGCCGGCTGCGATTGGTCGTGCGGTCACGTGTTCCTGCCCCGCCGGCTACAAGCCCGCCCGCGCTGGAGCGCCAGGGTCAGCTGAGCGGTGTGCGCGTTTGACAATCCTCGAGTAAGAGTCGAGAGAGTCGGCGGCGCAGAAAGCCGCTTCCGAGCCTGAGGTCTGGCCCAGCTCCATCGAGTCTGTGTTCCCACTTGTGAGGGTGCATCTCAGGTATTTCTTAGGCTGGGCTTCAAGGAGAGCGACTCCTGTCGGAGGTGTTCGCTGGCCCACCCTCATCCTGAAAGCTGCCGAGCGGCATCCGGTGTGGACAACCCAGGCCCCCAGCTGGCCCTGCTCCGCACGCCAGGCCCTCCTGGGTGTTCGCACCCGGAATCCAGGTGTGATTGGCGCCTCCTGTGGAGGCGAGCAGGTGCGGGGCTCCTGGGGATGATTAGGCGCCTTCCCAGCGGCCTCTGTGGCCCTCGGGGGACATCTTCATTGGGGGAAATCAAGCAGCCCCCAACTGTCTCGTGTGCAAAGTAACCACTCTCTTTCCTCGGTCAACCCTCCTCCTGCGGTACATAGGATGTTCCTGGGGAGTCAACCCTCCAGACCCCCAGTTGTAGGTTCTCTTGCTTAGTAGGAAGGGGGCCCGTCCCATTACTGCGGCCTTATTCTTTCAGGGCTCCCCTGGCTGGCCTGGCTCTTCTCCCACAAGCCCCCCCCCCCCCCCACCTCACTGCACTTGGGGTATCTGGGACACAGGCCCGGGGTCAGGTGGGCCAGGGGCTTCCCGCTCATGAATCCGAGCGTGATTGTGGGAGCTTGTTGGCTCAGAGCGACGTCCTAAGTGTCCGAGGTGTGGCATGCCTGCCGCACCACACTGCCTTCAGCCTGCCCTTTCTAGGGAAAGACGCTCGCCTGTTTAGTCGTAAAAGCCCAAGTGTCTGGGGCCCTGAGCCCTGGGTGAACTTCACCCCCGCGTAGCTGTGGACTTGCTCCAAACTGACCTTACAAGGGAACTCTCCTTGGGCTTGTAGGGTGGGATGAGAGCCAGGGCAGGCCCGGAACGTCACAGCCTAATAGTCCGGAGCCGGGGAGTTGCTGACAGTCTGCAGGACACACGCTTTTTGGTTACATGTTAGCCAGCCGAGTGAGTGAAGTTGCAGGAGGTGACCGGGAGGGAGGCCCCCTCGGAGGCCAGTGGAAAGGCGGCCAGTGGAGGCTTTTGTCTTCCAGGGAGGGTGGCAGCTGTGGGGGCGCAGAGGAAGGTGTGGACCTGTTGTCGGTGCTGATGGCCCACGTTAGGCACTGATGAGGGGCCGCTTCCCTGGCTCGGGAGTCCGGGGCCGCCCTTGGAAACCAGGGGGTGCGGGGCTGAGCGGATGGGCGTGGCCAACACGGGGTTGGCTGTCAGCCCCCCATCCCTGGTGTCCGAGAGGAGGGGGCGGATGTGAGCTGACCCTTGAGGTTTCCCCAGAAGCCCCTCCTGCTCCCCTTTGTCTGCAGCCCAACGTCTTTCTCCATATTTGCTATTCCCCACATTCCGTGACTGCGTGGCGTTGCTTGACTTGTTCCAGTTTGCACCTCTGTCTCCCCACCCTTGTTTGAGCGCCTTGAGCACTGGCAGGGAGTCAGGTTGTACTTGAGTGTCCCCGAACGCCCAGCAGTACCCCCTGTCGCGGCCCCCGGACCAGCAGTTGGGACCCGAGGAACCTACCTGGACTCGACTCGGGGACCACACCTTCTGGGGTTGGCAAGCCCTCCAGGGGTTCTGACGCCTGGTCCAGTGTGCTCCTGGCTGGTGCTAACGCACGGTGGATGTGAGCTGCGTGGGCCACCTCTGTCACCCACTGCAGACTGGCCTTGGCGGTTCTATTTTTGTTTCAGGCAAGGGCTGCCAGAGGGAGGGGGACAGCCTGCTGGACACAGAGGGGCGGCAGTGAACCCCTGGTCTCGTCCTCCCTGCATCCTGGCGCGTGGGTTCCAGAGCATCGTGACTGTGCCCTCGTCCGGCTTGTGCTGTTCCATCATGGCATCGATGGAGATCTGCTGGATTTTCTTTTAGAGGGAGCGAGAGTGTGCGCATGTGTGCGCATGAGCAGGGGAGAGGGGCAGAGAGAGAGGGAGAATACCAGGCAGGCTCCACACTCGGTGCGGAGCCTGACACGGGGCTCGAGCCCACGACCCTGGGATCATGACCTGAGCCTAGATCAAGAGTTGAACACTCAACCTGTGAGACACCCAGGTGCACCTGGAGCCCTGTTTTAATTCCATGGTTTGGGTCTCTAACTGTGGCAGGTAGCTTGAGAACCAAGGCCCCCACCTGAATCCGGTCACCGTGGGGCACATCATGGGTGCGGTGGGCTGGCAGTGGCCCAGGGGGAGAGGCGGGTGGATGAGCGGACTCCTGCGGGAAGCATCTGCCTGCGTTGTTGGGCGGAGCCCTGAGTCTTTCCCGCCCGAAGGAGGGTTTTCTGGCTTTGCCACTATGTTGTCTCTGAAGTCCTGACCGCCTAGCGAGGGCTGCGATGTGACACGGGGCAGTTGGGCGGGCCCAGCGCCCCCCTCCCTGGGGCCGTGTTGTCGCTGAGCGGCCTTCATCTCTAGTCGCGGGCTCCCCGTGACAGCTTCCACGCCCCGGGTACCCAGAGACCCGGGCCGGGGCGATGTGCCGGCGGAGGACACGGCTGCATAGAGAGGGGCGCAGGGCGGGTGCCCAGTCCTCGCTGTAGCCGCTCCGCCCGCCGTCCTCGCTCTGGCTCGTGGGCCGTGCGTCCTGTCTCCTTTTCCAGGTGTGTGTCTAGTGGCGTGGCCATGCTTGTTTTCAGAAAGTGCCACCACGTCGTCTTGTCCGTTTGCCACCTCGCCCGTGTCTCAGGGGTGTGCGGGGATTGTCTGCGACGGGCGGCGTTCCGTGGAAGGCTTCGCCGGGGCCTTCGTGCCCTGTGGCACATCTGCCCCGTTGCCAGTTTCTGCCGTCGCCGAGGGAGTGCGTGTCCTCACTGCGGGCCTGTCTGAGGGGCCCCGGGGTGCTGGCCGCGCTCTGTCCTCCCGGCCCGCGTGCTGTGACGTCACCGTGTCCGCCTGTGAAAATCCCGCGGAGGGCCAGACGTGACGCACGCTATCTGTACAAATACGTAACATCTCTCTCTTCCGTCTCCAGCGGGCTCTGTTTACGACTACGATAGAACATTTGTAACGTAGGAAAACGGATGTAACCATTTTCAGTGCGCGGTTTAGCGACACGGACGACTCCCATAGTGTCGTATATAACCGTCCCCGCTGCCTGTTCCCCAGTCCTTTTCTTCGTCCCAACCTGAAGCTCTGTCCCCGCTCAGCACTGACGCCCCTCGCATCCACTCCCCACCTCCCGGGGACGTGACTCTGAGTCGTGGGACCTCGTAGAGTGGAATCACACAGCACGTGGGCTTTGCGTGTGGCTTCTCTTGCTGAGCGCAGCGTCCTCACGGTTTATCCGCGCTGTCCAACGTGTCCGAGTTCTGTTCCCTTCGAGGCCGAGGAGCGTCCTGGTCCGCACGGGCTCCACGTCGCTCCCCCACGCGTCAGCTGATGGGCGCTGGGGTCGTTCGCAGCTTTCAGCTCTTGTGGGTCACGTGCTGTGACCCGGGTGCAGAGAACGCTCCCCCGGACGACAGCGGGGTCTCGCAGCGTTTCTGGGGCACGCATCTGGCAGCGGAACTGCCGGACCCCGAGCTGGCTTCTCCTTTGGCTTTTGCTTCACTGGTTCCCAGGGACCCGGCCTCGCGGCCACAGCGCGCTCTCCCCTCATGCCCTGCACACCCCAGGTGCTCAGGGAGCTCTGGGGTGCGCTGTCTGAAGGCGAGAGAGGGGTTGAGAGTGAGTGGCCCCCCAGTGCCTTATTTCTGGGTTTTGTCCCTCCTTCGTGTGTGGGGAGCCATCCCACCGGTGCTCCCAGCAGCCGGGTCCACGGTTTGCTGGGCCCTGAGGTGGGACTGGGCCCTGACGCGGTCCTCCTCAACCGTCCCCTCTGGAAGGGGACACCAGGCCCCTGCCTCACCCCTCAGGCGGCTCACGGGGAGTTGCTGGCTCAGGCTCTGTGCGTTTTTTTTTTCAAGTTTATTTTAAAACTAGTCTTTTTTTTTAAAAAACGTTTATTTTTGAGACAGAGCAGGGAGGGGCGGAGAGAGAGAGGGAGACAGAGGATCTGAAGCAGACTCTCCACTGACACCAGAGTCCGAGGTGGGGCTTGAACTCAGGAATGGTGAGATTGTGACCTGAGCTGAAGTCAACTGTCAGACACTTAAGACTGAGCCACCCAGGTGTCCCCGGCTCAGGCTCTTTTCAGTATTCCTCCCCCCTTCTGTGCCTCTCGTCTAGAGGGGCTGACCTCCATGTGGGCTCAGTGCCCAGCTTCACGTGTGGAGCCAGCCCCCTGCTGCCTGGGGACCCCAGGGGGACTCTCCCTGGGAGTGTGTGGCTTGGCACCTGCAAGTGGCATGGCCCGCCCCCCTCCGTCTGGGGCACGTGGTACCGCCCGCCCCCCCCATCCCCCGCTCTCCTGGCCGGTTCCCACCAGCCTCCTCCTCCAGCCGCGTCCGGGTTTCTCCCCAGGCTCCTTCCCTCGAGGGGTCCCCTGAAGCACCTGGATGGATGGGAGTGACCACAAGTCCTCCTCTGATAATGCTCGTCGGGAAAAATGAGGGGCGCTGCTGCATCCCGGGCACGGACTTCATTTTTCCATAATCAGAAAATGATGCAGGATGAGTTCCAGGGAAATTTGGTTCTGTGTTTTTCCACCAGATGTAGTTGCGGGATCTGTGGGGCATCTGAGTGTCTGGGGGACGGGTCCAGGGGACAGGTGCTCCGCCCAGGACCCGAGGCCTGCGATCGGAACAGATGAGTGTGCGAAGGGAGACCGCGAGAGCAGGGCGTTGGCCAGTTGCCGACGAGGGCATTGGCGGGTCCGCGCTGGTGTCCCCGAGGCCTCAGATGGCCTGTGTCTGCCCCTCTGCTTCCCAGGTGCCCGTACCTGCACCGGACGACTGGGGACACGGAGCGCAAGTACCACCTGCGCTACTACAAGACCGGGACGTGCATCCACGAGACGGACGCCCGTGGCCACTGCGTCAAGAACGGGCTGCACTGCGCCTTTGCGCACGGCCCGCTGGACCTGCGGCCGCCCGTGTGTGACATCAGGTGTGTGGGGCGTCCGCGCGGGGCGGCCAGCCAGCTCACCTCTCTGGGATGCTGGCCTGAGCGGCTCTCTCTCTGGCTTTGACTCTGACGAGAAGGTTTCCTTCCCGCTGCCCCGTGTGCCCGTGGGAGTTCACGAGGCTGAGCTCGTGCACCTGTGGGACCCCCCGGGGTGGGGGGGACAGACGAGTCCTCACTAAACGCGTCTCGGCTCTGAAGGTGTTGGATTCGTCCCAGGACAGGGCTGTGCCCGAGACCCGAGGGCTGCCCGTCCTGAACCTTCTAGGTTGCTCCGCAGAGCGACAGCACCGAATGATTCCGTCACCTTGCGGGCGGGCTTGGGACAGACGCGAGGCAGCGCTGTAACCAGTGTGACATTTGCTCGCAGGGAGCTGCAGGCCCAGGAATCCTTGCAAAGCGGCCAGCTTTGCGCTGGGGACGGCGTCCCTGATTTGCAGCCCGGGGCCTTGGCCAGCCAGGCCATGATCGAGAAGATCCTGGGCGAGGATCCCCGGTGGCAAGGTAACCCTGAGGCCACCATGGAGGGTGAGGGGGGGGAGGTCCTCTCCATCTGTAAAGTGACCACGTGGTGGACCTCGCCACCTTCGTTTGTAGACCACATGGGGAAACTGAGTCTCCAGCGGAATATATCACCCCCAATGCCTCAGGTAGTGGTGGCTGAGTGGGATCTGAGCCCTGGTGTCCAGGCCCCACGGTTGCTCTGGATGTTTACCCTGGCGTCTTCTTGCCGAGGTCAGCCAGCGGCTGCCGCCTGGGGAGGGGAGTATGTGGCAGGCACGGCTCCTTTGGGCGCCCCTTCCCAGAGCTGGGTTGATGTTCACCGCACACCTGCTCTTGGGACGTCCGTGCTTCCGCCTTGGCCCTGCCCTGCGGGTCTCCCAGGGCCCTCGGCTCAGTCCCTGCAGCTCCTGGATGCGTCCCTCGGAGGTGCGGGACCCGCCCTCCTTGTAGGCTTCACAAGTGATGGCTGTGGGCGGTGAAATTTGGGGAGGTGTTATTGTAAGTACCCGTAATGTAGTTAATTTACTGTTTCGGCTATTTTCAAGTGAACAATTTGTGTCATTTGGTACACTCACGGTGTTGTGCAAGCATCAGCACTAATTTGGAACGTTTCTGTAACGTGCACGGAACCCGGTCCCCATTAAGCAGCACCCCCCTGCCCCGGCACTCACTAGTTTGCCTTCTCTCTGTGTGTTTGTCTGTTCTGGGTAGCTGATAAGGGCGGTGCGGTTTTAAGAAAAGTCCTCTGAGCAACAAATTTTCTCCTTGCAAATGTCTTTGCCTGCTCTCGGGAAGTCCACGCTAGGGCCCGGGGTACTGGATCAGTTAGCAGAGGTCATGCGAGGCTGATCCAGATTCTCCTCCCATCTCTACTATCCCCCCCCACCCCCACCGCCAACCCCTCCTTGAGACCAAGTGCCCGGCGCCCACCCCACGATGGCACCTGCCGGCTGGCCTCTTGGCTGGGCCGCGTGAAGAGTGCCCCAGGGTCCCCTCTGTGTTTCGGGGCACCCACTGGTGCTGCGCGCTCGTCCCCGTGGTGGTGTCACTGCTTGGGGAAGGGCCGCCTCAGCGGGAGCTGTGTGCCCGCAGCTTCCGGCTTCCAGCACCTGAGGACACGTGCTTTGCCCGGGGTCTCTGTCTTTCCGGAAAACGCCCGTGAGAACCTCCTGTCTCCCACATTCCAGCCTGTCGTCTCCCCGTCTGGGATGCCCGCTTCCACCTGTGTGAGCTCCGGTTCGTGGCGGGGGCACGCCGCCAGCCAGGCTGGGCTTGAGGAGGGAGAGCAGGGAGGCGGCGGTGAGGCCTGTGGCTTCGCCCTGGGGGCGGCCCTCAGCTCCTGCACCCGGGTTTGTGTCAGGAAGGTCCAGTTAGGCGCTCTGGCTTCGGTTACTGAGCATTTCAGACGGAGCCTGTGGCACCGACACTCGCAGTCAGACGCGCTGCTCCAGACTGTTGTTGCCACGCCTTCGTTTTCCATCTCTATGTGGCGGTTTGGCTTTTAACTAGCAGATTTTATTTGTTGCTTTTTAGATGTCCAGAGGTGTCGCGGGTGGTACAGGGTCCTGTGTACCCCCTCCCACCTTCCCCTCGTGAACGCCTTGCCCCGACGTGACACTTTGTTACAGGCAAGGAACCGACACGGACACATTCACTAACGTCCACAGTTTCCATTAGGGCTCACGCTCTGGGCTTGGCCAAAGCCGTGTCAAGGTCTGCTCTCGGCCTGGCCCCTGGCCACCACTGATCCTTTACGCTCCTGTTAGTTGCCGTGGTTTTGCCGTTTTCAGAATGTCCCATGGCTGGGGGGCGCCCGGGTGGCTCAGTCGGTCACGCATCCGAGTTTGCCTCACGTCATCATCTCTCGGTTGTGTCGGACTGTATCTGTACGAGGCACTCACTCTGCGCTTGTGAATAAATGTTCTAGGTTCTGTTTTCCTTTTTTATTTTTTTTAATTTTTTTTTTCAACGTTTATCTATTTTTGGGACAGAGAGAGACAGAGCATGAACGGGGGAGGGGCAGAGAGAGAGGGAGACACAGAATCGGAAACAGGCTCCAGGCTCCGAGCCATCAGCCCAGAGCCCGACGCGGGGCTCGAACTCACGGACCGCGAGATCGTGACCTGGCTGAAGTCGGACGCTTAACCGACTGCGCCACCCAGGCGCCCCTGTTTTCCTTTTTTAATATAAAGTTGATTTATTTTGAGCGAGAGAGAACAGGGGAGGGGCAGAGAAAGGGAAAAAGAGAATCCCAAGCAGGCTGTGCACTGTCAACACAGAGCCCCATGTGGGGCTTGAACTCCCAACCTCGAGATCGTGACCCGAGCTGAAACCAAGGCTGCTTAACTGACTGAGCCACCCAGGCATCCCTAATTTGTTTTCTTAAAATGGGCTTTTTTGTTTCTCAGACCCTTTTTGTTCTTTCTGTGTCCCTCTGTGTGTCATTTAATGAGTTAGAAATTGTATTTCGTGTGGCTGGACAACGCGGTGACGTTAAACTTCGACCTGCAGACGTTTCCTGAGGGTCGGGTCACGTTGTCTTGGGTGCTGGGGCCCGCCCCTCCCCTCCCCCTGCCGCTCTCCCATCCCTTAGCGTGAAGCTCAGCCCTGCTGGGATCGGCAGCGGGAACAGTAGCGTCTGCAGGTGCCGTGTTGATCATGAACCAGGCTGCTAGTGGATTTTCTTTCATCAGTTCTTGCTTTCAAATGACCCCAGGTGGCTTTTTGTTTGTTTTTGCTCTCAGATGAAATTCAGAAAACGTGAAATTAACTACTTAAACCATATACAAGGGGCACTGGCACCTGGGCTCAGTCACTTAAGCGTCTGATTTCAGCTCGGGTCATGATCTCACGGTTCGTGGGTTCGAGGCCCACGTGGGGCTCTGTGCTGACAGCTCAGAGCCTGGGGCCTGCATGGGATTCTGTGTCTCCCCCTCTCTCTGCCCCTTCCCTGCTCATGCTCTGTTTCTCTCTCAAAAATAAACATTAAAAAAATTTTTTAAATAAAATTGAATATCTATTTTTAGAGCAATGTGGGATTCCGCTGATAGTAAAAGATGGAATTCTCATGTGCCCTGTGACTCCGTGTGTGCACTGTCCCCACCACAGCGGGACATTTGTCCCTGCCCACCAGCCGGCATCACAGATCCTTATCACCCCAAATCCACTGTTGATATCAGGGTTAAAATGCACCGTTTTAAAGTGTGCGTTTCGGGGGTTGTTTGGCCGTCAGGTGAGCTAGTTTAGAACTCTGTCATGAGCCCCCGCCGTCAAACCCCTGGCAGCACCCATGTCCTTCCCGTCCGGGATCTGCCCCGTCCCACGGCTCCTGTAGTCGAGTCACGCGACAGGTAGACTTCCGGGTCTGGCCTCTCACCGAGCGTCACGTTCTCCAGGCTCGTCCAGGTTGTGGCGGGTGTCAGCGTCTCGCTCCCGATCGTGGCGGTGGGGTGGACACGCCGTGTCCTTTGGCCCGCTGAGCACACGTGCACGTGCTCCCATGTGGACCCCTGTGTTTTCAGACGCCAGTTTCGTGCTGGGCAGCTATAAGACAGAGCCGTGTCCGAAGCCACCGCGTCTGTGTCGCCAGGGCTATGCGTGTCCGCACTACCACAACAGCAGGGACCGGCGGCGGAGCCCGCGAAGGTTCCAGTACAGGTGAGCCCCTGCGGCGCGCGGCAGCGTGGACCTGCCTTCCCCCCCCACCCCCAGCCAGCGCTCTGCCGCGTGAGCGCGCGCCGGGCTCTGCCGCTGCCTCCCGTGCGCGCGCACAAAAGGCCAGACGCGGCCGCGCGCCCAGGGGCCGAGCGGGTCAGCGACGGTCGCGCTTCCTTCCCTCCCTCTCCGCGGTTTCAGGGCCCAGGGGCCGAGAGCCGCCCCTGCGCATCCTGCCAGTGGTAGTCACCAGAGCGCAGCCTGAGAGGATAAGATGAATTCACGTAGATGGAAGGGACGGAAAATGTGCCGAAAAATAATAAAACCTCACTGCCCACGGCGGCTCTTTTTTTCCGGGAGTCCAAAGAGGTTTTGATAAGGCTGTCCGACAGCACGTGAAAAATGAGCATCAGGGCTGGGTTTTCCTGCTGTGGGATCGATCACTTGTTTGGGACTCGGTGTGGGACCCAGCTCGGGAGGGAAGGAGGGAGGGTGCCCGCTGCCTGTCCAACGCTCGCATGGCACGCCACCCGGGTGCCTTTGAGCCGCACCCACCGCGGAGCCGGCTGAGCCCCGACTGGCTTCAGGCAGCCCTCACTCTGAGGCCCGCTCCCAGGGGTTGTGTGCGCCCGCCGCGTGCCAATAGCGGCTGGGCACACTGACGCCCCCCCCCCCGTCCCCCCAGGTCCACGCCGTGTCCCAGCGTGAAGCACGGTGACGAGTGGGGTGAGCCCGCGAGGTGTGACAGTGGGGACAGCTGTCAGTACTGCCATTCCCGTGCGGAGCAGCAGTTTCACCCGGAGGTACGAGGCACCCGCGTCGGCGCACAGCCCCGGGTAGGGGGAGGTCTCCCCCCTTTGACTCCGGGTCCCTGGGACCACCCTCTGGTCCTGCGATTCGCCGGGAGGATTCGCAGATGCCAGCAGCACTGTTGTGCCCACAGCCGTGATTTGTTGGTGACAGGATAGGGGCTGAGGTCAGCCAGGGGCGGGGCGGGGCGGGGGGGGGTCCCTCCCGGGGCTGGGTCCCTCCCGGGGCTGGGTCCCCGACCCACCGGGCCTGAGCTTCCAGGGCTATCCTGCAGGGAGTCACGTGGACCGTGTCTGTGGACAGGTGTGTGGGCCTCGGTGTCTGGGGTTTTCACTAGGGGTCACATAGACGTGCTGACTTCCGTCTCCAGTCCCCCCAGAGGCTGAGCCCACACTACCGGGCCCAGAGCCCCTACCAGAAATCACGTTGTGACTATCCGGGGTGGCCTCAGAGCAGGTAAACAGAGACACTTAACCAGGCAGGACACCCCGCCCTCCGGGAGCCGGTCAAGGCCGGACCTTCCTTTGGCACCGGCAGGGCACGGACGGTTGAAGTTCGCAGAGCTAACCAGAGCCCGCTTGGGTTTGTGGTGAAAACAGACCAGCAAGGGGCTCCTGGGTGGCTCAGTCAGTTGAGCCTCCGACTTGGGCTCAGGTCATGATCTCATGCTTCGTGAGTTTGAGCCCCGCGTCGGGCTCTGTGCTGACAGTTCGGAGCCTGGAGCCTGCTTCCGATTTTGTGTGTCCCTCTCTCCCTGCCCCTCCCCTGCTCGTGCTATGTGTCTCTCTCTCAAAAAATGAATAAACATTAAAAAAAAAAAAAAGATTACTGATTAGCAGGGACGCTTGGGCGGCTCAGTTGGTTAAGTATCTGACTCTTGGTTTCAGCTCAGGTCTGGATCTCATGATTTCGTGAGTTTGAGCCCCGCATCGAGCTCTGTGCTGACAGCATGGAGCCTGCTTGGGATTCTCTCTTTCCCCTCTTCTCTCTCTGCCCCTCCCCTGCTTGTACTGGGTCTTTCTCTCAAAAATAAACACTAAAAAAACCACAGCAAACCAGCCCTCTTCAGGGTTGTGAGAGTGTGGGGACCAGGATGGGTGGGGGGCAGTCCAGGAGGGTGGGGTGTGCGGCTCACTTTCAGGAGGGGTGCCTCGAGGGGCCCGCAGGGGGCAGGGATGGAGAGGTCGAGGCGGAGAGCAGGAATAAGGGAGGGGTCAGTGCCCGGGCGGGGGATGGGCCATGCCGGCCGGTCGGGAGCAGGAGGCGCCCTGTTCTGGCCCATGGCTGCCCCTGGTGCCACCTGATTGGCGCTGGGCGTGGCCCGCCTGGGCTGGGTCGTGAACTCCGAGCCTGGCCTCTGCCGCCTGCCTGTGTCTCAGGCCCTACGATTGCCCCTCTCGACTCGGGATTTTTGTCTTCTGCTTCCTTTGCTGACTCATTGGCTACTGACTCATTCATTCTGTTTCTAAAACTCAGAAATGTGGTAAAGGGTGCCGCCTCCACTGCGGCTCCGTGGCCCCAAGGGCACTCCGTCCCCACTCACCCCTGCGGCTCCTCGGGTACTTGGAACCCTTACCGTTCCCCAGCGCCGTGCCCAGGGAGGCCCTGGGTTCCCGGAAGGGGCCCCCGCATCTACTCTCCTCTTTCCTTTCTGGGGCTTCTGTTCTTTTCAGAGGTTCTGTGCTTTAAAATTCACGTAAAATGCCAGCCTCCTGATGTCATAGGTCCCGAGTTGGAGCCCCTCTGAAGTTGCTTCTGTTGGTAGGCATTAAAATCTCAGCGCAGACACTTAGCGGGTGAGTGAAGACCGAGGAGAGTACGTGGCCTTTGTGGGGGAAGGAAGGCCACTGGCTGGGGAAGGCTTCCGGAGGGTGTGGATTTGGGGTCTGGCAGGGGCGCCCTGGGGCCTGCCCCGCTTGGTGTGCTGTAGGGCCAGAACCGAGTGTTGTTGGCGCCGTGAGAGTATCTTTGACCCTAGTGAAGGGAATCGGGGCTGACCATGGAGCTCATGCATGTGGTCGTGACACAGGCATTTGTTGAGCACCTGCTGTATACCGGGAGCACTAAATTGAGCATCTCTTTCAGAAAATGCCAAGTGGTGAAATTGACTTTGTGTGAGATTTTTTTTTTTTTTTGTAAGTTTATTTACCCATTTTGAGAGAGAATCCGAGCAGGTTGTGTGCTTTTATCGCAGAGCTGGAAGCGACACACGGCTGGATCTCGCAAACCCTTAGATCCTGACCTGAGCCCAACCGACTGGGCCATCCACGCACCCCTGTGTGTTATTTCAAGGACAGTCAGGCCTGCTCTGCGGAGAGCGGGGGATTCTGGGGCCACGGCATACAGGGCAGGGGTCACATCCACACCGCCTTCTCAGGAGACGCGTTGTGGTTTGGAGCTGAGTCCTCTGGGCTTCCCGTGGAAACCCGTTCCCAACCCAGCCCCTTTGTTTTACTGGTAGATTTTATTTGCTTTATTTTCTCTTTGCCGCCCAGATCTACAAGTCTACAAAGTGCAACGACATGCGCCAAACCGGTTACTGCCCCCG
The DNA here is from genome assembly GCF_018350175.1 of Felis catus. Classification (NCBI taxonomy): domain Eukaryota; kingdom Metazoa; phylum Chordata; class Mammalia; order Carnivora; family Felidae; genus Felis; species Felis catus. The sequence continues at coordinate 40,013,051 of NC_058383.1, forward strand.
GGGCCCCTTCTGCGCCTTCGCACACGTGGAAAGTAAGTGGGTGACGCCAGACTGCCCGCGCGCCTGGACCAGGAGGGGGGCCGGGAGCACCCCGCATGCCTTTCAGGGTCACTTCAGGCCGCCCCCCGCCCAGAGACCTCCCTACCTTGTGGCCGGCCCTGCGGTTCCCTGGGGGCAGACACCAACTCCGGCTGGCCCTCCTGGGGAGGGCGGCCAGTCCCTGCTGGACTCGCACGTCTTTCTGTGGCGCCGTGGCCGCCGTCCCCTGTCGCGTGGGGTGAGCGGCCTCCCTAGGCCCCCCTCCCCGGTCTGGGGACCCCTGGACCCCAGGTCGCCCTGCACGCAGCTCTGTTTGCAGCCAGCAGTCGCTCATGGCCTGCCACCTCCCTCTGTTGACAGAGAGCCTCGGAACGGCCAACGGCTGGGGCTGCCCCGCGCCCGCCCGCAGTTCCGTGGCCAGCAGCGGCCAGCCCGTGCACGTAAGTGGACGGCGTCCTGGGGAGGGTGCCGAGGGTGCCGTGTGGTTTTGTGAATCGCTGGGGACACGGATGGGTGTGGTCTCTGGGTGACTCGGCTGCACGGTCTGCCTGGGGGGGGCGGGGGGCGCCTCCTTCTAGAAGCCTGGGACAGCCCAGCCGAGCTCTGGCCTGGGCCGGCTGCCCCCAGACATGTCGGCAGCACGTAAAACGTGGTCTCCAGCGAGCGTGGGGAAGGGGCCCTGTGTCCGGGTGGGTCTCCTCGCAGGTGGGTGGCCGTGGCGCCAAGGGGGCGTCCGGGCGGGGCAGGCCCCCGACGGTGGCCGGGGCTCTGGGTCCTGGGTCTGGCCCTGCAGGCCTGCTTCAGGCATTGAGAGATGTGGGGGGCACCTCGGGGAGAGGATGGTCCTGACCTGGTTGGACTTCATGTCTGTGTGGTGGAGGACACGGGGGGGCCTCAGGCCTCGTGCCCTGCCCTTCACCCTGGCGTCGTAGTGGGCTCCCGTCTGCTCTCGCTCTGAGCTTTCAAAAGGGTGACGGGAGGGTGTTTGCATCTGCGTGTCGGATCTGCTGAGAAAGCGGCCCCTCGGGAGGAGACTGGAGCCTCAGGCGTTTCCCCGCCCGCCTTTCTTCCCACTTTGGGCTTTTGCTTTTTTAACTTTTCATTTGGGTATATTTTTTTGTTTAATTAACTTATTTATTGAGAGAGAGAAAGAGCGAGCGTGCGCATGGGCAGGGAAGGGCACGGGGGGAGAGACCATCCCAAGTGGGCTCCCTGCTGTCAGCGCAGAGCCGGACACGGGGCTCGAACCCACAAACCGCGAGATTGTGACCTGAGCTGACATTAAGGGTCAGGCGCTCAACCTACTGAGCCCCCCAGCGCTCCTGCCCCCACTTTGCGCTTTTTTTAGAAAAGAGGAAAACAGGAAAGTTGAGGAAAACCTGGGTGGAATTTACTTACAAGGAGCCGGGCAGTGATCTGCCAGCTCGCGGTCTGTTCCGCGTCTCCGGCATCTCCGTGCCAGGCGGCGACACGGCCATCCTGCGTTCCCAGTGGGTCAGCACCCAGTGTCCCCCCACGCCCCGGCACGCGGGGGTTCGATCTGATCCCGAGTCCATGGAGCCTGAAGACCAGACAGACAGCTCACCTGCTGCAGCCCTGCAGGGTCTGGCGTGACCCCTCCTCGCCCCGGTGCTGACGGCAGATGGGCTCCCCTCACCCTGCAGCCTTGTCACGGGCCCGTCCACAAGGAGGACCGGGCTGCCCCTTCACACCCACGCTGGGCCTTTGTCCCTCTGCAAGCCCAGCTGGCGTCCTCTGGGGGAACCGAGCAGAGCAGAGCTCCCAGGAGCATAGCCGGGCGCTGGGCGTGGCAGGAAGCTCTCCCCCCTTCCCCCCCCCATCTTAGTGGCTCCCAGGGGACCATGCCGGTCATGGGCTTAGGTGGTGGGCACAGGGCCACCGGCTTGCCCCCCCTGAGGGCCTAGGGTGAATGGAGCCTGGGGGGGCGGGGGTTGTGCCTCGGAGGCAGCAGCCCGGGTGCGGTAGGTGACCCTGTGCCTTGGATGGCACGAGAACAGTGCCCACCCCTGCGGGCGTGGTCTAGTGAGGGCGTCTTTTATGTTCTTTTAATTATTTTGCGGTTTAAAAACCCTACTTGCTGAGGGCGCCTGGGTGGCTCAGTCACTTAACCATCTGGCTCTTGATCTCAGCTCTGGTCTTGATCTCAGGGTCGTGAGTTCAAGCCCCGTGGCTCACGCCCAGCACGGGGCCTCCCTAAAAAAGGGGGGTGGGGAATAAGTCAGCCTGCTAGGACACGATGGGTGGTGGGTGCCAGGCTGCAGGGGGTTCCCCGCGGGTGGAGACGAGAGCAGCGTGGAAAGCACGCGGTATGCCGTGTTCCTCAACGGGTCACGTCGCAAGACAACCGAAAACACGTATATTGCTCTCTGATCCCAGTTCCTGACCCAGAGCTCCTGAAACCCTTATAACTTCCCAAGGGGATAAAAATACCTTGTGTTTCGGGGTGCCTGGGGGGCTCAGGTCATGATCTCACGATTGGTGGGTTCAAGCGCCGCGTCGGGCTCTGTGCCGACATCGTGGAGCCTGCTTAGGATTCTCTCTCTCCCTCTCTCTCTCTCTCTCTCTGCCCTTCCCTGCTTGCGTGCTCTCTCTCAAAATAAATAAACTTAAAAAAAAAAAAAAGATTAAAAAAACCCACCAAAACCCTCTTTTGTTTTGCAGAGGTGACTCTGGGTGGGCTCCTCGTAGCTCCTGGATGCGGGCTGGTCACCGGAAAGGCCAAGCCATGGTTAGAAGCTTGGGACTTTCTGCACCACCCGACATGATCCGGGGCAGGAAGGGGCTGCAGGTGGAATTAAGGGGGTGAGCCCCATGAAAATCGCTGAAGTGTGCGGCGTGGAGAGCGTCCGCACTGGCGACATCTCCATGCTGGCGGGTGGAGGTCCCCAGCTGCACAGGGACAGTAGCGCCCGCACTCGGGGCCCTCGCAGACCTCACCTGACACGTCTCTATCTGAATGTCTGTAGCGTTTATTATATTATGTAATAATCCGGTAAACGTAAGTGCTTCCCTGAGCCCTGGGAGCGGTTCTAGGAATCGCCCAAACCGGAGGAGAGAGTGGTGGGAATCCTGATTCGGAGCCAGTCGGCCAGAGGCACAGGTGACAGGGTGGGGTGGGGGGTTGCTGAAGCGGGGCCATCTTCAGGGGCCGACCCCAGGCAGAGGGTGTGGCCCCGCAGCAGGGAGCCTGGGGCAGGGGTGGCCGGAGAGGGGCCTGGACGAAGGGGCGAGGTCCCCACAGGGAGCCCTGGGTTGCAAAGGCAAACAGAACAGCTTCAGGAAACGCGCGCTTGGCCTGGAGGTATGTTCAGGTCTGTGGTCCGTGACTTCGGAGGCCCTCACCCCACCCTGCAGGTGGGGTCACTCTGGACGACAGAGATACAGGGAACTCCGAAACACCAGCACGACCTCCGGGTTGAGCCCGAGGCCAAGTACTGCGTAGGAGGAAGGGGCCCCGGGCAGGGCCTGCGTGGACACCTTTTCTTCCTCTGCCCCTGGTGATCACTCTGGGTCCTTCTACAAATCCAGAAACCAAAAAATAGAGGAAGAAAGGCCAGAAGGACCTGAAATACCACCACAGGTTAACTTACTGTAAAAGTCGTCATAAAAATCAGAATCTGATTTTGTCCTTTGATCTGAAGGACATCTGGGTCTGTGGCCTTTGTGTTGATGTCCGACCTGGGGGAGCCCTGGTCCTGAGCTCTGTGAGCAAAGCCATCAGTGGGCCCGGTTTTCCTGGCAGGCGGCTCGTCAGTCAAGATTTCTGTATGTGTCAGAGAGGGACCGATGTTTCCCTCTACCCTGTCACGTTCGGTACGGGGCCTCTGCAAATTAAACTGATAAAAGATAAACGGGACAGAAGCCTTATTGCTTATCCGTACAGAAGGTTTGGTGGTGAGGAAGTAAAGACCCCTCTGGGTCTAAGCAGACCTGGCGGCTCATACACCCTTTAACAAAGAGCGGTAGATCGTGGAGAAGGGGCCGGACAAAAGGAGTTTCTGCTCCTGGGGAGGTAAATTGTGGGACGGTAAATGTGTGGGGGAAAGCGATGTCGGATCAGGGTTACGTGGACGTAGTCGGGAGCGTCTGGTGGCTGAGGGTCGTCCTCTTCCCGGTGCGGGAGAGGCGAGGGGGTGCCTTCTCAAGGGCCAGCTGACACCCCGCTTTCAGCACTGTCGGTAGAATGATCCTTTGCTTCGGGATAGGTCTCCCCAAGACTTGCCCGGCTCCCCGGGCTCGGGTCTCACGACCTCTGGTCGCAGGGGGCACAGAGCTCACCCCCTCCTTCACACGGACCGGCCCGGAGGTTAGAGGTCAGCGTGCAGGTGTAAGAGACAGACTTGGGAGAACGGACAGAGGGTGGTAACGTGAACGCCTTTTCTGTTCTCGGAGATCCCCGGGCTCAGCGCTTTCTCTCCGGTGCGTGAAGCGGGGGTGTCTGTCTGTAAGCCGTGCTGCTCTCTTCCAACCCTGGTGCTTTCCTGTTGTAGGCGAAGCGGAGAGAGTCCCCTGCCGAGGGCAGCCACAAGGCCGCTGAGCAGGACAGCAAGCAGGTACCGCCCGGGGGGCTCCCGCTGTCCGCAGCGGGGCCGCCCTGTGTGCCGGGACTCTCGCACGTTCCCTCTTGACCCAGAGCCCCGTGCTTGTCCGTTCGGGACGTAACTATGTTTTCACTTAATTCTGAAACCGGCCTATTCCACGCGTCTTTCGTCTCAACGTTCAAAACGTGTTTGTGTTGTACTTTGGACACAACGAAACCAAAACCTCCTGACGTTTTCCCCACGGGGAGTACGGGGCGCCCTTCGCAGCCGCCTGTGGTGGTCCGTGTGTGTCCGGGGGCTGCCCTAACAAAGCCCCGCGGATGGGGCAGCCCCAACCACTCACCGTCCAGGGCTGGGAGTCCTCGTGTCGGGGCAGCGGGTCGGCACCTCCGAGGCTATGCGGGAGCCGCCTCTGTCCTGGGCCCGTACGCAGCCGATGACTCTCTGTCTCGTCCTGCTCGCACCCCCCCCCAGCCCCCTGGCCCCGGGTCTGGGTCTGTCTTCACATTTCCTCCTTTTCATAAGGACCCCGGTCATTGATTAGGACGGCCTCATGTGAACTTGATTTCCCTGGTAAAGACCCCGTCTCCGGGTCAGGTCACGCTCTGGTGTTTTGGGGGTCAGGACCCCGCGGAATGAGCTTCCGGGGACACAGGGTGGCCCACGACCGCATCCAAGCTGCATCTGGGCCAGTGTCTCTGGGGGCTGCTGTAGAGACTCCCTGCTCCCGCGTCACGGCTCGGGGACACGTGCACACCTGAGGTAATCACAGGCTCCCGCCGTGAGTGTCCTCCACGTGTCCCCTCCGGTGAGGCTGCCGTGGCCTCAGCTGAGGCTTCCCTGAGCCCGACCCCGGTTCGGTGGCGCAGTTCCCGAAGGCTCTTCGGACCCGCTTGCCCATTTTAAGCAACGCTTTCATCCTGGCCACCACTGCCGTCCGTCCCCGTCCCCGTAAGACAAGAGGGCCTGAGCCTCTGGGAGGCCTGGGGTGCGGTGCAGGAGGGCAGCGGGGGCCCCGGCCCCCCCCAGGCCCAGCACATCGCCACTTGTCACTGGCCCCTGTCGTCTTCCTTCTCCATTCCTACGCGGGCGACACGCCCGGTCCCTCTCTGCCCCGGTTTGCTTGGCGCCCACCTGAGGCCACCCCCTCGGGACTCTCCAGAGTGACCCCGACATTCTTCGTGGCCTCGGGAGCTTTGAGATCCGCAGAGGGGAGTTGAGGGTAAACTGTTATCTGGCAGCGTTTTGGAGAGTAAAGTGGATAAGATGTTCGTTGCGAATCCGAAGCAGGAAATGTTAGCGGCCACGGAGCCAACGCACGGGGGCCTCGGGACGTGGTGCTGCCACCGCCTGACGCGTCCTCACGTGCTGGCAGCCCGAGGAGCCCGCGTGGCTCATGTACAGGTCCCCTCCCACCTGCGCCCGGAGACGCCCTCCGTCCCACCCAAAGCCGGGCTCCGGGGACCTCGAGTACCCGGTGGGAGGACTGGAAGGCCAGCGGAGGGGCTCCCGGTGTTTCCCTGGGACCCTCCATTTGAAAGGCCACGGGGCCGGAGGCCGGCCCTCTGGGGACCCCTCCCTCGCCTGTGGGCCCCAGTCTGCCCCGGCCGGGGGACGCCCCAGCCCCCCCCAGCCTTGAGAACGTCATTCTCGGTTTTCGGGATAAAGCATCCCCTGACGTCTTTGAGAGACACAGTCCCTGCACTATGACTTTGTGGGCGGGTGAAGTCACAGCAGGCGCCTCGGGCCCCCGGGTCAGCGTTTGGGCTTGCCTGTGAGGTGTCTCGGAGCGTCCTTGTTGCTGCCACCCTTCCCGCCTCGCCCGGGGCTGCTGGGGCGGGCGGGAGGCACCCCTCCCCGTGCTGAGGAGACGGCCCGCCCCTGGGCCTGAGTCCCGGGAGCGCCGGGGACTTTGGCGTCCAGACTGATGCAGTTCGTGTTAATTTTATGACAGCTTCCTACGCGCGGTGACCGGCTGTCGCGGGGTCGGTCACCGAGGGCCCCTCGTGAGCGAGGCTAGCCGGCCGGGAAACACTCAGAGGAGCTTTGCTGTGTGTGTTCCCCTCTCCCCGCCGCTCCCCGCGCAAAACCTATGTTCACGTGTGGGTAAGATTTCACTTAAGCCGACAAACTAGTGAAATCCTCCCCCCTTGTGGTGGTGGAGCTCGCCCCCCCGAAGTGAACTTCTGGCGCATTTTGAAGCGAAACCCAGACGCCACACGCTTCCCTTTGGTGTGGCTTCTGGGCCCTGGTGTCACAGCGACCTCGGGTGGGCTGCGGACGCGGCTGCCGTGTGTCGAGCAGCCCTGGCCTGCGGCTCTGTGCCGTTTGCTTGGGACCGTGAGGTGCCGCCCAGACCCGGCTGGCTCTTCTGGGCTCTTCTGGGCTGCTCTCCGCAACTCGGATAACGTGCGGCGCCCAGGTTATTGCCTGAGTACCGAGAGGTAAAAACCTGAGATCGTAGGGCCGTTTTTGCTTTTGGAGGCCGTGTGGGCTCCCTACTCAAATCTTTTTTTTTTTTTTTTTAAATAAACTCTTTTTTAATGTTTGCTTATTTTGAGAGAGAGCGAGCCAGCCCGGGAGGGGTAGAGAGGGAGAGAGAGAGAGAGGGAGAGAAAATCCCAAGCAGGCTCCACGCTGTCAGCTCGGGGAGCCTGACACGGGGCTGGATCCCACGAATGGAGATCGTGACCTGAACTGAAATCAAGAGTTGGACGCTTAACCCACTGAGCCCCCCCAGGCTCCCCTCTGGTTAGGCCTTTGGGTGGATTGTGTTTTGCTGTCCTAGATCAGCTGTTGGCAGCCATTTCTGCAGAAAAGCTCCTTGGATCAGACACTTTCTAGATGGATGTGTTCAGTCCCTGATTAGCCAGCCAATCTTGATTGCAGCTGTTGTGCTGACTGCAACCAACTCGGCCTTTACAGCCCCCCCTAGAACGTTTGGAAGAGTCGAACTTCTGTTTTGCTTTGGGGATAGAAGTCGGACAACCGTCCCGTCCGTGACCCCGCGCCCTTCTGCTCTCCCCCGGGTCCGCCGTCACTGCGCCCTCACGGCGGCCGTTGCGTGTGCACACCCGCTCACCTCGTGTGTCTTTGCACAGAACCACCTGCCGGTGTCCACAGGGGCTCATCCGCTCACCCCCAGCCTGGGTTCCAGCGTGGCGTCCAGCGCCGGCTCTGGCAGCTCCTCCCCGGCCGCCCTGCCCTCGGCTCCCCGCACCCACCCGCCTGAGCCCGCCCCAGGTAGGTCTAAAACTTCCCTCGCGGCTCCCCGGCTTTTCTTTGCGCTTACGTCGTGTCTTTTCAGGACCCGCTGCACGCGTGTTTCGGTCACCTGTCACTTGGCTGTACTGCCCATGACCTAGAAACCCCCGCCCCCCGCGTCCCTGGGAGTCACAGGCTGCAGAGGGGACCAGGACCCTTGGGCCGAGGCTGTGGCCCCTGGTCACCACGACCAGGGTGGGAGGGGTTTGGGATGCAGCCGAGGGCAGCGGCACGGCTGAGGGGCCCTTAGCCCCTGGGAGTCCTAGAGGGTTTGCGGACCGATGAGGGGAGGGGCTGTCCTGAGAGCCGGGAAGAGGGGCGGGCACGGAGCTGGGGGGAGACCCGGCCCCCAGCCCCTCAGGCCACGTCTGGCTGCACCTGCGGACGCTTGTGTCGCTGAGCTCCCCAAAACCTGCATTTCTGTCCCGGCCAAGGGAGACCCGGCAAGGGCTCTGCTCGTGGCGTTTCCACGTCCTCTGCGCCAGGGCAGGCTGGGCAGGTGCGGCCACGGGCAGGCCGGGGAGGCCGCTGCGGAGCGGTCTGCCCTGGGGTACACGCGTCCTGTCCGTCTCCTTCCTGGTGCGGGGCGGGTGCCGGCTCCGCCCACGTTCCCACGTCAGGACACCACGTCGACGCCAGAGCTGGCCACGTGGTCGGGCCCAGGGTGGTATTTCCCGCCCGGAGAGAACTGTCCGTTGCCGACAGCCAAGGATGGCACGCACGTTGTTTTCCACGCCTCAGCACCTGTGGACGCCAGTCACGCCACTGGCCGTGGGGTCGTGGCTGAGACGCAGGTGGGGACGATGGCAGCCAAGGCAAGGGAGGAGAGGTGTCCTTTCAGTGGCCATTTAGACGGCAAATCTTGGGCTCGGGCCATCAGAGCACCTGGTGTCCCGTGTGCTGATGTGAGGGATGCCGGGCAGGCGTGCTTGACCTTGCTACCCGTGTCGCGGCTGCCTCCTGGGGCACTTCTACCCATGTGGGGCTCGAGGCTACCAGCCCTGTGCTCATACTGAGCTGCAAAGGGCCGCCTTATTCTGGAACCCCGGGGCCTTGTGTGGCCAGGCACGTCTTCCTGCACAGCCCCAACGTTCCTGCACAGGCTCCACGGTGGAGCTGTCCGACTGCCAAAGAACCCTCTAGAGTCCAGCTTGCCCAGCCCTCTGAGGACAGGGTGTCCTTGATGAAACCACCCCTCCCCCTGCTGGTGTTTCTGAGCCCTGACCTTGGTTCCTTGCCCTGCACACTCTTGTGCCTCCCCTCCCCCGCCCCACCAGCTTCCCTGTGCTGGTCTTTTGTGGAAATCCTGTCCACATAGGAGTGAAGACTAAACCGACTCTTGCCCGGGCTCTGCCTTAGACTAGGAGAGTTTGTTCAAGTCCTCACATACTTCGTAGGATGCGTCCGTGTGGGTTCTCTTTTAAGCAAAAACAGGCACGTGTGTGTTATTTTACGTTGATGTGGAATTGGGGTGGAGCGAGGTGTCCTTCCTGAACCCCTGAACCCCAGAGGCCTCTGGGCTTGCGTGCTGGGCTTGCGTGCACTGGACCTGGCCGGTGGGCTTGAGAACTCAGCCCTCAGACTCAGGTGCGCCGGCAGAGAGCAGAGGCCAGGGCGGAGGCTTGAGGTCACTCTGCCCTTGTCTGAACTTGGGGCCAAAACACAGCAGGAGGGCAGCCGGAGCCAGCCTGGCCTCTGAGCAGGTTCTCTGCCCACTCGAGGGAGCCGAACAGTTCGTGGTCACAGAACGGAGATGGGAACTACGTGTGTGTCTGAAGGGCTCCTCCAGAGCGCGTTAGCCTCGAGGCGCCTGGCTGACTCACACGCGGTGGGGGACCGTCTGGGTGGCGCGTGGGGCGCCTGCGCACAGGAGTCCTTGGTTACTCCCTGGAAATGAGCCGGAAAGCCATTGGTATAAATGGCATGCTTCATTTTGTTGTTTTGCGTTTTATGTGTAAAAAACACGGTTTTTAAAAATAAGGCTTATTGTCCCCAGTTTAAGGGTAGTAACAGTCAAGTGTGAGCATCGCGGGAAAGTAATTAGGAGAATGAAGTCCCTGCCACCAATCAGGAGAGGCCGTCCTCAGCTCTGCTCACCTGAGCGGGCGAAAGCACTGGATGCACCTGTGCCCCCTGGGGTTGTGTGGTGACCTACGGGGCCTCTGCCTGGTTCCACGCGTCACCATCTTGCAGTTCATTCTTTCATTGACGTAAGTGTTTCCTGAACCAAGTGCCCAGAGGCGAGGAGATTAATTCCTGCTCGGGATCAACACGGTCTGTTCACAGAAAACTGCTGCTGCTAAATCCTGAGCTGCTGCCGCAGTAGGGGCCTCCTTTCTCTGAACACGCTCTTGAGATCCCCAGTCAAATCATGTGCCAGTTAACAGGGGCCCCAGCTGGGAGAAGTAACACACTCCTCACAGCTGCCCTCTGGTCCCCGGAGGGCCGGGCCGGGCTGTCCTTCTGCCGCCGAGGACCCCAGGGCTCAGGGGCGCCTGGATCGAAGAGCCTGCTCTACCTACCTAGGGCCTAGCGGGTGTAGACCGGGTCCTTTTCTGCTCGTAGTCTGGTTCAGGCTATATCGTTACTAATGCAGTGCCTATAAAGAACGAGTAAATTCTAAAATAAATAGGTGCTGTTTGCAGACTAATTGTGTATTCGGTGGTTTAGTGGAGTCGTTTCAGGGCCACTTGACAAGAGGCCATTTCCTTTGTCTCTATGAGCAGGCTGCCAGTGAAAATAGTCCCCTGCGGAGCTGGTGGCCTGGGGTGGCCGCGGGGCTGTGGGCAGCTGACTCTCCGTGACCTCCGAGGGCAGGGGTCATGGCTTGTTCGCCCTGACCGCTGCCTCGTGTGCGTTTTCACCTGAGCGGGTCCGCCTGGAGCCAAGATGCTTCCTTACCTGAAGGAAAGCGGCCCTGCCCGGCGAGGCCCCCCGCGAGCACCTGGACCCGGGCTTTGGGCTCGGCGCCAGGAGGGGCCAGGGCCGGTGACGGGGGGGGGGGGGGGGGGGGGGGGGGGGGCTGCGCGCCCGGCCGGGGGCCACACAGGGGGCCAGGGGGTGGGGCCGCCCCCCCTCCCGCCCAGGACTCCGAGCGGCGGGGCCGCCCACGCACACCTGCTGGCTGGCGCGCACCCCGACAGGTGCGGCGGGGGCGGGGCCGGCGGAGTGGGCGGGTTGGCCGGAGGGTTGCGTCACCCGGGGCGGCCCGGCGGGGGCGGGTATAAGGTTTACGTCACCGGGGGCGGGACGGACCTGAGGGTTACGTCACCCGGGGGCGGGGCGGCGCAGGGAGGGCGGGGAGCGGGCTGCGTTTGAATCGGCGGCGGCGGCGCGGTAGACGGTGAGTCAGCATCGTCAGCCCCGCGCTGCCAGGGTGCGGGTCGTCGTTATGCGGAACTGGCTGTGCACCCCCGGCGAGGTGAGAGCCAACCCCCTCTCTCGACGCGCCTCCCCGCGAGGCCCGCGAACCGCCCCTCCCCAGGTGCGCCGCACCCCCACGTGCCAACCCCCCCAGGTGGGGTGCGTCTCCCACCACCCCCCCTGCTCCTTCCCGCTCCCCCGGGGGCCTCCTCCCCAGGCGCGCCACGCCTCGCCCTCCCCCCTCCTCCCCAGGTGCACACCTCCTCCTCTCCAGGTGCTCCTCGGACCCGCTCCGGTCGCCCGCCCCCGGGGCCGAGAGTGACCGCCGGGGTCAGCTCCGGGTTCCGCGGAGGCTCTGCGAGGAGGCGAAGGCGAACGTTCCCTTTCTGGGCACCTGCTCGGCAGAGGCGCCCTTTGGTCCCCTGCGTGGGCGCGCCGTAGGGCTTCTTCGGGGGAGGGGGGCCCGCGTTACCTAGCCGAGGTGGGTCTTTTGCTCCGCGGCGAGGACCGGGTTCCTGCCTTGTCCTGCCGAGAACCGTCGGCTGCACCGTCGGAAATTGAGGCCGGTGGGTCGGTTTGCCAGGCGCTTCACCCTGCGGTCGGGGCAGGTCGGCCTGCGGGGTGAGGGCACCCTGGCCGCGGCGGGCGCGCGTGTTAGGAGCGCGCCCGGCATCGGGGCTTCCCCGTTCTGTCCTGTGTGCATTGTCCCTGCGCGTCCCTTGACCCCGAAGGACCGCGTCGCCTCTCGGATGTGCTGTGTCATGTCAGGGTCGGGGTTTTGCCAGGGCCGTTACTCAGCAGTTCTCCCGCGATTTCTCATTAACATCTGGGCGGTTCCTGGCAGTTGGGCAAGGCGGGTTTTGGGTCAGAGGCAGAGCTTACGTAATTCGGTTCATCTGGATCTTGAGTGTTAAAGCCTCTTTGAAAGTCAGCTCTTCCTTGAAGAGAACATCCCAGAAGACCTGGGTCTGAGTCAGCGGAGAGGTGCAGTAGGCGCGGGACCACCGCGGACACCCAAGCAGCCAGGGCACCCTGGCCGCGGCCGCTGTCCGGTGGGGGCTGGCTCCTCCACCTCGCTCTGGACCAGGGGGCTTCTTTGTGCTGAGTCATGGGGCGGGGGTCGGGGAGTGTGATAAGGCTGGGTCTTTTCAAGGTGAGGAAAAGCTCTTGCTTCAGCCTGTTTTTCTCGTCCGTCTCTTCATTTCTGGTTTTGTTATTCAGGAAGCGGTTCTGGAACTTTGTTGGCGTTAAAGCACACCACCCGTCAGCCCCTCCTGAGACCCCAGGTGCTGAAAGCTAGATCCGGGTCGTCAGGCCTGGCCGGCCTGCAAGTCCAGGCCGGAGGCCCAGGGGGCACGAGGGGCCAGGGCCAGGGGTGGGGGGCAGAGCAAGTGGTGGACAGGTGGGGGTAGAGCAGGAGGTGTAGTGCTGGGGGGCAGGGAGGGCAGGGCGCCCTGCACCTGGTGCTGGTGCTGCATGGAGTGGGGACAGCCCGCGAGTTTTGGAGGCCCAGCAGGTGGTCTCCCAGGACCCCCGGGGTCCCTGGAGGCTGCACCTGGCTGCAGCCTGGCATCAGCTGAAGGGTAGAGGAGAGGCTGGGGTGGGAGGAGCCTGGCCATAAGTGTCCACCAGTACACCGGGGCATGTTCTTTGTGGGCAGTAGGACTCGACCTGCGGGGCTGGCCTCCTAGAAAGGTCACTCTTGGGACAGTGCAGGTGGGGGACGAGGTGCAGCCTGCAGAGATGGCTGGAGCTTGGGGCCCTCGCTGGCAAGGGTTCAGGGAGGATGGAGGGGCCGAGGGCTCCTGGCTTCTGCTCAGTGTCTGGGCCCTCGTGTCCCCGGAGTTTGAGAAGCTGCTGGTGAGGCAGTAGGTCCTCTCCCTGGTAGGAGGTGGTGAGGCGCCCTTGCTGGGAGATGCCGGTGTCTGAGGGTTAGGGCTGCCGAAGCCAGGTGTGTGTGTGTGTGTGTGTGTGTGTGTGTGTGTGTGTGTGCGCGCGCGCGCGCACACACGCTCGTGGAGCAGGGATGGGACGGGACGGGCCAGGTCTCCAGGGCTGAGAAGTCGGCCATAGTGGAGGAGGGTGAGGGACCGGGTGTGAGGGTGGGCTGCCTTTGACCGGGGCCCGGGGGCATGGGTGCTACCTGGCACGGCTTGGCAGTGGTTTGTAGTGAGGGGGAAATAGGAGGTCAAGAAAGCGGGCATTGGTCAGCAAGGGGTGGGCCTGAGAGCAAGTGGGCCCTACGTTCACGGCAAGGGGAGACGGGTCTGCCTGGGGCGGGTGGGGGGGGGGCACCCAGTAGTTCTGGGCCCTGGGCCTGCGGAAGGTGCCTGGTACCTGGAGACGATGGTTGCTGGGGGTGTCCATGGCCCCCATTATCGTGGGGTAAATTACGTGCCCCCAGAAAATACGTCTCTGTTCTGACCCCCCTCACCCCCCAATCTGTGAACACGACTGCTTGGATGCAGGCTCTCCAGGTGCAGTCAAGGTAAAGTGAGGTCATCGGGCTGGGCCCTGATCCAGCGTGCCTTGGGTCTGAATAAGAAGGTACTTTGGAGCCCACACGGGAGGCGGACGGTGGGGTGGTGCATCCGCCAGCCCCAAGCAGCTAGACTGCGCCATTGGAGGGAGCCCAGCCGTGCGCACGTTGTTCTGGACTTCCGGCTCCCAACCGCGAGAACGCATGAGTCGGTGCTCGGTCGGGCGGCCCCTGGACGCAGATGCCCCTGTGCTCCTGGGCGTCAGGAAGAACGAGCCGGCCGGAGGCACCTGCTGTAAAGGAAGGCCGGAGGAGCAAGCGTTGGGAGCCCCCCGTGGGGGCCGGGCCCCACAGGCGGGCGGGCGGTGTCTCCCCGAGCGCGAGGGCTGCGGAGGGGGGCTCTTGGTGCCGCATTGGGCTCCCTGGGTCTCCTGGGCTAGGCCTCTTTGCTCTGCAGAGTGATTGGGGGATTTGAGGGTTCCGGCGCACGGCGGTGCCCGGACCAGCTGCCACCCTTCACGTTCGCCTCCTTTCGGGATGAGTCCCTTGCGAGTCTTTAAAAATTTCTGTTGGAAGAGTGTTTCCTTTGGAGTGGGCAGGCCCGAGGCGGGCTGGGGTTTGTGCTCCTGGCTGTGGCCGTGGAGTGGGTGCGGCAGTGGTGACGAGACAGACAGACCTCGCCGGGCTGCGCAGTGCTCTCCTGCCCAGACGCTGGGTCCCCCACGTGTCCCCTTCATGCGCCGCAGAGGCCAGAGCCAGTGGCTCGCGGACGGCAGATGTGCTTGTCGCGCTCTGTGAACTTAGGCAGCAGGGGGCCGCTAAGTACCAGTGTTGGGTGAAGGGCTGTCCCTGCGGCCAGCTCAGTGGGCCCCTCGGGCTGAGTGGTGCCCAGCAGCCCTAGAGACAGGGAAGGGACGGCACAGCTGGGGTCGCCCGCTGGGGCCAGACCTGAAGTCCGCACGCGTCCCGCAGCCGGCTCCTCGGGAACCTGCCTGCTCCTGGGACGTTCTCCGCCAAGTCCTGTCTCTCTTCCCCCCCCATCCCCTGTTTCTCTGGTAATCATGGTAAATGCCTCTCATTTGAAAGGTGGTGGCTTCTCTGCAGTCACTGGCGGGTTCAGCCTTCGCTCCCGGGTTGTAACGTGGTCGTTTGAAACAGGCCTGGCCTGCCTGCTGCTTCCTGGCACGTCTCTGGCACGGCTGCTTCTGTGATGTGGTCAGGAGTGTGGGCCCAGCCGAGGGCTGGACGTGGTCAGAGATGAGCAATGGCGTCTCTCTCTGATGGTTCTGACTTGGTGTCATTTGTCACACGGGGTTCAGGGCTCTTTTGACACTTTGCACTAGGAGGCTGGGGGCAGGAAAAAGGCAGAAGGCTCTAGAAGCCCGGCTCACGGACCCAGAGCAGGCAGGCTGTCTGGGGACAGGGCTCAGCCACACAGGAAAGGCCCACCTCCTTTTGGGACGGGTGCTGGTGCAGGTGAACTTGTGCCTTTAGCGCTGCCGGGTCTTCTGTGGACCCAGCGCGTGTCCCGGGAGCGGGAATCACCAGGCCTTCCCAGCCCTCGCTGGATGGCCTGCGCGCTGTCCAGGTCCTCTGGCCGCTCGGCTGCTGGAACTTGGAAGCTTTGGGGGCTGGTGGGCCTGACCTCAGCAGCTTGGAGCCGGGGCCGTGTCACGTGGGGCCCGGGTGAAGGGAGAAGATCCTGCTTGCAGGAGAGGGTTTACGAGGAAATCTTTGGAAGTCGGGGGGCTCCAGGGGGCCCCACGTCCCATTTCTCTGCTCTTTCACACGCGGGCCCCACAAACTGTCCTAGTGCCGTGGGCTCTCTACTGAGGCTCTGGGGTCGTCCCGTGGTTACACCGTGTTTTGTTAACAGGCCCCGCTGTGGATCTTCATCCCGGCGATGTCAGCCTCGCACCCCTAGATAAGGAGCTGGAGGAGCATGACCTGGGCGACCTGGGACCGGCAGGTAGGAGTGCTGACCCCCTGCTCTTTTCAGGGCCGTGCTGGGGCGGCTGGGCCCTTTCTTTGGAGAGCCGTTCAGTGGTTCTTGGAGGGGGTGCTCCCAGCACGCCGGTGCGCGGTCAGCCTCCCACCATCTTTGCAGCTGCTGTGGGCACACATACCCTGGGACACCGTGTCCCCAAACGTTTGCCTCGTCTGCTGTGAAAACCATTCTTGGGGGTCCCCGGATGTCCCAGGACCAGCATGCTGGCGGGTGGGTCAGCTGGGCAGGGCCTGGCAGGTGTCTGGCCTCCGTGGAGCCCCCGCCGAACCCCTCGCCCGTGAGCTCACTGCGCCAGGAGGGCACGCCCACACGGTGGCTGCCCCCCTGGCCCCCGTGTGCCCCACCACCCCCGGGGTCACCCCCCAGCCTGGAGGCCAGGCGCCGTGTCTGGTGGTCAGCGCCTCCCGCTAACTCGGCCCCTCCGATCCGTGCAGGTCCGCGGTCGCCGGGGGGCTCAGCACCTGTCACCATCCCCGGCCGCCTGCCCCGCTCCCCGTCCCTGCTGTCGTCCCCCTCAGTGTCCGCCTCCCCACTCAGCTCGCTCTCCCAGTCTCTGTCGGGGCCCCTCGTCTCTTCGGCCATGACGCCCCCCCAGCAGCCGCCGGCCCTCACGTCGGAGCCCGGGGCGCTGGGCTCCTCGGCTGCGTCCTACAGCTCCTTAGGTGAGCCGGGCGCTGGCGGGGACGGTGGGTGAGCTCGTCCCAGGGGGTCCCCTGGCCAGTCTGTGGGTTCGCTGGCGGTGCCTCAGGGCACGAAGCCCCGGCCTGTGCGTGACCGGGACCCTGAGACACTGTTGTGACAACACATGGTGGCCCCGCTGTCACTCGTGTGCGGTGGAGGGCCTCAGGCTGGGGACGTCCCTGGAGACCTAGTGCAGCACAGACGGGCAGAAACTGTGGACGGTGCTTCTTCCCTGGAAAACGTTCTTTCACGTGACTTGCTATGTTTTAAAGGAGTATTTTTAAGTATCATTTTAATTTATGTCATGAACACAGATCAGTAGGTGTCACCCCAGGCCCTCTGGGGTCCTCACGATTTGGAGGCGGAACGGGTTTCAGGGACCAGAGTTTGATGCCGCTGCGGCACACGATGCGACACTTGCAAATTCACTCCCTTCTCTGCCTCAAGCCCCCCAGGCAGCCGGACAGGGGCCGGGTAGAAAGATCTGGGGCACGTGTCCTTGTCTGCCAAGCCCCAAAGGCTGCCAGGGAGGCGCTCCCGCAGGTGACCTCTCCCGTCTCGTCTTGTCCACACTCAGGCTTGAACGGCGTCCCCGGGAGCATCTGGGACTTTGTTTCCGGCAGCTTCTCTCCCAGCCCGTCCCCCATCCTGAACGCCGGCCCTGCCCCCGCCTCAAGCGCCAGCCCGAGTGGAGCGGAGCTGGCCCGGGTCAGGCGGCAGCTGGACGAGGCCAAGAGGAAGATCCGGCAGTGGGAGGAGTCCTGGCAGCAGGTGAAGCAGGTGAGCCGGGAGGGGCCGGGGCGCAGGGCCGGCGGGACAGGCGCAGGCGCGTGGGGGCTCCCCCTGCACCGGCCGCTACAGCGCCGCCCCCTGGGTTTCAGGCCTGTGACGCGTGGCAGCGGGAGGCCAAGGAGGCCAAGGAGCGGGCGCTGGCGGCCGACAGTGCGCGGCAGCTGGCGCTGCAGAAGAAGGAGGAGGTGGAGGCCCAGTTCCGGAGGCTGCGGGAGGAGCTGGAGGGCCGAGGGCCGGGCGCCACGCTCCCGGGGCTGCCACGCTGTGCCGACCTCGGAGCCACCCCCCTCCCCAAGCTGCACTCGCTGCAGACTCGGCTGCGCCTGGATCTGGAAGCCGTGGACGGGGTGAGTCCGGGGGCCACAACCCTCTTCCTTCCCCGCCTGCCGGCCCTGCCCTCCGGCTCTGCCCCGCGCGGTCCGGAGTCACCCTCCAGGGTCACCGTGGCATCTCGGCCTGTTCCACGCTTGGTGTTCTCTGCACTCAGCTACAGACCCCTTCCAGGCCAGGGCTTTGTGTTAGAACCTGGAGCATCTGAAGGTTCCAGAGCCCTGTCTCTTGCGCACGCTCTCCCTCCATTGGTCTGAGGTGAAGCTTCCCCACCCCCCCTCCAACTCTGGCTGCCCTCTTGGCCGCTGGGCTTGGTCCCGGGTCAGGGATCTGATGAGCCCAGTCCCGTGAGCCCGCCTGCTGGCCACAAGGCACAGGTGTGGGCCCCCATCTGGGCCCAGCCCATCGAGGCGGCCACCCGCCTGGCCACCCCTTCCCACGCTGGTGCGGCAGCTCAGCTCCCTGGTCCTCGTGAAGGATCTCCCACCCCCGCCTTTGTTCCGGGGCATCCCCGGTCCTGCCGGTGGGTCACCTGGGTCTCGCCCCGCAGGTGATCCTCCAGCTTCGAGCCAAGCAGTGCGCCGTGTGCCGGGAGCGGGCCCGCGGCGGCGCCCTGCAGCCCTGCGCCTGCTGCGAGGGCCCCCCGCTCCCGTGGTGACCGCCGCGTCCTCACCGGCCCCTCGGGCACCCCCGGGCTCCGGAACGACGGGGGCTCGCGGACCTGACGCACCGGGACCCTGACCAGCACTTTGTAAACCGGGGGATTTAGACGTTCTAAGTTGCTGTAAGCTGCTTCCTAGGTTCGTGATTTTTTTACTACGCGGTAACATGAAGCTTTGTATGTGTACTGTGAGCTGAGGACATTTCCTGTCAGTTTCTTGTTAATTCACGGTATGGTAAAGACCTTTGATTTCCTCTTCTGAAATTAGTACTTCTGAGATGAGCGTTTATCTAGTAGTGAGAAACACCTAGGACTTTTCAATAGTTTCCAAATTAAGTGCAGACATAGTATTTATAGCAGTGAGACTGAAAGACACATCTAGGTTTTTAGTTTTGTGAAAGGGACGCCCTCGATGGCGTGCACGCGCACATTAATTGGAGGTTTGTATTCCAGGCCCGTGAAATGGCGTTGCGCCTGATTTGCCCCATGACCCGTGGCCACTTTTTCTAAGTGCCTGAGCCTTGCAAAAGGAGCGAAGGAGGCCCTTCGCGCGGGTCCGTTCTCTCCTCTAGTGAGCAGCACGGTGGGGGGGGCCCGTTGGTGGAGGCTTCCGCGTTAGTTTTACAAAGCTGTGCCTCGGTGGCACCCGTAGCCTCTGCAGCCTGCTGGAGGGCGTCCCGGCTCCTTCGCGGGCAGCCTGAGGCCAGAGACTCGCTCATGCCCCTCCCTGCGACCAGACAGACGCCCGCCGGGGACCCCTGCCTGCAAGGGAGAGGCTCACAGGCCGCGGTGTAACCCAGGTATTACCAGGGTCACTCGGGGGACCCCAGGGTTGCAGAGAGAACCTGGCTGCCCTGCCGTGGCAAAAACACTCCCGAGAACAGGTCTGGTTTTGGTGAGGACCAGAATCTTCTCTGGTCTGCACTGGGTCATTTTTCCTAGCAATCTGGGGAGAAGCAAAAGAGGTGAGTGGTCTACCCAGACTTTGCTCTCCCAGAGGCACATCTAGATGGCTGCAAGATCTTTCCCGAACCTGCCGCTGGGGTGGGAGCAGGTCACGGCCCCTCTGGCCTGGAAGTGAGCGCTGGTGCCTCTCGGCCCACTGTGGCTTTGCCAAAGACTTTTAATAGCATTTTTTAAAGCGCAGAATGGCTCGGTAAAAATTATCAGTGACCAAATATTTAGTAAGAGGTTTAAAACATTTTTAACGTAAGACAAAGCGATAGTTCTGTCCTTTAAGGGGGGCCCGTGGCGGGCTGCAGCGAGTCCACTACTACAGGTGACCATCGACTTGGTTTTAGTGAATCGACTTTGTTTTTAATGATAGTGATGATGATTTATTAGCTCTTAGAAATGACGTATATTTTGTGCTACTGTTACCACCGTTTAAAATTCTTTATTTTTATTAATATTTATGCACTTGTTTCACATTTCAGACCTTTGGTCTTTTATGGGAAACAGAACAACGTTTTTATTGTGGGTCCCCAGCCTCGGCATCGTCAGATGACAAACTGGGAACAGCCCGCGTGCTCCCCGTAGGCGGCTCCGGCGGGCTCCGCACAGCAGGCAGACCAGGCAGGGCTGCAGCGTCGCGGGGCCCCTCGGCCCCGCCTGAGCCGGTCCTTTCTGCTCGGGGTCTTGGCTGCGGCGGCCTCCTGGTCTCCTGCAGGAGGCGTCCCTACCCCGCAGGCCTCATGGGCTGGGCCACCGCCCTCGCACGGGTGACGGGAGCACTGGGTGCGGGGTTAGCGATCACGGGGCAAGTTATGGCCTCCGGCTGTTTGGAACTGGGGTCGGCAGAAGACCTCAGCTCAGTGTGGACACTTCACGTGGATTAATTTATGGAAGCCTCAATCTCTGTTTGTTCTGAGTATTTAGAGGAGATCGTTACTGGAATGAATTTTCTTAACCCAGAAGGTAGTATTTATAAAGCATAATCATTTACTTGTAGTGAACCGTTCCAAGTTAACACTTGTTTAAATTTTTTTACACTATAGCATTTATGCAATGGTTTACAGAATTCATGGAATTATTTTTATCAGTATGGAAATTAATTAAAACTTTGAATCTTTATTCTGTCTGCCTCTTTGAGCCGATGCTGATGGCCGGCCGGCCCCGAAGGCAGAGGAAGCCCCCCCCCACCCCCGTGATGCTGCTCCCCTCCCCGCCAGCCTGGCTCTGCCCCCGAGGCCTGTCTCAGGTCACAAGGTGTTCCCTCGCCGTCCCGGGTCGCCTCGGAGCTGTTCCGCCGTCCCGTCTGTGGGTGTCCTGGGGCCCCCGTGCTCAGAGGGGGGCGTTTCTGCCAGAACAGCGAGCGGCAGGAGGTCAGCGCAGGTCCCGCGGGTGGGCTGAGCCCCCACACCCCCGCAGGACTCACCTGCGGCCTGCGCGTAGGGGATGCCATGCTGTGTCAGCAAGCTCCGGAGTCTCCTGACCTCCTTCCACAGCTCCCTGTGTGCCTGGAACAGAGCAGGTAAAAGGGCAGCGCCGTGGCCCCGCGGCGGGCGGCCAGCCCAGGGCTGGGGCGCCCTTCCCCGTCTGTACCTCACTGCAGTTCTCCAGGGTCTGGAACGCCAGGGCCTTGGCACCTCCTTCCCGCAAGGAGTCACTGTCCTCCGGGGTCTTCAAGTAGCCGGCCTCCTCAAAGAGCGCCCTGAGCAACTTCTCGTAGCCCTGAGGGTCATGGAAGAGGGAACCCCCAGCTCCTGGCCGCCCTGTGCCCGGGCAAGGGGGTGCCTGCCTGGCGCCTCACCTGGGACGTGATCAGCTCGTCAGCCAGGTCCTGTTCCACCTGGTCCCACCTGTGCTGCAGGGCCGCCGGCAGGGCCGGGTACACTGCAAGCGACCCAGCAGACGGGGGCTTAGCCGAGCACCTCTGCCCCCCCCCCCCTCCCCGCATCCCTGGGGCCGCCCCCCCGGGGCCCACCTAACAGGGAGTGCGGGTGGCAGACCAGAGGCGTCTCGAAGGTCAGCGCGTAGACGCAGGTGCTGGGCTCAGACACGTGTGCCAGGCGGTTGCTTTTCCCACAGGTAAGCTCCACCTGTGGGAGAGCCTTGGTGGGCAGGTCAGGGGCGAGGAGCCTGCTCCCTCCCCCCGGGGTCCCCCCAACGCGGGCCCACCTTGCTCTGCCGGCTCCGGGAGCGGCAGGAGTCACCGTCCCTCATCCACATGCCCCTGAAGGTGTTGTTAGAGATCTCCCACTCGTGCCAGATGCTGGGGGGGGGGGGGGGGGGGGACGAGCACGTGAGGCGGGCCGGGGGCGCCTGTCGGGGGCAGGGGGTCCCCGAGAGCAGCCGGCGGCCCCTCTCACCCCAGGATCCCGCTGTAAGCGTTCCAGCGGAAGGTCTGCTCGTGCTGCGTCACGTTGTGGAAGGGGCACAGCTCGTACTTGTACCTGCGGGCACAGCGGCGTCAGGGGGGTCCCGGCGCCCGTCCCCGCCGGCAGCACCCCGCACTCACGTGGACTCCACCAGGCTGAAGCACTTGCCGGAGAGCCTGAAGAGGTGCGCGGGCCCTGGAAGAGAGCGCGACAGCCGAGTCCGGCGGGGGCGCCCGCGGCTGGGACTCGGGACAGGAGCACCGGGGCCCACTGAAGCGACCTCCGAGGGCACCCTGCAGCTGGCGGGCTGGCCTCCGTCCGGCCTCTGCGCTCGGGAGGAAAGGTGGGCGCTGAGACTTCCTGGGGGCGGGAGGCGGCCGGGGGACAACGGGGCCCCAAGAAGCGTGGGGACACAGGGAAAGGAAGACGGGTGAAGGCAGCCACACGCTCAAGGGTCATCGACGAGGAGCCTCGGCACGGAGCCCGGGTCGCAACAAATCCCTACCCGGGGACACAGGGCCTCATCTAGGGGAACGGTGACAGAGCGGTCCCAGCAGAAGCCCATACGGCTCTCTGGGAGTAAAGGCTTCTAAATGTACTAGAAGAACTGGGACCCAGGCAGACACAAGAACAGGGGACAGCGGGAAGGAACGCCGGAGCAGACGGCAGAGACGAGGGCTCAAGGCCACTCCGGCAGACGGAAAAGCCAGGCCGTGGGGTGGGGTCGCAGCATGGGGGCCCCCACGGGAGGGCTCGGATGGGCCGAGCGTCTGGGAGGACCAGAAGAAAGTCCCCAATGTGACAGAAGAGGGGAACTCCGAGGAGGACGGGCCCAGACCCTCGGCAGACACCCAAGGGCGACGAGAACTGAGGCCCGTCGGGGGACCCAGCCTGCAGCCTGGAAGGCGGCGCAGTGAAGGACGCGGCCGTCAACCCACCGGCCAGGCGGACGGGGGACGGCGGAGGGGACCAGGTCCCCACAGGGTGCCCTCCCCTTGGAACGGCGAAGGCGAAGTCACGGCTGCGGCACAGAGCCGGGATGCTTGCCGTCCCGACCTTGTCAGTCTACCGAATGTGGAAGGTGCATCACAAAACCATCACACGTCTTTGCTGGTGGGTCCCCGGTGTCTGAGGAGGTGAGCCTGAGACGGACAGCGGAGCTGGGGGGACACCGATTTTGTCCGTGACTCAAAGTGATGAGAAACTGCAATCAGTTCCTCCTTGCGTTACAAGGGAGGAAACGAGGGACGAAATCCATACTGTTTCCTGGGAGTCCTTCCTTATCAACACGTCCAAGTGAAGGAATTAACTATCCATCCGGTCAAAAGGCACAGGCCGGCCAAGGGGAGGAGACCCCTCAGAGAGGCTCCCGTTGGCTGTGAGAGTCAGGAGAAAGAGGGCCGGGGCGGCCACACCGCCACCAGAGCGACCGTATGCCCCAAACGGTCAGGAGAGACAACGGGTGTTCTGTTCTGAATAAACCCAAAAGGACTAAAACGCCAATTTCTGATCACAACGGAAACCAGAAATCAACAGCAGAAGCAGGAAATGCACAGATCCAGAGTACTTACACTCAGGGAAATCAGGAAATACTCGAGACAAGGAGAGCAGGAGGCTCCGAGCCCAGGTGCTGAGAGGGGGCCGGGCGTCTCCGGCACGTTCAAGTACGTGCTCACGCCCGTGACCTAGCTCTCACGCTCTCAGCACTAAAACGAGCACACGAGGCACAAAGCTGGCAGAAGAAAGAAAACGAAAAGCAGTCAAAGCCAACACTGCCTCTTCAAAAAGCTCCCCAAGATCCTAAGTGTTTTGCTAGACTGACTAAAACACACACACGAGCGCTGAAACCCCTAAAACCAGGCAGGAACGTGGGGAAGCTGCCAGTTGGGCTGAAAGATGGCTACCGGAATACTGAACGAGCCGGCCGCCAACCGATCGGTCACCTATGCGAAACAGGCAGTTCCTAGGAACGCACCATTTATCGGTCCTTCTCAAGGGTCCCCGAGCCACGGAAGAGCGGACCACATGCTGCTTCACGGTGTGGGGCCAGCGTCACCCCGAACCCAAAGTCAACAAGTCACAAGGAAACCACGGTCCAATATCCACTCCGAACAGGAGTGCAAAAAAACCTCCACGAAACACTAGCAGACTGATTGCAACAACGCATCGAAAGGTTCCTACGTCGTCACCAAGTGGGGTTGATTCCTGGAACGTGAGGATGGTTCAAAATACAACAATCACGGTAACAACACGATCCACTACCAGACCGAGGGGGGACCCCACGGCCACGCGACTGTTGCAGAAAAAGCACCTGACAAGACTCAACCCTCTTTCATGACACAAAGCCTCCACAACCAAGGAAACGAAGGAAACTGCCACCAACGTAGAAGCCGTATGGGTCGACCCCACGGCTGACCTCAGACGGAACGTGGGCAACACCCAGCGCGTTCCTCCTCCCGTCGGGCGCTCTTCGCCGTCGACGCCGCACTCAAGTTCTACCACAGCGATCAGGCGAGAAAGAAAAGGCATCCGAACTGGAAAGGAAGAAAGAACTACGTGGCCACAGTAGCAGACGACATGATCGCGTATGTAGAAAACCCTAGTGGGGACTCCTGGGCGACTCAGTCGGATCAGTGTCTGACCCTTGATTTCAGCTCAGGTCACGATCTCACGGTTTGTGGGACCGAGCCCTGCGTCAGACTTTGTGGTGACAGCAAGGAACCTGTTTGGGACACTCTGCACGCCTCCTTCCTCCCCAAAATAAACAAAAAGGGAAAAGAAAGAAAAGCAAACCCTAGAGTCCACAAAAATCTGTGAGCAAAGGGGCAAGATACAAAGTTGACACTGAAGAACGATGTGTGTTTTTCTACACTGACAACAACCCAAAAAGGAAATTTAAGACAACGATTCCATTTATAAGGGTACCAAAAAATACATCTATTTTGGAATAAACCGAAGAGGCAAAATACTTGTACAGAGAAAACTACAAGATAGCACCCAAAAAATGAAGCATGTAAATAAATGAAATAAATGGAGAGAGACCCTGTGTTCATGGATAGGGCGATTTAATATTAAAATGTGAATACTCTCCTAAATAACCTAATTGAGGGCAATCCATATCAAAATCCCAGGAACGTTTTTTTTTACAGAAATAGTAAAACCCATCCTAAAATTAAAACAGAATCTCAACCCCAAACAGCCAAAACTATCTTGAAAAAGAACAGTTGAAAAAATTCCTTATTTCAAAACTTACTGCAAGACTACACATTAGAACGGCGCGACCCTGGCTTAAAGACAGACAGGTGCAGCAACAGGACAGAAGACACCTCATAGATAAAGTCTTGAACATACATCCATATGATATGATGTGGGCGCCAAGACCATTCAGCAGGGAAAAGACCGTCTTCTCCATAAATGGTGCTGGGAAACTTGCACGCACACAAGGATGACGCTGGACCCTTACTCTACACCGTACACAAAAATAACTCGGGGCGCCTGGCGGGGGGGGCAGCCTGTTGAGCACCCGACTCTTGACTTCAGCTCAGGTCACGATCTCATGGTTTGTGGGGTCGATCAGGGTTTGTGCTGACAGCACGGACCCTTCTTGGGATTCTCTCTCTGCCCCTCTCACACACGTACTCTATCTCAAAAATAAACAAACATTAAAAATAAACATTAAGGGGCGCCTGGGTGGGTCAGTCGGTTGAGCGTCTGACTTTGGCTCAGGTCATGATCTCACAGCTCTTGAGTTCGAGCCCCATGTCGGGCTCTGTGCTGACAGCTCAGAGCCTGGAGCCTGCTTCTGCTTCTGTGTCTCCCTCTCCCCCTAACCCACTCGCATTCTGTCTCTGTCTCTCTCAAAAATAAATAAACATCAAGAAATAAAAATTAAAAAAATAAAATCTATACGTACGATGGAGTATTATTCAGCCTTCACAAGTTCATCCTGACACCTGTTGAAACAGAGACGAACCTTGGAGACCTACGCCAAGTGAGCCACGCCAGTCACAAAAAGGCCAGCACAGGACTCCACTTACGTGAGGTCCTTAGTCCGTGTGAGTGGCTCTAACAAAAGACCACACCCGGGGTGAGTTCTAAACTAATTTTTCACAGTTCAGGAGGCTGGAAGTACAGATAGGGCACCAGCACGGTCAAGTTCTGGTTCACGGGGACAGGGGGAGGCACCTCTGACGTCCCCCATGTGGTGGAAGCGGCTGGAAAGGTCTGGCGCCTCCCTTGGGAAGGGAAGAGGGTGCAGGTCCCACTGTCGAGGGCTCCACCCTTGTGACGTAAGCACCTCTTAATACCATCAGTTTGGGGGTTCAGGCATCAACGTACAAATGTGGGGGGGGACACATCCAGACCACAGCAGCTATCTAGAGCAAATTCAGACAGACGTAGAAGGCGGTGTTGGGGCTGGGGCAGGGGAACAGGGGCATGGCCTTTAAGTAGTTTCAGTTCCAGAAGATGAGACGTTTCTGGAGACAGATGGTGGTGCGCACAACAACGTGAATGTGCTTCATGTTCCCGCACTGTAGGGACTGGTTAAAATAGGAAATTTTATGTATATTTTGCCACAATGAAAAAGAGAATTCTTACTAGTCTTGGAAAAAGAAGTATCAGAATGCGGAATCATAAACAGAATCCAAACGGTCTAGGGGCGCCCAGCTGGCTGAGTCAGAAGAGTAGGTGACTCTTGATCTCAGAGTTGTAAGTTCAAGCCCCATGATGGGTGTACAGATGACTTAAAAATAAATGAATAAACCTGAAAAAAAAAAACACCCAGTATAGTATTGACATAAGAACAGACACGGAGATGAATGGAACAGAGCCCAGAAATAAACACGCACATACGGTCAATTAACTCACGAGAAGGAGCCGAGAATCTCCAGTGGGGACAGGACGGTCTGTTCAATAAATGGCGGGGGACACCGGACCACTACCTTACACCACACGCACAAATTAACTCAAAAAGTATTAAAGACGTGAATGTGAGACCTGAAACCATGAAGCTCCTGGAGGAGAACGGGCGGGAAGCTCCCGGACAGCGGCCTTGGCGATGAACTTTTGGATCTGGCCACAAAAGCAAACACTGACAACTGGGACTACGTAAAACTGGAAAGTTTCCGCACAGAGAGAGACCAACAAGATGAAAAGGCAAGCTCCTGGACGGGCAAACGTATCTGCAGACCACCTCTCTGAGGAGGGCTTCAAAACCCAAACTACAAAGAGCTCCTGCGACTCAACAGCGAAAGGAAAACCATCTCACCATCTCAAGGAGACGCCTGAGCCCTGTGCTCACTGCAGCCTGAGTTCAGCGGCCGAGACACGGAAGCACCTAGGTGACCGTGCCCGGTGGAGGGATAAAGAGGCGGTGCGCACACAGCCGAACAGCGTCAGCCACGGACGAGGGAATCCTGCCATCTGCGACGTGCGTGGACCTCAAGAGCACTATGCTAAGTGACATCAGAGAAACACAGATACCGGATGTCACACGTGGAATCTAAAAAGAAACCACCAGACGTAAGATTCAGAGAACAGACCGGTGGCCGCCAGAGGACCGAATGGGTGAGGGGGTCAAACGGAACACACTACCAGTGTAAGTAAGGCTCGGGGACTGGAACCCAACCACGTTTTCTCTCTGAAAACTGCTGAGAGAGTAGACACCAAGAGTCCACATCACAAGAAAAAGCGACGCGCAGCTACGAAAGGTGACGGCTGTTAATTACACTTGCTACGGCGATCACTCTGCACTGGGTACAAATACCAACTCCCGTCCTGTACGCCCGGAACTACCACCGTGTTGCAGACCCATTACACCTCCACTTAAAAAGGACCAACGAATGCCCCCCCCCCCCCCGACCCAGGGAGCACAAGGTAAGAGGACGAGGCGGGCTGCACGTGAGCCATGTGAACGTCTGCATGTTCAAAGTTACAAGGATGACCTACGTCCCTGCAGCTAAAAGCAGATGAACCCAACTGTGTGCAACCGGGAGGGCCAGCTCAGTTTAAGAACATGAGGTTTCAGGGGCGCCTGGGTGGCTCAGTTGGTTAAGCGTCCGACTTCAGCCAGGTCACGATCTCGCAGTCCGTGAGTTCGAGCCCTGCGTCAGGCTCTGGGCTGATGGCTCAGAGCCTGGAGCCTGTTTCCGATTCTGTGTCTCCCTCTCTCGCTGCCCCTCCCCCGTTCGTGCTCTGTCTCTCTCTGTCCCCCCCAAAAAAATAAACATTGACGGGGCGCCTGGGTGGCGCAGTCGGTTAAGCGTCTGACTTCAGCCAGGTCACGATCTCGCGGTCCGTGAGTTCGAGCCCCGCGTCGGGCTCTGGGCTGATGGCTCAGAGCCTGGAGCCTGTTTCTGATTCTGTGTCTCCCTCTCTCTCTGCCCCTTCCCCGTTCATGCTCTGTCTCTCTCTGTCCCAAAAATAAATAAACGTTGAAAAAAAAATTTTTTTTAAATAAACATTGAAAAAAAAAAAAAGAACATGAGGTTTCGTGAGTCCACAGTAATAACCCCACGTGAGACTTCTGACACCGTCCTAGGTGTGCCGTAGAACAGAGAGGGAACTCCGGGCGACAGCGGGAGCCACACCAGCCAGCGGGACACGGAGCCCTCAGTGGCTCCGGAAGGCTTTGGGGAGCACTCAGAAGCGGGCGTGGGGCGCACGTGATCGTGCAGCTCCTGCCTCGGGGCGGGCCCAGTGGCACCACTATGGTGGCCGAGTCCGGGCAGGGCCTCCCCAGTCTCCCTGATGGCAGGGGATGACCCAGCAGCCATAGGCGGAGGAGAAGCCCGGAGCTGCTTCACCGAGAGGGCCGCGTGCCCACAGGGACGGGAGCCTCCGCTTAGGACGGGTGGCCGGTGAGACCTCTATGCTAAGTGCTTTAGGCTCAGCCCTTCAACTCCCGACACCCGAAGAAAAACCGTAAGCTTGACAAAACTAAGCGAGAAGAACCAGGGAGGGGCTCACTGGTGCCATCTTCTCCTGAGCGGAGCCTGCATCTGAGCTGCTGATGAGCGCGACACGGCCGGGAAGTCACGGAAACGTGAAGGCTCTGCTCTGGTTTGCAACTAGACAACTGTGGACAAGACAACCCTGACCTTCCAACTCCCCAGACTGTAGGCGTCAGTGGCGGGGAAGCGGTCAAGCCCCCACGTGGCTTTTGGGGGAAAAACACAACAAAACATAACAGCGTGGGTTTTAAAAATCAAGTTAGGAATATTCCTCTATGTGGAAAACTTACACTGTTATTAAGGGGTCCTCTCATCTACTTTGTTTTAAAAACGAAACTTAACGGGCGCCTGGGTGACTCAGTCGGTTGAGCGTCCGACTTCGGCTCGGGGCATGATCTCGTGGTTCTTGAATTCAAGCCCCGTGTCGGGCTCTGGGCTGACGGCTCAGAGCCTGGAGCCTGCTTTGGATTCTGTGTCTCCCTCTCTCTCTGGCCCTCCCCCTGTTCATGCTCTGTCTCTGTCTCAAAAATAAATAAACGTTACAAAAAAAAAAATGAAACTTAAAGGGCGTCTGGGTGGCTCAGTCAGTTGGGCGTCTGACTTCGGCCCAGGTCATGATCTCACGCTCCATGAGTTCAAGCCCCGTGTCAGGCTCTGTGCTGACGGCTCAGAGCCTGGAGCCTGCTTTGGATTCTGTGTCTCCCTCTCTCTCTGGCCCTCCCCCCATTCATGCTGTCTCAAAAATAAATAAACGTTAAAAATAAAAAATGAAACTTAAAGGGTGTCCGACTTCGGCTCAGGTCATGATCTCACACTCTGTGAGTTCGAGCCCCGCGTCAGACTCTGTGCTGACACCTCGGAGCCTGGAGCCTGCTTCGGATTCTGTGTCTCCCTCTCTCTCTGGCCCTCCCCCCGTTCATGCTTTGTCTCTGTCTCAAAAATAAATAAACGTTAAAAAAAAAAAAAAAAAAAAGAAACTTAAAGGGCCCCCGGGTGGCTCAGTCAGTTGAGCATCTGACTCTTGATTTTGGCTCAGGTCAAGATGGCACAGTTCATGGGATCAAGCCCCACATCCGGCTCTTCACTGACAGCTTGGAACCTGCTTGGGATTCTCTCCCTCACTCACACACTCTCTTTTGCCTCAAAATACATAAACTTAAAATATTTAAGTGCTGAAAGAAATTTACTACTGTCAGGCTGAGTGGACAGTTTTTCACTGAATTTTTTCACCTTTATTTGCCATGTGCTTCACTGGAACCATTTTCGTTTATGTACGTCACATGTGCTCGGAGCACTGGTTCCTAACAACTCAGCGAGCGACTGAAAGGGCGGGGTAAGTGCTGTGATCCTGTTACCTCTCACTTTCTAGCCTGCACGCCAGACTCGACGAAAGGGCCCATCTCTCCCCGAGGCCCCTTGCTCTCCTCCAGGCCGCTAACCTCCTGAACTCTGGTTCTCATCGGCTTAAGGAAAATCGTTGCGCTGCGTTATTTTAAAAAACATTCCGACTGAGGCTCCTGGGTGGCTCGGTCGGCTGGGCGTCCGGCTCTTGACGTCGGCCCGGGGCATGATCTCACCGGTCCGTGGGTTCAAGCCCCGTGTCGGGCTGTACGCAGACCGTGCAGAGCCTGCGTGGGATTCTCTCTCCCCCGCTCGCTCTCTGCCCCCACCCCTCACACACGTGCGCTCTCTCTCAAAATAACTAAATAAGCTTTAAAAAAAAAAAATTCAAGGTTCTCACATTAAAGGTTTTGGTGGTAACACTAGTGGTTTTTCAAAAGGAAGCTTAATTAGCAGAATTAGCTGTTGCTGAGACAGCTGGGTGCTCTCCCCAAGCTGCTCGGGGCAGGTGTCCGTATCTGTGACGCCCTGAACCCTTCACTCCCCTTCCAGAAAGCAGCATCTCTGGGCGCCTCATTCTGGGAAGCCAGCTTGCATCAGAGTAAAAGACGCACATTTAGGTGGGGATAAGTGGTAAAAATGGAGAGTTTTGTCCTGATTACACAAAGCTAAGCTCTGAAATATTTTCTAACAAACTATTTGAACTGTACAATCCCAACACGCCAAATATTCTCTGGGACTTTTATATAAGCATATGGCTCCGTAGGCCATAACTCTTCCGTTTAAGATACAATTTCAGAACAGAAGGGACCCCTCAGCGGGGCACCTGGGTGGCTCAGTCGGCTAAGCGTCCGACTTCGGCTCAGGTCATGATCTCACAGTCTGTGCGTTCAAGCCCCGCATCAGGCTCCGTGCCGACAGCTCAGAGACTGGAGCCTGCTTCGGATTCTGTGTCTCCCCCCTCTCTCTGTCCCTCCCCACTCATGCTCCGTCTCACTCTCTCTCTCAAAAATAAGATTTTAAAAAGTTAAAAAAAACCAAACACCTTATCAATCAGTCTATGAGTAAATATTAGCTTTTTTTTTTTTTTTTACATTTATTTATCTTGAAAAAGAGTGCGCGTGTGTGCACTCAAGTAGGGGAGGGGCAGAGGGAGGAAGAGAGAATCCCAAGCGGGCTATGTGTTGTCAGCACAGAGCCCATGTGGGGCTTGAATCCCCCGTGAGATTCAAGACCTGTGAGATCATGACCTGAACCAGAACCAAGAGTGGGACGCTCAACGGACTGAGCCCCCCAGGTGCCCCGAATCTCAGTGTCTGTATATACTCAGCAAAAAGAAAACAGTGATGGCACAACAACACAGAGGAATCCCAGAAACACGAGTCCGGAAAGACACGGGACAGGCGAGCATGTGCTCCAGAACTCCATTCAGCTGGAGTCCAAGCCCAGATGACCCTCCTCTACAGGGACGGAAACCAGAAAGTGACGGGGAGGAGGATTTGGAAAGAAACCCACAGGAATCTTCTGGGGGAGAGAACCGTTCTCTACCTCGTCTGGGGCCGTGACGGCATGGATGTGGTCAATTGCCCCACTTCATCAAAGTGAATGTGTCAACTATAGCTCCAGAAATACGGTTTAAATCTGAGCCAACGATGATACTCAAAAAGAAAAGAGAAACAAACAAGAAAAGGGGGGGAAAGGAACGCCCCTCTTTATCAGGTGCCATCGGCTGGCGGAGGCAGGGACAGGAGAGAGGCAGAAAATGGGTGCACACCCTCCTCCCTCAGGGTAGACCGTGAAACCACTGGACACAGCAGTTACGGAATTACCGCTAATTTTGGGGGGTGGGAGGTCCGATCCAGACTGGAACTACCCAGGGATAAAGTGTCCTGATAGTTTCAAATGGTGCGACAAAACGCAAGTTCCCTTTCTTCAGAATGGCCACAGGAAAACAAGGAAAGGCGAGGCAAACGATACTGCCGCGCTGAGACGTGGCGTTCGCCGCCCCGTTTCTCTTTTCCACACTTTTCCTAACAAACAGGATACATCTGTTTAGGGTGAAAGCTCACATCTGTCCCTCTCGGATCTCATCCCCCCCATCCCTCTGGCCTCGCGCTCAAGGCCCCTACCTGGCCACTCCTTTTGCTGCCCCCTCCTCCCCAGATTATCCCCACCCCTTACTTTTCGCCTTCAGCCTCCGACCAAATGTCGCTTCTCAGCCTTTTCCTGTCCCCCTATTTAAAAGGGGAATCCCCAAGGGCGCCGGGCTGGGGGCTCAGTCCATAGAGCAGTACTTCCCAACTCAGGATCCCCTCTGTGCCCTGCGCTGGGTGTAGGATTTACTTAACAACAATTAAAACGGCGACCCTCAAAACAACCCTTGCCCCAGGCGCGCGCGCGCGCGCACACACACACACACACACACACACACACACAGGCACACACGCGCGCCTGCGTGCTTGCTTGCTTGCTCTTCCCGGCTTTCACACCTTTGGAGCATTTCCCACCATCAACCACTCTACACTTCACCTACTTCGTAGCTTACTGGCGCGCGCACAGCCCGTTAGACCGTCAACTCCAGGAGGACAAGCTGTGTTTTTTGCTCATTGCTGCGTTCCCAGCACAGACCCTAACACATAGTACTGTGCAGTTAAAAAACGAAAAACTAGATGTTTCCCGCTTGTATTTCTCACTGAACGAGCCAGCAACTCCACTTGTGGTATGGGACCTTAGGAAACCACTCACACAGGGTAGGAAGAGGCGATCCGCAGGAGGAAAGTTTCTAATGGCCAACAAACCAAACACCTGGCAACAAAGGCACGCAGAGCCATCCTATAAACCACTAAGTATCAAGCGAAAAGGGCAAAGACCTATGTTCACCCTCTTAAAAAGTTCCAAGACACACAGTGAGCGACAACAGCAAATGAGCAAACCTGTGTCATTACTTTAACAGAAAAAGACAGAAAAATAAGTCTTAAAAAAAGAGAAAAAAATCACGAAAGCAAATTAGTGCACGTTTTTACTTGTGTACTCATGAACGTGAGCATGAAACACGTCTGTACCCAACTGTTCACGGAGATCACCTCCACAGACGGAATTAAAAAGGACTAAAGGGGTAGCGACTTAACTTGTCCTAGAACGTTCTGGAATTGCATCGCGCCCTCAAGCTCTGAAAGGCTGACAAACCAAGGCACGGGCCTCCCAGGCCGCCCCTCTGCCCCCGGGTCGGGAACCCACGCCGGCTCCCGGCTCCCTGCCCCGCCGCCCCCGCATCCAGGGTCCCGCACTCACCAGACAGCGGGGAAGGATCCCTCTTGGGCTGGAGGCGACTGGTCTGGGGCAGGAACGGGTTGTTGAGCCTGCGGGGAGCGGCAGGGTCAGGGGGCACCGGGCTCCGGGCGGCCCCGCCGCGCCCCGCCGCGCCCCGCGGGGCCGCTCACCCGAACGAGTTGGGCTCCTCCACCACCTTCATCTTGGCGGCAGCGGCGGCAGCGGGCCCTGCGGGGAACGGGGCGGTGAGGAGGCGGCCGGGCGGCGCCGGTGGGGGACGCACGGGAGGGGCCCCGGGGCGCAGGGACACTAACCGCGCGCCGCGAGCCCCAGCAGCAGCAGCAGCAGCAGCAGCAGCAGGAAGCCCCCCGACCTCGCCGCCATCGCCGGCCGCGCGCGCCGTCACGTGGGCGCCGTTAGGTCACGTGGGCGCCGCCGGGCCGGAAGTGGGGCCCGGCGCCTGCGCAGGTGGGCCGCAGAGGAGGCTTGCGCCCGAGTGTCGGGGACCCCCGGCTGCTCCCCGCCATGGGCCGCAGGAGGGCGGCGCGCGGGCCGGTGGCCGAAGGCGGCCGCGCTCGGCGCCCCGCGGGCCGCTCCCTGGAGGCCTTCGCGGAGGAGGTGGGCGCCGCGCTGCGCGGTGAGTGGGGCGCGATCGGGGAATGGGCCGGGGGTCGCAGGCCCGGGGCGGGCCCTCGGAGCTGCGCCTGAGGCTCGGTACCCTTCTCTGCTCCGGTGCAGCGTCCGTGGAGCCAGAGGCGGCCGAGGACGAGGGCATTTCGGGGCCGGCGCGGCTGCCGTGCCCGCTGGCCATGTGGGAGCTGGGCCACTGCGACCCCCGGC
Organism: Felis catus; assembly: GCF_018350175.1. NCBI lineage: Eukaryota > Metazoa > Chordata > Mammalia > Carnivora > Felidae > Felis > Felis catus. The sequence continues at coordinate 40,046,954 of NC_058383.1, forward strand.
GCTGCACGGGCCGCAAGCTGGCCCGCCTGGGCCTGGTGCGCTGCCTGCGCCTGGGCCACAGGTTCGGCGGCGTGGTGCTCAGCCCCGTGGGCTCCCAGTACGTGTCCCCCGCGGACAGGTAGGAGCCTGGGGTCAGGGGCGTGGGCGGGAGTCTCAGTAAGCCCCCGGCCCTGGCGCATCATTCCTTTCTGGGCTTTTCTACCTGTCTAGTTTGCGCCCCCCGCCCCCATCCGTAATGCAGGACATAGTAGCACCTCAGTAAACGTTTGTGGAGTGAATAAAGGAACCTACTCCGGGAACACACACCGTTGGGGCTGTTTCGGGGCCGGGGAATGATGTTCTTGTATCTCTAGTGAAGTCAGTTTTCAGGACTCCACCGTGGTGCGGCCCCCGGAACCTAGCCCTCCTCTGCTTCTGACAGACAGCTGGTGGCACGGTGCGGGGTCGCGGTCATTGACTGCTCCTGGGCCCGACTGGATGAGACACCGTTTGGGAAGATGCGGGGGGGCCACTTGCGGCTGCTGCCCCACCTGGTAGCAGCCAACCCCGTGAACTACGGCCGACCCTGCAAACTGTCTTGCGTGGAGGCTTTTGCCGCCACCTTCTGTATCCTCGGTGAGCGCCGGAGCCCGCTAGCCTGGAAGTCTGGCTAGGCTCCCAGCAGTGTGTTTTCTGCTGGCACGTCCCGGGAGGGACGGGAGGGCCCGTGGGGTGGTCAAGGTGGACAGGCTAGCATTTCAATCCCACCTTTGTCACCCCTCCACTTGTCCTCAGAGAATTTATGGTCCCAGTAGAGGCTCAGACAGGCGGCCCCACGAGACGTGGGAAGAGGGCCTTAGTGGATGGCGGAGGCGGGTGAGCAGGCCGTCTGGACCGTGGGACAGAGGGTCAGATCTTGGGACGGCCTTGAGGGTGCTGGGAGCACACTCGGGATGGGAGAGGGATTGTCAACACCCTTGCGTTTTCTGTGTCCTCACCATCAGGCTTCTCCGACCTTGCTGTCATCTTGCTGCGGAAGTTCAAATGGGGCAAGGGCTTCCTAGACCTGAACCGCCAGCTCCTGGACAAGTACGCGGCCTGCAGCGGCCCAGAGGAGGTGCTGCAGGCGGAGCAGGAGTTCCTGGCCTGCGCCAAGGAGCACCCCGGGGAGGAGGAAATCGGTGAGCCCTGGCACGGACACAGGCCCCCTGGCTGGGTGCCGGGACGCTAATGCTAATCCTCCTCCAGGCATGCAGCCTCTTTTTGAGAAGCTAGGGGGGGCGGGCGGGGGGCAGTGCATCCTGCCCCAGCTTGTGGGAGGCTTGTGTGCGCTCTGAGGTCACGTGTGGGTGTTTTTCTTACTTGCTTCCTCTGTTCAGATCCTTTCGATGTGGATTCTGGGCGAGAGTTTGCAAACCCCAACAGGCCGCTGGCTGGCACCCGGTAGGTCCTTGGGCTTCCCAGTATGGGGACAGGTCAGACCCAGGGCTCTCCTCTGGCCTCGTCCCCTCCTGTGGATGGAGGGGGGGGTGGATCCCCAAACAACAGCACGATGATTTTGTGACTGTGGTCAAGGACCGTGGCCGCCCCACTGGAGAGGTGCTGGTTTCGAGAACACAGGGAATAGGAGAATCCGTTCTCAGCTGGGGCTTCTGTGAGTGAGCGTGCCGGGGATGGTGCCTTTAGTGAACGCACCTCTCCCTTCCAGGCTGCTTACAGACAGCAGTGACAGCGACAGCGAGGACGAGCCTGTGGAGCGCGGGCCTGATGCCGAGGACGGAGGAGACGGCAGCGGCTGCCCTGAAGAGGGTTCTCAGAAGCGGGAGGCAGAGGCCAGTGCCCCCGCCCAGGTTTGGAAAGGAATCAAGAAACGGCAGAGAGACTAAAGGTTGCAGACACGTATATTTTTTGAGGCGGAGCAATAGAAACTCGAGAGAGAGCGGCAGGATTTGTGGAGATACAGACAGGCTGGCAGCCTCAGCCCTCTCAACACCGAGTGGCCCTGGACTGTGTCCCCGCGGTTCTGACACAGCTGTGCTCTGGGGCCTTCGAGCCCTCCCAGTGAAGCTGCAAGCCAGGAGACCCCGGTGTGAGCCTGTTTCTTTGCACTTGCCCTGGGGATGGGGGGGAGGGGACTCTCAGTCTCCAGCGAGGCCGAGTCGGACGGGAAGGGTCTGGGCCGCTAGACGGTGGGGTGCCGGGCTCGGGGCCCATCTTGCATGGGCACGCGTGTGCGCACACGGAGGGACAGTAACTGCACAGCTGAGTGGCCGACGTGGGGCCCCTCACCCTGACCGATCGACCTTGCATGAGGTCCCGGCCTCACAGTGACGTGGGGGCACCCTCCCCCAGGCCTAGGAGCCAGGTGGAGACCCGGGCGCTGCTTAGCAAACCTCTGTGTGTGCCCTCGGGTGAGGGTGAAGGGTCCCAGACGCTCACTTTGTCCCTCCACCAGGACACCTGAGAGCGGTTTCCCACCACAGCTGGGGTTGTCCAGACTCAAACCTGGGCCATCCCTCCTGTTGGCCTGCGAGGCCCTGCCACACTCCCCACCCCACAAAGCGAAGACCGTGCTTCCTCTGAGAAGGGCTGTGGCACTGGTAACGTTTGGGGCGGGCTGTTCCTTGCTGGGCGGAGGGCGCTGTCACATTTACCGCAGGACTTCCAGCAGCGTCCTTGGTCTCGCCATGGGTGCCGTGGCACCTCCTTCAGTAGTAGCTGTGACCACCGAAAACGCCTCCAGTCGTAGCCTGATGTCTCCTGGGGAGCAGAGCCACCCCTCCGGGAACCCTGCGCGGGCTGCACAAGCTAAGGTTGCAGATAGAGAAGCTTGCCGGGTGGCCAGGCCCCGCGAGTTACCCCCAGATCCAGGGTGGGGGCTGCTCACTGGACGCAAGGGGTTCACGGTACACACCACACAGACACGGCCGGGGCAGCACGCACACCACACGGGGGAGCATGAGCCCCACTGCACAAAGCTGATGCGGGGCAGGACTGGGGGAGGGCCGGGCGGGGGCTCAGGGGTCCGCTTCCATGCACTTCTCCAGCTCCTTGAGTCTCTTGACAAATTCCTGCGCCTCCTTGTTGGTGCGACCCTCCAGCATCCTCAGTGCCGACTTCACTACAGGCGGGAGGGTGGGGCCGGCATGAGACCGCGGCGGCCGTCGAACCCGCCACCCCCGGACCCTCACTCACCCTGGGCCCTGGGCCGGCGCAGATGCAAGGTGACGGGCTGCCTGGCCCTCGCGCTCCCTCCCACCTGAGGTCGGGCTATGCCGCCGACGCCGCCCAGGCCGAGGGCTGCCTCCCCCGCGAAGTCGTTGGTGGACAGCCAGTCGTGGTCCATGACGGTGAACAGCACGCAGGCACCGCGGCGGCGGCACGCCTCTGCCGGCACAGAGCTGCGGGCGAAGGGCAGTCCCTGGAGCCCTGCCCCCTGTCCGCGAGGGGGCGGGGGTCGCGGGCGGGGGTGGGGGGGGGGAACACTCACAAGTAGAAGAGCTCGTCGTACACGGGGTGCAGCGTCCGGTTCTTCACCTGGGTCCTCTGGCTGCGGACCAGCGGGAAGAGGTGTGGCGGGCCCAGCTCCACGATCACAAACGGGTCACTCAGGCCTGGGGGGCACAGCCGCGTGCGGACCGTGAGCACCGCCCCCAGAGGCCCCGCCCCCTCGCCCCCTCCGCTGGCCCCGGCCCCGCCCCTCACCGTTGGCGTCCAGCGGGGGCAGGTCCGCGGCGTGCAGCACCTCCACCACCAGCCGCTGCTCCGCTGCCTCGTAGTGACAGCGCACGCTCAGGCGCCCGAACCGCTTCTGCTCCAGGGACCTCTGCGGAAGGGCTTGCGCCAGTGACCGCGGCGCAGGGGTTTGGGGGCGGGGCCGCGTGCCCACATTGCGCGTGCGCACACGGGGCCTCGCTACCTGCTTGAGCTTGTCCAGGTAGTACTGCTCGATGCACTCGCGGGTGGAGCACTGATGCAGGCGCAGCTCCTCCTCCAGCCTCTGCGGAGCCGAGGGGCTGCTGACCGTGGGCCCCCCCCCCCGGCGCCGCGCCCCCCTCTCCCGCCGCCCGAGGCCCCCGGGGCCAGACTCACCTTGTAGCTTCCGTCTTTCAGGCTCTCCAGGGGCAGACCCTGGCCCTCCGCGTGGAAAAAACTCACCAGGGCCTGGGGGCAGGGCGAAGTGGGAGGGATGTGGGGCACGGCTCGTGCTGGGGCTAGCGGCCGGGCCAGGCGGAGCCCTGAGCAGCACCAGGGCGCCTGGGAGCCCCGGGGCAGACCCACTTGTCACACCTAGCGCAAACGGGGGCGGGGTGGGGGGTGGGAGGTGGTGGTGGGGGGAGGAATGCCAGTGCCTGGGGCCAGACAACGGTCTTGGCAGGTGGCCCAGGTGCTGCTCACACTGGCGGCCGGCAGGGAGGAGGCACTGGTCTGGTGGGATCCCAGGGGAGCGGTCCGGGCTGGGAAGGCCAGGCCTCCCGGCGGAGGGCACATGGCCGGGTGCCCCGGACAAGGGTCTGGGAGCCCCAGCAGGGAGGCCCCTCCACCTACCTCCAGCGTAAAGTGGAAGCGGCCGTAGAAATCGGCAGAGACATCGAGGTTTGCCCCCAGTGCCCGAAGGATGGCCTGAAGGAGCAGCTCCCAGAGGGCCTCCAGCACCCTGCAGGGACACCCCATGCCCGTGCCCGTGAAGGGACCCCAGGCCCCGCCCCGGCCCAACCGCCCCAAGCTGTACCTGCTAAGGTTCTCCTTCACCAGGGAGGTATTCAGCAGGGCCAGCTTCTCATCCAAGTACTTCATGAGCGGGGCCACGGCCTGCGGGCAGCATCCTCAGTGCCACACTGCCCGGGCCCCACCCCGCGCACGCTCCCCTCGGTGCCCAGGCCCTCACTTCATCGTTCTGGATGGAGTCGGGCGACAGGCTGATGTGCTGCACGTACTTCCTGATGTCAGCCACCATCTGAGGGACGGCAGAGCTCAGCACCAAGTGGCAGTGAGGGGGTGGCCGGGTCCTCTGCCCGCCCGCCCGCCCACCTTGGAGGTCAGGTGCGCCGTCACGGTGTGGACCTCCTGCTGCAGGTCTTCGTCCAGGGCCTGTGCACAGCCGAGCAGAGGGCGCGGGAGCACCCCCTCGGGCCCCGAGGTCACCTCCGGCCACGCCAGACCCCGCAGCGTCTGCCCGGCAGCCTTGCGCAGGAGCTCCACGTTGTTGAGAACCACACAGAGCTGGGGAGGCGGCCCACGTCGGGGGGGAGGGGTCGGCAGGCCGGTGGTGGCCCCGCCCCGCCCCGGCCCGGCCCCGCCCCCGGCCCGCCAGGCCGCTCACTGGCTCGCTCACTGCCTCGCCCGCGGCCCCCGGCTGAGCGTCCACCTTCTTCCGCAGCAGCTCAGTGTAGAAGAGGGTGGCCGCACACAGGTCCTACGGTGGGAGACGAGGGCTCAGGAGCTGCGGGCTGTGTCCCCTGGGCCCGCGGCCCTCCCAGTCTCGTCTCCTTCCAGACCACGCTCCCCAACGCACAGCCAACACACCTGGCTGAGCTGGGTGCCCAGGGCCTCGGCCTGGGCAGGGTCCGGCCATGCCAGGCGGGCCCACAGCTCCTGGATGTGACTGAAGCAGAGACTAGCCGTGGCCGCAGAACTGCTGTGCTTGGAGGAGGCGTCCATGGGCTCCAGCTAGGAAGGCAGGAGGAGGCCTGGGTGGCAAGGGGGGGGCCCTGGCTGAGCCCAGCACCCTCAGGCCCGGGCGCCTACTCACCGTGTCCACATCCACGGCTCCCTGCAGCCTCCACCTGACCTGGTCCCGCAGCACCTGCAGCCAAAGCTTCACAGCGGGCAGGAACGGGCCATGGATGCCAGCCAGGGCGAGGGAGCGGCTGTCGCTGTGGCAGGAGGCCAGTGGGAGCTCGCCCGGAATCCGACACCTTGAGCCGGCACGTCCCAGGGTCCCGGCCCAAGGGGACACCCGGGAGAGCCTGCCTCCAAGGGCCCTCGGGCTGTCCCAGAGGCCTCCTAGAGGAGGCTGCGGGACAGGTGGGAGTGGGTGCAGGTCTGGGAGGCCAACAGTGGGAGGAGACAGACAGGGCAGGTGGGGGGAAGGGGATAGGTTGGGGCAGGGCACCCACCGGCCGGGGATGCTGCTCCAGAAACGCTGGATGTCCGCCAGGGTCACGTACAGTTCGAAGAGCCCTGAGGCCACCTCGAGGGTCATCTTGGGGCTCAGCTCCTCCGTCAGCACCCATGCCTCCTCGGCCACCTACTCAGGAGGATGCATTCAGGCCACCAGCAACAGGGAAAGCGGGCCCCTTCCAGCCCGGGGGCTTCTCCCCACAGCCCCTCCTCACCAGACGCTCCAGCTGCCGGAAAGTGAGTGTGAAGAAGTCGATGTCGGTGATGCTGCAGGGAACAAATGTCACACACCTGCTTGCCCCGCCACCGGCCTGGCGGCATCCCTGAGGGGCCGGGGGCAGGCACGGCGGGCAGAGCCCTGGGCCCCACCTGTGGAAGAGGCTGGCGTAGATGCCATAGCAGGACTGCAGATCCTCGTAGACGGCGTCCGCCAGCTCGACCAGCCCGGCGAGGCGCTGCGGCCCCGACTGCGAGGAAGCCCGGTTCACACTGACCTTCTGGCCCGCACCTACTTGCCGCCCCCCCCCGCTCCCCTCCCCCGCGGCACCTGCTCTCGAGGACTCTTGGTGTTCAGGAGCCTGTCATACCACTCACGGTTGCCTCTCTGCAAGACAAGCCACCAACACGGGGTGGTGAGTTGGGGGGGGGGGGTTAAAAGGGCCCTGGAGCGTGGCGGAGCAGGCCGGGAGCCAGGGGTGGGTGCGGCTGGGCACCCCCGTGTGGGCTGCGAGGGGCGGGCACCGGGCACAGATTCGCTGCCAGACACACCTTCAGAGCAGCAGAGATGTCCGCGTTTAGTTCTGTCCGGAAGGAGCACACCTCAAAGGAAGGCTGGAAGATCTGCATCTTGCTGAGACACCTGGAGGGGCCGCCCGCTGACTGTGCGCTGCCCCGCCCAGCTCCCTACCCACCCCCACCGACCCCCCACGCCCCCACCCCCGGCCAGGGCCTGGGCTACACCCACTTGAGCAGCAGCTCCAGACGGTAGACGGCAGTGCTGTTGGTGGCGGGGAAGAAGTCTCGAAGCTGACGCAGCAGCCGCAGCCCAAACTCGGAGAAGGCATTGAAGCTGTCAGCCAGGCTCTCCTCCTGGGGGCACCGGCCCGTCGGAGCTGACCCCCACTGCCCTCCCCACGGGGTGGGTAGGGGCAGCCAGTCTGCAAGGGCCTCCTCGGGCCATCCGTGGGCCTGGTTTCTCCAAACTCAGCCACCACAGTCCCCACGGCCTCAGGGCCTTGGCGCCCCCCGTTCCCCCTACCCAGCTTCGAGCACCCACTCCCTCCGTCCCTCGCCCAGATGGAGGGCACGACCTCCCTCCCCTGGGACTCGGACACATCCCCTGTCTCAGCATTGCACAGTACCCGCTCTATCCTGGGTCATGAAGTTTGTTTGCAGCCCCACAGGGCCCTGTAAGCCGAGCACCCCATGTGGGCAGCACTCTGCCCCAGCGCCAGCGGCCCCACAGCACACCCCCCAGGAACAGCTCACCTGCCCTTGGGGCAGCGAAGACGCCTCTTCCCAATGCGCCTGCATGTCCTCCAGCAGCCCCAGCAGGTAGCCGTAGTCCAGGGTCCGGGTCTGATGGTGGCGGCTGCTGACCTGCCAGTGCCTGCAAGTCGGGGGGAGCCCCGCCCATGGGCACGGAGACCCCGATGAGACCACCCCCCCGTGCCCCTCCTACTTGCCCCTTACACGCCCCCGACTCCCCCATGGCACCGCCCCCTTTCATGCCTTCCCACTCAGAGGACTCCTTCCCTCGCTCGCCCCGCCCACCCGCCGCCAGCCTGCCCGTGCCCCGCCCCGAGGCCCGCCCACCCGCCGCCGGCCTCCCTGTGCCCCGCCCCCGGAGGCCCCGCCCACTCACAGCACAGCCAGCTGCAGCGCCGACAGGTTGTTCTGCGCGCCGTGCAGGCAGAGGATCGTGGCCGCGGGCCCGCTGAGCTCTCCCCGCCAGCAGCTCGCCTTGGGCTGGGGGAGTTGGGGGCAGGCGTGGATGCAGGCAGGGGCCGCCATCCCCTCCTCCCCCCGGTGCCCAGGCTCCCCTGCTCTGCCTCCCCAGGCGCCCGGTCAGCCCCGTCCGGAGGGCGAGGCTACCTCCTCGGATCGGTGCTCGAACTGCAGGAGACGACTGAGCAGCAGCATGTAGGACAGGAAGCCCGCCCGCCCGCGCTGGCTCATGCCCGTGTCCCTCTGGAATGCAGGAGCCACCCGTCACCAGCCCTGCCCAAGCCCGTGGGCAGGGGTGCACGGCCAAGACGCAGGGCGGGGGACCCCCACGGCTCCCCACCTGTGTGGTGATCAGCTTGAGGACCAGCTGGCAGTCTCCTTGAACGCGGGAGGCGCTGGAGCGTGGTTCCAGCTTGAACCAGCGGTCTTCACCCGCCACGGGCACCTCCTGAAAGGAAAGGGTTCACACCGGCCGTCCCCCCTCCAGCTCCCTCCCACGGACTCTCTGTGGGACCGAGAGGAGAACACACAGCTCTGCTGGCCCCGGAGACGAGTGGTCAGCACCGAGTGAGCCCTCAGGGGTGCCCGGACACCCAGGAAGCTGTTCCTTCCCCCTCCCCTGCAGCTCAAGGCCCCACCAGCCCAAGAAGACCAGGAGATGCTTGGGGGAGTCGCAGGGCAGACCCACCAGCAGTATCCCCGGAGGATGAGACCCCACAAACAGGCGGTCCGTGAGCGGAGCCCCGGCCCCTACTCACCCGGACGGGTATGTTGAGACACCCCAGGAAATCATCTGTGTGGTCCTCCGTGGGCCCTGCTGTCCCATTTGCACGGGCCGACTTGACAATCTGTTTAAAATACCTAGGCAAAGCAGGGGGGGGGGGGAGCGGCCCCACCTTGGTCCCTGGGGAGCCACTATCTGCTGGCCCATGTGGTCAAGCTGCAGCCCCAGTGTCTGGGGGGCACGAGGGTCCCACCTGTCATACCTGCTCATGCCCTTCAGGCCGATGACTTCATTCAGCTTCCTGCATGCTTCCACCAGAGACACATCATCGTCATGGTCCCTAGGGGCGGGGCGCGGAAACCTGGCTTGTCTGGAGCCTGGCTGGGCCCTGAGTGTCCTCTCTCAACCCACCCCCCCCTCCCCGAGCAGGTGCACCCACACCCGCTGCCCTGCAGGGACCAGGGGCGTCTACCAGATATCCAGGTGCAGCTGGTCCGTGCTGACATCCTCGATCTCACTGTAAGGAAAACGGAGAGAAGCCCAGAGGGTGGAGGACCATCCCCTGCCCAGGGCGAGGGCAGGGACAATTTCAGGAGCTGCGGGCAGGGGTCCACGAGCTAGAGCTCTCAGGACAGGCCGCCCGGATTTGGATCCTGACTGTGTGGCCCCCGGGGCATGGCACCTCTCTCTGAGGCGATTTCCTCCTCTGGACAGTGGTCACGTGAACAGCCCCCACTCGGGTCCCCGGGGCAGGCACAGTGTGGCAGCCACCGGCCTGCGTCCTCAGGACATGCTCTGGCCCAGCAGGCAGCACCCCCCCCCACCCCGACCGCCCTGCTGCCCAGCTGGGCCAGGGCCCTTACAAGACGAAGTTCTCCTTCCAGACAGGGTTCAGGGTGCTGCTCTTGACCTCGGTGACCTGGATGCACTTGGCCGGGAGCGGACCCCCACGCTTGCTGCCTTTGCGGAAGCTGAAGCGCTGCTCCGTGCGCGGCCCTGGCTCCCGGGGGGCACCCGAGGCCGGCAGGATACCCAGCATGCAGTACGGGTCACTGAAGCCTGAGACACATCGGGCGCCTCAGCCGCCAGCCCTGGGCCCTCCGTCCCTCCGTGGCCACCGGACCCGGGTACAGCCGAGGTCCAGGCTGGTCCCCACTCACCATTGGGGTCTTTGGCCAGCAGGTTCTTGGCACGCATGACAGAGACTTTCAGGGCATACGTGGGGGCCTGTGGGCAGAGGGTGCTGACCGGCCTCTTGCAGAAGGCTCGGTGTGACCGCGACAAGGCCCTGCTCTGTGTCCTCCCCACCCCGAGCCCTAGCACCGCGGCTGGCCAGCGTCTGCCCACGTTGGTGGCAGCCTCACCTTGGCCTTCTTCACACGCTCAATGGCCTCAGTGTGCTCCTCAGGGCTGGTACCAAACACCTGTAGAGGGTGGGCCGGTGTGAGGGCCCAGGTACCCCCGAGGCAAACCTGGCCATTGTCCTGGGGGCCTCCCGGGGCAGAGGAAACACACACACACACAGAGGAGGAGGAAAGATCTGTTTATCTGTCGGTCCATCCTCTGGGTCCGTTCCTCTGTCGGTTTGTGCTTTCTACCCTTCTTTGTGTGTGTGTGTGTGTGTGTGTGTGTGTGTGTGTGTGTGTCCCCATCCCTCCATCCTCCCGGGCACGCCTACCAGCACATACGTGTGTCTGCACATGCACGCGTGGGTATGTGTGTGTTCCGTAGGTGGGGCGAATCTGTGTGTGTTACATGGGTGATGGTGATGCCTCCAGGCAGAGGAAAGGGCTCCCCTGACAAGGCACGGCCAGGCCAGCACGGAGGGTGGGCCGGTGGGGCTCACCTGCTGAAGGTAGCCCAGTAGGGTCTCCTGGTCATCCACCTGGTCAGGGCCCATGGTCCCTGCACGGTAGAGGACTGTGTACAAGGCCTCCTCATAGAGCATCTCCACCTGTGGGTGGGGCGGGGCGCACACCCTGAGTCCCAGCCGCCCCATCCCCATATCCTTCAGCCCCAGGCCCTGAGCCCCGGCCACTGGGGGTCGGGGCTCCTTGGTTCCACCCCCTGTATGCCTGAGAGGGGTGGGGGGGGGCAGTCCTCAGGAGCTCCCCCCACTGGCAGACCGCAGTCCCAGCATCAGGACCCTTGCACCTGCTGGGCCCAGCACTGGCCCCCTGAGCTCTGCTTCCTACTCGCTTGCATGGGAAGTCCCGGCCCACTCACCCTTGCCACCTCTGGCGTCCACCCTGTCCCCAGATCCTGGGCCAGGCCCGTCTTAGGTGCTCCCAGACCCTCCCTGGGGCCAGGCCCCCTCCCCCTTACCTCCTCCTGGGTCAGGGCTCTCAGGCCACGGCTGGGGTCCACGGGCTCAGCAGGGGCTGGCGAACCGCTGCGCAAGAGGACCTGTGAGGAGCACTGGGGTGAGGGTCTAGAGGGGGGAGGGCCCCAGGGACGGCGGGAGTCGGTTTGAGGGGTGGGGGCCCGCTGCAGAGGGGGCTGGCGGGGAGGCCCACACCGGGCAGCAGCTCTGGGCCATCCTCACCTCGGGGCACGGCAGGCCCTGTCTGCCCTCCCCCTTCTTCAGAATGAGGCGCATGTGCGCGAAGAACTCCACGCCGTCCCCGGGCTTCCTGCAGGGAGAGGCCAGGCCTGAGACCCGGGCCCCCGGCACACACCCGCCCCCTGCCCAGGACCGGCTGCCGGCCGTGCGCCTCGAGGGGATTCCCCGTGTCCACACATCCGGGGACCCAGCGCGGCGTCCACGGCGCGCCCCGCTCTCCCAGCTCCCCCGGGGGCGCGCGACGGTGCAGGCTTGGGCGCGGAGCACCCACCAAGCCCCTGCGGCCGGCTCCGGGGGGTCAGCGTTGGTGGCGGCCGGCTCTCCCTCGGCCCTCCGGCGGAAGGTGGGGCACGCCTGCACCTGCCGCAGCACGCTGCTCTTGATCTCCAGCAGGGTCGTCATGGCCGCCGGTCTGCGGGCAGAGCGCACGGCTGCGGCCCCTGCACGTCCCAGCAGCACCGCCGCGCCGCCCCAGAAACCGCACCAGGTGCACAGGGTGCACATCGAGCGGCGAACGGATCCGCCGGAAGCGCACACGAGCCGCGTTCCTGACGGCGCAGCCTCCTGGCCTCCGCGGGGCAACGGGAGCCTGAGGCCCTGCGACTCGGCTCCCGTGCTGCACCGCGCTGGGCACCCAGGGGCCACCGGGGGCCGGTCCCTCGGGCTCCCTCAGCCTTCGTGTCCCATCTGCAAGACGGGACATCCCTGCGGGGCCGCGCCGGGGACGGGACGAGGCTGCCAGGCGGTGGTCGTGCTGGCACGGCCCGGGCTCCGTCACCGGTTGCTGCTGGACTTCACGGCAGAGGGCCCGTACTGCCACGCTCCCGCCGCCGCGGCTGCCGCCCATCTAGGGCTGGGACCCCTGGCTGTGTCCCTGGGGTCCTAGGACCGCTCAGCAGCAAGTGCCCGTATCTCCTGGGCGCTTTGCGAACGGGACGGAGCTGTCGGGGAGGGGTGCCCAATTCACCCAGCCTGTAATGGTCCAGTCTGGGGCCAGGGCAGGCAAAGGTCCTGCAGGAGGCAACTCCTCCCCAGGACTCCCAAAGTTCTCATCCTGCAGAGGAGCTTGGGCAAGAAGAGGCCACCGTGCCTGGGGCCTTCCTCCAGACCCCCTCACCCCGAGTGGCCAGCATGCGCAGGAGGGGCCGCTGGTGAAGTCCTCACCCGCCCAGCACAGCCAGGGACAGCGCCCCATCGTCTCCCTGTGGGCGCACTTGCACACCTCCCCCTGGGGCCACAGTGTCCCCTGCAGACCCCGGAGGAAGGGCAGGAGGACCACTAAGCAGCCGTGGGCCCTCGAGCCCTGCTCCTGCTCAGCCCTGACCAGCCCAGGCACCCGACCCCTTCCCGACCCGCCTGTGCCTTCCCAACCCCCAGGGTGGTCTTCGTGCACCCGTGCTGAAAGCTAGCAGAGGAAAGTGCTGACCCCCCACCCCGCTAGGCTGAATCTGCCCCTCGGTGCCCACCTTTCGGACTTCCCTGCCCCAGGATGTCAGCCTGTGCCTCCGCATAGGACATATCATGCTCCCTTCAGGGTACCACAGGGCCTTTGCATCCACTGCCCTGGTCCCCTTCCCTGGTGGTACCCACTTGTCCACTCACTGAGGGCCCCTCCAGCCCAGGCACAGCCGTGCAGAGAAGCACTGTCGTTCTCACTGGACAAAACAGGAAATGGGGACTCAGCCCACTCCAACTATACCTGCCCCCGATCTCATGGGCAGTTAGTGTTCCTGCACATCTCTACTTAACGTCTGCTCCCTCCTCCTTAGAATCCTGTGCCGTGTTGGGAGCGCTGGGGCCAGGGCAGACGGCACCTCATGAGTTCTACAGATTTTGTTCAACAAACCGGATCCCTGCTCCCAGCTGTGTCTGTCTGCCTCTCACCGGTCCCTGCGCTGCCGTCCCTGCTCAGGCCACCACTGCAGATGGCACATCCTCCTACCCCCTGGTGCCCCAGCCCTGGTTCTACGGAATGCTGGGCTCAGAGGGTCTCATCTGACCAGACTCGAGAGCTGGGGACAGAAAGGACAACTGGCCCATGGCCCTGAAACGAGGCCCCCACCTTCCTCGTATTTCTTACTGCCTCCCCCGGGAGCCTCCCTTCAAAGATCGGGAGGATGTGTGGACGGGGCTCAGCGGCTGGGGCATGTGGCTCTGGAAGCTGTTGCCCCTACCGCCAGCAGCGAGGTCCTAAGGGGACGGGCATCAGGGCACCCCCCTCCTCTCTAGCTGTGGGGAAGAGGCTGCTACCCCCCCCCCCGGCCCCCCAAAGCAAGGGAGCAGCCACTGCTTGAGCCGTTGCCAGGGCAACCGCCAATTGCGTCTGCGTGTGACAGGGGCTACAGGGGCTCACAGTCCCAGAGACAAACGTGACGCAGGAACCAAGCGGCCTGAGCCGCAGAGACGGGGTGTCTTTGTGGCAATAAAACGTTCAGGGTAGAGGGGGAGCCACCTCACCTCATAATCACAGCCCCCAAAAGGCCCCAAGCTTGAGGCCCCGGGGTTAGGCGCTTACTCAAGGCCACAGAGCCAGCAAGTGGCCAGGGATGAACTCCATTCTGTGGTGCTCAAGCTCTAAGCTCCCGGCACATCCTGACTTCTGGGGGTCCAGACAGGCTGGCTCCCCCTCCGTGGAGCTCCCTCCCTCAGCCCACGGGCCGGATGGGGGCAAAAGTGGCGTCTGGGCACCGGTGTCTGGGAGAGATGGCTCATCCCTGGGTGCCCAGACACTCCTCCAGTCGCCCTGGAAACCCCCGGCTGCTGGGGCACTGATGACGTTTCTGCACCAAATGGCCTGGGCCCTGGGAGCCAGCCAGCACCTCACTCGGAGCCGCACCAGCGGTGGGTGCGTGGCTGACCCCCAGGAAGCACTTGCTGGCTGCAGGGACCCTCTGCCGGCCCCCGACAGAGCCCCTCCTTGAGCTCTCCCTGTCTCTGTCCCTTCTGGCCCCGGGCAGCAGCACACAGCAAAATGTGTCTGTAGCCTCCGCTCGTGCCCGGCCACCAGGGCCAGAGCGACTGCCCGACGAACAAAGTGAGGCTGGCCAAGGAGCTGAATGCCACACTGGCACTGGGGCCAAGCCGAAAGTACCACCTTGTCCCCTGGCCGTCTTCAAGACCCAGGGTGAATGGGAAAAGACAATGCTGCAAAGTTGCTATCACCGTCCGGTTTCGCAGCCCGGGGCTGGGCTGACCCGCCCGGAGCCAGGACTCAAAGCGAGGGCTGTAAGCCACACCCGTCTCCTGTAAGCCCACCTGTGGGCTTAGGTGGCACCAAAGCGGGTGAGTCTAGGGGCACCTGAGCAGAGCCAGATGTATCTCCCTAGTTAGTGTCCCCTGTGGCCACCTGGCCACCCTCACAATGAATAAGCACCTTGATAATAAACACTCAGAACGCTAGGTCCCTTCTTACCAAAATCCGGTCCCTGGTGAAGCGAGGGCAGGGGTCCGTTGATGCTACCCTGGGTGTGTACGGGCAGTGGCAGGATGTCTGGCCCCACATTCTGGTCTCTGTGTCACCCTCTCAGCCTTCTCTTCCCAGCCAGCCACTCCCTTCACATTTTTTTTTTTTTTTTTACTGGATTTCTCACTGGCTGTGACTCCCTAGACAGTGCTCCCCTGCACACAGCTCAGCAGCCGTGTCCATCACAAATGCTGCTCCCTGAGATCTAATCCCAACCCAGTCCCTGGGGAGATGCCTGGGAATGTGATTTTAAGCGAGCTCCGCAGCTGGACCTGAAGCCCTAGGAAGTCTGAGATCAACTGTCAGGGGCTACCTAGATGCTTCTAGAATGAACGCATGAAAAATGAAATTCTCTGTCCGTTCTTCCTCCGAGGCTCCCTCCCCCGCTCTTTACTCACCGGTCTCCACCGTGATGTCCCCCCTCCCTCCCCTCCCGTCCCCCTCCTCTCGGTGCTCCCCGCGGGAGCCTCGGGGGTGGGGGCCCCCAGATCCGTCGAGGTCCTTCCATCCCTGATGAGCGGGTGGTCGCGGGCAGGTCAGAAGCCTGGTAGGTGCGTGTTGTTTTACACCATTCCGACCCGTGGAGGGATTTCGTGGAGACTAGGGGTCCTACGGGGACTGGCGACAGGGTGGGGGGGACTGGGCACTGGGGGCATCTCCCCCCCCGCCCCCGCCCCCGGCGGGTTGCCTGGGAAACCCCGCGGAGTGTCTCTGAAGTCCCTGGCCGAGACCCACCGGCGGCCTGCGCCTGGCGGGGATGGGGGCCCCGGCGTCGTTAGGTATGTGTGTGTGTGGGGGGGGTCCTGCTGCCCGCCTCCTCGATCCCCGCCCGCTCCGGCGCTCTTGGGGACGCGGGCCCAGAGAAGGGCCCGAGACCGTCCCTCCGAGCACGCGCCGGCTTCAATTTTCCCGGAGCCGAGGGAGCGTCTTCGCGACCTCCCGCCGCCCTCCTCCTCGGGGGGCCTCCCCGCGCCCCCTCGGGGTCCGCAAACGCAGGAGCCGGACCGGGCGCCGGCCGCAGGAGGGGGCGCCCCAAGGCCGTCCAAAGGCCGCGCACTCACCGTGGGCCGGGCCGGGGGCGCGCGGTCGGGGGCTCCGGAGATGCCGCGCTCCGCACCCGCTCCAGAGACGCCAGGCACAGCGCGCGCTAGCAGCCGCGCCGAACCCGGAGCGCTGCGGGGGCGGGGCCTGGCGGCGGGGCCCGCCCCCGCCGCTCCAGCCCGCCACGCCCCCTCCGCTCCCGCCCGCCACGCCCCCGCCGCTCCCGCCGCGCGCGCGATCCCCTCCGCACCCAGGCCGCCGAGCGGGTCGGGCCACGGAGCCCCCTCCCCTGGGGGGCGGAGCGGTCAGCCAAGCCACCGGTAGGCGCAGGCGGGGAGCAGGTTCTGCCGTGTCAGGACCCCGTCCCCTGGGGACCCTCGGGAAGCCAGAATCACCGAAACCGTATCAGACAAGCCCGGGCCGCAGCGAGGACTTTTCTGGAAGGGCTGCGCAGCCATCTCGAGTCGCCCTCCCAGCCCAAGCGCTGACCCCACCGCCAGCCTGCACCCCGGGCGAGGGGTGCTGCAGGCACCAACCCGGAACGCGCCACAACCACCCCGATCACCACTTGGGTGATCCTCCCGGTGGCGCAGGTGAGGGCTCTGGCGCCACCTGCAACCTCAGGCCTGGGCGGGATGCCCCGCGCGCACCCTTCCTAGCCCACCCTCCACCCCCTCTGAAATTTGAGCCAGCACCGCACTGTGTTGGCCTGCAGAGCTCCTTAAAACAGATTGTTGCACCAGCCCCAGACCTGCTAATGCCAAAAGTCTGGGCTAGGTAGGGGTGACCCGTCTGCATTTCTTTTTAAGTTTATTTATTTGGGGGGAGGGTGGTGTAGAGCGAGAGGGAAACCGAGAATCCCAAGCAGGATCCACCCTGTCAGTGCAGAGCCCAACGCCAGCCTCCAACTCATCAAACCGCGAGATCATGACCTGAGCTGAAAACTGACTGAAAACTGAGCCACCCAGGTGCCCTCATCTGTGTTTCTAACAAGTTCCCGCTGGTGCTAGAGGTCCTGGAAGGAACGTGGAGGTTCTGGAGCTGTCTGAGGGGCGCCGGGTCCCCGGATCCCCGCCTTGCCTCTGGCTGATCTTGGATCATCAGGGTACCTTGTATTTAGAGAATCGACAGATTTGGAGATGTTTTTAGCTCAGAGGACCTCATCGCTAATGTGGGACCCCAGGCAGTGTGGGACACAGAAAGGCCAAGAGGCTAGGACAGTTTGCTCGGGGGTGAGCTGAAGGAAGGGGCAGAGGCTGGAGGAACAGGTTTCTAACAGCTGCACACAGGGAGGCAGCCCGTCCGCCTGTGAACACCTGTGCCTTTTATTTCGTGGTGCGGGTGGGTGGGTGCGGGAGTGTGGGGAGCCCGGGGTGGGGGAACCAGGTGCTTCCTCTATCACCCCAAGCCGGAGTGGACACTGCTCTGATGGGCCACCTCCTGTCTCAGCTCCTGGGTTCAGACCCACACACGTGCAAGCTGCCCTCCGCACATCTGTACTGGAGGAGACACAGAACTACTGCTGGGGGGGGGTGCGAGGGCAGCACCGCAGGGTGGATTCTCCTTCTGGAAGCTCTGTCTCCAGGCCCTGCCTCCATCCTGACCCAGCACAGCCAGGCAAATGGGGGCAGAAGGGTGCAGGGGAGCGAGAGACCAGCCACCCCTCGGCTTCCTTCTGCACGGGACAACGAGGCAGGAATCCGGGAGGGGACAGTTACCATTCTTCCCCGGGGACTGGCGGGTCCTGAGCCAGGATCTCGGTGCTGATGCCCTCCCCTCCTGCAGTCTTTCGTCAGATTCTGCCAACCTGTTGGAACAAACGCAGGCCTGGTTGCCATGGTGATCATCGTGGCTTTGGGGTGAAGAGATTCTGCGGCTGCTGTAAACAGGAAGTTAGGAAGGGCAGCTGCCAGGGGAGGGGCCCCTGCCCGCACCCCCATCCAATGCCCTTTGGGGAGCAAGGGACTGGAGGCCAGCACCGCTGAGGCTTCAGGCCTAACACTGTGGCCTGCTGGGGTGGAGGAGACCTTATGACTGCCCTGTACAGATAAGGAAACTGAAGCCCAGAGAGGGAAAGAGCTTTTTCAGGGCCACACAGCAACCGGCTGGGTTCATAGCCCAGCTCTGGGCCTCAGTTTCCCTTTTTTGTAAAATGGACATAGTATGCACCTGTCAGTGAGGGGGGTTCTCAGTGAGAAGCTAGTACCTGACCATGGTCACAGCAGGCTGGCCCTCCAGGGACTCAGTTCCCGCCTCCGTAGGTTGGGGGTGACTCCACAGTGGGGAGAGAGGCCGGGAGCAGGCAATGTGGGACATGCACTTGTCATAGCAGGAGTTGGGCACAAAACACTTCACCTAGAGGGTCAGGCGGCTGGGACTGACCCAGGGGCTCACACTTTCTGGGCTTTGGGCAGGCAGGAGAGTGGTTTCCTCCTTGGGGCCAGGGGAAAACCCCCAGGCTCCAGATGGATGGCCGCTGGAGAGCAGGGAGAAAGGCAGCACAGGAGATGAGGGGGCGTCTCTGTAAGGCCACCTCACCGTTGCGGCGCCTGGCTGGCTCGGTCAGTGGAGCGTGCGACTAGTGATCTCAGGTTGTAGGTTGGAGCCTCACGTCGCATGTAGATATTAGTGAAAAAATGAAATCTTGGGGCGCCTGGAGGGCCTCAGGTAGTTAAGCATCCAACTTCAGCTCAGGTCATGATCTCACGGTTTGTGGGTTCGAGCCCCGCATTGGGCTCTGTGCTGACAGCTCGGAGCCTGGAGCCTGCTTCGGATTCTGTGTCTCCCTCTCTCTCTGCCTCTCTCCTGCTCGTGCTCTCTCGCTCTCAATCAAAAATATACAAACATTAAAAATGTAAAAATAAAATCAAGTAAAATAAAATCTTAAAAAAATACATGCTTGACCTGATGCCCTCTGGCGGCAGACCTTGGAATTGCAGGCATAGCCTTCTGGCAGTAAGGCTCCTCCCACCGCTCCCACTGGCACTGCGGCACCTGTCAGAGGCCTGCAGGGGTAGGGGTGGGGGTGGGGCAGCCTAGGAGAATCGTGGGGGCTCACCCAGGGACTTGGCCACAGCGCTGACTGCAGGAACCTGTCCCATCACCTGTGCCATCCTGGGTGCTTCTGCCAGCAGAAGAGGTGGCTGGCTCCAGGTGGGAGGGGGTCTGGCCCCTCACCTGAAATGCTGGCTCCTGGGGCCCAGTTGCCAGCACCCGCACAGGTGACGCCTGTGCAGGACCAGGGTGGTCCCGGGCGCCAGGCCTGGCGGTGGAAGGGGAGCAGGCCCACACAGGGCTTTGCGGGTCTCTGTGAGGGTGGGCGGCCTGGCTGCAGCCCACTGTCCAGTGTCTGTCCACTGAGCCCGAGCGTCAGCTTCTGGCCCAGGGGCAGGTGTGCCGGCCCACCCTGGAGGGGGTGAAGGTCGTGTGTGACATCAGAAGGCAAAGCTGGGGGAGTCGAATACCCAGCATCACTCTGCCCCATGGGGGCCCAGGTTCTGGGGCTCCAGGAGTGGGAGGGGCAGGGTTCAGGAGCGTGGTGGCAGGTCACCTGGGAAGGCAGAGACCAGGAAAGGAGGACCTAGGCCCTGGCCCTGCCAACTTCTTAGGGTCCGGACAGCAGATGGGGCCAGGTGCTCCAGCCCCTGTCCACCCCGTGGTCCTAAGCCAGCCTCCTCGGTCAGGGTCAGGGCCTCTGCAGGTGGGGTCACAGGGTCCAGAGGTCTCTGGACGAGCCTCACAGGCCACCTTGCAGAGCCCCCCCCCACTTCTGTCTCAGCACCAGGGCCAGCCCCTCCCTGCTGGAGCAGGCTCAGACTGGTTCGAGCCAGCCCAAGTCAGCGCTCAGCCTGGCCCTCCAACCTGGCAACTCGTCGTCATGGCAACCTCAAAATGGAGGCCGCCCGTCCACAGAGCCCAACGCCGTCCACAGAGCCCAACGCGAGCTGATGCGAACCAGGAGGGTTTGGGGCGGCCCAGTTAGGGAATGAGGTGGCGCTGCTCGGTAGACAGGTGTGAGCGCGCGGCACTGGCCTGGGCGGGACAGTCCAGGGAGGCCAGGGGGACTCTCGGGGACCCACAGCCCGTCTTCCGGTGGCCGGCTTGTCCCGGGAGCCCCAAGGTGGGGCTGACACGCGGTCAGGGTCTGGGCACCCGAGGACTTCGACGCCCTTTCCTGTGGAGGCCCGGCCCGGGGTCCCCAGGAGGGACACCCTCCTCCGGCGCCAAGGGTCAGCACGGGATGTGTTCCCTGCCTTCGCTGCCCTCGCCTGGTCCCAGCAGGGACGAAAGAGGGGACCAGCCCCCCCCCCCCCCCCCGCGCGAACCACCGAGGGTCTGACTCGAGGCCAGCGGTGGGGCGGCCCGCGTGGCACAGGGCAGGAAAGGACACAGCCTGCAGGCAGCACTTGTGGAAATGTTTTAATTAGAGGATTCTCAGATACAGTGGTTAACGTATTGCCCACAATTCCTTACTAAGTATCAGGCGCCTCATGCCGGGAACAGGCTCTTCCCTCACAGCAGAAACAGGACGGGCACAGTCCCTCCTTCCCCCGTTACAAGAGTTACATCTTCGTTAAGCCAAGGACTGTGGCACAAGAGGACATTTCATTAGTCGAAGTCATGACAATTTGCTAGAAACATCGATTACTTCAGAATGCTTTAACTAGAAAATATATTGAATTTCCATATATATTAACCATATACACGTGTGGCTATTACTAAGTGTAGTTGAGTCATTACAAAATAAGACATTCTGGGAGAGGCTTCGCACACACACGACCCGGCTGGGTCCCCCGGGGGGCCCTCCGCATTAGAAAATACATCGCCAACATCAAGCGTCGAGCTCAGCTACACGTCCAGCCGAGCAAGCGAGCAAGGCACTGGGACCGCGGGGCCACGCAGGCGCTGTGGACGGGGGCCTCACGTCCCCCCCCCCCCCAGCCCACTGCCATCCTGCTGCCTGGCGAGTCGAGGTGCCCTTCCTGACCGAGGGCCCTGGCGACCGCTCCCGCCCCTTCGGAGACCCCTCTGGCCCGGCCGGGTCCCTGCACCGGAGCCACACAGGTGAGCCGGCTGGGAAGGCGAGGTCAGCCGGCGCAGGGCAGGCTCCGGGCCTCCCGTCTACTCCGCACCGTGCTCCCTGGGACCAGGGGGCCAAGGCCCCACCTTGCTGGCACCAGCCCGCGGGGCACTGGGCCTGTCCCCCTCTGCGTCCGTGGCACCTCCCGGCTGGGCCCAAGTGGGCAGGCGGCCAGCTCCGGAAGCTGTGCGGCAGGCTCAGCTTCTGGGGTGCTTTCTGAGAACAGCCCTTCAGGAAAAAGGAAGCGCCCGCGCACAGTGGCCTCAGACCTGCCTCCGGGGCATCCTGACGCCCAGGACCCCCCCCAGGCAGGGCTCCGGCCAGTGCCTGCGCACCGTCCTCCCTGGGGCCCGGAGGACCTCGGACCGGCCGGTGCCGGCTCCGGACGCCAGTTCCGCCCTGACCAGACCCGCCCTCTGAGGAGCGCAAAGACCCGGGGTCGGGAGACAACCCCCGGGCACACACCTCCTCGTACACAGCGCTCCTCACAGGGCCCGGGCCGAGCGCCGCGCGGGTCCAGGCGCAGCCGAGCACGGCCGCGAGCTGGGCGCCGCCGGCCTGCAGCCGCGTGGGGGGCCGGGCCCCGCGAGGCCGCCTCCTCACGCTCTTAATGACGATAATGCCACGAAAACCTTTATATAAACAGTTTATTTACTCTAAACAGCAACACAGACAAAACGCCATATAGACACAAAGGAAGTGATGCGGGAACGAGACGCCGGCTGACTTTGGATCTGAGGCTCGTAAGCAACACAACCCAGGGTGCGCGGAGACCGAGGCGGGAGGGAGGCCAGCTGAGGCCGGGCGTAGCTCTACACTGTGGGAAGCATGCCTGCATCCGCGAGCAAAGGAAACTAGGAAACTAGCTCCTCGGGGCTCATCGAAGTATAAAAGTTTATAATTTTACAGCAGTTGAAATACTGACATCAATATTAAAATAAAAGCAAGTTTTACATAACAATCAAAAATACAAAAGACTGAAGGAAGAGACCCTGTATGAAAAACCGGGCAATTCAGCGAGTCGAGGACTGTGTACCGGTGGCGGAAATGGAAAGTGGCGCCCGCCCAACCCTCCCCAGGCGACTAGTAATTGTACAGAGCAACGTTAGGTTTGCAAAAATGTTGTAAACAAGTTCTTGCCAGACCAATCCCTTCCTTCTTACGCTGCCACGCGGTCGCCGCTTATGAAGGTGCAAACTTCTTGGCCTGTGCTCGAACCCTCTTCTCATACTCCACTCTGTTTTGGCTGAGAAGGTCAAGAGAGAGACACGTCAGCAGGTGCAGCCCCCTCGGGGGCCCAGGGCCGGGCGGGCTCAGAGGGCGGCTCGCGGTCAGGAAGGCCTGGTGGGGGGTGGGGGTGGGGGTGGGGGGGCACAGCGAAGTTTACGAATCTGACCGGCCACCGCACCTCTCGGTTTGAAACCATAGCGACGGCTCTGGAGAGAGAAGCCAGACTGCCGGGCACCACTCTGCTGGCCAGGCGGACAGGACTTGGTGCCGGTTTCCCCACGGGGCTCCAGGGGACCGCCATGACCTCCAGGGCTGGTCTGGGACCCCCCCCACCCAAGGAGCCGAGGCACAGCACGCGTCCAGCGGGGACGCACCTGGGAGTGTGCAGTGCTCTCCGGAAGAGAGGAGTTCCTCCAAGCCGTGCTCTCCACAAGGGTGCCTCTCAGGGCGCTGCTCTGGGTCACCTGTGGCCCAGGCCCCGGAGTGTGCGGGGGCTCCCAGGGTGGAGGGACAAAGGGCCACGAGAGCCGAGGAGTCGAGGCCACAGGACAAGCCTCTGTTGCTGGGCCACGCCACGTGAGCTCCCACCCCAGCCAATAAATAGCCCGGCCTGGCCCAGGGGCCCCCCGGATGGAGGCAGCTGCCTAGGGAGCTCTGGAAGGAGCTAGAAGGCAGTCAAGTCAGCTCTGAAGTGCTCCAGCGCACGCCGCTGGCGGGAGAAATCGTAGAAAAGGAGGGGTGGCGTGACGGGCGGCCAGGAGCCCGGGCCCCGCGGGGACGACCCTCAGCGGCCCCAGGCGAGCGGCCGCCCACCCTGCAGCGCCTGCCGTTGCCCCGGCAGCTACGGACACAGGCACGGAAAGGCCAGCCTCTCACAAGTGACACCATGGCGCCCATGGCCACCACCGGCCACCGCAAACATCACCCCTGCAACGAGGCGCACGCCAGGGCCGGCAGCAAGCTCTTTGAAGGCCACGGAGACCTTGGCTTTGCAGACCATTTGGTCTGTCGTGAGAACTCTGCGTGTACTGTCATGAGTGGCCTCACAGAGGCCTGGGCCAGCGGGCTGCTGCAGACAGGTCGTGGTGACCTCGCACAGCGCCCGGCCGGGGGCGGAGAGCAGGGGGACGCATCTCATGAGCCACTGGCACACAGCTGCCAAGGGACCACGTGACCTCCAGCTGAGCCAGGGCGGGAACACGCCCCTGGGGATGCGGGCCTCGCCCCGCCTGGGCCTAGGGACCTGAGCCATCAACTGCAAGCTTCTGCCCGCAGGCAGACATCAGACGTCTAGCCTGCTGCTCAGGGCGGCCAGAGAACGGTCCTGCCCTCGGCTTTCACCCTCTGCACCCACGGCTTCCAGAAATGTCCCCTGGAAGGAACACGTCCCTGCCTGACCTCTACCCCCTATGCTAGCCCTGCAGGTCCCAGAGCCCCGCTCCAGGCCTAAGCCCCACCTCCCAGACCAGCGGGGAAGCTGGCTGGCAGGGCCAGGGGATGCCGGACCCCAGAACCAGGAGGCCTCTGCCCTGCTAACAATCCAGCCAGGCTCACAGCACCAGGTTTCAACTTGTCGCCCACCTTAACACACACCTGGCCTTTCTCCCTCGGCACAGGTGGTGGACACTGGCCCACGGGACTCACCAGCCACCACAGTGCCACACAGGGAAGGGCTACTCCCCGATGGCACACACGCAGGCCCAGGAGGGTGTGGGCAACAGGGCCACAGGAGAGCCGTGACACGAGATCTGGGGCCCGGGAGCTGCGCTACTGGCAACGCCTCCTTTGGCACCCGCACCTGGGGGCCCTTTCCTCTGCGCCGGACTGAGATTCACCAAACGCATGGTCTGCCCAGCCACAGCTTCTCAGGGACAAAGTGGCCAAGAGAGGCCCATATCACCTGACCTTCACCTCCTGCCACGCCCCACCCCGCCCAACAATACCGTGGCCACGCCAGCCCTCGCTCACCCGTTCTTGCCCACCACAGGTCCTTTGCACCTGCAGCTCCTGCTGCCTACAGGGCCTGTCCTGGTTGCTTCCTAGCCTCAGACGCTTCCCTGGCGGCCTCACTCGGTCTCCCCGTCTCACGGGGAGTGTCTCACCACGGCTGGTGTCTCACGGCCTTTCGTGAAGGCTGCCCAGAGCGGCAGGAACTGTTCTCCCACCCACAACCAGCCTGAGGCTCCCCCTTCTTACGGGCTGCCCGGACCAGACTTCCGGGAAAACGCATGCAGGCCAGCGAGTGGCCACAGCAAGCAGCGCCAGACCGCTACTAACCAGTAAATCGTGTAGGCCTCTGCTTGAGCTGGGTCCTGGATATTTGGTTCATTTAGAAGTTCCTGTATTCCTAACAAGATCTGTGTGAGAGACAAGAGAACACAGGGGTCAGCGGTTTGAAAGGCAAGCTTTTCTGGGACATCGGCCTCGGCCTCAGATAAAGACCACAGGCCTCTGGCCCCACAGGAAGGCTGAGGCCAGCACCCTGCATGCCGTACCTGCTTGATCGTGATGGCCGGCCTCCAGTCCTTGTCCTCCTCGAGGATGGACAGGCACACTGTGCCCGAAGGGTACACGTTTGGGTGAAACAGCGGTGGTTCAAATTTGCCTGGACCACAGGGAAGAAGGAAACGTGTTTCTGGCGGCAGCGGTCGTCTGGCAGGATGATGCAATCTCCCTGCACCAGGGCGACCTGCTGCCACCAGGCATTTGGCGAAGGACGGTGGCCGTGAGGTGGCAGTAGGTGGGGGGCGGGGACAGGCGTGCACCTTTCCCGGACTGGGAGGCGAAGCCATGTGCTCGCCCGGACCCTGCCTCCCGACAGTGGGCGGGCGGAGCCGAGTCCTGGGCATCCCCACCCCTCACGTCCCTCCCCAAGTCAGCACAGCAGGTGAGGACGGTCCTGGGGGGACAGCTGAGGGCAGAAACTTGGCGGCCCTTCCAAACAAGTGGCCATTTTCAAAGCACAAAATTCTGCTCCAAAAAGAGAGGCTCTTAGGATCCCACGTTCTTTCTTTTAAAAAACAAAAGTTCCTTCTTTCTAAAAAATGAACACACGTAGGAAATCCTACAACAGAGAAGAGCAGGAAAACTGCCTCAAGCTCCCCGGGGACCGTTCACCACAGCTGACAGGGTTGTTGTCACCACAACTGACAGGGCGTTCCTCTCTGCTTATCTGGGCACCGTCCCCTCTTCTCTTCACTTAAAAACATTAATTACGCCCCGAAAACTACAATGGGTCTCACGCAGCTTGACAGAACTCCCGAACCACCACTACACCGGGCACCAGCACCCGGAGTCTCCCAGAAGACTCCCCCCGGGCCACCAGGGTCCAGCCTGCGCCCTCCCGGCCCTGCGCTCGCGGGTCACGCGCACACATGTCTACGTGACGCCGCCAGTCCATCCGGCCCCGAGGAGGTGCTGCCCACCGCCAGCTCCCACTGCTTCACGATCCCAGACCCCCGGCAGCCTCACGGAGGTCAGCCGTCCCTGGGGACTCCGGACGGCGAGCACCTTCACTCACTGTGACGCACCGGCCGCTTCTTGGAGAAACTCCCGGTCTCGTCTCCCGCCCGTTAATCCCGTCTGTCTCCTGACCTGTGGGCGTGCTGCACACCTTCTGGCTCGAGCCCCTGCAGGAAGGGCCCTCGGGAACCTGCTCCCGCCCCGAGCACGCCTTTCTGCTCTTTGAATTCAGCTTCTTCCTCAGCACAAGTGCCTGATTTTAATTTCATCTGGGCGGTCAATCTCTTCTCTCACCTAGGAAAGCACAGCCGTGGCGGGCACAGCCTCGCCCAAGCCCCTGTCCCCGACTTCTGCTCACCGCTGGCTTCCTCCAGTCAGAGAAGCCCCTGCCGAGACCCCCTCCGCCGCAGGGCCGGCCGCCGACTTCCTGTGCGGCTCTGCTCTTCCGCATCACGTTGGGAGACGCGCAGTCTCAGGTACTTGCAGGCCCTTCCCTCTGGCTGCTGTAGACTGTCCCCCAATGTCTACCCATTCTTCTTTTTTGGAGTTTTTTTAACGTTTGAGAGAGTGAGGGCTGCCTGGGTGGCTCATGTGGGTAAATGTCTGACTTCGGCTCAGGTCACGATCTCATGGTTCGTGGGTTCGAGCCCCGCGTCGGGCTCTGTGCCGACAGCTCAGGGCCTGGAGCCTGTTTTGGATTCCGTGTGTCCCCCTCTCTCTGCCCCTCCCCTGCTCGTGCTCCATCTCTCTCTGTCAAAAATAAACGTTAAAGTTTGACAGAGTGAGCGAGCAGAGGGAGGAGCAGAGAGAGGAGAAGCAGACGCCACGCTGTCGATGCAATCCCGGCAGAAATCAAGAGTCGGAGCTTAACTGACTGGGTCCCGGGGCGCCCCCGCCCATCTTTGGATCGGGGACACTTGGCTGCCTCCAGCTTCTGGCCACTACAGATGGGGCTGCCGTGACCAAGCTGGTCCCCGCCCGCGGTGAGCGTGCGTGCGCGTCTGCTGAACGCTCACTTGAGCAGAGCAGCCGGGTCCTGGAGAGACCCAACTTCAGCTTCCGCAGACTCGGGGAACAGCTCTCCAGGGGAAGCGGTGCAAATCCACACCTGCGGTGGGGTATGAGGGCCCCGCCGCTCCGCCCCTCCGCGGGAGATGACGTCGGCACCTCTTCCCACGCTGCGGGCACAAGAGGGGACAGCCTCCCGTGTGGCCCGACACGTGTGGCCCGACAGCGCCTGCGGTTTCCTTACTGGCGTGCCGACGCCCTTTGCGCTTCAGGGTCAGTGCTGGCAGGTGGGGGGTGGGGGGGGAGGGCGTGTGCTCCCATCTCTCTCCCTCACTGGTTTCTCCTGGTGAACACGTGGTGCTCAGTGTGACGTAGCC
Source organism: Felis catus (assembly GCF_018350175.1). NCBI lineage: Eukaryota > Metazoa > Chordata > Mammalia > Carnivora > Felidae > Felis > Felis catus. The sequence continues at coordinate 40,073,951 of NC_058383.1, forward strand.
CCGTTAGCGATGTTCTGCCTCCGGGGCCAAAGCACTGTCTGTGCCTCGCTGCTGAAATCTACCAATCTTCTAGAAGCCACACCGTTCCTTCTTTCCACTGGATGTCGAGATTCATCTGGAAGGCTACCTAGGGTGTGGGGGGGGATTCCTGTCTCCTCCGCAGGGATACTCTGTGGGCCCGGTCCATTCGCCGGACTAGCCTTGCGCCCATGTCATAAACACGTGGCACGTGTGGCCTCTGCCCGGCAGGCCTGCGTCCCAGTCACCGTGTCCCCGTAGCAGGTCTGTCTGGTTTACATCTTGTCCATCCTGCTGACGGGTGTGGGTGCCCTTGGACTGACGTGCCTCAGCCCCAGCCTCCCCGACCACCCCCGGCACTCTAAGGGTCGCGGCTACTCTCCGTGCTCCTGACTTCTAGAATCTGTGTGACGATTTCCACAAAAACTTCCACACTTGGATTTGACACTATTGTAAACAGTCGGGGTCAAACACTTCCGTTTGTTGCAATTATGTTGAAAATAGGTTTTTGCAGGTTAATCCCTTATTGCACAACCTTACCAAAAAGATCTAAAAAGAAAGGCGAGACCATCTGCAGCCCGTCTTCCCTTCCCGCTCTTCGGCTGGGATTTTTGTTTTTGCCTTGTCGAGTCCGCTTGGAATTCAGGTATCAAGCTGAACACAAGTGACGAAAGCAGCCGTGACCGGTCTCGTTTCTTAATCAGAGCTACTATTCAACGCAATACCTCCACGTGGCAGAAACAAGTCAAACAGCAAAGAACCAGCCAAATGAAAAGTCTCCATCCCAGGGGTCACCCTGCTAATTATCCATGCTTAAAACTCTTCTGCTAGACGCCGTTATGATGGAAAACGTTCTTCTACCTTTTCGAGTTACTAACCCAAGCGTAGATGTTTCCGTATGGCCGTTCCCGGTGGCCACGTGCTGTGCGGGACACTTCTCCACACAACGAGGCACGCCTTCACTCATTTAATTAACTAACCACGGACCGGTTTTGGTGGCTTCCAGCTGCAAGCGGGGGGGGGGGGGGGGGGGGGGGGGGGGGGGGGGGGGGGGGGGGGGGGGGGGGGGGGGGGGGGGAATTTGGTGCTCCTCCCGTCCTGAATCTCGCGAAAGTGCACTTTGATGACATAACCCTAGCACGACGTTAAAGACAGCCTCGGCCTTTTCTTCCCATGGCCTTCTCCGGAGACTTATCCATCCAGGCGGCTCGCAGCCAACAAGTTGGATGTGGAGTGTTAACAAACGGGCGCGGTGACAACGGGTCAGGGAAGGAAACCCTCCGAGAGGTGGGGTTCCGGACCGTGGTCCTTGTGACGCCCATCCCTCGCGAGGGCAGACAGTGGTGGCGCCTTATCCCCGACAGGGACTCAGGGCCAGGAGCCTCCCGGTGGATCACAGCCGGCACCCGACTACGCCCGCCACGTGCACCTGGCTCCAGTCCACGGCCTCCAGGGTCAGAGCCCCCGGGGCCGCCACACGGCGAACGTGGGGAAGCAGACGGAGTTGCGAGGGGTTCGCTCTACTTACATTTTGGGGGTGAGGATGGGTAGTCGTCCTTGAAAAGCATCCGCAGTTTAAACAAGCCTCCTTCCCACGGGGTCTGCGGGGAAACGAACGTGCAGTCAGGCGTGTCGCTGGCCTCCGCCGCGGGCTGAGCCCAGGAGGAACGGGCCTCTGCCGCACGCCCCCAGCACCGCCCCACAAACCGACCGGCTGTCCCCACGACGGGACCGTGGGGGCTGCCACGGCCCTGAGGGGGCCGGAAAGAGCCATCCCCGGAGAGGAGCGTGGCGGGAGCTAGGCTTCCGGGAAGACAGGCGGGGGCCGGCAGGCCACCCCCTGTGACCCAGGATCGGGGGTCAGGATCTCCACCTGAGCGGCCCCTGTCGCCAGCTCCACCAGCACAGCCCTCCCCAGCCTCCTCCGGGAGGGACAAGGCCACGCGCACCTGCCTCAGCCTCAGACGATGGGCCGAGAATGGGCTTAGCAAAGGCAGAGGTGCGGGCCCGGCCCTCCACGGAGCCGTGGCAAACGGAGAAAGCAAACCACATCGTCCGAGGACAAAGCCGAGTCCTAATCCTGCCAGCTTAGCATCGGGCGAGGAGGCTGTCAGGAAGCACCAGGCTGAGCTCACGCAAACGCCACGCCACGGGTGGAGGTACGTGGCGGCGATAAGGCGATAAGGCCGGGGGCATAACCAGGTCACCTCAGGGGTCTCCTCTTGGCTTTGGGGTCACCCAGAAAGAGCCGGATGCGGGACTGCTGGAGACCTTGACTCTCAAATGCTTCAAATACGCTGGCCCTGACTGGACCCCCCGCTACCTGCCCCAGACTCAAAGACCGCCAGGTCGAGCGTCACTATATCCTGGCTACTTCAGCTGCAGCGGGTTTGAAGGACAAACGGGAAGGCCCTTCCTTCCGTCTGGGCCCTTCTCCAGCGTGTCCCAAGGCTCCTCTTCCCTGAACACGCAGCAGGGTCCTGCCCCCGGGCTACGGTGGGGGTGCCACACCCAGCCCCTCCTGCAACACAGCTCCTTCTTTCTGAATTAAAGCTGACTGGTGGGGGAGGGGGGAATCACCTGTCACCCAACCCTGTCCCCTCCCCCGGAGAAGCAGGTCAGCAGAGTGGCGCCCCTTACCCCTTTCTTCCCGGAATGGCGCACTCCCAGTTCATGAGGTTCATCGTGCCATCGGGTTTTTTGTTGGGACAGCCACAAAGCCCTGAGAGAAAACAACCACACAGGCACATCAACGCCCCGGCATCTCATTCCTCCTGCTCGCACAACAGTCCTGAGACTCCCAAGGGCACCCTGCACAGAGTGTGTAACAGAGCAGACGTGATGGGGTTCCCGGGTTCCACCGGGGAAACCACCCCCCTGCTACGCACAGAAATAAAGCTTTCCTTACAAACGGGTGGTCCTTTCTCCAGGCTTTCCTCTCCTGGGCCAGTCTGCTGAAGGGCGATCCCCGACATGTTTCAAAGTCCCTGCAAGAGACCGGGCAGAGCACGCAGTTAGGACAGGCAGAGTGCAGGAGCCGTCCGCCCCTCCCCTCGCTCACCCAGGTTGACACAGACCGGGCTCCCAGCAAACCGCCCAGCTGGAGTCTGCCCCGGGCATCACGTCCCCGAGGGGCGACCCCGGCCTCCTCCCGCAGGCGGCTCTCCAGGAAAGAGGGAGCCAGGATGCTCCGGAGACCCAGAACACCTCCACGTGGGGCCCCTTCCCTGTGAACATCCCACCCCCAGGGGCCACGGCACAGGCCTAGGTATGTGCGGTGCAGGAAGGGTTCACCAGCATTCCCAGCAGACGCCCGCACACCTGTCCTGCCCTCTTGTCACACTGCAGAGGGTTGCAGCGACAGGGTTCCCACCGTCAGTCTCCACAGGAAAGGCAAGGACACGGTGGGGATGTCCAGAGCACTGCCTGAGGACCGGGGTGGGGGGCCAGGGCAGTGGCAGACCACTCCCCTCTGCCAATGCAGAGATTGGGGGGGGCATCAGGCCCCCAGTGTAGAATCAGGGGCTCACAATTTAGATTCAGGTCTGGCCAAGACAGTAACTCTTATTCTTGAAACCAACCGAGTAGAAAGGTGTCCCAGGTCAGACAGCAAGCCCACCGCGTTGTGCACAAGTCCCTAGACTGCAACTGGCCCACAGCACCCGAGCCTCCTCCATCCCCTCTGCTTTCTCACCCCCACCGCACCTCCCCATCCACTGGCACTCCATGAACATCAGAGAGATCAGGGCTCTTCTCCCATTTACTTCGGGAAAGTCAGCGGGGGTGGGGGGTGGCCAGCAGGACCCAGGAACCCCTGGGGAGAAGACACCCGGCAGGCCCAGAGGTAGGCAGTCTGCCCGCTGGGCCCGCCAGTCCCAGGAGCGCTGCAGGAGTGGGTTACTCAGAGTCCCGCTTCTGGGTGTCAGGTCCCCCAGCACCCCCAGACCACAGACCCCCCAAGGCCTAGTGCCTTCAGGGTCCCCACTAGTGGCCCAGAGCTCCCCTTACCCCCACCATCCGCTTGGCTCACACTCCCTGCAGGGAGAGCTGCCTCTCAGGGTCTCCAGGGTGCTGCTCACCCGGCACAGCCTAAGAGGCCGGAGCCCCAACTTCCCTCTACCCTCAGAGGTCACTAACCTTGCTAGAGAATTTGGCCTTAAGTCTGTCTTCAAAGTCCACGGAAACATAAACAAGGCTTTAACGAGAGAAAAAGGGAGTCCCCTAGCCTGTCCCGACCCTCAGCCCCTCAGCCTTCCAAGGAGAGCGTCTCCTCTCTGCTCTTGTGGGTGAAAGGACCACACCTCACGTTCCTGAGGACAACAGGGGCGCCCTCCACCGGGTTCAGAACCACCTTCCAGCCACGACAATGCATGACAATGCGTGAAACCAGCCCCGCCTGCCGGCTCAGGCTCACCCACCGCCCCCGGGGCCCAACACAGACTCAGGACGACCAGAAGTGAAGATCCAGAAGGTAACGTGCCTGTTAAGCATGGAGCCTCAACTCGAAACCCGGCTCACGTCCCCCTCTGCCTTCCGGGGGACAGCCTCCCCTCGGCTGCTGCCACCACTCACCCGTCGGCTACGCCTGTGCAAACCCCCCCGCCCGGCTCAGGCTGACCCTCACCCGCCTCAGCAACCCAATCCAAATCACACCCTTCACCCCCACCACCCCGCCGAGCGCGGGAGCGTTTAGGCCACCAGCTCAGCAGAGGCAGGCCCGGGTGGTGGTGTCACCTGGGTGCGTGTCAGAAACGAACGTCCCCAGGCCCCGTGGCCATGAGCCGGGAACTCTGGGTGGGGCCCAGCACTACAGGTTCGGGAGGCTCTTGGACAACTGTGTTCCCAGGAAAGGGGCAGGAGGGGCCTGGGCATCAGCACCCGCAGCCTCCGGGTCATCCATGGGCCTGGGTCTCAGAAGCCGGCTGAGTTGTGACAGACACACCACCAGACCAATCAGATGGGGTCCGGTACTAAGAAAGTTTATTTCTGTTATTGTAAGAAAAAGCAAAAGTCAAAAAGGAAAGTCCTCCACTCAGGAAACCGTCAGGATGACGTGACCAACGGGCTGAACCCCGGCCACCACCTCAGGCTGTGGCACTGACCCCAGAACACCTTGTAAATGGGCTCCAACCTTCCCTGACCGCAAATTTAAGTCCAAAATAGACAGCACCATGCTGGACCCCAACCAGAACTCCTCTCTGTCACCGCTCCGTCCCAGGGCTCCGGCCTGCCCTCTTCCTTCCCCGTCCCTGTGCAGACCTGACTGCCAGGAGCACGATGCTATGGGGGTTTGGGACCTTGAAGGGCAACACCTGGGGGACCTCCTTCACTGGACAGCACACCTGTCTGGAATATTTGTTTGGGACAGAGGCAGAGGCCCAAGGAAAACGACAAGGCGGGGGCAATGATCCCGAAGACGAGGACCGGGGCTTGCATGAGGTGGACGGAGTAACCCTCAGGGAGCCAGGGCACAGGGGGGCACAGCCCAGTCTGTCTTTAAGGTGCTCTCTGGCCAGAGGCTGGCAGGGACCCTGACACCTGAAAATCTTCACTTCCCCAAGTTTCTCAAACCCTTCACCTCAACTGGCTCTTCTGCACGGAACCTGACCCAGCACCAAGCTGGGTCAGTGGAAATGCCCTTCCCTGCAGAAGTCCTGAGGGCACGGGACACTCTGGACTCTCCAATCAAGTGCCCGCGCCCCATGCCCCCCACCGTCCTCGTAGTGATCACTGGGGCAGCACACACCCCCCGCCCCCTGGGCAGACAGCACAAGTAGGCAGGACGCTTCTGCAGGATTAACCCACACAGAGCTTCGGTGACGGAAGGCATGCGAGGTCCCCAGTGAGTCTGAGCTCAGCCAGGCAACAAAACAGGTCTGTGAAACCACAGGCCAGCGCTCCCCCACAGCGAGGAGCCACGGACACCGACAATCCGGGCACTCCGGAGGGGCTGCGACGGGGCCGGGCCAGGGGGGCGACCCTGAGTGCCGTCTGCTGGCTCACAACCCTGCCACGGGCCACCTCTTCTGCCCTGAAGAGCAGCCAGAGTCACCTAGTCCTGGGGCCTGGCTGCATGTGCTTGTCCCGGTTTGTGGAAGGTAATGAGGGCTGGGCCCACCAAAGTCCCTGCAGCCCCCTCCTCGGGGTGGCTGGTGGACCCGGACTGGGCAGCAAACTCGGTTTGTGCCATCGGGTCGCAGAGCCTCAGGTGCCCACCTGCACTGTCCCAAGCAGAGACCTGGTGCTTCCACTCCCACTGGCCTCCCGCTGCCAGGACAAAGCAGCCAGTTTGTTTACATTTTCACCACAGCGCGGATCCATTCATTCAGAGTCCCAGATCCACCCGCCAAGCGAAGAGAGCCATTTCCGCAGCTTTAGGTGTCAGGAGAGCGCTTCAGAGCAGCAGGCAGGAGCCGGGGCAGCACAACCTGGCACGACTAGTCACAGCCTGAGGGACGAGAGGCCAGCCTGCCACCTGCCTCCAGGGCTCCCTCCAGGGCTCCCACTGTGGGCTGCAGCGGAATGTGCTCTTCTCAGATCCCGATCTGCTACCGGAGGGCACAGAGCTGAGCACCTCCATCAACTTTCCCAACAAAATGGGGGAAGGCACTAGGAGCCCACAGGCTGGCCCAGGAGGAAGCAGATTACGGAGGGGAAGCTTGTGGACCCCCTTTTCCCACCCGCTGGGGGTGGGGTGGGGCAGGAAACTCGGCGCACCTGACACAGGTGCCTGCGGAGGCTGCGCTTCCTGCTCTCTCCCAACACACCTCCCAAGGACCCCAGGCTGTTCCCGAAGCAAGGTCCCTAATGCCAGGACTCCCCCGGACAAAGGTCCAACAGCAAGAAGAACTCATCCCTAACCTCCCCCCCCCCCCCCCCCCCCCCCCCCCCAGCTACCAAAGACCAGAGCAAAGCGAGACAAATTCAGGATCCATCTTCCCTTTCGGTGAAGTTGACGCTCTAACCCAAAAGCCACCTTTAAGTGTTTCCTTAAGAGCGAGAAACACTTAGGACTACAGACTTCCAAAACAAACAAAAGGACAACTTCACAAACCGAGGAACTGAGTACATTTTCAAACTACACCAGCCGAACCAAGTGGTACCGACTTCGGGGCAGCTGCAGGCCACGACCAGGAGCCCGGCTAACCATCCCCTTCGCTTCCTCCTACTCACGTTAACTACCAGTTCCGACCTCCGTTCGATGGCTACAAAGCAACCGCGTACGAAAACTCTCCCTCGAGCGCAGCGCTAACGTCAGGGAGGGATCCCACCAACTGCAAGCGGAGCTCTTCAGAGGCACAAGAAAACTCAGACTGTTTTGGTTTCTCGACCCCCGCCAAACGAGCCGGCGATGTTGCAATCCCCCACTTTCAACTCTCTCGGTCGTGCACGCTCGCCCCAGCTGCCAGGCGCCACAGGTCTGTGTGCAGACCGTGACCCCGGAAACGAATTTCCCTGGGGCGGAGAAGAGCCCCGGCGGCGGGGCGGCCCAGGCTCGCGTCCCTGTCAACAGCGGCCGCTGCCAGCAGCACCTCGGGGACGCCGCCGAGCACGCGCCAGGGGGCCGTTCTCCTCCTCCGCTCCCGAACGGGCGCGCGGCGAGGGGCCGAGGGGCCGGCCCGACGCGACCCCGGCCCGGGGCCGAGGCCGCACGCCCGTAGCTCCCGAGGAGGACCGGTTCCGGGGAGCGGGGCCTGCCCGGGGCGGGGGCGCGGGGCAGGGCCGGGGGTGAAGAGGCGCCCGCTCGGGCCCGGGCCCGACGGCGGCGGAGGCCCGAGCCCGGCCCCCGCCCGCGCCTCCCGCCGCCCCGCCCGCGCCCCCGCGCTCACCTCGGGCGGCCGCGGCCCGGCGAGCGAGGCGGACGAGGAGGAGGAGGAAGCGGCGGCGGCGGCGGCGGCGGCGCTCCCTTTGTCTCGGGACTTCCCCTCCCGAGCCCGCTCCGCGCGCAGCCCGAGCGCTCCGAGGACCCCGGCGGGCGGGGCGGGGCGGGGCCTGCGGAGCCTGCCCGCCGCGCGCCTGCCCCACGCGCCCCCGCCGCCGCCCCGCGCCCCGCTCGCCCGCGCCGCCGCGCGCCGCCCGCCGCCCGCGCCCTGCTGTCGCGCGCTCGCGCCCCGGGCCCTGCCCGGGAGCGGGATCCGGGTGCGGCTTTCCATCAGGCGGCGCCGCGGACACCTGCGCCCTTAAAGGAGCCGCGTCCCCGAATGGAGGGAGCGTCTACAAACTCCCCCTCGCGATGCGTGTGTCCACTCGAGGACACGCCGGCGGCAGCGGGGCCAGGGGGAGGCCGAGATCTCCAAGGGCTCGCCGGATGCCGTGCGGGCAGCTCTCCGGGCACGGGTCCCGGAGGTCTCCTTGGGGCTGGGACCAGGGGCCGGGCGGAAAAGATCACCGAGGCCTAAGGATCCCCTGAAGCGTCGCAGCACGGTGACGGTCCCCCGAGCACGGCGCCCTGTGAAAACCCCTTGCAATTGGTCAGTTCCGGGCCCTGGGCGGGGCGTCCGTCGAAGCCGCCCAATGAGTTGACCCGGTACAGGAGGCCGAGTACCGGCCCGACCGACGGGAGGAGTAGTGCGGATACTCCCTAACCCGGGGACTGGCCGGGGGTGGGGGGCGGGGCGCCGGGGCTGCCGGCGGGCGGGGGAGGGGCGGGCGGCCCGGAGCGAACGCCGGCCCCTACCGGTCTCGCCAGCACCTCCCCGTCGGGCCCGCCTCGCTGCCCAAACCCCAAGCTGACGGTGGGGAACGGGTGCCTTCCAAGGTCAGCCCGCTCCGCCCGTGGGCGCTTTGGGGTCAGGGAGCCGGGGGTGTCTCGGGTCCCCACCCTGGACAGCGGCCGGTGGAGGGGCACCTGGGCCAGGCTCCCCGGCATGGGGTGGGGGGCGCTGGACAGCGGAAGCGACTTGCATTCATTCACTCCTGCTTTCCCTCCCTTCCCCTCTCCTTCCCTCAGAACCCCCTAGTTGGCCCTGTGCTGAGGCCGCCAGCTTCCCCCGGGACCTGGGACCACAGGTCCTGCGCCCACCGGATGCTCAGTGCATGTGGTTCCAGACGTCCTGTTACTTCAGATGGCAGGGGGAGGGCGGTGTCCCCTCGGTGTGGTGGCTGGGCATGGCTGGGTTTGGGGACGGGTTGTGCCTAGGTTACCTCCCCATCAGTAATGGCCCGTAGGCCTGGCTATGGTGACCGGGTCCCCAGGTGATAAAGGCCAGAGGGCCTGGCCCCCTAAGCAGAATGTGAGAATTCCAGGTCTCTCCCAGACTCTGAATTCCAAAGGGGCTGCCCACTCCTGGATCCCCTCAGTGACCCAGCACGGGCCTGGCCTGGGGATGCTGCTCCCCTCTGCCCCTCCACCCAGGCAGCTGCAGGTCTCCACCTCGGGTGCCGGGATCCTCAGGGCTCCCCGGAGACACCTGTTCTCTGGGGCCCAACCCTGGATCGCAAGTTGTGAGTGGTCCTAGGAGTGTGTGTTTTCACAAGAGCCGCAGCTGAGCCTGGGCACGTGGCTACTCGCTACACTTCCATAAACCGTCTTCCTGGGGAGGAGCTCGGGCTTCGGTTCTGTCTTTCTCTGCCGGGAAGTTCACACAGGGTCGCGCGACGAAGGCACCCAACAAATAGCGTAGCCACTAAAAGGTGGTGGCTGCTGGAGGAGAGAGGGGAACCAGGGGCTCCTGTGCACTCAGCACACATGAGGGCAGGGAGAGCAGGGCTGGCCACATGGGGGTGGCCTAGCGGGGTAATGAGGGGTGCAGTTAGGGGAGGTGACCAATGTGGTGTGTGTCCTGGGCCGGACCCTGTGGGCCACGGGGAGCCATGGAAGGTTGTGGAGCAGGAAACGTAAGACTGGGTCCTGTCTTTATGTGTGGTGAGGGGATACCCGGAGATGGGGAGATGTGGCCCCTTGGCCCTGGTGGACAAGTTATCAACCAGTAGTAAGAACTGTCCCCCTGGTGAGAGTGGCTCTCCTGCTGGGAGGAGAGTCAAGATTGGTGGAGAAGGAAGGGGCATTTAGCTGGAGGACAGGTTGGAGGAGGGCAGGGGGAGGGAGGGCAGAAGGCTCCCTCCGATCGGGTATCGTCAACGCAAAGCCTCCTTGAGCTCACACTCTGGCACACACGTGCTCGGGGACGGCCCCCCGGCTGTCCTGTCATCAGTCAGCTCACACACTTACCCAGAGCACTGACTCTGACCTTGAAGAAGCACGCTGGCGTGGTGTAGACTGGGCGGCGTGGCAGGGAAGAGTGGGGCGGCCTCTAGGACCTGGGAATGGCCCCCACGACAGCCAGCAAGAAAGCGCCTCGTATGAGGGCATTCTCGTGGGAAACTGACGTACGAAGAGTGCCTTGTTTAAAGCCACTAAGCGTGCAGCGAGCTGTCATGCAGCCAAGGGACACACACCTGGCTTAGATAGGGTGGTCACGGGGGTCTCTGAGGAGGGGACATCCAAACTAAGTCCTGAAGGAGGAGCAGGACCCGGCTGTGGGGACGCTGGGGGACGATCCTTCCTGCAGAGGGAATGGGAAGCAGGCTGAGCAGGGAGAGACCCGTGTGGCTGGGGCAGCACCGGCAGGGGAGGCTGGCATGGGGACAGGATGGAACAGGTAGTTGGGCTGGACCGTACGTGACACTTCCAGGGTGCTGGGGACTTTGCTGTGCGTTCAACGTGTACCAGTTCCAGCAGGAGAGACGGGATTTGGTTGGGTCCAGCTCCCGGGTACAAAGGAGAAACTGAGTCTTGGAGGGGATGAGGCCTTTGTGCAGAATCAGTGAGTGTAGAACCCCGAGGGGGAAGAATGCTGGCCGGCCATGCCAGGCCATACGCCCACCCCACGAGGAGGGGCGGTGTGGCTGGGAGCTGCCTGCAGTGGGGGCAGGATCCCTGCTCCCCTGGGTGTCTGTCAGAGGCCAAGCTGTGGGCACGGAGGCCCGCTGCTCCAGGGGCTGGGTTGAAAAGAAAACAGATCCACACACAAAAGAGTGAGGTCGGACCCCCTTACCTCACACCACATACAAAACTAAAAGGAAACACAGGAGAAAACCTTCACAACACTGGTCTGGCCATCATTTCTTGGGGGAAAACATCAGAACCACAGGCCAGTAAAGAGAAAATAGATAAATCGGGCTTCATCAATGTTGAAAACTTTTGCCCATCGAAGGAAACTACGGGAGAAGAATATTCTCTGGAAGGAGGAAGGCCTGGGGCTGGACCTGCCTTCTCGAGTTCCGGGGGCCATTCCAGGAGGACAAGGAGCCTTCTTCCAGCTCTGGGGGACACATGCAGATGGCCAGGGGCTCCCTTTGCAAGTTCCTCAAAGGGCCAGAGCATCCCTCGGAACCGCACCCCCTGCCCCCAGGCTCCTCAGCCCTTAGCCTGGCCCCACAGGACACAGAGGGCAACCTTCCAGACGTCCCCATCTGGGATCCTGGGGCCGCATGAAGGTATAATGATCCCTCCCCATCGGATCAGTGGTCCCCAAGCCTGCTCATCCCTGTCCCCCAGATGGTTTGTACGTTAGATTAGAAGGAGTCAAGTCCGGGACCTTCTCTCTGTGCCGTGACCTGTGGGTTTGACTGCTTCTTTCCCGCCCCCAAACGAGAAAGGCAGCAAACCACTGTCACCTGGGGGAGAGGCTGAGACCAGGCTTGGCGGTGGGCAGACCTCCTGCTGTGTGCCCCTCCCAGCCGCTGGGGTGGTGGGGACCGTGACGGGGCACGGTGTCCGCTCTGACCCGGCCAGCGGCGAGCTCCGCGACCTGTGTAGAAATACCCGATCGCCTCCAGCGCCGTGGCGAGTAGGGGATACGAGGGTGGGTTGGTGGGGCTGGGGCGTCCCCCACGACTGGGCAGCACGAGCCTGGCACCAGCAGTTTGGTCCCCAGCCTCCCAACCCACGGAAGAGGCCGTGGAGCGGGGTGCACAGGGCAGGGGGAGGGTGCCTCTTCTCCCCTGGGGCCTGCCCGCCTGGTCGCGCAGGCGTTCAACTCTTCCCTGTGTATGGAACGTGGGGCCAAGGAGAAGGGGGTTGCCTCGTGTTTCATTTTAAGATGGGAGACATGCTTGCCGCCCAGGATGCCGAGGGAGAGAGCTGGACACACCGTGGGGGGACCAGGCTCCACAGGCCCTGCAGGCACACATTTCCAGAAGCCTCTCTCAGCCTGAGCCTCCCCCACTCCACCGCCCCCGGTCTAAATGACGGGGGCGGGCTCTGAGGACCCCAGAGCCACTGCCGGAGTGGGTCCTCGCCCCCCCTAGGCTGGGCCGGTCAGGTCTGTACCTCTCTGTCCTGTGGTGCAGCCGGCCCTGCCTCAAACGGGGACACTAGGACCCCGGACCAAGGCCTTGGCCCCAGCCCCACCGCTTCCTGCCTCCAGACCCTGCAGCCTGATGGCTCCCTGCTGGCCACCCAGCATCCCAGAAGGCCCTCCCCATTGCGCTATAACCCTGTGTGGGGGTCTCCCTCCCCACCTGCACCCAGGTGGGGGAGGAGTTCAAAATATGCGGGGGCGGGGGGTGCGTGGAAGACAGGAACAGCATACTCACCTGGCTGGGGCTACTCCCATGAGTCTCTGTGTCTCGTGGCCCAGGCGCCCCCAAGTCCCTGCCCTGGTGGCCGTGGCGGGCAAGGCAGGTCTGACCCTGCCGCACACGGAGCCACAGGCGCCCTCTGACCTGGCCGTTCCTGCGTTGGCTCGCCGATCCAGGCCAATAAGCGTGTGTGTTAAAACGGAGACTTTCTGTCACAGCCCCCGGGCCTTGCGCCCCCATAAACGCGGCACAGACCCAGCCACGCTCCTTGACTGCAGCCAGATAGAGTCACCTGCCAAGGTTCTGTGTCCACAGCTTCTTTCCCGTTGGGGGTGGGAGCAGGGCGCGGGTGGGGGGCTGTCAGAGCTTGGAGAGCCGTGACCGTAACCACGAGGGCCCCCAAGGGGGCCCTCCTCTTGTTTCAGGCAGCAGGATTTTACTGGGAACCACAATGCCTCCTTCGTCCTCTAGTTCTCCGGTATTTCACACAAGCTCCTTGAGCCCCTGAGAACTGTCTGTGGACACACTGCTCTGCCCCGACTGTGCCACAGGAAAACGCCATGTGCCCCACGGCCAGTGGGCCGTGTCCCCCCCCCCCCCCCCCCCCCCCGCTGCTTGGTCCCCACACCCCCAGACTCCAGGTCCTAGAGATTCTCCGGACCAAGGATGTGTGTCCCCACGGCTGAGCCGGTCCTGGTCGCTGCTGGCCCATCCCCGAGGAGGGACACGAGGCGCGGGCCAGACCTGAGGCAGAGAGGGCAGCTCAGCCTCGCCCCCGACTCCCTGCCACAGGCCAGCGTCGCCGTCTTCCCTGTCCACGGGGCCCGCCAGCTCCCATGTGGCATGCCACATCACTGACTCACGCCCCGCTGTGTCTTCTCCGGAGGAATGAGCCCAAAGCCCTTCGTGCCTCCACCCACATATACTCTCTGGCCCCTTTGACACAGCAGACGCTTCCCGAACGTGTGCCCGTGCTGGAGCACAGCTGGGAATGGGCCACAAGGGGCCACAAGCGAGGACCGTCCCCATGTCTCCAGAGCTGCCAGTCCAGAGGCGAGATCGCTCAGCAAAGGGGGCACGCAATGAGATTCACACAAGTGGGCAGGGGAGGAAGGGCCTCGTTAGGGAGGCTCCTTTCCCACAGGTCAGGGAGGCCTTCCTGGAGGAGCCCACGTCCAAGCAGGTGCTGGGAGGGTCCAGAGGGCGATGGCAAGGGACGCGGCCGGAGAGGGCAGGGCCAGGAGTGATTCAGAAGGGCCAGGGTAGGAGGACAGGGGAGGGGTCCAGCAAGGCCTCCTGTGTCCTGTGGGAGTGGGGGATGGGAAGTGTCTTAGTGACACGGGTGGCCTGGCGTGCTAGGTAGATCAAAGGGTGCACACAACGGTTTGGAGAGGGCAGGCCCAACAGGGAGACCAGCCAGCTGACTCTTGGTGAAATCGGGGTGGGGTGGGGAGGGATTCAGTGGTGTGGACAGGAAGGAGGAGGGAGGGTGACGGGGGCAGGGGGGGATCTAGGACTGGCTCTTAGGAGCAGGAAGAACAGAGAGTCGAGGGTGATACCCCAGCCTCGAGGCTGGGCGGCTGGCAGCTGGGGGTGCTCACTGCGGATGCTGGGGTCTGCAGGGCGGGTCTGGGGATCAGGGCAGCTGGGGGGCCAGTTTGGGGCCCGCTGGGTCCTGGGTGCCACGAGACGCCGCTGGAGGTGTATCTGCAGCCCCCGGGATGGAGGAGCAGAGTGAGGCACACGTGCAAAGGCCACGGAATTGATTACAAAGGCGGGTTTTATGTCACGTATTTTTTACGACAATAAAAACGGTACAAAAGCCCCAAAGCCTGGCCAGAATGGTTGCTCACAACCATTACCTGTGACTTGAGTAAACCAGCCCCGCGTCGGGCTCTGTGCCGACAGCTCAGAGCGTGGAGCCTGCTTTCAGATTCTGGGTCTCCCTCTCTCTCTGTTCCTCCCCTGCTCATGCTCTCTCTCTCTCTCTCTCTGTCTCTCTCAAAAATAAATAAACACTTAAAACATTTTTAAAAACACACATTTTTTTTTCTAAATGGGAAAAGAAAAATATTATCAGTAAGCGTGACTCAAGGAAAGGTAAGTAACCTTAGTAAATAAAGCAGTCACCAACACCAATTAGAAAAACACGAAACCTGTAAGGCTGGTTGGCCAAGGAAGGCCAGAGACCAGTGACTCATGGAAGAGGGACTGAGATCAGGGATAAACAGAGGGGAAACTGAGGCCCACCCAGGGTAAGACAGAGAGTGTGGGCGCGGGGAGACAGGGCAGGGCCCAGGGACAAGGGGCGGGGGATGTACTTCCCTATCGGGATCACGCAGGGTGGGGGGGGTGTGACCCAAGGGTTTGGGGAGCAGATCCTAACCCCGCGGCCCCTGAGGTGCTCTCCTGCCCAGGGGGAGATGGTGCTCGGCTCGGACTCTGCCATCGGTCAGGGCGCGTGGCCCCCCTGGGATTTCACAGCATCTGTGGTGGGACTGAATTGTGTCCCCGCAGTCCACACGTTCAATCCCGGACCCCCCCCCCCCCCCCCCCCCCCCCCCCCCCCCCCCCCCCGTGTGAGTGTGTTTGGAGGAAGGGCTGTCAGGAGGTAATTAAGGTTAAGAGAGGTGGGACCCTGATCCTGATAAGAGGAGAGAGATCACTGACTCTTTCCTCCCTGCGAACAGGGAACTCGCCCCGGGGAACTGTGAGGAATGACTGGCGATTGCTCAAGCCCCAGGCTGCAGGTTTTGTTGTGACCGCAGGCCGGCTGGGACTCGGTTTCCGCCTGCCTGTGTCCAGCCCAGCCTGTGGTGGCAGAGCGAGGGGGCTGGGTGCCTGCCCCAGGGTGGGGGGGTGGGGGGGAGGAGCCTGCAGGGGACCCCCGCCCCCCCCCCCCCCCCCGGGGCAGGGGCAGGGCAGAGTTTTATTCAGGTCCACAGTTTGGGTGCTTAGTAAACGGCCAGAGACTTAGGACAGGCCTGCCACATGAATGAATGAATGCATGAATGAATAGCGACAGGTTCTCAGGAAGGAGAGACCTACCTGAGGGGCTCAGAGCTTAGGGAGTCCAGCGGATGTGTTACCCGTGGAGCAGGCTCCCAGGGCCAGGCGGGACGAACCAGGAAGCAGATGGTTCTGTGAAAGCCAGATGACTGAGGCTGCGAGCCGGGCGTGGGAGACCCCTGAATGGCTTGGGACGGACGTCCTGGTTGGAGTGGGGATGTGTGTGTGGGGGGGGAAACCCGGCCGCTGCCTCACATTCTGGGGGTCTGGGTAGACCACAAGGCATAGGGCAGAGTTCTAGAGCCATGGCTAGGCTCCCTTGACTGGCTGTGACTCCCTGGGAAGGTCATGATCATGACCTTCGCAGAGGCCCCGAGGTCACGCGTGGAGTCTGCTGCAGATCCCTTTCTTACTCTGGGCTCCCCTCGAAACCGGCCGGTGACAGATGCACTGTTGCTCAATAACTGGGTCGGAGCAGAATCCCCTGGTGGGGCGGATATGGCCTCCAAACATGCCTTTTTTGGTGGCAGGAGGCACAACGTGTAAGTTGTCCTTCATCTTGGAAGGGATGTCTCAGCGCCTCCAAAGCCCCACACCCTAAACGCCTCCCCAGTGAGTCACGCCCCTGGCGGGCGTGTGTCTTACCAGGTACTTGCGCCTTCTGGCCGACGACCGCGATGTCATCAGTGTGCAGGACCGGCGGGACGCCGTGCAGGATGGCTAGGTGACCACGGGCGACCCCCGGGGTGCACGTCCTTCCCTGTGAGTGCCGCCTGCTTCGCTCCTGATGCTACTCGGAAAGAACACATTCACCAGATCGACAGCCACGCGCCCGGGGCCCAGGGCTGTCGATCTGTCCTGGCGAAGATGCCGGCACAGCATCTGCCGTTGAAGTTACCGAACATCCACCAGGACCCGTGTGGTTTTTGCAGGGACTGTGCTGGTGAGTTCAGCGGGGACAGGAGGGGGCCGCCTCCCCGTATCATCGAAGCCTTTGCCATTCCCCTGGGACGGCCCGGTGCCTCTGATTCATAGACTCGGACGGGAGCTGAGGGCATTTCTAAGGGTTCTACTAGGCCTTTCCCACCGTGATGGTCCCGGCATGCACTGGAGAGCTTCCTCTGGGAAAAGGAGGCTCGCGGGTCTCTCCTCCTTCCGGGTCCTGGATGGAGGCGGCCTCGGTCACCGGCTGACCCTGATACACAGCAGTACACGGTCAGCGTCTGGCAACGACACTTGGTCTTCACCGAGTTAACTTCCGTGTTGTGTTTCTATTGACAACAAGTGACCCTGGGCTTCCGTTTCTGCTACCGATTTACAGCTTTTGTTTCTGGCCCTGGTCTTACCGAAACACCTGACCAGATTGAAAGAGACCGCGTGGAGGGCGGGGGAGGGTGTGGGGCGCTGGGTCAGGCCCTACAGGACCAGCTGTCCCGCTCTCTGGCGCCCCCTGCGGGCCGCGTCCTGTGGGTCCTGCGCCCTCACTTGGGCTGGTCTGCTGTTCAGGTTTGGGGGCGCCAACGGACTGCCCCCTCTGCACCTGGCGCCTCCGCCCACACCCCCGGGGGTCCAGAGACAAACCGGGGACGCGGCCGTGCCCTCCGAGGGCTCCCGGGGGGACAGCAGTGCAGCTGCCCCTGGGCCGGGCTCAGCGGGGAGCCAGTGGGGACCCCTCCCAGGGCACCGGGGCCTCAGCCCGGAGCTGTGCCTGCAGGTGGGCTGTGGAGTGTTGGGACACGGCGACAAGCTTCCGCGAGGACCGCCTAACGTCCGTGCCCTGACCTCAGCACCCTGACCTGTTTCATCCTGACCTCCACACCCTGATCGCAGTGTCCCAACCTGTGCGCCCTGACCTCTGCTCCCTGACCTGCATACCCTGACCCCACCCTCTGACCTCGTCACCCTGACCTCTGCACCCTGACCTGCGCACCTTCACCTCCACGCCCTGACCTCCGCTGCGTGACCTTGGTGCGCTAAGCTGCGCACCTGACCCGGGCTCCTTGAGCTGTTCCGACTTAACACGACGGGCCTGCAGTACCTCTTTACGGCCACACGGGGGCGTAGGGGCCGCGCGCCCCGGGGCGGAGGGGCGTGGCCAGCGCGGCCGGCGGCGGGACCCGATCCCCGGACACCTGGGCGCTGCGCCCCCAGGGGCTGGATTCTGCCGTCGCCGACTCCAGCTTCTCCGAGGAGCCTGAGGGGCTACAGAGACCGCTCACGTTGGTGTGCAGGTGTGCCCACCCCCAGAGAGGCGTTTGGGGGTGCGGGTGGCGGAGGCCGCGCCCTCTCCGTCTGTTAGGTTTCAGTCCCCACACTCGGGAGACCAGGGGCATCTGTCGTTTGCTCGCTGCATGCTCCCAATGCGGGGGACAGCGCCCGACAGCCCATTCGCTGAAATGTCTGCACCGAGCCGGCGGAGTCAACCAACCGGGGACACGAAGTGGGAAACGAGGTAGGTTACCGAGCCCCATCTTTGCACCCGGTTCCTCCAGACACCCGCGGTCTCGAGGTTTGCTGCTGGGACAGCCGCACGCGGCCTCTGGCATTGCAGGATTCCTCCCTGCCAGGAAGGGGGGTGAATCAGGGCCCAGAGGAAAACACCAAAGGTCCCTGCTCCTCGCGCTGGGTTTTAAGTCCCGACTTCGTGTTTCTGAGTGGTGTTAAATGCGCCCAGACATCCCCACCTTCCTTCGCTACGCGCCCCCCGTGGGACTCTGCTACAACAGGTGCTGGGGCCGGGGGTCTTGCGGCCTGCCCCCCTCCGCCTGCCCCCTCCCCCCAACCTGTCCTGACCTAGGTGTTTGCTGTGGCTCCTCGTCTTGGATCAAGTTCCCTCCGAGCAGAGCTCTAGTCGCGGGCATTCGGCTTCCGAAGATTCCTCTTCTCTCGGAACACGCCGCCTTTGGGGCCTGGCTACCTGCTCTGAACACCTGCCTCGTTGCTTCCTCTTCTCCCGTTTCCATGAGCCAGGCTCTTGCTCTCTGTGCAAGAATCTTCTCTGGGCTATCTGCCCCTGGGAGCCAACACCGGGGCCGGGGCACAGGTCCACCTGACCGCACCACGCATGGCTAAGTGGCTTTCCACCCCTGCTGGTGCCCAGCACACGGTTTGAACGGTGCCCCACAAAGGCACGTCTGCTTCCTCCTCTCTGGGAGTTACATCGCAGCAAACTGCGTGACTAAGGGTCTGGATGATACGCTGGGTCCTACACGCAGACACGCCCTGGGGACACACGGAGGGATCACAGCCCCAGGGCTCTGCCGCCTTTATTTCAGTCACTTTGTAGCTTTTCTCTTTTTCAAACTTTAGCGAGGTGTGATTCAGTCTTTTCGAGTGTAAACGTCCGAGGGGCGGGGCTCCTGCCTTCCGCCTGCGCCTCTGTCACCAGGGAGCCCCCCCAGCCTCCGCAGGACAGGCTCTCTTGCTCCTGGGCTGTCCCCAGGTTAAGCTGTCTTACTTTCCCTGACTGCTGTGGCCAAACACCACAGCTGGGTGGCCTAGAACAACAGAAATTTACTCTTTCGTGGTCCTGGCGCTCCCAGGGAGAGTCCTTTGCAGGCTCCCCCCGCTTCTGGAGGCCCCCGCGCTCCCTGGCCTGCGGACACATCACTCCTGTGCCTCTGTCTCCTCCTCTCTCCTAGGGACACCAGTCATTGCAGTCAGGGCCCACCCTCCTCCAGTCTGACCTTGACCTAGTGATGTCTGCAAAGACCCTGGTTTTTGAATAGGACCACATTTCGAGCTTCCGAGTGGATGTGATTTGGAGAGGACACCATTCCAAACCCTGTGCGTCCGGGAACGGGACCGGGGAGCCCCTGTGCACCTGTTCCCCAGCAGGAGGAGGCCGCACCACCAGTATCCTTTCCTGAAGTCTCCTTTCTGCTTCAGGTGGCTGGAGTCGGCCCAGAGTGTCACTGACCCAGGCCCGGGCCGAGCCCACGGGGACGGGCGTGATGTGGGATGGCACACAGCAAGCAGGGTGTGGGTTGGGCGAGGCATTGGTGCCGCCTCCCAGCGGGTACAGAACACCCACGTGGGAGCCAGGAGACCCCTGGACGCCTGCATCCACGCCTCTTCCTGCGGGCCGGGGCTGTGCGGTCAGGGCGTCACGGGCTCCCATTCCTCCCCTGTGCCCCACACCTGCAGCATTAGTCGCAGCCCGTGGATGTGTCCTGGGGACGTGCTGGGTGTCCTCCTGGATGCCAGACTGTCCTCCCCTTCCTTCCTCTCCCCGGGGTGGGGGAGGGCCGGGCAGACCCCACACGGTCACGCTCTCACGTGGGCTGGACGCGGAGGCCCGCTCCTGCCACCTTCTCCCCGTGACGACTCCGAGAGGCCACCGCGTCACCGCCGCCAGCTCCCCGCCTGGCCTCCTCCCTCTTGCCTTGAGCCCATCTCAGACCTCCTTCTTCTTCTAAGAGATTTTTGAAAATTAACATCGATTTACTTCTTAGGGCATCGTGAGGTCCGTAGGAATACTGTGCACGGGAGGTCCAGTTGCCACAGGCACAGATGTCCTCACTTCCAGCGTCTGTCGTTAGAGTGCTACGATTGTTACTGCCCGCGGACACCGTGGAGACCATCTTACCGGGTGCACAGCGCTGTGCACCCGGGGGCCCTGACAACGTTGAAGGGACGCGTCTAGCACCACACCCCACCTTCCAGTGACATTCCCCAGCACGCGGGCTCCCGTCCGGCCCCGGCAGCCCTCGGGGATGGCCGCACGCAGACCGTCCTGTACAGAAGGTCCCCTTCCAGGCCCTCCTCCCACTTTGTATACCAATGGCACCTGTAACTTGCAACAGCAGTTTCGTTTTTTTTTTTCTCTAGTAAAACAAAAAGCTGGAGGGGCTCCTGGGCGGCTCAGTCTCTTAAGGGTCCAACTTCGGCTCAGGTCATGATCTTACAGCTCATGAGTTCGAGCCCCGCATGAGGCTCTGGGCCCACAGCTCAGAGCCTGGAACCGGCTTCGGATTCTGTGTCTCCCTCTCTCTGTGCCCCTCCCCCACCCATACTCCGTGTCTCTGTCTCTCACTCAAAAGTAAATAAACATTAAAGTCACAGCAGCAACAACAACAAAGTACCTGGGGAGAACCGAGATCCTATCACCTAGAAAGCAGACTGGCAAAAATGAAAAGCCCAAGCGTGCCCAGTTCAGTCGAGGCTGGCTCAGCGGGGTCTCGCGGTGGGGCGGCCGCCTGGGGACACGTCACCCAGTAAACCCGGGGAGGCGCAGCCCTGGGTGGAGACGCTCTCGCCCCGGTCCCCCCAGGAGACGGGCAAGGCCCAGCAGCAGCGGGGGAGCATCAGTGCTGGACCGGACCGGGGACGCAGAACACGGAGGTGGCACCCACGGCTGCTCAGCGTCAGGGACGGGGACTTGCCCGCATCCAGCAAATGCAAAGACGCAAGTCAGAAAGGCATATGCAGCTGCATGATGCCAAAACCAAAGTGGGCTGTTTGGGGGGCTCTGTGGGGAATAAAACTTAAAAGCAGAAGTCAGGGTTGGGGGACTCCAACCAGACGTCCCCAAGGTGAGGTGTTTCCGAGTCTGTGTGAGCCTTGTGTGGGGGTGGGGAGACCTGTGCGGGCCCCACTCAGGGTCCAGTGTCCCTGACCGTCTGTCCCCTCCTCACCTCCAGCCTCGGGGCTGTGTGGACAGAGAGGGCCCTTGGGGCCAATTCGGTCCATGGGGGACCTCAGCCTCCCATTCCAGGCCCTGGGCTCCAGACCCAAGCAGGGCGAGGAGGAAACCAGGTCGGTGCTTGTCTCCTGTCCCTCTCGTCATGGAGTCATCCGTGTGCTCTATTTGTCTATTCTCCCAGTAGCACATCACCTCCTGGGGGACGGGGTCTCCAAAATACGAGGTCTGTGTCAGGTGGCTGAGACTATGACCACGGCCAGCTGACAAAGGTGACCCACACCAGCCGGCACCCCAAGTTCAACATCAGGCTGTCTGTTTTGGGCCCATGGCCCCGCCCTGCTGAACCCTGGGGCCCGTGTGAGGCTCTCCCAACACCTCCACCTGCTCTAGGGCTCCCAAGCCTTTCCTGTCCAGGGTCCCCTTCGTGGTTCCCACCAGGCAGGACCTGTGCTTGTCATTAGATCTCCCACACCTGGAGGAGCAGCCACGGAGGAAAGCCCAGGCTCAGAGAGGTTGGAGATTTGCTCCGGGTCCCACGGCATTAGTTTCTGAGGCTGGGCGAGCGCCTCTCCCGGGACCTGCCGGCCTGCACCCCTAGCAGCCTCCTCGACTGAGTGCACGTGTGGCCAGGAGGCTGGAGGCCCGGAGTGGAAGAGGCTTCCTGCCTGGACTTCTCTTCCCTCTTCCCCTCCCCTCTGGACACAGCGCCAGGGGTCTGGTCGGGGGTGGGGGACTAGCCCCCGTGTCACCCAAACCACAGTACATCACTGTCTCCATTGTCTGTACTTTTCTGTCTATGAGACAGGATGCTGGCTTCCCATTTATGGAAGATAAGTGTTTACAATCCCAGGTCTTAACGAAACACCTGATCAGATTGAAAGAGACCACGTGGAGGCAGGAAAGGGGCGGGGGAGGGTGTGGGGCGCTGGGTCAGGCCCTACAGGACCAGTTGTCCCACTCTCTGCCGCCCCCTGCGGGCCGCGTCCTGTGGGTCCTGCGCCCTCACTTGGACTGGTCTGCTGTTCAGGTTTGGGGGCGCCAACGGACTGCCCCCTCTGAACTGGGCGCCTCCGCCCACTCCCCCGGGGGTCCAGAGACGAACCAGGACGAGGCCGTGCCCTCCGAGGGCTCCCGGGGGGGACAGCAGTGCAGCTGCCCCTGGGCTGGGCTCAGCAGGGAGCCAGTGGGGACCCCTCCCAGGGGCCTCAGGGCCCAGAGCCGGGCCTGCAGGTGGGCTGTGGAGTGTTGGGACATGGGGACAGACTTAAGCAAGGACACCTGGACAGTGACAGGTCCTGGAGATGCTAACGGCCCCGCAGATGGAGGGATGCACCCATGTCCCCTCCCTCTCTAGGGCATCCGGAGGCTGGCCACCGAGGGGAAGGCCAGCAGACAGAAGGCACAAATGTGGGCCGGCGGCCTGGTTTCCCTTCCTCGCTCTCTCTTCTCCAGGGGCCCGGGGGAGGCGACAGGTACCAGCAGCAGCCCGGCTGTGGGCATTTGGCCCAGGCCTCCTGTCGCGACCGGTCACCATCCCAGAGGCCACCGTGGGCTCAGGGGCGCAGGGCAGGGCCTTCTCCATCGCGGGGTCCTCCCCCCAAGCCCACAACGCCTTTCTTTGCTGGCGGGTGGGGAGACGTGCGAGTCCACCGTGGCCCTGTGGCGTCCCCCCCAAACGAGTCATGCACCCCCACCCTGTGGAAAGCAGGCTCGGCCACAAGGCCTGTCCAGGCCACAGGGAGGAACGGAAGTAAGGCCCGTGGCCTGGGAGCGGAAGTTTTCAGAGGCAGCTCCCACTTACCTTCCTGCAGCCGCGGGATGAGCCTGTCAGCGGCAACTTCTGGAGGGAGGGCACGCGGGGGCCGGCAGGCCTCCAACATGTCCTCTGCCCGCTGCGCTGGCCAGCCCTTTCCTTCAGTCTCCAGGGACAGCTGGCCTTGGCCGAGCCCCTTCCCTGGGACTGTGGCCGCCCGTGGCCTCCCCTGCTGGATCCTGTCTCCCCTCCCTCCCCATCCGGCACTCTGGCTCCCAGGCACTTCCTGCGTGCTGACTCCCCCTGGGAGCGGGCTTCCCCAAGCCCGGCGGCACCTGCAGCGGCCCCGGGTCCCCCAGCACTGACAAAGGGCACGTGCAGTGGCCCAGCGGTACCCGGGGAGCCGGCCGGTGTGCAGCCGTGGCCATGAGACGTCAGCCGTTCGAGAGATCGGGGAGGACAGGGACTGTGGGGCCAAGGTGCGTGGCACCGTCACTAAGCCCGTGGAGGCTCTAGGAAAAGACAAGGAAAAGCTGAGGGTGATTAACCGGCGATCGCGGGCTGGCCCTGACGGCAGGTGGCGCTCGGTGCCCAGGGGGGCGAAGGAAGCGGGCTCCAGCACAGCGGGCACCCCCTTGGGCACAGCCGCTGGCCCAGGCAGGTCCTGCACGTGGGACGTGACATCTGGGCAGGTGGCCGAATGCAGAGCGGCCCCCCTGTCGCCCCGCCCACACCCTCTGCGGGTTCAGACCCCGGGATTATCTACCCCGGGATGCGAGGGCCCAGGAGACGGTGATAGAAACTCAGCAGAGCCCGTGGTCCACGGGGCGGCTCGGGGGACACACGGTTCACCAAAGCCCTGGGGTTTGTGCTGGGCCCTGGCATCGTGAGACACAGCCTGGGGCTCTCCTCTGCCTGCCGGGCGGCCGGTGAGAGACGCTGTCCCTGACAGGCTTGCCGGTGGCACCAGGCCCATGGACCCGCCTACAGTCATTTGGCTGCTCTCCAAAACGAGAACAGACATAGCCGGCGCTTGGCACCAACCCACATGGGTTCCTGGGCCTGTGGGAACGAGGGCAGTATGTCCGTGGCACAGAGGACACTCTGTGTGAGGACAAGGGCCCCCTCCAGGACACAGGGCACGTCCTCATCAATGACCTTCCTATGGGCCGCGTGCCCACAAGCTGGATCAATAGATCTGAGAGCAGGGACGGCCCGGGCTGCCGGATCTGCCGTGATCCGGGAGGGAACCCGGGTTTCCCGTCCCCACGCCTGGTCCCAGAGGACACGTCAAGAGTCCTGCTGGGCAGCTACAGCTGCGCCTCGTCTCCTCGGGCTCCTGTACCAAGGCGCTGACCGGCAAGAAGCAGAGACCCCATCCGCCCGTCCTGGCAGCACGTGTCAGTGTCCTGTGGCCACCGCACAAACTGCCATAGACCGGGGTGCCTAGGGCAACAGAACTTTATTCTTGGCGTTGTGGAGGCCGGAAGGCAGAAGCCAGGGGTCAGCGGGCTGGCTCCTTCTGGGAGGCTCAGAGGGAGCTCTGTTCCAGGCCTCTCCCGGCTTCTGTCTGGCTTTCAGAGCAGGATTCCAAGCTCTGCCATCACACGGTCATCCTGTGCCCGCGTCCAGAGCTTCCTCCTCTTCCTGTGAGGACAAAGTCATACGGGATCGGGGCCCACGCCCATGACCTCATCCAAACTTGATCACATCTGCAACATGTGTTTCCTTTTTTTTTTTTTTTTTTTTAATTTATCGTCCAATTGGTTTCCATGAAACACCCAGTGCTCATCCCAACAGGTGCCCTCCTCAATACCCATCACCCACCCCCCATCAACCCTCAGTTTGTTCTCAGTTTTTAAGAGTCTCTTATGTTTTGGCTCCCTCCCTCTCTAACTTTTTTTTTTTTTCCTTCCCCTCCCTCATGGTCTTCTGTTATTTTTCTCAGGATCCACATAAGAGTGAAAACATACGGTATCTGTCTTTCTCTGTATGACTTATTGCACTTGGCAGAACACTCTCCAGTTCTATCCACGTTGCTACAAAAGGCCAGATTTCATTCTTTCTCATTGCCACGTAATATTCCATTGTATACATAAACCACAACTTCTTTATCCATTCATCAGTTGATGGACATGTAGGCTCTTTCCATAATTTGGCTATTGTTGAGAGTGCTGCTATAAACATTGGGGTACAAGTGCCCCTATGCATCAGCACTCCGGTATCCCTTGGGTAAATTCCTAGCAGTGCTATTGCTGGGTCATAGGGTAGGTCTAGTTTTAATTTTTTGAGGAACCTCCACCCTGTTTTCCAGAGCGGCTGCACCATGCAACACGTGTTTCCAGTAAAGCTCCCATTCACGTGTGCCAGGGGTGAGGACTTCGGCCGCCACCCCAACCTGTCACGGCGAGGACAAGGTGAGCCCAGCTGGCGCTTCTCAAGCCGATGGCCCCCGCTTGGTGGCCCTCCAGGTGATGAGAAGGAGTGAGTCGGGGAGACAGGGCAGATACAGTGGGACGTCAGCTGGGCTCGGGGTCTCCCCGTGTGTGGGAGGCCACAGATCTGGGTACCCGGAGACAGGGGTGGCTGGAGGGAGGCCAGGTTGTGCGCCAGCCGGGATGTGGTCCCCTCTGGTCACTGTCTTGAGCTGGGCTGACCCCGTCTCCGCCGGCTGGGGTGACATCACAGACAATTATAGGTACTGGGGAGACTAGCTGGGGAAGGATGGGGGGGATGGGGTGGCTGGACCTTTACGGCGAGTAGCTCACAGCCTTTTGGGATCCCCAGGGTCAGGCGGGATGGGAAGTTTCTGGAACAGACATCAGAAACTGGATCCTTCCATCAGGCAGGCGGCTCTGTGTTTGACTCAGACCCGTGCCACGTCCCAGCTGGACTCTGGCCACTACAGTTGGAGGGCACATGGGGGTGGTCACATCACGGGGGAAGAACTCAGGCTCGCTGAGTTTGGGTGACCCACAAGGTGCTGGGCTCCTCTGTTGCTGAGGCAGGAGCTGTGAGTCCCACGGACGCTGGAGGGCTCTCCGGGTCCTCAGGCTTGGGGGCCCAGACTCCGGCAAGGGAGTCCTGTGTCCTGGAGCTGGTTGGGCACCTGGACTTTTAGTCGCATGGCCAGATCCTGGGATAGAGGACGTGGGGAACCGAGTGGACCGCAGGAGGGTGAGGGGGCCTCCAACCCCACCCAGGGTGGGCCATCCCCAATGCAGCCCCTTAAACTGCTGGATTTCTCCCTCCCTGAGGCTGAGGACTCAGTCCCGGGAAGGCCAGTCCCACCTGGGACCTGGAGGTGCCTGGGGCCCTCCCTTGCCCCGCCCCCTTCGGGAGCATCTATCTACAAGTTGCGGCTCCGGGATAGCGCCGCCTCCAGGGGGGTGAGGTCCACTCCCTCCCTTCCCCACCCCTCTGTCCAGGACCTGGGTCCCGGGAGCAGGAAGGCCCTTCAGAATCTGGCCCCAGGGACAAGGTGCCTGAGGCTCAGGGCAGGAGACACCGTGTGGTGGGGATCTTCGGCCAGGGTTGTGAACGGCGGGGGTGGGGGGTTGGTGAGCTCTGGCCACGGTGATGTTCCTGCGGTCTGTGCCCTTAGTCCCTGCCTCGCGGAGCAGTCCCCAAACAGGCCACAGAGGAAGACCCTGCTGACCCCGAAGGCCCTCGGGGGCGCTTTGGAATTACAGGCAATTACACTGTGGAGGACCTGAACCCCAGAGGGGCCCGGTCGGCGGGTGCAGACCTCCACCGTGGGGCGGCCGCGACCCGCAGAGACCTGCGGCTGCCCAGAGGGAAGAGGCGCCCTGAGGCCGGGCCCCCACCCCCCACAGCCCTCGTGGCGGTCTGCCCGGGCGGGGGTGGGGGGAGGAGGAGGCCCGGGTGGGACCGGCTTGCTGACAAGGGACAGCGGGGGCCGCCTCGGCCATCCCAGCGCCCGCTCCGGGAGCCCGTCCGCACTCGCCGCGGACCCAGGAGCCGCCGTCCGCGACGTCACGTGACCTGCAGTGCCACCGGCGCCCACGCGAGGGCAGCCACGTGCTCCCCGGGAAAGGGGCGGGGTCGGGACCCTGGAAGAACAGGGGCCACGTGGGCCCCGCCCCGCCCCCTCCTGCCAGCGCTGGACGGGGACCCGGGCCGACACCCCCCCCCCCCCCCCCCCCCCGCCGTGGACTCCAGCCTGGGCCGAGCGGCTCAGCCGGAGTGCTGACCTTTCAGGGTCCTTCTAAACATCTGGGCGAGGCTGTGTGTGCAGGTGTGTACGTGCGTGCGCGTGAAGGTGCGCCTGTGCCTATGAACAGGTCTGTACGTGCATACGTGCACGTGCATGTACCTGTGTGTATGCGTGGGCACGCTTGTTGGCATACACGTCCCTACTTCTGTCAGCCTTGAAGAGAGGGGCAGGTGGGTGGCAGGGCCACATGGGTGCTGGGCTCAGGGGTCCCGTGGGTGATCACGTGCAACCCATGGCCTCTTTGAGGGCTTGCACTTTTTAAAAACATTTTCGCACTGAATCATCCAATGTGTCCCCTGGATAGTTCCAGAACAGGTGGGGTCTCCTCCCCAATGACGCCTTCACTCCTTGGTTCTGAGGGAGACCCTACTTGCACACCTAGGCACCTGTGATAGGTCCCTTTGGACACCTGCGGGCCCAGGGCCTTTTGGGGTGCCTCCTGCCCAGAATTCTGCGGTCCTTGGGGCGCTGAGAGGAAACGAAGAAGGTTGTCTAGGTCCCCCTGAGGCTGCCCCTGGGGTTTCTTGCTCCCTGTGGGCAGGACCAGCACCTCCCTCCTGCGGGGCATGAGTCGGCGTGGGCTGCAGCCGGGACACCTGGGTTTGGGACTTGGCCAGGACCGTGGCCAGTGTCGCAGGTGGTACAAGGGCTGGACGGAGGCGGCCCGATCTTGCAGATGCTGGAATCAGGGGCAAAGCCTCTAAGGCGGCTGTTAAAACTGTGCTCCGCGGTGTAAAGAAAAACCCACAGTTAATGAAAAAGTAAGAAATCTCAGTAGAGAAATAAAAACTAAATTTCCTTTGTCAGTGGTTTCTGCTGTGAGGGTTGTCTGTGATTTTTGGATGTATTTTCCACCTGTTTCCAGTTATCATGTTTGTTTATTTTTAAGATTTTATTTTGAAGTCATCTCTACACCCAACGTGGGGATGGAACTCACGACCCCGAGATCAAGGGTCATATGCTCCACTGCCTGAGCCAGCCGGGTGACCCTCATGGTCTAAATTATAAATTCATATGATTTAATTTTCTTCATGCCTGTGTATAACCGCTGAGTCACCGAATTCCTGAAAACTGACAACTGGGGTTTGTGAGCTGGGATGAGCCGCCGGGTCTGGCTGCCCCCACGCCCCCCCAACTCCCCGGGGGGTCTGAGGCCAGAGAGGGGAGGGGGGACCCGGCCTGGCCAGCGGCAGGGTGCTCACGGCCTCCTCGGCCCCCGGCTCTACCTCCGTGGCTGTTGTGTCCTTTTCTCAGTGAAATCAGCAGGCCAGCAGTCCCTGGGCCTTAAACGGGTCACCTAGAGCGCTGTGCTGAGCAAAGATTTCAGGTGTGAGTCATGACTGCCGGGCAGACAACATGTCCTGCTGGCCACTTATAGGCATTCGACCGGAGGGGGGTGACCCTGGGGACGAGAAGCAGCGAGCCCGGCCAGCCTGCGGCGGGTGTGGGGGCAGGGGGAGGGGCTAGGGGTGTCCGCACCCCATCCGGGCTGTTCCCGCCTGGTCTCTGACCCCAGACCCCCCACCTTCGGGCTGGGGGAGGCTACTGCAAACCCCACGGCAAGGAGAACGAACGGTCACTCCCTGTCCTGAGCGGGGCACTGGCTTCTCTCGTGGGCTCTCGGGCTGCCCTGAGCCCATATGGCTCCTTGGTGGCTGTGAAGCCAGGGGCCTGGGGCCAGGCTCAGGTTGGGTGAGGCTCAGGGCTGCCCCCGGTCTGATTAGCCTGTTTGAACGCCGTGTCCGGGGGAG
The DNA here is from genome assembly GCF_018350175.1 of Felis catus. Classification (NCBI taxonomy): domain Eukaryota; kingdom Metazoa; phylum Chordata; class Mammalia; order Carnivora; family Felidae; genus Felis; species Felis catus. The sequence goes on from NC_058383.1 coordinate 40,102,888, forward strand.
GGCGGTCTCTGCAAGGGACCCGGCACCGGGTCTGGGGATCTCCCATCTTAAGGCTTCAGAGGGGATCTCGGTGACAGGAGGCTGTGAATACCCACCTACCTTCCCTCTGATGGGTCACACGTGTCACACGACTGTCTTACACGTCACATAGAAGTAGACTGTGAGCTGGCTGAGAACCCAATCTCAGGGTTCTCAGGGGCCGTCATGCGTACATAGGGCCCTGTGAAGGAGCCCCAGGCAGGGTGGAGCACAGGGGGTGCCCAGGGAGCCTGCCCTCCGCCCCCCTGCTCCGTCACACCCAGTTCCCAACCAGTACCGTGAGCCTTTCTCTCCGTCCCCTCCCCCCACCAGGACGGGTTCCCTCCATCCTTCATCGCGCACAGCAGGGCCGCCTCGGGGCCTTGAGTGGGAGAAGACAGATGTCCTCATCCCCACCTGCAAGCCTGCCGTCCCCAAGGGTGTCCTTTTGTCCTGAGGACAACTGATGATCCCCAACAGAAGCCTAGTCTGCACACTTCCCCGGGTCCCTGGTCGGTCTCTGCTTTGTTTCTTCACCGTGTTTCTCACCACCTCCAATGACCCTATCCTGCAGCCCAGACCAGGGCAGACCCTCTGCCCGTTTTATGCATTGTGTTCTCACGGCCCTGTGACTGGCATGGCGCCGGGCTCAGTAAATGTTTGTTGAGTGACTGAAAGACCAGTCGTTAGCACTGGTCCCAGGAAGGGGAAGGGGAGACACGCACTTTCCTCCGCCAGCTTTACCCCGGGAGGTGGTCAGGCTGCAGATGGGGAACCGGCGTGCAGAGGCATCGAGGGCCGCGGTGCTGACTCAGAACCCAACTAGCCCCAGTGATGCTTAGCCCAGTGTGGACACCGGCCAGAGTCAGTCTGACAGAGCCACTTGGGAGGACGCACGGGCCCACCACAGTCCTGATCTGTAGTAAGGGCGTTCCTCCCCGCCGTCCCTCCCCGGTAGGGCCCGGTACCGTTGGCCCTGTGTTGTACTTTTGGAAAATCTCATCAGAGTCCCTGAAAAGGCCCATTTGGGATTTACACGGGAATCACGTTGAATCTACGGGTGTTAACGCCTCCAGGACACGTCGCCCGTCTCTCCAAGGCCGCGGCTCATGTCTCTACCGGTTCGGGGCTCTCCAGAAGTCCATCCGAAGAGCTCACACGTGTTCCAAACGGAGCACCCAGCGAATGAGTAAACGCCGTGTGGTCTGTGCAGGGGACTGTGATTCAGCCTCGAGAAGGGGGGATAGTGACGCTCGCTCCCACACAGATAAACCCCGAGGACCATATCGACATGCCCCAGGCACACACCGCAGGACACAGGTCCCTGGAGCCATCAGATCACAGGCACGGGAAGCAGATGGCAGGAGCCAGCGCGTCAGTTTTGTGAGATGAGGAAGTTCCGGACGTGGATGGTGGGGACGGGTGTATGCTGTGAATATATTTAGTGCCACGGAACAGCGTGCTCAAAACGTTTAAGGTGAATTTTACGTTATGTGTATTTTACCATGACAACAACTTAGAGAAAAATCCTAATAATCTACTATGATGTACCTTTCTAGAATTACTTTTTAAGATTTTATTTAATTACTTACCTACTTATCTGCTTACAGTGACAGAGCTCACACGAACAGGGGAGGGGCAGAGAGGGAGAGAGCGAATCCCAAGCAGACTCCACACTCGGCCCAGAGCCCGACACGGGGCTCGATCCCAAGACCCTGGGATCGTGACCTGAGCCGAAATGGAGAGTCAGAGGCTCAACCGACTGAGGCACCCAGGCACCCCTCTTCGAGTGTGTTTTGATGAGTGTGTTTTTCAATGCTGACAAACTCCCAACTTGCCAAAAACGCCTTTCAACAAATCACGCTACAGGTGGTCTAGCATTTATCTGCCTGTAATACCTTTTTCCACCCTTTTCCCCTTGACTTTTGCTTCTGTCTTGCAAACAGTGTATCACCTGGATGTGTGTGTTTTAATAGCCAATCCACCTTCAGAACTGGACTTTTGGCCACTAAGTTCTGTCCCTCTGTGTTTATTACGATCACTGATGTGCTCAGACTGATTTCTACCACGTGAACGTATTATATTTTATATTGGTCCACTAGCCCCGTGTTTGTTCCTTCTTCTCCCTCCCTTCCCTGTCTTCTAGAACAGACGTATGTGGGAAGATGAGATCGTGTCCGCGCCGTCCGCACCTCGTATCTCCGGCTCTCACTTTCCTGATTCCGTTGTGTTGATATCTGAACTGTTGATTCTGGGTTACTGTGGATACGGCTTCTCTCGGTCTTCGGCGCTATCTTTTTGAAAAGGATGGCGGTAACCTTTATCACGATATTTGATTTCTTTCGCTGAATATATCTCTTGCAACATTTTCCTTTATGAGTCTTATCTCAACCGTCGCAGAGAGTATCAAAGGTTTGAGATGCTGCATTACTGAGGATATGCTTAGGTTGCCCTTGAAGGGCAGTTTGCTCGGTTCTAAATGATTTTTTTTCCTTGCCTTTAATGACACGCAGAATGGCGAGTGCGTGCGTGTGTCTCCGGCCTGGCCCCCGCCTCGTGGTCGGAGTGGGCAGGAGCACACAGAGGCGCCCACCCATCACCCACGGCTTCCTCCAGGGCTGCCTGAGTCACATTTTCACACGGAAATCGTCAGATGTGTCCCCTGGGGCTCAAAGTGGAACTATCCAGGCGGGAGGGTCTCCTCATAAGACACCTTCATCCGCAGGGAAGACCCTGCTTGCGTTTCTAGGCTCCGTGTCTGGCCGCACCTGCAGGCTCTAGGCCCAAGGCCTTTTCCGGGGTCTCCTGCCTCTTCTGGGCGGCCCTGCTGAAGGGAGCCGAGAGCCAGGGCCCGACAGATGACGAGAGTGGGCGCGTCGCCCCTGTGGCCTCCCTGACCTGCCCCGGGGCTCCCTGGTGCCCCACACCATGCTCCGGCCCTGCCTGTCTACAGTCAGCCCGAGCAGAAAAGGACCAGGCCGCCGTATCCTGCCCTGAGGTTGGGACTGGGGTTCCTCACCCCTTCTTCGGGGCTGCGTGGGCCTCCCAGCACCTCCCCATCTCTGTAGCTCAGCTGTGATGCAGCCTGGGCTGGGCCCGGGGCCCGGGATCACTGCTTCATCAACTCGGGGGCCTCGGGGAGTGGCTGAGGTCAGCGGAGCGCGGGCCTCCCGGAGGGTCTCCAACACAAGTTTCCCGGTGGCCTGGGGACCCGGGCCCTGACGCCCCCTCACTTCCCCTTGCCTGGGTGAGCAGGGAGGCCCAGACACTCCATGGAAGAGAGACCAAGTTGTCAGGAAGTACAAGCCCGGCTGGGGCACCGTCTGTGAATCGTAGATAGAGCGAAGGGATCCCCACAGGAGCGTGACCGAACTGGTCCTGAGATGTCCTGGCCCAGTGGCACAGCTCGGAGCAAAGCCCCCCACGCCCACTCATGGGGCAGCCTCATGTGTTTTTTTCTCCCTCCTGGGGGCTGGAGGACCGGGATCCAGGCGGGGCAGGGCCGGCTCCTCTGAGGCCCTCTCCTGGGCCCCTTGCCGTGTCCCTCTGTGCCTGTCTGTATCCCCATTGCCTCTTACAAGGACTCAGCCAGAGTGGATTAGGGCCTACCCATGTGGCCCCGATTTACCTAAATCGCCTGTGTAAAGACCCCGTCTCCAGATATAGTCATGTCCCGCGGTGCTGGGGACCGGCCCTTCGACATGTGAATTGCGGGGGACACAGCTCAGGCCGTAACAGGGGCCCTCTCCGGAGGAACCCACGGAGCCCTTCCCTCTGTGGGGAACAAGAGGAACATCTCTGTCCCTCCTGAGTCTCCTGTCAGACGCACACACCTGTCCCCACACACCATTAGCAGAACCGTCTCTAAACCTCAGGCTCTCCTAGAAGGTGGCCGGCAGCTAAGAGGTGACACCGAGGCTGAGGGCAGATGGCTTCAAGTTCATCTCTGTCTCAGCCTCAAATCACCTTCCTGAGACAGCAGCCGGGACGGGCCGTCTCTTCACGGAAGGTCTCACTCTCTCCAGACACTACATACATTCGCGACTGTGTCCTTCACGATGGGACCTGCCCCCACGGTGTGGCCCAGGGGGTTTCCTCCCCCGCCTGCTCTGCCTGGCTGGCAGAAGGTGGCAAGGCTGTGCCCTGTTTCGCCACAGAGTGTCCCCCCCGCCCTGGGGGAGGGCTGACCCACTCTGGTCACTTCCTGTGTTGTTAGGATAAATGGGGGCCAGGGAGGGACGCCCAGGGAAGGGGCCGCCGTGGAGAAAGCTGCATCTGAGCTCTTCCCCTCAGGTCCCCTGCAGATGCTGTGGCTACTGTTTCTGACTCTCCCCTTCCCGGGGGGCTCTGTGCCCGTGACCCCTGGTGAGTCCGGATCCCCTCCAATGTGCTCAGGGCTCCCAGAAGTAGCCCAGGGGTTGTGGGGACTGTCCCTTTGGGAAAAGCTTCCCTTGTCCCTTCCTGAACTCTGAGGTCATTGTCTGGGCCCCTGATAGCCCCTCAACTTGTTCCGCAGCCCCCAGCCCAGGACGAGAGTCGGTGGGCATCGTGGGGGGCTGCGATGTCTCAGGCTGGAGGTATCCGTGGCAGGTCAGCCTGAGGTTCTACAACATGAGGCTTGGCCTGTGGCAGCATGAATGCGGGGGCTCCCTCATCCACCCCCAGTGGGTGCTGACTGCTGCCCACTGCGTTGAGCCGTGAGTCGTGCGTCACCATCCCCGTGGCTGGGTGCAAGCTGGGTGGGGGTGTGCCATGTGCAGGGTCCTGCTGCTTTGGGCGGGCTTCCTGGGGCCCCCTCCCAGCTCTGCGTGCCCCCTGCCCCCCCCCTGAGAAGCCCTGGGCCCCTTCTCCCCCAGGGAGGACTTGGAAGCTTGTGCCTTCAGGGTCCAAGTCGGGCAGCTGAGACTCTATGACCACGACCAGCTGCACAAGGTGGACGAGATCATCCGCCACCCTAAGTTCAACGCGAGCCTGTCCGCCTGGGGGGGCGCGGACATCGCCCTGCTGAGACTGGAGGCGCCCGTGATGCTCTCTGAGCATGTCAACCTGGTCTCCCTCCCGCCTGCCTCCCTACGCGTCCCCTCAAGGAAGATGTGCTGGGTCACCGGCTGGGGTGACATTGCGGACAACTGTAGGTATTGGGGAGACTAGCTGGGGAAGGATGGGGGGATGGGGTGGCTGGGCCTTTAAAGAGAGTGGCTCACGGCACGGGCCTTTTGGGATCCCCAGGGTCAGGCGGATGCCGGGGTTCTGGGCAGGAAGTTTCTGGAACAGATGTCAGGAACTGAACGCTCGCCCCGGGGCAGGCGGTTCCGTGTTTGACTCCGGCCCCTGCCGTATGCGAGCTGGACTCTGGCCACCACAGTCGGAGGGCGCACGGGGGCGGTCACGTCACGGGGGACAAACTCAGGCTCACTGAGTTTGGGCAAGCCACAAGGTGCGGGGCTCCTCTGTCGCTGAGGCGGAGTTTCCCCGCAGGAGCTGTGAGTCCCGCCGACACTGGAGGGCTCTCCTGGGGCCTGTCCTCGGGCTCGGGGGCCCAGACTCCGGCGAGGGAGTCCTGCGTCCTGGAGTTGCATGGGCATCTGGACAGATGCCCGGGCACAGAGGACGTGACCTGTACCCGCGGGGGCTGGTGCTGGGCCCCGGGGTCAAGCCTGGCAGTGGGGGGTGGCCCAGCACACAGCGGCCGGGAAGAAGGAGAACCCGGTTCTGACGCGGCGCCTCCCCGCAGCGCCTCTGCCCCCCCCCTACCACCTGCAGGAGGTGGAGATCCCCGTGGTGGGGAACAAGGAGTGTAACCGCCACTATCAGAACTCTTCGGACAGCAGCGATCAGGTCATCAAGGCCGACATGCTATGTGCGGGGAGTGAGGGCCGGGACTCCTGCCAGGTGAGGCTCCCGGCTGCCCTGGCCTCTTCCTCTATCCCCTTCCCGCCCAGGGCCTCTTCCTCTGTCCCCTTCCCGCCGGTCCCTGGGCCGTGGGGCCGTGGGGAGCCCGGGCTGAGGGCCTTCTCTCCCCGCAGCTGGACTCCGGGGGCCCCCTGGTGTGCCGCTGGAACTGCACCTGGTTCCAGGTGGGGATCGTGAGCTGGGGCCACCAGTGCGGTCATCACGACTTCCCCGGGGTGTACACGCGAGTGACGAGCTACGTGCCCTGGATCTGCCGGCACGTCCCTCTGTCCCCCGCACCCTAGAAGGGACAGACCCCCGAAGTCCCTTGTCTCGGCACCACGTTTCCCTGCGGGGTTGGGGGGAGCAGGGGAGCAGCTCCTCGAGGGGAGTCCAGCGTGGGAAAAAGCCCAGGAATCACAGGGGACCGCTTGCGATTGGCGTCTCATTAAACGCTCTGGGAGAACCGCCCAAGGCCGCGTCTGTGCTTGACTGTGGTGCGTCTGCGGCTCGGGGCGGGGGGGGGGGGGGCGCTGGCCAGGCCTGCCTGTTGGGGTCCCTGGCGCTGGCATCTGCGGGCCAGAGAGGAGAGGGGTGGCTCCCGGGGGCCCTGAAAGAATGTCAGGGGACGATGTGCTGCTTTCGGTGCCGGGGGGCTTCGGTCCTAGATCTCTCTTCCTCCCTCCTCCCTCCCTCCGCTGGCACGAGGCTCAGGCTCGGGATCCAGCGGGAGGCCCTGGGGGGGGTCCCCCTCCGCCCCTCTGCTCCTTCAGAACGCCCTGCACTCCTGGACGGTGTCGGCCCCATTCTACAGACCATTTCCTCCATTTCTGGCACCAGATTCTTTCCTGGATTTTCAATGTCCCATCTGACAAATCAAAACGTCTCTTTCTTTCATTCTGATCATGTGTCCCGAAAGCCTCGGTCTCCTAAGGTCCTCCCTGCGGGGATGACATCAGGCCCCCAGGTTGCCCTGCGAGGACAGCTTCACCAGGAAAACGGGGGTCTCCTTTGGCGCCTCTGGATTTTCTGGCCGTGATGGTGACGGGACAGCTGTTCCCCGCCCCACACACCTGTCCGTCAGGGTCCTGAATGCTCGGACCTACAGCAAGGAAGTCCCACATCAGGGGCCCCCCAGGCTGCGCCCCGTCCTGTCCTGCACTGCTCTGCTCCAGAAACCTCAGCTCTGTCCCTCCCTGCCAACCCCAGCTGCCTTAAAAAACAAACAAACAAACAAACAAACACAAAACACCAAATAAACATGGAACTGAAAACTTTTTAAAGAGCTCAGTTTTCATTTTCTGACTAATTTGTAGCTGACGAACCAGGACACGAGTGCCTGGAGAAGCCACCCAGACATCGGTGTCCATAAACGAGTTGGGGTCTCCCGGGCACCCCTCCCTGCACTGGGGACGTGGAGGTCTTAAAAGGGACAGCCACCGGGCGTGTAGTAGGACCATTCTGGGATCATCCATCAGATGGGGGCCCAGCATCCAGCCCCTCCTGAGTTCAGGGGTCCCTTCTTAGGGGTCGGCGGGTGCTTCCCCATCCCTTCATCGTGGTTTGGCCACGTGACCGGGTGGAACCATGGCAGGGACCCAGCTGTGCCGGCAGCAGGGAGGCGGAGGGCGGACGAGGGCGCAGGTGAAAGGTCGGCTGTGGTGACAGGGTTGGGGGGAAGCCCCTCATGCCCAAGCGTCCCACCCTGCCCCCTCAGCCCAGGTTTCAGGGCCCAGCAGGGACCCACCGGGCTCCAGATGACTGGACCCTCCCCCAGCCACGGTACCCTCATCTGGCAAACCTCCGCCAGACCCCGGTGCTGAGACTGGGGAGCCTTGTCCTGTGCTGGCCCAGCGTGTGTCCAGTCCTGGGAAGAGGGAGGAGGCCTCCACGCAGGTCATGCTGGGTCCCCACGGAGGTCGCTGCACCCATGGCCCTCGCCGGCTGGGGCCAGGTTACGGGACCTCCTGTGGGGCTGCCTGGGGAGCTGGTGGCCCTGCGAGGGATCAGAGGGCAGGTGTGGACCCAGGGCCTGGGCCTGCAGAACGAGGCTCCACCCTTACCCTTCGGATCTGCACCCCCAGGATGGGCCTTTCCTGACCCTGGGCACCTACTATCACCCCAGGAGGCCCGATTCACCCCCGGATGGGCCTGTGTCCACTCTGGCTGCTGGGTTCCCAGCGCCTGGCCCTGGGCCAGCAACAGTGGGTTCTCTGAAGGTGCTGGTGCCCTGACCACTAGTGGGGGGGGGGCCTTGCCCCCAGGTTCCCCGCTCTTGGCCCACCCACTTCCTGGGCTTGCAGGATAAAGGGGCTCCGAGGCCCCAGGGGCAGAAGGGAGAGGACCCAGAAGGGTGAGGACATAGCCCAGACCCCTGCCCTCTCCATCCCAGACACGGGGGACCTGGCCCTGGTGTCCTGACTCCAGCCGCCCCCTCTCCCCCCACAGATGCTGTGGCTGCTGTTCGTGACCCTCCCCTGCCTGGGGGGCTCTGTGCCCGTGACCCCTGGTGAGTGCCTACCCCATGCAGTGCTCCCGTTGTCCTGAGGCCCATCGGTGACCTCGGGCCTGCACTGACCTGGAGTGGGACAGGGTGGTGACCCTTGGGAGACGCTAAGTGTGGGAGGCTGTGCTTAGCCCCAGGCGGCGGCCTCTGGGTCCCTGACGGCTCCCCACTGCGCTTCCCCAGGGCCTGGCCTGGGGCCCGAGCTGGTGGGCACCGACGGGGACCATGATATCCCTGCCGGGAAGTGGCCATGGCAGGTCAGCCTGAGGGTCTTCAACAAAGAGTGTGACCGGTGGCAGCACGAATGTGGCGGCTCCCTCGTCCACCCCCAGTGGGTGCTGACCGCGGCCCACTGCGTTGGACTGTGGGTGACTCTGGCCGCCCCCTTGGCAGGGGAGGGGGCGGGAGGGGAGCAGGCAGAGGGCCGGGGCGGTGTGAGGGGACAGTGTCCTGGGCTAGGAGACTCCGGGTCTGGGTGGCTCTGGGGGCGTCAGGGGGAGCCTTCAGGCTCTGAGTCCCTGGAGACAGTCCTGCTGGGGGGGGATGACCAGGTGCCCGCCCCCACCCGGCTTCCTGGAGAAGTTCCTGGTCTCTCTCCCAGGGAGCCACAGAAATACAGGGTCCAAATGGGGCAGCTGAGACTCTATGACCACGACCAGCTGCACAACGTGGCCGAGATCATCCGCCACCCCAAGTTCAACGTGAGCCTGTCTGCCTGGGGGGGCGCGGACATCGCCCTGCTGAGACTGGAGGCGCCCGTGACGCTTTCCCAGCACGTGAACCCCGTCAGCCTTGCTCCTGACTCACTGGTGCTCAGCCCCGGAACAAAGTGCTGGGTGACCGGCTGGGGCACCTTTGGGGCCCACGGTAAGACCGGGGAAGGGCCCAGAGGAGGGACAAGGCAGAGGACACGGGGGTGCAGTGGGGACCGCACGGCCCACGGCCTTGGTCGGTGGGGGAACATGCCCGTCACAGATGGGCCGGCCGGACTACTGGCCACCCACCCCCGGCCCGGCCTCAGGAGGCATCTGAGAACGTCCTTGTTTAAACTTGGACAACAGCCTACGAGCGAGGGGTCACTGCTCCTGCAGCTGGGAACCCAGGGACTCGGGACTCGTCCTGCTGGGAGGGGTTCACTGCTGTGCTTCCCGGGGAGACCACCTTCCCGTGCTTCCCTCCCTGCCCGTTTACCCAGGCTGTTTGCACACGGGAGGTTAAGACGGGGAAACTGAGGCCGGGGTGAAGGAGGCCCCGGGCTCAGGATCACATGATGGTCCTGGGAGGGGCTCCCTCCCCACCCTGGCCATGCCCTGGCTCGTGTCACTGGCCGGCTGCGGGGGTTGGAGGGGACCCGCAGGCTGAGAGTGAGGGTGTGGCTTCCTCCGGCACCACCCCGCTCGGCGACCACCAAACACGGCAGGGAACCGCGTGGCTCCCGGACCCCAAAGATCCCTCAAAACCCGTCCCAGCTCTTTCTGGGGTCTGGCTGTGAGCGTCCTTTCTGGGCCCCCAGCCCCTGGCGTGGCCCCGCTCTGTTGACGCGCCAGGATGTCGCGGCTTGGCCTCCTGGTTGTGAGTAAAGTAGCAAAGTCTTCAAAACCCCCACCGTGTGACCGCCAGTCGGGACAGGGACCTCAGTGTGGCTCGTTGGTTTCCGCATGGCCTTTCTCTCGTGTACCCAAGCCTGGCCTCTGATTTCATGGAGCGGCTTTTGGATACACGACAACGAATCGGCCATGATTCCCGTCCTTTTTTCCGTCGAAGCCATGGTGTGACGGGTGACTCCGAGAGGAGGGACCCAGGGGAGCGTGACCTGGCGCCCCGGGGGGAGGGGCGTGAGCCCCTGGAGCCGCCCACTCTCACCCAGCCCCTCCCGCAGCCCTGCCATCCCCAGCCCACCGCCTGCAGGAGGCAGAGGTCCCCATCGTGGAGAACCAGGTCTGCGAGAAGATCTACCGCCAGGGGTCACCTGCTGGAGGCCACGGCGGTGTCATCAAGAAGGACATGCTGTGTGCAGGGAGGAGGGGAAGGGGCTCCCGCCAGGTGAGACTCGGGCCCGCCCCTGCCCTCCGTTTCAGGGCTTCTGGGTGTTGCAGTGGGGCGCCCTGCGGCCGACTGACCGGTGAGCCCCCCTTACAGGGTGATGCGGGGGGCCCCCTGGTCTGTTCCTGGCTGGACATGTGGATCCAAGTGGGAGTGCTGAGCTGGGGCATGGCCTCCGGGCACATCGACTATCCTGCGGTCTACACCCGCGTGATGACCTACTCATCCTGGATCTACCAGCACGTCCCCCTGGGGCCTTGATGGGCCTGTGTGGCCGAGGAGCCAGCCACCCCTGCCACCTCCCCCATTCGGCACCACCGTCTCCCAGGTGCCCTGTCCCCGCGGTGCCCTGTCCTTCTCTGACTTTGGGGCCCAAGAGGCAGAGGAGGGGCTGGGAAGCTGGTGTCTCCTTGACAGCGGGCATGTTGGGTAAGAAGCGTCAGGGACCTCCCTCCTCCCCGCTGTCTGCTGTCCTATTAAACTGTGTGCAAAGCAGCCTCCAGGATTTCTGCATGTACTTGACCGCGGTGGGGAGGGGGTACTTCCTGGTGGAGGTTCCAAGGCTCTGAAAGCTTCAGGAACAACCTGGACCAATTGTATCTGCTGGCAGGGCGAGTGGCTGAGCCGGGGAGGCCCCGTGGTTACTGCCCTGCCCTGGGTGGGGTCTGTTTCCAGGAGGCCACATTCTAGACCCCTCCTGCGGCTCAGCCTCCCTCCCCAGCCTCGTCCCCCCAATCCTCAGGGATGAGACCAATGTCCCCTCCCGGCACTCCTTCCCCTGCATTACCTCATGTTCCCTAACTGTACCATCGAACCCAGCCTCCCCTGGGGGCCAGACACCAAGAAAAGCGAGAGGTGGTCCTACGCCGGCATCTGTCCTTCCCTACAACAGTGGGGATTCACTCCAGCTCCTGCAGGACGGCCTGCACCCTGTCTGCCAGTGTGGGGCCCGGGAGCCCGCCGGCCATGTGGGGCCACGTACGCATCACCAAGAGTGAATTACGTGAAAACTCACATCCTCAGTCTCACTATGTCATAGTGGGCACAGAGACACAGTCCATTGTTGTGGAAAGTTCCACTTATCAGTGCTGTTCGAATTTCAGAAAGTTGACTGTGGCCAACAGGATCCAGAGGTGGAGGCGGGACGACAGCTCACCTCTCTGGCTGGGTTCCTGCCCAGCTCCTGAGGTGCAGCTCCTTCCCTGTCCCAGTCTCTCTACTCTGTCCTCCTTCCAACATCTGACTCCTCTGCTCCCCCCACCCCCACAGAGTCCTCAGTCCCTTCCACCCTGGTGGGTGCTGCTCCTTCCTCCCTTACACTAAGAAGAGAAATGGAAACTTCTCTGAGCGAGGGTGTGGTTAGGAACAGAAGGGTCCGGGGCCAAGTCTCAGTTTTGTTTCGTTAAACTGTTAGCAAACCAAGACAGAACGTGACCAATGATTTCTTGGGTGTGGGTACGGTTGGGGTGGCCCAGTGGCCCTGGGACTTCCTGATGGCTCCATCTGCTCTGAGGCTTGGGTTGGAGAGGTTGTTGCTCCATGCCAAAAAGTGGTGGGGTGGTGGGGGTAGTGGGGGTAGAAGGATGGATGGACTGGCAAGAGGGAGGGAGGATGTTCTCAGCGATACTCCACTCTTGGGCTGCTGTTCTCAGCCCACCCTCTGCTAGAAGGCCAGCCTCATCTCAAAATTCCAACCATCTATCATCCATCTACCTACCCACTCATCCATCCATCCACACATCTATCCATCCATGCACTCATCCATCCATCCACTCATCCACTCATCTATCCACTCATCTATCCACTCATCTATCCATTCAACCATCCACTCATCCTTGCATCCACTCATCAATCCACCCACTCATCCACCCACCCACTCACTCATCCATCCATCCATCCATCCATGCATCCATCCATCCATCCATCCATCCACTCATCCATTCATCCATCCATACAC